>NW_027256886.1:10027367-10639867 GCF_029215685.1 Pituophis catenifer annectens | reverse complement strand
TGTCACATTCACTCTTTATCTTTCTCCAAAAGCCTCCCCAGGGGCTCTTCTTGGAGCTTTTCAGACAACCTATATATAACCTGGGATTGACAGAATAGAAGCTACATAGAAACAATCCAACCCAAGGCCTTCATCCTGAGCCTATTCCAGGGCGCAGCTATGACCTTGGTCCAAAAAGCCTCCTGGAATGTCACTACAGGAGAACTGACCTAACAAGCTCTATTTCTGTGGTAGGGTGGCATTGGCAAACCAACAAGCAATCAGAGTATGATCCATCTGACCATGGCAAAGAACTAGTGCCTCCACTTGTTCTCCACTTCCAGATCATGTTACAAACAGCTGAGGATAGGACAAGAAACAATAAATTGTTGAAGAGAGATCAAATCTGGAATGAAGGACAAATTTCCTGACAATGAGATCAGTGAATAGAATAGAATAGAATAGAATGGAATGGAATGGAGTGGAGTGGAGTGGAGTGGAGTGGAGTGGAGTGGAGTGAATAAATTTCAATCTCCTGGCACATCAGTTCACCACTGCTCCTTGTTAGAGAAGTGTTCTGACCTAGGCTTTCTTAGAAATTAAACAGCACAAACTTAGTCCCGGCAAACATCTTTAATTCATACGGCTGTAAATTACTTTCATTTACAGTCTGCAAGGATTGATAAACAGTATTTCAGAGGAAGGTTATCAATACCAACCTATCTCACATGGAATGCTGCCAAAGAGCTAATTTCCAGACGCAGGGCAAGGCGAAACTTGGCACAGAGTCACAAACAGAAGTTTCAAATCTTGAGTCGGCCAGATAACTAATTGCTCATGTCCCATTCACTTCTCTTTTATGTTTTATGGAACGGGCCAATAATCTCCAAGCCTTACTCCCAAGTTGACCCTGTTTCCTTAATTGTTCCTGTCTCTTGGCAGATCTGTGCATGTGCACACTGGGAACAGGCTCATGCTGTTCTTCTGCCTCACTGATGTCAGACTCCGGAGACTCCATAGAAAGCAAAGAATTACCAGATAGCCTTGGCCCCCACTCTTCCTCTGACTCAGAGCCATTATCTGAGCCTTCCACAGACTCCAGGACTGGCCCACCTTCCTCCCCAACCTCCTAACTCTCTGAGTCTGCTGCCAGCTCTGCTGACCACTGGTGGGCTACAACAAGAAGCACCTTGGAGACGAGGACTCTACCACCATTGCCTACCCTGCTTTTAGGTAATTTATTTTACATGGGAGCTGGTGGGTAGATGGCCACCCTAAATCTGGACTAAAAGCCCCATTTGGCCTTTTCAGTTGCACACTAGAAACCAATGATCCATTGGTTTAATTTAATCCGCATCAAATTAAATATAGTTCCTACGATGGCTCTTCAGTCATGTATTTCATTGTTTCCTGCTGAAAACCTTCAGGAATTCCTCAGGCTATAAGCTAGAAAGAGGAGTTGAAGGTGCATGCCGGAGGTAAACAATGCTTGATCACTTCCATATTTGTTACTCAACTCAAGAGTTTACTACAATAGATGTTATGCAGTAACAGGTTTTAGGAGTCTAGAGATTTAGTCCAGGGGTGGGCTCCTGGGGGTTCAGCAGGGTTCAGGTGATCCTCTAGCCAAGGATCGCTGGGGTTCAGAGAACCCCCAAATGCCACCCTGGCTACCACGCCCACCCAACTCCTCCCAGGAGTCTCCATGCTGCCCGTTCATCATTCCAGGTAAGTGCAGGAGCCGCACAGAGGGTCTGGGAGGGCAAAAAACGGTCCTACTGGAAATGGGCCTATTTCCAGCCTCCAGAGGGTCTCTGGAGCCCAGGGGAAACAGTTTTTGCCCTCCCGGAGGCTCGAGGAAAACATCTGGAGCCTGGGGAGAGTGAAAAATGCCCCTCCACCATGGTGCAGGTGGCCGAATTGGCTACGCCCACCATGGCCACACCCACTGAACAACGGAATAGCGAACCTGTTGCTAAAGGATCTGAAGCCCACCCCTGATTTAGTCTGTTAAGTGGTCTTGGGCCTCAATTTATGTTCTTTTGGTATAGCAGGAAGGAGGTCTATGCTGTCAATGAGAAAAGGAGGAAGAGCTTATTTGGTCTCTATGGGAAATTTTAAGATTACCAAGAGTTCCCCTTAAAATATGGTGGGGAGCAGAAATCTGTTGGAGTATTCGTAATTTTCCTCCTCTTTCATTATTAAGCTCTCTTTCGGGGGACTAACAATAAGGGAAAGGAAGGAGAGACTACAATTTCTCCAATATACATTTGGAAGTTGTACAGAGAAAACTGGAATCACATCCAGTCATTCACAGTCATTCATACAATTGCCTGCCTGCCTGCCTGTTTCCAGTTAGGTAAAGTGCTGCACTGACAAACAACTGAATACAATTAGTTTCCTGGTATGGGTCTCCTGCTTGAGCAGAGGACTGGATGACCTCAAAGGTCCAACTCTGCTTTTTTTTCCCCCTACTTAGCTGAAGGAGGCTGGGCCCGGATGATACAGCGTCATCCCTGTCTTCCTTCCATACCTTGCAAATTCAAACACATGAAAACAATTTATGAATGATTTCTCCCATAGCTGTTTTTCAAATGTAGGGAACTCCATCATTCAATTTTCCTGAAGACTAAGCTTTTCCATCAGGCCTGGAGATCCACGAAGGTATGAAGCCATATTTGAGGGATTGTAACAGGGAGGAGAGTATTGACTTGTTCTCCAAAGCACCTGAGGGCAAGACAAGAAGTAATGGGTGGAAGCTTGTCAAAGAGAGGTCCAATGTAGAACTAAGGAGACATTTTCTGACAGTGAGAACAATTAATCAGTGGAACAACTTCGTTCCAGAAGTTGTGGGCGTTCTCTCACTGGAGGTTTTTAAGAAGGTTCTGGACAGCCATTTGTCCGGAATGGTATAGGGCAGTGATGGCTAACTTTTTGCCACTGCGTGCCAGGAGAGGGGAGGCGAGGGAGGGTCACGCACGCATGTGCCCATGTGCATGTGCACGCAACCTCCCCCCCCCTGCTCCATGCACATGATGGCCTGGTAGGCCCATTTTTCTTTCTTACCTGGTTCCAGATCCTCTCTATTTATTTGGGAAGGGCGAAAACAGCCTTTCTCACTCTCTCGGAGGCCCTCCAAAGGCCTGAAATGGCCCATTTCCTGACTCCTAGTGGGACAGGAAGTGACATTTTTTGCTGTCCCCAGCCTCCAGAGACTCCTAGAAAGGCTCCTAGAGACTCCTAAAGAGGCTCCTAGAGACTCCTAGAAATGTCCCACCGGGAATCGGGAAATGGGCCCTTTCAGCCTCCATAGGGCCTCCAAGGGAGTGGGAAAGGCTTTTTTTGCCCTTCCCAAATACACAGAGAGGATCTGGAGCCAGGTAAGAAAGAAAAATGGCCTTTCCCACCCCCCCGGGCCCTCCAGAGGCAGGAAACATCCTGTTTCCCTACTTCTGGTGGGCCCAGAAGGCCCGAAAATCAGCTGGCCGGTGCGCGCATGTGCCCCAGAGCTGAGCTGGCGTGCCCACTAATATGGCTCCGCATGTCACCTGTGGCACACTTGCCATAGGTTTGCCATCACGGGTATAGGGTCTCCTGCTTGAGTAACTGGTTGGACTAGAAGACCTCCAAGATCCCTTCCTACTCTGCTATTCTGAAATGTTTGTATTGTATTGTATTTATGAGCTATGGATTGCACTCTCCCACATTTTATGTTTTATGGTTAATTATTTTCAGTATTTTGTTTTTAATGGTTTGTTGTTATTGTTCTAGCTAGTTATTTGTGTGTGTTTTGCTTTGGGTTATTTGTAACCTTTTTTTATCAGAGGCATATGAGATGGGAGGCTATACAAATTGGATAAGCAAATAAATAATAAATAAATTCCCAAATCTTCATCCCTTTCCCCACTTCCTGTTTCTACAGTTATCCCACACGTGTCCACAGGGCAGCCTCTTGCTTGATTCTGCGTGGTTTCTTTTTACTCATGTTTTTTTTTAAAAAAACCAAAAAATCTGAAAAGCCTTCCACATTTGTTTTGAAACATTTTGCTGTGCCGTGTTTTGTCTATTAAAGGTAAAGGTTCAGTAAACCCCAAACTCCCGAATTATTTTTGAGATGAGAATTTAATTCCTTAAATGAAGAGCAGTGATCCTGTTTGTCATTTCAGATGGGGGCTTCATGATGGGATGGCACCGGAGAAATGGTTGATGGTTCCCCATAGAGAATAAAATGCAACAGTGCCAGTTTAATCAATCTATTGCAGTGGTGGGCCTCTGCTGGTTCAGACCAGTTCAGGCGAACCGGTAGTTCTGATGATCAGCTGGCCCCACCCACCTGGCCCCACCCTATCCTGTCCTATATTTCCTTTTTTCTAGCTCAGCTGATTTGCGCGGCACAGCTGATTCCCACATCTCCGCTGTTCTACTTACCGCTGCTGCCTTAGAAGGTAAGCAGCTGAGCTTCAAATTGCTGTATTTTGAACGCTGGGTGCAAGCGCGTTAGGCGCGCGTGCACTCAAAACACATTGTCACAGAACCGGTTGTTAAACCTGTTGCAGCCCACCACTGATCTATTGCCACTCTTGTGTGCTTGTATCACTGTCACTGCTGTGGTTTTACAACAGCCTTCCAAAAATACCTGGCTGATAATTCTTACCCAGCATGACTGCATTTGAAGAGCTGAAGGCTTTTCTATTTGTAGTCTCCCTGGAAAAAAAAAAAAGATATGTCTCCCAGGCTTTTCATAATGCAGCTGAGAGAATTTTAGAGCAGACCAAAGGCAGAAATTCTGTCTAATGCCAGTCCCCAGGGTAGGACTTCAGGGTTGCTTTCTAAATATTGAATCCCTTTTAGGTTGGCTTAGATGTTGTATTGAGTAGCACAAAGTGTCTGTTCCCGCATTTTCCATCCAGATGTTCTCGAGTCCAGTTTGAGCTCCACTGTTGTTCGAATGTATCCATAATCATGAGAGCGCGTATAAAGGATCTGAGGTCCATGCCTGTCTGAAAAGAGAAAACAGAAGACGGTGGTGCAATTCTGTAGACCAGGATAGACAGTGTATAGTCTACCAAATGTTGTTGAACTACCAATCTTGGACTCTGTCCTGAACTTTTTTTTTTTTTTTTATTATGACCCTGTAATCCTTTTATTGGGATGGAGTCAGGGTGACTGATTGAGCAGAGCGTTTACTGGCTGGATGCCCTTCCCAATGCCTACACTGAGTTCACAGCAGATATTGTCTCTTTGCATCCTGCTGTGAACTCCAAGTAGGTGTCAAGGAGGGCATCCAGCCAGTAAATGCTCAGCTCCATTCAGTCGCCCTGATTCCATTCCGATAAAAAGGATTACAGGGTTGTAAAAAGAAAAAAAAGAAGTGCCAATTAACCTGGAGAAAGCCAAATCAATACTAAAAGAGAGAATCAGGGACATAGAATATCAAAATGATATCACTAGTGCCTCTGAATTTTGTTGCAAGCCCTCTACTGCAAGTGTCATGATCAGCAGCCCTTTGTTACAGCAACAATTCATGTAATATTCAGTTTGGATGTGTAGAGAGAAATCTGTCAGTCCAATTAGCATAATTTGTTCTGGAAAATTTGTCCCAGAAAATCTTATACAATGTTTACATATTAAGTTAAAAGAAAAAAGAAAAAGAAAAACCCACAAAGCCTTTGTTTATCCCCTATTGTATTTTACATGCCTAACCGGCAGAAATGATGAGCAGAGGAAGACATAAAGGACTGGCGAATGAGAAAATTGGTGTCATGCATATAATCTGTGCACCTTTCGCACATGATTCACGATGTGACACAGATGTTTAAAATGCCCACAGTTGCACAGTTGCAACACTGTTTACATCCCTTTGTCAAAACTTTCTGAACCTGCCCACAGCTCTGCTAATCAGTCAGGATCCATGACAAAGATAAATAAATTAAAATGAACCATCCTCAACTTTCTGTTAAGATTGTCCTGCCCTTTCGAATAGGGAAACAAAAGACCAAAACACCTCTTCACCAGCAATCAATATCGGATAAGCAGAGATTAACTTCATACTAACTAGACCAACAATCAAGCAGTAAACAATACCCCAATCAAGGAACTACAAACACAGGCAAACAAACAGTAAACAACAGCTTAATCAAAGAACCACCAAGAACACCCCCATATATGCTGACAGGGCAAACAAGATGTATATAAACAGAGACCAAATGCTATTCCCTTCTAGTACTGATGACGTTACCTAGTTGGGTAATGAAATGTCTGAAAGAAAACCAAGCTCAGAGAGCACTAGGAACCCCACAATGTCTACAGCAGAATCAAACCTTCTCAGTGGTGGGCTGCAACCGGTTTAACCACCAATTCTGTGAGCCCGCGCTTTGCACATGCGCACGCCTAACACGCTTGCATGCAGTGTTCAAAATACATCAGTTTGAAGCTCAGCTGCTTACCTTTGAAGGCAGCCCCAGTAAGTAGAACAGCGGAGGCATGGAAATCAGCTGTGCTGTGTGAATCAGATGAAGGAAATATAGGACAGGATAGGGTGGGGGTGGGTGGGCGGGGCCAGCTGATCGTCGGAACTACCAGTTCGCCCGAACCTGTCCGAATTGGCAGCAATCTACCACTGGATCTTCTCCTCCTTCTCCTTCTCCTTCTCCTTCTCCTTCTCCTTCTCCTTCTCCTTCTCCTTCTCCTTCTCCTTCTCCTTCTCCTTCTCCTTCTCCTTCTCCGTCTCCTTCTCCTTCTCCTTCTCCTTCTCCTTCTCTTTCTCCTCCTTCTCCTCCTCCTCCTCCTTCTCCTTCTCCTTCTCCTTCCCCTCCTTCTCCTCCACCTTCTCCTTCTCCTTCTCCTTCTCCTTCTCCTTCTCCTTCTCCTTCTCCTTCTCCTTCTCCTTCTCTAAGCAGCTCACATTTGTAGGCATAGTACTTATTAACAAAGGCAAGGAACTCTGAAATTCAATTTTATTTCATTTTCATTTAGAACATAACACCTATTTCCATTAATATAGCACAGTTCCAAAACCACCAATACCAAGCTGCCACAAAACAATTTCATAACACACACACATAATTGGACTCCCCAAGCATTTTGGCCCTATTACTTGCAGGGATTTGAACAGCCTTCTGAAAGGCCAAGAAGTTTGGGGCCATCCAATTTTCAAGAAGGCTTTTCCATAGAGCAGGCTCTGCAACAGAGAAGTGATGCTGCCTTGGTTCCAAAAGTTGACACTTTTTTTAAAAAAGAAAAGGGGTCATGGGGTCATTCCACCCTGCTGAACCTTGGGGTAGAGGCAGATTATTTTTATTTGTCTGTATTAGATGCCAAATCTCTTGCTTTAGTGCTTCACCTTACCCAGCAGCATAAATAAATAGGTCAATGTGTGTGATTCCTCATTAGTCTTCTCAGAGTGCCATGGGCTGCTTCAACCCTTATTGAGGACTAGGTTTAATTGACTTTGTTGGGGTTTTTCTTTTCTGTGAACAAAGTTCTGGGTTCATCTGCCACACATAAGTTCATCATTATTATATGATAATGATATAAGTGTTTTCCCATTTTAAACATCAGTCTAAATCTTGTGAGATCATCAAATTCAATCTCTGTGATCTCAGCCATTATCTTAGCGCTGACTCTTGCCACCAACTATTATTTTAGAACGACAGTGGGCTCGGTCCCTGCATTTCAGTAAGGAGTAGTGCAGATTGCTTGACTTCGTGTGTTGTGTAAATACAGTGAGAGCACACAAAGCCCCGGTTCTCTCAACTGTCTTGTGGGCACATTTCATTTGCACTTGGAGACTCTCTCGGCTCTCATTTACCTCTTAAGAGGGCAGCCAGAGGTCCAGAAACCCTACTTAGCACAAGGAAGAGTTGACCTCAGCAGTTGCTAATGCCGACCTTTAGGTTAGTAGGAGTGTGTAATTGGTGGTAATTAGGCTAAAATGGAATTGGGTAGTTTGACTTCAGTATGTTGTGAGAACTTGGTCATTGTTTTAACACACTATGAAAAATAAATCATAAGGTCACAATATAATGTATTTCTTCAGACATAACATGCTATGAGAAAACAACTATTCTTTGTTATCTCAGGTTTAGGATTCATTGTATTCTCTGAGCCTATACTATACTTAACCAGGTCAATTGAAGACCCAGAAGATGCATCTTTATCAGAGGTGGAATTCAGCTGGTTCAGATCGGCTCGGACGAACCGGTAGCTCCAACGATCAGCTGGCCCTGCCCACCCGCCCTATCCTGTCCTTTCTTTCCTGCTTTCTAGCTCATCTCAATCATGTGGCACAGCTGATTTCCCCCCCCCCTCGCTGTTTTACTTACCGTTGCTGACTTGGAAGGTAAGCAGCTGAGCTTCTAAATGCTCCATTTTCAGCACAAAGCGCACGCTCACCGAACCGGTTGTTAAACCAGCAGCATTTCACCACTAATCTCTACCATATGCTATGCTGAGTTAGATTTTTGTGGCTTAGACTATTGTATGAATCCAATCCACATGGTTAATCTATAGTTGAAGGTATTGGATAAACACAGAAAAATGAATTAATTTGGTAACTAGTTAAGAGCATTGTATGAAAGTGTGTGATGGAGCAAAGAAAGAAAAATGAGCTGGGAAAGTGAGATGTTGAGTTGGTTAGAAATCAAAAGGGACACCTGTGAGAATCTGAAGAAAAAAGAAATGGATAGTAGAAATAAGAAATGGTGGATATTTTCATATAAGAGTGGAATCTTAGGGAAGAAAATCGTACTCCAGAATCTGCTCCAGTGAATATGTAAATGCCAGGAGGGAAGAATAGTTGCACCCAAAAAGGTGTGGGATGGCACTTCCTTGAGCAATATGATCTTTTGCTAGTAGGCTCCACCTAGTAATACAGCCTCCAATACTATCATGAGAAGATCTACTTTGTGCTATTGGTTGTCACCCTGGGGAATATTTTTTGGAATGAGATTCACATTAATTAAATTACCCCAAAGGTATACAATAGCAATAGCAGGGGTGAAATCCAGCAGGTTCTGACAGGTTCTGGAGAACCGATAGCAGAAATTTTGAGCAGTTTGGAGAACTGGCAAATACCACCTCTGGCTGGCTCCAGAGTGGGATGGGAATGGGGATTTTGCAGTATCCTTCCCCTGCCATGCCCACCAAGCCACGCTCACCAAGCCACGCCGACAGAACTGGTAGTAAAAAAATTTGGATTTCACCACTGAGCAATAGTAACAGCACTTAGACTTATATACCATTCCATAGTGCTTTACACCACTCTCTGAGCAGTTGACAATGTCACTTTATTGCCCTCAAGACTCTAAGTCCTCATTTTACTGACCTCGGAAGGACGGAAGGCTGAGTCAATCTTGAGCTGGTCAGGATCGAATTCCTGACTGTGGGCAGAGTTTGCCTACAATATTGCAGTCTAACCACTGCGCCACCAGTGGCTACATAGCCTGATAATGCCTGTTCTTAAATGTGGTTACTTACATACAGCAGCAGGAGCAGCAGCATTCTCCCAGTAGGCTGCGGAGTGGGTCAGGAGTGGGATGATCCAGTTGGTCTGGCCAGTCACTGAGTCAAGTTTTTTTGGCTACGCATCCTCTTGCCTCCCTCACCTCTAGTTTATTCAACTCAGTGGATCTGACCAGACGGGTTTCTCTGAGTCCTCTCACTCCTGACCATAGATCAGGACAATTCTCAATTTCCACAAATCTACTTCAAATCTTCTTCAAACTGCGCTGTGCGAGCTGGCCACTTCAGTTTCAGGCTGAAAACGCCGCTGCCGCACCTCCGCTACCAATTGTTGCATCTTTTTCTCTCTCTAAGCTACCATACAGATGATCTTGCAGATTTATTTTACTTGTGACCTGCTAGAATAGTATAATTTACAACAGTTATGTGATCTATTAGCCTCCTTTTTAACAGCCTGCCAGTCCAAGATAGATTCCATGCAACCAACTCAACAGGTTAAACATTTATTTGGCTTGATTTAAAAATCTATTAGACCTTTTGCAAACTTATATCATCCAGTTGGGACAAATCTATGATTTCTAGGATTCATATTCAACAAGGCCAACCAACAATGGTGAAATGATCAAGCCTCCTGATTCCTATTTTTTTGTGAAGGACTTCATTGGTACCTCCTTTTACTGATGGGGTGAAGAATCTGTTGCCTTCAGATATTGTTGAACCAAAACTCCCAACGACCTTAGCCAGTGTCACAATGGTTGGAATTGTAATTTGGCAGGACCTCAAAGGCTACTACTTCCCATGGTGGTTCCACATTCTTCTTCTAGAATGAGTTCTAGAATGACAATTAATTTTCATGAGATAAGTATTGGAGATATTTAGGAATTCCAAACTGATCACATTTTGCTTTGCAAAATTTGATTAGAACAGAACAGAACAGAACAGAACAGAACAGAACAGAACAGAACAGAACAGAACAGAACAGAATAGAATAGAATAGAATAGAATAGAATAACAGAGTTGGAAGGGACCTTGGAGGTCTTCTAGTCCACCCCCCTGCTTAGGCAGGAAACCCTATACCATTTCAGACAAATGGTTATCCAACATCTTCTTAAAAATTTCCAGTGTTGGAACATTCACAACTTCTGGAGGCAACTTGTTCCACTGATCAATTGTTCTGTCAGGAAATTTCTCCTTAGTTCTAAGTTGCTTCTCTCCTTGATTAGTTTCCACCCATTGCTTCTTGTCCTACGCTCAGGTGCTTTGAAGAATAGTTTGACTCCCTCTTCTTTGTGGCAACCCCTGAGATATTGGAAGACTGTCTATCATGTCTCCCCTAGTCCTTCTTGTCATTAAACTAGATAAACCCAGTTCCTGCAACTGTTCTTCTTATGTTTTAGCCTCCAGTCTCCTAATCATCTTTGTTGCTCTTCTCTGCACTCTTTCTAGAGTCTCCACATTAAAACAAAAGCTGACAAATACTCTCACTTAGCATCATGTCCTTCCATCTTGTTCTGTATTAACAATTAAGACACCTGAGTTTTTGTAATTGGATGATATACAAAATATTTTATTTTTGCTATGTTTTTGTTAAAAATGGACATCATTATGTTATAGATAATATAGAGCCTTGGTGGGCGCAGCAGACTAAAGTGCTGTTATGTAGCACCAGCTGCCTGCAATTACTGCAAGTTTGAATTTCACCAGGCTCAAGGTTGACTCAGCCTTCCATCCTTTCAAGGTAGGTAAAATGAGGACCCGGATTGTGGGGGCAATAAGCTGACTTTGTATAAAAAAGAACACCACTTAGGGGGGGCCGAAAGCCCTACTAAGCAGGTATGTACAAAAGTATGAAGGCTATTGCTTAATGCATTGTAAGCTGCCCTGAGTCTCCAGAGAAGGACGGCATATAAATCGAACCAATAAATAAATAAATAAATATGAAATGGTATCTACATTAACCATTGTCTATAAAATGAAGCACTGTTTTCCTTCTGGGACTATTCAGTCCACTAACAAATATTTCTTTTTGTATGCATCTCTTCAACACAACAATAAAAGTAGGCTGGTAATATAAGCAACTAGAAAACATTGTTTGAAAGCAATACGTTGGGCAAATACATTCCTTTACAATATCTATTTTGCCTCTTGCTTCTTTAACAGTGAGGGGAAGTTAACTTCAATTATATCTTATTCATAATATAGAATTAATTTGAAATGAATGGCTCAGCCAGAGTATGTGTTTTCATTTCCAAATGTAACTGCCAGAAATCTGAACTCTCTCCGACATTTTTTAAAAGATTGTTGTCAACCTGACAACACCTTGATGTACTCTTCATTTAATTATAAATTGTTTTCATTCTACAAGCACTTAGTTATTTTATCTCTCAACCTCAAGCTAATAAATGTCACCATCATTGTGTTTTTGGTGTATTTACTGTAGCTTATGTTCAATAGTAGATTTATAACAATTCTTTATAAAAACACATATTTTTTTCCTAAACAAGAAATAAATTGTCCCCTTTGTGCTGCTTCTAGAAGTCATCATTTTGGATAACACATTATCCCTCAATGTCTTTTTCTGTTTTGAGAGTTATCTTAATATTTCCAATTACCTGTTTTTTTGCTTTTGCTTCTTTTTAAAACATGACATCCAGTTTTTAAAAATATTGATGACCCAAGGAAAAAGTAGAACAAGAAGTGCTACTTTGGTGTACTAAAATTAGGGAGGAAATGACCTTTAGGGTCAAGAACGTTTAATATTTCATGGGTAACTTTGCAAAGAAATCAGAGCAAACTATCTTGTAGAAGACATTTCCTAGCAGGGATAACTTCCAAATGTATGGACTTCAATTCCCAGAAATGCCAGAAAATACTGACATTGGGTGTACTCAGTTCCATACATTTGGAGGTTGCTGAGATTGAGAAGAAAAGTATTGATTACTTATAGGATCATAGAATATACCGTATTTTTCAGAGTATAAAATGCACGTTTTTCCCCACAAAAGGGGGTGAAAATTTGGGTGCATCTAATATACCGAATGTAGCCCCACCCACCCACTGGCTCCCACCCTATGGCCTCTGCATCCCAGCAATTTACCTCCTTGCAGCAAGCAGCAAGAAGAAACAGCCCATTTCAGCTTCAGGACAGCCTAATTAGCACAAGTTGATTGTTCCTTGGATCGGCCTCCTGACTCTCAACTGTTTCTAGCTGCAGGGATTGCCATTGCCTATTGCTGCATGGGCCTCTGTTGCTTGCTGCAAGGAGGTAAATTGCTGGGAGCAGATTTTTTTTTCTTGTGCTAATCAAGCTATGGTGAAAACGAAAATGAAAGTAAAGGAGGCTGTTTGCTGTTTGCTGCAACCAGGCAAAATTGCTGGGAGGCAGAAGCAGATTTCTTTTTCTTGTTTTCCTCACCAAAAAAGGTAGGTCCATCTTATAGTCCGGAGAGTCTTATACTCCGAAAAATGTGGTAGCTCATTGTGTATAATACTTCAGATTTTGATCAGATAGTTGAACAATTTTTGTATAAGTGACCAAGTGACCATGGTATAACCGATATTCCTGTTAGCTATATCAGCAATTGCATTTGTATAACATGCTAAACTTGAATAGTGTTAATCTTCATTAAGATTTGGGTCCTCTGCATAGAAGTGCAGCCCATTATTTAACTTACAATTCAATATATCATGAAAACCTAGAAAACTGGTAAATGATAAGCCTGTTGAGTGAATATAGTCAATAAAGATCATCCCTCCCAGAGAAGGATCTAGGACAACTCACCATGGCCAACTCACCATGGCCAACTCACCATGGCCAACTCACCATAGCCAACTTGCCATGGCCAACTTGCCACAGGACAACTCGCCGCAGGACAATTCAATGTATTAATTGTTTCATTCAGTTACTTTTATTATTGGTGATCAGGTTTTCATCACAATTATTCTAACTCTTGTATTTCTGGATTGACTTTATTTTATTATTAATGGCCACACTTCCATTGAAATTAATTTAACTTTTGTGTTTGTTGGATTGTCCTGCAGTGAGTTGTCCCATGCAAATTGGCCATGGCGAGTTGTTCCATTCCATCCCAAGAAAGACCTATGTGAACAAAGTTTCATGAAAAACATGAAGATTAAGGGGAAAAAAAAACCATTATTGAAATTCGTCAGGAAGAGAGAAATAGTTAGGAATTACTTCAGTGCAAGTAGGCACTTCAGAATGTATTTTCATTTATAAGCCCAAAGGATCTGCACATTCCACTCCATGAAATTAAATCAAACTACTTTCCGGTTCCTTGCATTTCCATTGAAAAAGAGCCGAGTCAAATATTGACAGAAAATACATTTCAATTATCCAGGACTGTATAACAGCTGCATTTAACCAGTCCTTGGGTTGATCCAAAAAAAAAAAAAAAAGAGGATTGAACCAAAATAATATTTGGGCACGAGATCACTAGAAATCTTGAAGCAATAGACTAGATTGGGAAGTAAAACACATCATCCAACAAGCAAGAGTAAATGACCTTAGTACTGTTGCTAAAATCGACAATCCATGTAGAATCATAAAGCTGGAAGGGACCTTAGAGATCTTCCAGTCCAACTTCCTGCTCATAGCAGGAGCCTCATACCATTCCAGTCAAATGGTGGTCCATTCTACTTTTGAAAGCTTCCAGTGATGGAAGT
Organism: Pituophis catenifer annectens; assembly: GCF_029215685.1. NCBI lineage: Eukaryota > Metazoa > Chordata > Lepidosauria > Squamata > Colubridae > Pituophis > Pituophis catenifer. The sequence goes on along the minus strand of NW_027256886.1, from coordinate 10,625,743 downwards.
GATCTACATCTTAAGAAGATGAGCTATTCCATTGATTGCATGTATCATTACATGTATCAATGTACAGCAGGGGTGGGTTTCAAAATTTTTTACTACCAGTTCTGTGGGCGTGGCTTGGTGGGTGTGGCATGGCTTGGTGGGTGTGGCTTGGTGGGAGTGGCTTGGTGGGCATGGCAGGGGAAGGATACTGCAAAATCCCCATTTCCTCCTGAACAGCTGGGTCTTGGGAAGCAGAGAATAGATGGGGGCGGGGCCAGTCAGAATTTTTACTACCGATTCTCAGAACTACTCAAAATTTCCGCTACCGGTTCTCCAGAACTGGTCAGAACCTGCTGAAACCCACCTCTGATGTACAGACATCTGTATGTGTCTGTGAAGTCATTAGGAGTCAACCTTCATAATTATTTCAATAATTGTGTTTGTTATATCCCATGCTTGTAATCTTATTATTCTTAAATCTATACTGATACATTCTAAATATGCTTTGGTATATAGCTGTGATGGTGAACCTATGGCACGCGTGCCACAGGTGGCACACAGCACACTCTCTGTGGGCACGCGAGCTGTCGCCCCAGTTCAGGTCTGCTGCGCATGCGCGCGTGCCTCCCGCCAGCCAGCTGATCATTGGGACTCTGCCACACATGTGTGGGGGGTGGGGCACATGCACAGAGCATGTGCAGGGGGCCATGCACACATGTGCAGGGGGCGCATGCAGGGGGGCATACACACATGCAAGCAAGGTGCATGTGGGGGCCCCCCACATGCGCATGTGTGTGAGGCAGGGCACGGACAGGGGGCTGTGCGTACGTGCGGGCGGATACCCATGCATGAACAGGGGAGTGCATGCAAGGGGTGCACGCACATTGCATTTTGGGGGTTCAGACATGCATGCTTTGGGCACTCGGTCCAGAAAAGGTTAGCCATCACTGGTATATAGCCTACCTGGCCAGATGCACATCATTTTTATAGAGACACTCATCTATAAAGAGTAAGACATGCCCCCAGATCTATTCCTCATGATCCTAGTTCCCAGTTTCAATGATCTCAGATGTCACAATCATAAAAATAGGAAAGTTCTCAGCTTGCTACCTTGTTTTAGTTAGAATACATAGTCCAGGAGTTTGAGTCAATTTCAGGCAAATATATACACATTCACAACTATTTGGTTACTCCAAATATAGAAGTTGCTTCCTTCAGCCGCAGGTCATTTCATACACCTGGTATTGTAATTTATATTTCCACATTAAAAATAAACTGAAAAATATAATTGAAAAAGACTTGAAAGGCTCACTATCAACTGGCAATATATATCCATATAAAAGTTCAGAAATACATGTTCACAAAGTAAGTAGGGAAGATCAATTTTCTTGCATGGTTCAGTAGATGTCATTTCGTTTCCTAAAACACTCATCACATTTTTCTGTATCTCCATTTATTATATGGTTTTCTGCTCCTAATATTATTATTATTATTTTAAAAAGAACATCTTCAATCTTCCAACAAGTAAAACTGCATAGATCACTCCAGGGTGACTAATACGACCTTGAACTGAATTTGTCTAATAATTTGATTCTGACATGAATGGAGAAGAAAAGTGAGTTGTGAATATATTTTGGACTGTGCACCTGTAGCAAGATTGAAGGGTAATAGCCCAAAATATGAGAAAAACCAAGGCATCCATGAATATCACAGCAGTCCAGAAAATATTTACTTTTATGTCAGAATCGGAAAACCTGAAGGATCAAGATCATGATGGAGAGAAATCTACCTATGCAGTTGCAAAAAGATGACACTGACTTCACAGCACATAATCAATCATAAACAATGTCAGCTTTGGCTAAAAATAAAACAGGAAAATATCAGTTTAGAATGTGCAATGCAGTTCACTTTATTTGTAGAAGTCAGATGGAAGGTGGACAATTTAGAACCTTTTTAATGAGGTTCTGTAGGCCTTCTGATCCTCCTCTGTCCAACTTCACCTCTTTTGATCACTTGGCATCCTCAACTTTGCTCTTTAATGCCTGCTCTCATTACTTCTGATTAACCCATCTCTCTTTATGTTGAAACAGAAATACAACTAAGTCAGTCAATGATAATTATGGACCTGCCAAGTCAAGTGAGAAAAACTCTTGACTGCTGGTTTCGTTCTTGGATCTTGAAATGCTCAACCTTTTGGCTGTGCCCTGTGTTTCTCTCCTTTGCATAGTCATAGAAACTTATTCACAGCAAAAGATTAGGGGACTGGAGGCTGAAACATAGGATGAATGGTCGCAGGAATTGGGTATGTCTGTTTTAATGGAAAGAAGGACTAGGGGAGACATGATAGCAGTGTTCCAATATCTCAGGGGCTGCCACAAAGAAGAGGGAGTCAAACTATTCTCCAAAGCACCTGAAGGCAATGGATGGAAACTAATCAAGGAGAGATCCAACCTAGAACTGAGGAGAAATTTCCTGACAGAACAATGGAACAATTTGTCTCCAGAAGCTGTGAGTGGTCCATCACTGGAGGTTTTTAAGAAGAAACTGGACAGCCACTTGTCTGAAATGGTATAGGACAGTGATGGCGAACCTTTTCGGCACAAAGTGCTCAAACTAGAACGTGCGTGCATGTGCATGCACTGGCACCGGAAACCCAAAACCAGCTGACTGGCACAAGCATCCCTGTTTTTCGGGCTCTTTCATTCCAGAACCTGGAAAATGGCTCAAAACCTGCCTGAAAACAGCCGAAAAACAGCCCAGAGAATGGCCCCAAAAATGGCTTGAAAATGGCTGAAAAACAGGCCAAAAATGACCTGGGAAATGGCCTGGGAAACGGCCTGGTTTTGGGCCATTTTCAGGTTGTTTTCCGGCGCTCCAGTGCCCGCAAAGACCAGCTGGCACCGGAAACCAGAAGAGCAGCTGGTGACAACTCGCGTGCCCACAGAGAGGGCTCTGTGTGCCATCTCCGGCACATGTGCCATAGGTTCACCATCACGTGTATAGGGTCTCCTGCTTGAACAGGGGATTGGACTAGAAGACTTCCAAGGTCCCTTCCTACTTTGTTATTTTGTTAAGAAACATGGGGAAAACTTTATGGAGAGAAGGAATGCTGATGAAAAGGGTTTTAATTTATAGTTACAGGGACAAAAGTAGCCCATTGTATATATTTATTTCTAGCTTGAATTGTTTTAATCATTGCTAATTGTCGAAATAATTGGTTTTAAGGATTTTAGAAGCACAGTCCATACCAAAAGTTATTGAATGCCTATGTGGAAAATGTTCCATATTCCTCAGCAAAACCACACTGAATAATTGTCATTTGTCTTCTGATATGTCTAATTTCCATCCGTGCCATTGCCAAGGACAATTCTGAACTTTGGTTGCAAATTGCTTGCAATGCTGACTTTGATCAAGGTGAATTGCTTATGTGCCAAGGCAATACTGTTGGTGGGATTTTGGTGAGAGGCTGGTGTATAATGGACAAGGTCAGTGGTTCTCAACCTTTTCTTCACCACAGACCCTCTTCAAATAACTTTTTGTTGAAAAAGTTTTTTATTTTTATTTCTCATAAACATGTCTTAAATATACAGTCTCTTATCCATTGCTGATCATACATATTCCCTTTATAAATGGTAATAGCGGAGATAGGTGATTTAAGATTAAGTATTGTTAATAGTGAGGATTTAGGGTAAGAATTGTGAAATGTACTATGAGGTATTAATTGAATTAAGATTTAAGGGGGGTTAATAGAAGGGTAACTTTGCTGTGCCCAGGGGTAGGGCGTTCTCTGTGGGTGCTCCCACCCTCTGGAATGAATTACCTATTGAGGTCCGGACGGCTCCTGATCTCCGCTCCTTCCATCGGGACTTGAAGACTTGGCTTTTCAAACAAATAGGCTGAGACTGATTCTGGGCTTTATTATTTACTACTAATTAATTATTTGGATTTAATTATAATTTTATTGTACTTGTTTCTTAACTTGTGTTCTCCGCCCTGAGTCCTTCGGGAGAATGGCGGCATATAAATACATGTAATAAATAAATAAATAAATAAATAAATAAATAAATAAATAAATAAATAAATAAATAAATAAATAAATAACTCTTTTGATTAAGTAAATTTGAGTAATTTTTTTTTTAAGTTGGTATTAGTTGAGATAGGTGATTTAAGATTAAGAAATAAGTGTTGTGGCAAAATAGAATATATAAAATCTTGATAAGGATGATAAAAAAATTGTATAAATTGATGACCGGATCAGGGCTCTGTTCCGAAAAGATGTAATTTGTGTGTTGGAAAAAATAAAAACAAAAAAACTTTTTGCCAAAAAAAAAAAAAGAGTAGGAGAGAAGGTTAGAAAAGGAGGAAGAAGGGAGGTGTGGGGGAAAGGAAGGGGAAGGAGAGGAGGGGAAGGAAAGGAGGAAAGAAGAAAGTAGAAGATGATAGAAGAAGGAAGGGAAGGGAAGGGAAAGAGGGGAGAAGGCGAAGAAGGATTGTTGTAAAATAAGGGAGATGGTGTAGGAAGTTAGCACCCACCCCTTTCCTGGAAGAGTGAAATATTTTAGGAAATATGAAAAAGGCAGAATATTATATTTCCCTGGATGAGAAATGGAGAAGCATATTTTACAGACAAAGCAACTCCCACCTTCCTGTCCCCCACCCTTTGTCAATGGGCCATTAAGGCCTGGGCCAGTCTATTCTACATAACAAAGATCTGCCTCCTTCAGGCAGAGCCATAGTAGGAATTGCCAAAGATCCAACAAAGATAGGATTAGCCCTCTACACAATAGCAGCAGAAACTCACCACATGTGACCTGGGAAGCACATGTGACCATCAGCCAGCAAGGCCCCCACCCCCTGGGAATCTGACAACCAATCAGGATACTCTTTCGGGGCCCCAAGAAATGCAGAGCCAGAGAGAGCATAAAAATCCAAGGATTTACTGTATCTTCCCCTTTTCTGTTCAGGAACTCAAACCATGTGATCCTGTCCACCATTAAACCATCTTTCCAAGCAGTCTCCATGTTTCCAGTGTCTGTTTCCCCACTTGGAACAGAACCTAGAAGGAGATTTCTTCCAACAATGGAATGGTAGAAGAGCAACCCCGAGCATACTTAAATACTTAAATTTTTTAGGATGAAGACTGAACTAATATGAAAGTTAAAAGAGAATATGTATGTTCAAATAACTTTTATGGCCACCAACCATGGCTATGGGTGGCCCCAAGACTTAATTCAAGATATAAATCATTACATTTCTTCAAGCCTTTATGGACCCTCTGTGATGACATTGCACACCCCTTCCCCAGGGGTCCAAAGATCATAGGCTGAAAACGACTGGACATAATTATCAGTAACAGTAATAGTAACAGAGTTGGAAGGGACCTTGCAGGTCATCTAGTCCAACCCCCTGTTCACGCAGGAGACCTGTACTAGGGATTCGAACCGCTGAACTGCCAACCCTTCTGATCGACAAGCTCAGTGTCTTAGCCACTGAGCCACCGAGTCAATATTAGCGATTGAAGGCTGGGTGTGGAAACAGATTTCAGGCAGCAAAACAAAGGAACAGGTATTATTGTTGCAAAACTGAGTGGGAAAAGAAGAGGGAGCTTGACTCTTCTGTTGAAGATTTGTAGAATTAAAATAAAAAGAACGCGTAGATTTCTGCAGCTTTGTGCAATCCTCGAGAGCTACTCTCAGTCCCAGCCCTCAGCTCTGAAATCTTTGAAGTGTGATATTAATTCATTTTCATAAAATTACCTTCACAGTCCCTTCCTCCCCCCCTTCCTAGATATTGCTGTATGCAACTCTGATTATAAAGGGATACAGAGAAATTTGCTCAGGGGGAGCATTATAACTTCTATTGACGAGCTGCAAAGAATCTTTTTGACTAAGATTGAACTGAAATTTACATTTGCTGGATTTTTGTCATGGAAATCTTTTAAGAGTTAGATATAGTTCTTGAAATTCTAGTACTTGAGGGCAGTGGTGAAATCTAAAATTTATTACTACTGGTTCTGTGGGCATGGCTTGTTGGGGGGGGTAATGTGACTGGGTGGCTGTCACCATTTTTTTTTTAACTTTTAAAAGCATTTTTTTCTACAACCTCTTCAGCGAAGAGGTTGTAAAAAAATGCTTTCAAAAGGCTCTGACGATCCCAGCTGAGTTGCCTGATCGGCAGAGACTTTTTTTCTTTTAAATGCCTCTGACGATCAGGCAACTCATCTTGGATCGTCAGAGCCTTTTAAAAGAAAAAAGGGTTTTTTTCTTTTAAAAGCCTTTGATGATCCCAGCTGCGCCGCACGATCATCAGAGGCTTTTTTTTTACTTTTAAAAGCATTTTTTTGGCCGAAGAGGTTGTAGAAAAAATGCTTTTAAAAGTAAAAAAAAAAAGCCTCTGATGATTGTGCAGCTCAGCTGGGCATGGGAGGGGGGGCAGGGATTTTTGCTACTGGTTCTCTGAACCACCCGCCTCCATCGCTACCGGATCAGGCGATCCGGTCCGAACCGGGAGCATTTCACCCCTGCTTGAGGGGCTGTCACAGAGGGGATTGACTTGTTCTCCAAAGCACCAGAAGGCAGGACAAGAAGTAAAGGGTGGAAGCTGATTAAGGAGAGATCCAGCTTAGAAGTAAGGCGAAATTTCTACTTCAATTCAGAATAGAAATGGAAGCAGTGGTGGGCTGCTGCCGGTTCAGACCAGTTCAAACGAACTGGTAGTTCTGACCAGCGGCTGGGTCCATCCACCAGCCCTGGCGTTACCACGTCCTATATAATCACCAGTTTTTCTATGCCGCGTGAATGTTTGGAAGGCACGGGCACATTTTTGGTTCTAGGCGAACTGGTTGTTACAGTATGTGACGCCTACCTCTGGCTGGAAGGAACCTTGGAGGTCTTCTTGTCCAACCCCCTGATCAAGAAAGAGACCCTATACCATTTCAGAAACTTTTTTTGACTGGAGAACCATTTGATATAACCAGGATGATATAAGGCCGTGATGGCGAACCTATGGCACGTATGACAGAGGTGACACGCAATGCCCTCTCTGTGGGCACGCGAGTTGTCATCAGCTGCTCTTCTGCTTTCCAGTGCCAGCTGGTCTTTGTGGGTGCCGGAGCGCCGGAAAATGGCCTGAAAATGGCCAAAAACCAGGCCGTTTCCCAGGTCATTTTCTGGGTCATTTTTGGGCTGTTCTCTGGGCCGTTTTTAGGCTGTTTTTCAGTTATTTTCAAGCCATTTTTCAGGCCACTTTCTGGGCTGATTTTAGGCTGTTTTTCAGCCGTTTTCAGGCAGGTTTTGGGCCGTTTTTCGGGTTCCGGAACAAAACGGCCCAAAAAAACAGCCCAAAAAGCAGGGATGCTTGTGCCAGCCAGCTGGTTTTTGGGTTTCCGGTGCCAGCACGCGCACATGCATACACATGCAAACGCGTTCCAGTTTGGGCACTTGGTGCCGAAAAGGTTCACCATCACTGATATAAGGTGTCCTGCAGGAGTGGATTCTACTTACCTTTACTACCGGTTCGCAACAGGAATGTGCGCGCACGCTCGCTTTGTTCGTGCATGTGCTTCTGCACATGTGCAGAAGCTTCCTGATGACATCGTGGTCAGTGGGCGGAGCCTCCCACTGGTTTTAATACCAGTTCTTGCGAACCGGTCTGAACCAGGGGCAACCCACCACTGGTGTCCTGCCTTAAGCAGGGGGTTTGACTAGTTGACCTCTGAGCTTCCTTCCAGCTTTCTGATTCTCTGTGCTATATTCTTCCCATTTGGGTTTATGTTAGCTAGTAAAACAGACCAAATGATCCTCAACGTTTACAGACCGTGGGAGGGAGAGTTAATACAGATAATTTCATTGTTGCCTGTGTGTTGACAAACGACACTTTAGTGGCAACTTTTAAAAGGCTTCTTCACAATTCGTGCTTTGGGATGTCACATGGCCTAGAACTATAAATTATGCATCTCGTTCCTAAGTAACCCTGTGATGTGCTAACATTTTATCTAGAAAGGTCACAGATGCAGTGAAGTGGTGATAAAAAAAAAAATCCAGTCCTTCAATGAATCAGTCATCAAGTATAAGGTGGGAGGTTGGTTTCATGTTATGATGCATCAAGCACAATGAATGTTGGAAATGTATGCAAATTCAGAACATTTGTCCATCTGGTTTTGTTATGTGTTTTGACTCAAAGCAGTTTCCAAGGAACTTGAAAATAGACGAGGCCTTGTAGTCATTTTCTGTCTGATAACTTTTAACTGAAGACACCAAAGGCTGAGGAAGGTGCTCCTTTGCATTGGAGATGGGGGAGGGGAATGGTTTTGTCTCCATTGGGATGCAAATCTGTACAAAAGCTTATTATGCAACTTGAACAAAAACTGTTTCAAACTCACCCTTTGCTGATGTTTGCTACGCAAGTCAAATCTCTTGAAAAGATATGAATATCGGGGGAAGGGTTGTGCAATCGTAAACCCCTTTGTGAAAAGAATAAAGAAAAATGGATTGTGTTAGGAAAGGCAATTTCTGACATTTGCGCATTTTGGGCGAAAAATGCAAACAAAAAAATGAGTATATCTGGGGAGGCGTGCGTCAAAGTGAACATAAATATGTTAGTAGGAACAGTTTAAAAAATGTGCACGGCTGACAAATGGAACTTGACAGATTGACCAAAATGAGAAACTAAGAAAAAAAAAAAACTACAAATGGACAGATTCCTTAGGCCTCTTCAAGCTCTGGAAAGGTGCTATGCAGGAATGGAAATGGAGGTCTTGTCCACAAACCATTAAAGGAGACGAACGTTTGCCAAAAATGGCATGGCCAGCCCACAGGAGCAATATAATTCTGCAAATTATGATGCAGATGTTTTAATGAGTCAAAGATTGCTGCTATGCTTCTTTCCTTACAAAGGGACTGGAGCAGTGGTGAAATCCAAATTTTTTTACTACCGGTTCCATGGGCGTGGCTTGGTGGGTGTGGTGTGGCTAAGTGGGCGTGGCTTGGTGGGCAGGGTAGGGGAAGGATACTGCAAAATCTCCATTCCTATCCCACTCCAGGAGAAGAATACTGCAAAATCTCCATTCCCACCCCACTCTGGGGCCAGCCAGAGATGGTATTTGCTGGTTCTCTGAACTACTCAAAATTTCCACTACTGGTTCTCCGAACTGTTCAAAATTTCCGTTACCAGTTCCTCAGAACCTGTCAGAATCTGCTGGATTTCACCCTGGACTGGAGGCTAAAACATATGAAGAACGGTTACAGGAACTGAGTATGTCTAGTTTAATGAAAAGAAGGATTAGGGGAGACATGATAGCAGTCTTCCAACATCTCAGGGTCTTCCAGAAAGAAGGGGGAGTCAAGCTATTCTCCAAAGCACCTGAGGGAACAAGAGCAAGAACAAATGGATGGAAACTAATCAAGGAGAGAACCAACCTAGAATTAAGGAGAAATTTCCTACAGTTAGAACAATTAATCAGTGGAACAACTTGCCTCCAGAAGTTGTGGGTGCTCCAACAATGGAGATTTTAAAGAAGAGATTAGACAACTATCTGTCTGAAACTGAACAAGGAGAGATTCAACCTGGAAATAAGGAGAAATTTTCTGACAGTGAGAACAATCAACCAATGGAACAGTTTGCCTTCAGAAGTTATGGGAGCTTATCACAGGAAGCTTTCAAGAAGAAACTGGACTGCCATCTGTCAGAAATGGTGTAGCTGTGATGGTGAACCTATGGCACATATGCCAGAGGTGGCAAGCAGCTCCTTCTCTGACGGCACATGAGCCGTCGCCCCAGTTCAGCTCCGCTGTGCATACGTGTGCACCTCCCTCTGGCCAGCTGGTCTTTGGGACTCTGCCATGCATGCGTGGGGTGGGGCATGTGTTGGGTTGCGTGCACATGCATAGGGGGCACATGTGGGGGGGGCACATGTGTGGGGGTGCATGGCGCATGCGGGGAGCACATGCATGGGGTGGGCATATGCAGGGGACGCATGTGCATCAGGGGTGGGTTCTACTTACCTTTACTACCAATTTGCAACGGGGCTGCGTGCGTATGCTCACTTCGCTTGTGAGCACACATGCTTTTCTGCGCATGCGCAGAAGCATTTTGATGACGTCGGGGTCAGTGGGCGGAGCCTCCCACCGGTTTTACTACCAGTTCTATAGAACCGGTGCGAACTGGGGGCAACCCACCACTGATATTCATGCATGGGGGCAGGGCGCATGCATGGGAGCTGCATGTGCATTGCATTTTCGGGGTTTGGGCATACGCGCATGCATTCACGTGCATGCGTGCACTTTGGGCACTCTGTCCAGAAAAGGTTAGCCATCATTGGTGTAGGGACTCCTGCTTGAGCAGAGGATTGGACTAGATGACCTACAAGATCCCTTCCAACTCTATTAATCTGTTAATCTATTAATCTGTATATTGTTTATTTATTTATTGGTTCGATTTATATGCTGCCCTTTTCCGAGACTCAGGTTGGCTTACAATGCGTTAAGCAATAGCCTTCATACTTTTGTATATACCTGCTTATTAGGGCTTCCCCGCGCCCCCCAAGCGGTGTTCTTTTTTATACAAAGTCAGTTTATTGCCCCCACAAACCGGGTCCTCATTTTACCTACCTCGGAAGGATGGAAGGCTGAGTCAACCTTGAGCCTGGTGAGATTTGAACTTGCAGTAATTGCAGACAGCTGGTGTTACTTAACAGTGATTTAGTCTGCTGCGCTACCAAGGCTCTATAGGGTTTCCTGCTTAAGAAAAAGTTAGAAGATCTTCCAACTCTGTTATTTTGTAAGTTCCAAAGTTTTCTTGAAACACTGCCTGATGTTAATATCTATTCACCCCCTACTCTACTGTACATATAATGCAGATATTCTAGCACTGAGCCAAATATCTTGGTTCTTTGGCTGTGCTAGATGCCTAACTTAAGTATTATCCCCCCTCCATCTCCTACATTTGAGGATTATTACCATTTCCTTGCTGCAATGCAGATATCCTGTGATGTAGACAAGAGTTTAGGAGAGCGTGATTAAACTTAGTCCTTATGGAAATTGCATTTGGTGTGAAATACAGGAGTCCAGTTGCTGAATGAGGTACCTCTTGTGACCGTGTTTCCTCTCTACCGCAACAAATACACTAGCTGCCAAATTAGGTTTCATCTTTTGTTGTTCTCACATAGGAGGCCAGTTTGGTGTAGTGATCAGGGAACCAGGCTAGAAACTGGGAGACCGTGAGTTCTAGATCCACCTTAGCTGGGTGAGCTTGGCCCAGTCATTCTCTCTCAACCCTAGGAAGGAAGGAAGGAAGGAAGGAAGGAAGGAAGGAAGGAAGGAAGGACATATCACTTCCCAAATCTTGCAAAGAAAATTGCAAGGATACATACACGCTTAGGTCTAAATAACTTGGGACCAGGATTGTCAGCCTTGCAAATTAGTCCATACAAGAAGCACACCCAGAAATAATAGCTCTAACTTTATTGTAAGGTTACATTAATAGAATTTTGCCAATCTGAAAGAACATCTCTTCCACACCTCATGCCAAGAAAGTAGGGAGGGTCTCTTCCAGTGGTGGGATTCAAATATTTTAACAACTGATTCTCTGCCCTAATGACTGGGTGGGTGGGCGTGGCCATGCTGGGTGTGGCCAGGGGGTGTGACAGGCAGCACTCGGCCTCCTGCACCCCCCTGGGAGCAAAACCGGGCCACAAGGGGCCATGTTGCACCCCCCATGCCCTGTTTTGGGACTAGGAGGCCTCCCTGAAGCTTCCTTGGAAGTGAAAACGGGCCTAGGAAACCTCCCTAAAGCCTCCTGGGAGTGAAAACGGGCTACGGGAGGGGAAGCTGCCCCCCGCACCCCATTTTGGGCCTAGGAGACCTCCCTAAACTTTCTAGGGAGCCAAAATGGGGCATGTGGGGATGCTTGGAAGGAGCAGGAAGGGGCGGGGCCAGCCAGAAATTTAACTACCAGTTCACCCGAACTGGCCCGAATCAGCCCGAACCGGCTGAATCCTACCACTGGTCTCTTCTGAGACATTTGCCATACCTACTGTGCCCATTGTCTAGTCTGCAGCTCTTCCTCCTGTCTCCCAAGTTCATTCTCACATACCATTACACAAATACACCGTCTTTCCCATTGCAAGCCTGGCGACTCACTAATTTCATCAATGGGCATATATGTACAATGTTCCCTTATAGTACAGGTTAGACTCCTCGTTTTCAAAACTCGTTTTACTTGCTCTTCATTTGACATGGTGGGTTCCTGTTCTTTTTCCTACCCTTCAAGTACTCCTTGCATGTCCTATCTGAGAAGTTTTGCAGTGTTAACTTTAAAAACTATTATTATGCCAAGCTGAATACAGAGACATATTTAACCATATCTTGTCCATCTTCTTAGACCATGATTAGAGCAGGAAAGAGAATGTCAGCTTCTTTATTCCGACTTTATAAATATTTAGCTGCTACCACAGTGAAAGAAAGTTTGTAAGATGAAGGCAAACAGGCTGAAATGGTTTTATCTTATTAGATTATCAACTGTTTTAAATGCAAAGGATATTCTGTTTGTTTTTTTGGGGGGGTGGGGGGAATAGAGGAAAAGTAAAAGCAAATTAATCACAGTCATGAGATTTGTAAGCATAAAAAAAGACTCCCATATGTTTAAAGATACGGATTTTGTTTCTGAGATGATGACCAAAGAGGCATGTCTTGCAGTGTTTACCCTGCATAGCCGTACAGACAGTCCTCGAGTTATGACCACAACTGAGCTCAAAATTTCTGTTGCTAAGCAAGACACCTAAGCAAGCTAAGTTGTTAAGTGAGTTTTGCCCCATTTTATGAACTTTCTCGCCACAGTTGTTAAGGGAATCGCTGCAGTTGGAAAGTGAATCATTCGGTCATTAAGCGAATCTGGCTTTCCTCATTGACTTTGCTGGGAAGGTTACAAATGATGATCACATAACCCTGGACAGTGCAACTATCAGAAACATATGTCAGTTGCCAAGTGACCGAATTTTGATCACATGAACTTGGGGATGCTGCAATGGTTATAAATGAATCCAGTCATAAGTCACTTTTTTCAGTGCTGTTGAAATTTCAAACAGTCACTAAATGAATGATAGTAAGTCGAGGACTACCTGTAGAACTTGACAGAATATAGGGGATATTTCATGTCTCTATTTCCAGGGATAAGGAATTTTCAGTTGTCCTGCAAGAACACTCGTAAGTCAGGTGAGTTATTAAGAGGGGTGGGCTTCAAAAATTTTAGTAAAGGGTTCTCTGCCCGATTGCTGGGTGGGTGTGGTCTAGTTGGCCTCCTGCACCATGGGGGGGGGGTTGTCCTCCCCAGGCTCTGGAGGCTTTCCTTGAGCCTCCAGGAAGGTGAAAATGGCCTCCCTAGGCATCGGAGGCCCTCTGGAGGTTTCCAGCCTTCCCAAACTTCTGGTAGGCCTGTTTTTAGCCCTCCCCAAGTCTCTGAGTGTACCCTGCACTTACCTGCACCCAAAACGGGCAACGTAGGGACTCCTGGGAGGGGAGGGGAGGAGTGGGCGGGGTCAGCCAGGAGTGGGATTTGGGGGTTCTCCGAACTGCACTGAATCTTAGCTAGAGGTTCTCCCGAACCCCTGCGAACACCCAGCAGCCCAACCCTGGTTATTACCCTGCTTATTTGCATCCTCGTCGCAAGGCAAACATCTTGCCTTGGTAACATCTTAACAGTAAGAGGCTACCTCTTTTAAAATGCAGCAGAGATCAGATACAACCAGCAACAGAAATAAATTTGCAGTGAGCTTAGCAGAGGTTTTTTTAGGACACTGCATAACATTAAGTAAGATCCGTCTGCTGGATAAAATGCCTGAGGGATGATTGATTAGGAAGGATAAGCTTGGAAAGAAAGGGACTTTAAAAGAACACAAAAGTATAAAACAAGAGTCATTTTGCTGTGACAGCTTCATTCTGATGCTATTGTTGGAGGGTAAAGCATTGGCCTAATAATCCTGGAGCTCTGAAGAATCCCTTTCCAAACTACGATGTGTCTTTGTCTATTGTTTTATTATTTTATTATTGAGAGCTAGTTAGTTAATAGTAGTTAAGGCACCTGGCTAGAAACCAGGAGACCGTGGCTTCTAGTCTCTCTTTAGGTATGAAAGTCAGCTGGGTGACTTTGGGCCAATCAGTAGGAGACTGGGAGTTCTAACCCCACCTCAGGCATGAAAGCTGGTTGGGTGACTTTGAGACAATCACCGGGTGACTGTGAGTTCTAGTCCTGTCTTAGACACGAAAGCCAATAGGGAACCAGTCATCCCTCTCTCAACCCAACCCAACCCAACCTACAATAGGGAAGAAATTATGGAAAATCTTGTTGGGAAAATAGGAGGAGGAAGCAGTGTTAAGTATGTTTACAACTTTGAGTTATTTAGAAAAATAATAAAGACAGGATATAAAGAAAAATAAATTAATTAATTAAAATAGTTCTTTGTGGATACCGTTGGCAGCATCATGGAAAAACAATTGGGTGGTGTTTCTGAAATAAGGTTAGTTGTTCCTGGAATGCCAGTATTAGATTCCCTTTCGTCCTGCAACCTATCAGCCAGAGGTGGGTTTCACATATTTTTACCAGTGGTTTACTTTGTGTGTGCCCTTCTGTGCATGCGCCCGGCCTCAAAAACATGGCTAAATAGGATGGCATAGCACCAGGATGGGGGGAGGGGCACCAGCAGTCGCCACTTCCAATTCATCTGAACCAGTCCAAATTGGCTGAATACCACCACTGCTCTCAGCCATCACATTTGGGCAGAAGCATGGAATCAACTCATCAGAAGAGATCATGTAAATTGTTGACTTCAACCCTCTGGCTCCTTAAAAAGCAAAGTCACCTTAAAGTGAAGGTGCTAGTTACTTTTGTGAAGACATCCATCTAGTTGCTTTTTATTGGCTTACACTAGAGTGGGCCAGGGGTGGGTTCTAAAATGTTTTACTACCGGTTCTGTGGGCATGGCTTATTTTGTGGGCGTGGCTTGGTGAGGGGGTAATGTGACTGGCTGGGTGTGGCCAACTTTTTTTTTTCTTTTAAAAGCATTTTTTCTACAACCTTAAGAGGTTGCAGAAAAAAATGCTTTTAAAAGCCTCTGATGATCCCAGCTGAGCCGTGCGATCATCAGAGGCTTTTTTTTACTTTGAAAAGCATTTTTTGAGCTGAAAAGGTTGTAATAAAAATGCTTTTAAAAGTAAAAAAAAAAAGCCTCTGATGAGGTGGGCGGGGTAAGAGAGCGGCGACCGGGCCAGGGACCAGTTCGGGGGCGTGGCCAACCAATGTTATTACCGGTTCTCTGAACTACTATAAATTTTTACTACCGGTTCTTGCGAACCGGTGCGAACCAGGAGCAACCCACCACTGGAGTGGGCTTCCTACCAAACAATATCAGGAAATCTGTACTGATTTTCAGTAATTAAATACCAATAGAAGAGCTTGGGGTTGAACTCAGGAATCTTTGGTGTTCTCTGAACTTGGTTGTTTGGTTGCAGACATTTCATTACCAGACTAGCTAACATCATCAGTGCTCACATGATGGGTTTTGGAACAGGCAATACCTGCCAAGGATAAGCAAAGGCTCCTTGGCCATGCCTTCTACCTGCTATTCTGGACCTTACTCTCTTTTTATTTCTTCTTTAGATGAATTTTTAAGCCCAGTTCACATTCATCTTTCTTCTCAATTCATCTCTCTAGTGTATGTTTTCATTTCACTTACGAACCCACACTTACAGCTCCTTAAACATTAACCATTTTAAATGACATTAACCTTTGCACTCTGCAATCTGCTTTCTCAAATGCATGGAATATTATTCCCCTGTGGCTAGAGGCATAATTGTAGAAGAGATCATGGAAGAGAGATTACAATTTTTTCCCCTTAAATTGTTGGACATGATAGAGACCAGTAGTGTCAGAGTGGTGTAGTCAAAATAGCCAAGATGGTGGCTGTGACAGTGCGATTGAAGCTCTACCTTTTTTTTTTTTATGTGTGCTGCGCATGTGATAGCACTAACACTTAAACTTATATACCACTTCATAGTGCTTCACAGCCCTCTCTAAGTGGTTTTCAGTCTCAGCATATTGCCCTAACAATCTGGTCCTCATGTTACCAATTTTGGAAGGATGGAAGGCTGAGTCAACCTTGAGCCAGTCAGGATCGAACTGCTGGAAGTCAATAGAGTCAGCATGCAACACTGCATTCTAACCACTGTGCCACAACGGCTCTGGTGCATATAAAACAACAACAACAGATAAGGTAGGTATTTTGCAGGTATTAAATTGTATCCTGAAGACATATCTGATAGAGACATCCCGTTAGAAATGATATGAGAAAGGATTAATTAAAGTTAAGAAAACACTAGCAGTCTCTTCTCTTCTCTTCTCTTCTCTTCTCTTCTCTTCTCTTCTCTTCTCTTCTCTTCTCTTCTCTTCTCTTCTCCTCTCCTCTCCTCTCCTCTCCTCTCCTCTCCTCTCCTCTCCTCTCCTCTCCTCTCCTCCTCTCCTCTCCTCTCTAAATTATTGCCTGCAGAAGGCTTTTAAAATTAAGATGAGCATCTCATGAAATTAGGTCAAGGTCCTCAAGCAGCCTTAGGTCATAAGTTGACCACCTAACCTAATTTATTTTGGGTTTTATAAACTATTAGCACTGGATACACTGGCCTTCTCCCAGCTTTGAAGGCACAAAAGAATGATTATCTGAGTTCAGACAATGACAACTGTAAAAAGCTTTATTTATTTTGCTTTGATTTATAGGCCAATGGGGGCCATTCCTCGGGCTTGGGTTGGGACAGGTGACAGAAATTGGACATTAAAAGATGGGCCTCTACTCCTGAAGGGCTTACCAACTAAATTAAATGGGACACAGGGGAAGCTGAGGGAAAGGAAGAAATTAAATTTTAATGGGTTGTATATCAGAAGAAATCCTAACCCTTCTCAATAATTCTAATTCTTTTTTATTATTATTATAATCTTCAATTTACAACCTTGTTCAGTTGTCTTAGAATTTCAAAGAGGAGCTGGAACAATTTTCTAACCTAAGAGAACTCCCAAACTTATTCTTTAGGACTACAGCTTGGACATAAAAGTGGGTGCCAGGCTGGGAATTAAGTTTTAGCTAAATATTCCTCCCTGGTTCCATCTCCTTCCCCAGAGATTTCATACTGAAATTTTCTCCCTCCTTCTCTTTTTAACTTTCTTTAGTGCTAGGAGTAAAACTAGGAGTAAAATCACAACAGATACCAGGGTAACCTATTCAAAGATGTGAGGTGTTTAAAAAAAAAAGACAGATTCAACAGTTATTCTGAGTAACTCTGCAGTGTAAGCATTTCAGTGTGTCCAAGCAAAATTTCATCCTGAAGAGTTCTTGCTGCCAAGTTCTTTTAACCATCTTCTTAACTCATCAATAGAAGATAAGATTGATAGAATATAGAATCAAAGAGAAGAGTTGAACTATGGTTTCTGAGCTTGGTTGTTATCTTCTCATCAAAGAAGAAAAAACATGAAGTTTGACATCATTTTCTTCCAGATGTTCAGACTGGGTTTGGTATTTTTGTCTATCTATCGAGACCTTACCAAGGACCTGGGATAGGCAAATCTGGATGTTTGACGGTATTACAGATATTGTTGCAGGATGGAAGCTCCAAGTAAAGCCACCGTCTGCAATTGACCGATGGCAAATTTGTCAATGCCTATTATTATCTTCTTCTTCTTCTTCTTCTTCTTCTTCTTCTTCTTCTTCTTCTTCTTCTTCTTCTTCTTCTTCTTCTTCTTCTTCTTCTTCTTCTTCTTCATCATCATCATCATCATCATCATCATCATCATCATCATCATCATCATTTCTTGTTCCCATAGCCCAAAGATATTGCTTGATGATCTTCCATCAATATACTAAATAGTCCAATGTCCAAGCCTCCAGCAAAATTAGTGCCCATAAAAAAAGGTCTGTTTGGTCCTAAAATGATTGTAGCAATCTAACCGTCCTGATTGATTTTAATTGGATTAATCAGGATTTAGGCCTGGCTATCAGGTAAACATTGTATTGGCTGCTTTAGAGAATAACCTGCTTTGGGAACATGGTTCTCCTGATCCTATTAGATGTCTCAGCAACCATGATATCTTTCTGAATTGAAGTGGTCAACCTGTTAGCCATTCACTGTGGAATCAGTTCAGGACAATATTATCAATGATAACCCAGAGTGCAACAGCCTTAATTTTTGGTGAGGGAGAGCCACCGTAACCATGTAATACTAGTGTCACCTATAAAGTCATACATGATATCACTTCCAGCTAGATGTTTGGCAGTACATCTCCAAACTCAATCTGCATGCCCTGTGCCTTCAAACCCAGGAAGGTATGCTTTGGGATCTCCTACTTTAAAAGGTCCATGAGAGTGGGCAGAGGTCATCCTATATCATCTTCTTTTAACAATCCCATAATCCCTCACGGGCTGGAGTCTGGGCAGCTAAATGGAGCTAGCACAGTGTTTTAATAGCTGGATGCCCTTCCTGTCGCCAATGCGGGAGTTTGTTCAGCAGATATATTCTCAATGTGCCCAGAGAGAGAAATATTTGCCTCTACCTAGGATCGAACTCACAGCCTCCTGACTGTGAGGCGAGAGCTCCAACTCTAGGCCACCACACCACTCCAGAGGTCGTCCTATATCATGGCCTCATATCTTGAAATAATCTTCCTCCAGAAGTTTCAAGCTGCTCCATGGTTTCTGTCCTTCAGAAAGGAAGTGAAAACCATATTTTTTAGAGGCCTTTCTAATTTATTTATTTAATATAACTTATATGCCGCCCTATCTCCTAATGGTTTCACTACTCTTCTTGCCTTTATGACTAGAGTGCTTATGATAAGATGAATGTATAAGGTTAATTTTGGTTTAATTTTATGCATTTTATTGAATGTCAAATCAGTTTTCTGCTTAGTATATTACTTTGTATGGTTTTTTTATACGAAAAGGGCAATATAAAAATTGGTTAATAAATTCTACCAATGTCTAATATGTAATAAGAATATAATGAGATCCCTGCTGGATGGGTCTTTGGACTGTGTATGCATTCTGCGATATTTTGGCTGTCTATATTCAAAGAGAAAAAGAGAAATAATTGACCACAGATGATTTATTTTTCTGGTTGACTTTACAAAGTGCCCACCTGCAGAACAGATTGTGCATTGAATGCCACTTCAACTGTTATCTATTATGCAGAATCGAGAGCTACTGATGATAGACCAAGAATTACATCTTGCCCTTCACTTTGGCAAGAGGACCCGGTTCGTGGGGGCAATAAGCTGACTTTGTATAAAATATACAAAAGTATGAAGGCTATTGCTTAACGCACTGTAAACCACCCTGAGTCTCCGGAGAAGGGCGGCATATAAAAATAAAGAAAGAAAGAAAGAAAGAAGACAAATGACTTCCTTGATCTCACCATTATCGTGAAATCAAGAGGAACTGAACTCTACTTGAAGGAAGCTTCACAACATCAGCCATCAGCTGTTTAGGCATCATATGCCTGGTTCCACCAGCCTTCCATTCTCACCTAACATAACAGTTAAAAATACCACTTGTTTAATTTAATTTAATTTAATTTAATTTCGAATTTATATACCGCCCTTCTCCCTGAGGACTCAGGGCGGTGTACAGCCAAGATAAAAAACATAGAATACAAATATTAAAACATTTAAAAATATATATAAAATTTGGCCCAAAAAATTAAAAATCACAGACTAATTAAAAGAATTTAAAAATTTTAAAAATTTCTTCTTAAGCCAACCCGGCTTGCTGAAAAAGATAGGTTTTCAGGGAACGACGGAAGGCATTGAGGTCCTGGATTCTTCTTATCTCCGGGGGCAACTGATTCCAGAGGGTGGGAGCCCCCACAGAGAAAGCCCTCCCCCTGGGGGCCACCAGCCTACATTGTTTGGCTGATGGCACCCTGAGGAGGCCCTCTCTGTGGGAGCGCACGGGTCGATGGGAGGTCATCGGTAGCAGCAGGCGGTCTCGGAGATAGCTAGGCCCTATGCCATGGAGCGCTTTAAAGGTGATAACCAACACCTTGAAGCGCACCCGGAAGACCACCGGGAGCCAGTGCAGCTCGCGCAGGAGTGGTGTTACATGGGAGCGCCATGTTGCTCCCATCACTACCCGCGCTGCTGCATTCTGGACCAGCTGGAGCCTCCGGGTGCTCTTCAAGGGGAGCCCCATGTAGAGAGCGTTACAGTAGTCAAGGCGAGAGGTGACGAGGGCGTGAGTGACTGTGCACAGGGAATCCCGATCAAGAAAGGGCCGCAACTGGCGAATCAGGCGAACCTGATAAAAGGTCCCCCTGGTAACAGCCGTCAGATGTTCCTCCAAAGACAGCTGCCTATCCAGGAGGACTCCCAGATTGCGAGCCCTTTCAGTGGGGGCCAAAGACTCGCCCCCAATAGTCAGTGATGGAGTCAACTGACTATATCGGGATGCCGGGAGCCACAGCCACTCAGTCTTGGAAGGGTTGAGCCTGAGCCTGTTCCTCCCCATCCAGATCCGCACAGCCTCCAGGCACTGGGACATCACTTCAAGGGCATCGTTGGGGTGGCCTGGGGTGGAGATGTACAGCTGGGTGTCATCAGCGTACTGGTGGTATCTCACCCCAAAGCCACGGATGATCTCGCCCAGTGGCTTCACATAAATGTTGAACAGAAGGGGCGAGAGGACCGATCCCTGCGGCACTCCACAAATGAGAGGCCTCGAGGTCGACCTCTGCCCCCCTGCCAACACAAACTGCGACCGGTCGGAGAGAAAGGAGGAGAACCACCGTAACACGGTGCCTCCCACCCCCAACTCTTCCAGCCGGTGCAGCATGATACCATGGTCGATGGTATCAAAAGCCGCTGAGAGATCTAATAGGACCAGAACAGAGGAATAACCCCTGTCCCGAGCCCTCCAGAGATCATCAACCAACGCGACCAATGAAGATTCCACTGCGCATGTCTAAGATGGCGTCCCGGCGCTGAATCCCGGATCCTTGGGGGGCAATGCCTCGGCTTGGGGGGACTTCGGGGGGGTCATTTTGAACAGCTATGACCCCCGTTTGGGAAAGAGAGCACCTGGGGATCCCATTGAGAGCTTTGTTAGCTCTCCGGACCATCCCAGCTCCGAGGAGGACGACGTTGAAGCGCCGGCGGGTGAGGGCGTGAAGGATGCGGCCTGCGGGGGCGGCACTAGCACCGGCGGCTACGGGCAGTCGCGGCGGCGGCGGCGGCGGCGGTGGCGGCCCCCTGACGACGGCGACGTTTGAGGCCCCTACGGAGGTTCCCCACGCCCCTGGATGCCTCGAGGAAGATCTAGAGGCAGGGGGCGGCTGGGGGCGTCCGTGGGGAGGCCGATGGCGACGGCGACGATGGTGGCGGCGGCGGCCGCGGCGGCGGCTGCGGTGACGGCAGCGGATGTCGGGGTGGCTCCCAGCGGCTTGCAGACCTGAACTACAGCATAGGATTCTTCAGCAGCAGCCTTAGACTGAGCTCTGGGAGACTGGAGAGTGTTGGACCCTTGGGGGAAGGGTTACCTCCATGGGGACCCAGAGACACCCCCCTAGGACGAGCTGGATGGGGGGGGAACGAAATAGGGCCGCATTATCCATCAGATAATGGTTGAGGGATTGGAGGGGTCGGAAAAGAACTACAAACCTATGCGGCTTGAATTTCCCCTCCCTCTTCCATCCTTTGGACCGAGTTTAGGCCTATGGGCCTTACTACGGTTGTAGCTACCCATCTACTTTGGCCTGCTGAATTATTCCAAATTTTCCCCCTTTTACATCTAGTCTGTCTGAACTCCCTGCCATGTAAAATCTCTTCAACGTGAATTTACGAACTTAAACCTCCTTCTGAGCAGGATACTTGACCCCCAGATGCTACTAATCCCAGGAGGGATACTGGTTCTATGGACATAAGGCCAGTGGGAGGCGGACTATGGCTATCTTCACGCCCGGATTTCCATCAGAGTTTCCATGGGTGGCCTAGGTGAGAGCATGGCTGCCCTGGAACCTCCGGGGTCGAAGGATATGTACCTCCTTGGCCATTGTCGTGAGAGGACAATGGGCTTGATGGCCTAACCATGGACTAGAATTCTCCCTATGTCTGTAACATCAGTGGTACTCCCTTCCCTTGGACTCTGTCTCCCCTGATTATATGTATTCGGTGTCGGAACTCCTCGCCCTGTGAGATTCTCCCCACTCGCAGGTTTGGCCCTCCACATTATCGAGGGCCTATCTCGATGACGGGCTTTGGAGTCCAGAGAGATGGCATGGAGCAAGGAAGAAATTGTGGGGTTTTTTAGGGAAATTTTTTAAGATTTTAAGGGGTTCTGGGAGGGGGGTTTGTAATGATCTTTCTAGAGAAATTGGGAAGAAGACTCTGGGGGATGGGGGGGGAAATCCACCAGGGTCAGAGCCGAGCCCGGCACAGGGTAACGATTTGGGAGGTGTTGGTCGAGGGACTGGGAAAGGGATGGGGGACGATACCTACGAGGTCTGTACCATCAGCACGGTAGATGGGAGGGGCAGATATGGCGGGAGCAGGGGACCATATCATGTGTTGGGGGCTCGCACTCGCTGTTTGAGAGCAATTGCTTGCCCCGGTCCCCATGGCTCCTCTTGGAGACTAGGTGGCTTAGATACTCAGGATCTGGGCCTTCGGCTGATGTTATGCAATGCCAGGTCCGTGGTTAATAAGGCCCCCCTCATTCACGATCTTATACAAGAGGGAGGAGCGGACCTGGCGGGTATTACGGAGACCTGGTTGGGCCTGGAGGGTGGCGTCCCTCTGGTTGAAATGTGCCCACCAGGCTTCAGAGCATTCCATCAGCCGAGGGCCCAGGGGAGGGGCGGGGGGGGTGGCGGTTATTATTAACGAGGATCTGGATCCGAGGGAGACCACTGTGCCTCAGATAGCCGGATGTGAGTCCCTCCTTGTGAGGTGGGGCCGTGGGGTTCAGATGGGCTTGTTGCTTACGTACCTGGCTCCCTGCCGCGTGGCAACAGCCCTTCCTGAGCTACTCGACGTGATAGCCACGGTGGCAGTAGATACACCCAGGCTTTTAGTCATGGGTGATTTCAACTTGCCATCTGTCGGTGAAACGTCTGAGGTGGCTCGGGAGTTCATGGCTTCCATGACGGCCATGGACCTGACCCAGTTAGTTCATGGCCCTACTCACAGGGGAGGTCACACTCTGGATCTGATTTTTGTCTCTGGCCAGTGGTTGAGTGGTCTTGTTATAGGGGATATAGACATGGAACCCTTGTCATGGACGGACCACTCACTCCTTCGCCTAGATCTTCGAACCGCGACCCCTCGCCGCAGGGAGGCGGACCCAATTAGATGGATCCGCCCCAGGCGCCTGATGGATCCTGATAGGTTCCAGACGGAGCTTGGGCCATTTCCTGAGGATCTAGCACATGACTCGGCCGAGGACCTGGTAGCCGCCTGGGATCGGGCGGCTGGTGGGGCCTTGGACCGAGTTGTGCCTTTGCGGCCTCTGACCCGATGCCGATCCCGGGTGGCTCCTTGGTTTACTGAGGAGCTGAGGGAAATGAAGCGCCGGAAAAGACGCCTGGAGAGCGGTTGGAGGGCCAGTCTCGCTGAATCTGATCGAACACTGGTAAGGTCGCATATTAAGGCCTACCTAGTGGCGATAAAGACGGCAAAGTCTAATTACTTTTCCGCCTCTATTGCGTCATCAGGGAATCGTCCGGCCGCCCTGTTTAGGGTGACCCGCGCCCTGCTCCATCTGGGAGTGCGGGAGGATCCCTTAGAAGGCAGGGCGGAGGATTTCGGACAATACCTGTATGACAAAATCGCTCAGATCCGGGGGGATTTGGACTCTGACTGGGTAGATCGGGGCAGGGTGACGAGGAACAGTCTTGAGAATGTTATCTGGGAGGAGTTTGATGCTGTGACTCCCGATGATGTGGACAGGATTTTGGGGAGACTTAGTGCGGCCACATGTTTACTGGACCCGTGTCCCTCCTGGTTGGTACTGGCTTCCCGGGAGGTTACACGAGGCTGGCTCCAGGGCGTCATTAATGCTTCCTTGAGTGAGGGTCACTTCCCCGCTGCCCTGAAAGAGGCGGTGGTGAGGCCTCTCCTCAAGAAGCCGTCCCTGGATCCAGCAATATTGGCTAACTATCGTCCTGTCTCCAACCTTCGCTTCATTGCGAAGGTTGTTGAGAGTGTGGTCGCGCAACAGTTTCCACAATTCCTGGAGGAAACATCCTATCTGGATCCGTTCCAGTCGGGTTTCAGGTCTGGGCACAGCACGGAAACGGCATTGGTCGCGTTGGTTGATGTTGACTGAGGTATCTCTGATTAGACCTCATTATATTACATCCCATGGATATTTTTGCCTGAAGTTATCATTGCCCGAAGGATTTGTAGAATGCCCTAGAGAACGATAAGATTCCCTCCTATATCTATGTGTTCACATATTGTTGAATTCCTAAATACGTCTGCATTTATGGTGGGTTTTTTTGCTAGTCTAAATATCAGGGAAGTAACCCATTGGCTAATTTGCTTTGGACCAGGGGTGTCAAACTCAATTTCATTGAGGGCCACATCAGGGCTGTGGTTGACCTCAGGGGGCATGGCCAGCTTGATGCCACTCACTGGGAGTAGCCAACTGGGTGTAGTCAGCTTGACACCACTCTCCAAACTGTTGACATGTTTCAACTTTGTACTGGGTAGACCGGGCCGAAGCCACACTGGCCCAATGTTTCCTCTTCACATTAGGTAGACCGGGCCAAAGCAATGCAGATAGACCAAGCCAATGTGATGTGGTTAGACTGGGTTGAGATGACGTGGGTAGACTGGGCGGGACGGCCCCTTACATTTTCCTCAGGACAGCCCTGAGGGCCGGATCTGACCACATCGCAGACTGGATCTGGTCCACTGGCCTTATGTTTGATACCCCTGCTTTGGAGAATCATGGAATATAAGTATTTTCTGTTAATGAAATAATTTTCCTCACTGAATTAGAGATAGTAAGGTCTTCAGGATAGATTGTATTCTGGTCAGTTTTTGCTGCCAAGACCTGATACATTATATTTCAATAGTATATCAATCATATTCATCAGTCATGTGGATTTATAAATATCAAACAGCCCATGTACGTTTTTTTTTTGTAAAGCAATGTTGTCTTTTAATACTTCATAAAATGAAGTATAGGAAGCTAGCTCAGGATGTAGCAAATTGTCCTGGAATGCTTGACTTCTACCAACACAAACTGTCCACTATTCTGTGTATGTATGTTTGTGTATGTGTGTATGTATTTGTGTGTCTTCTTCCTTATTTTCACAATATGTAATCCTTTATTTTCTCAATAAGTAAATATCTACTTCCACGATAAAGCAAAAGTTTATATAGAGCTATTTTTGAAAACCTTTCCTAAGGGACTTTTGTATCACACTGAAATGTCTTGGAAACATTGATTTTTCTTTTCGAGACAAATAACTGTTCCAGAAGTGAACGAAATAATTCTATTTTTGTTTACATAAAGGGGAAAAAAAACCCCCGCTATAAATTCAGTATTCAGTTTCTAGGAAGCGAACAAAAATGTATCCACAAAATCAGCAAAATTATCTGAGCAGATAATCATTGTGTCCTCCATGTTTTGCACAAAAATTCTTCCATATTCTGAGGGGGCTATATAATAATTCTTAGCTTCTCATGAGTTTATGATAACCAATAATACAATGGATCAAAGCCAGAGGTGGGTTTCAGCAGGTTCTGACCAGTTCTGGAGAACCAGAAGTGGAAATTTTGAGTAGTTCGGAGAAGCAGTAGTAAAAATTCTGACTGGCTCCGCCCTCATCTATTCTGTGCCTCCAAGTCCCAGCTGATTGGGAGGAAATGGGGATTCTGCAGTATCCTTCCCCTGGAGTGGGGAGGGAATGGAGATTTTACAGTATTCTTCCCCTGCCACGCCCACCAAGCCATACCCGCAAAGTCATACCACACCCACCAAGCCACACCCACAGAACCAGTAGTAAAAATTTTTGAAACCCACCACTGTAAAGCATTACATAATGCAAGATTAATTAGGGCTAACAAAATTTCCTGAAAGTGGGAGGAAAAACACCAACAGTTTGAAAAGAAATATAAGTCAAATTAACATGATTAAGGAGCTGTTATTACTAAGAAGACATGCAAGAGCTTCATAAAATGCTAAACCTATGGTGAGTGGGTGTGGGAAGCACTGCAACTGTTCCTCATTTACAAGTTGGTGTAAGCTGATGATGGAAATTGAGTTTTTTATTTTTTTATTTTTTGACAGGGATCAAACTGGTGAACGGTGATGGATATAGATTTTATTCTTTGAGAGAACCGCTGTGATTATAGTAGATAGATTAAATGGCCTTGATTTATCAGCTCCAGGAAATGATATTGTAACATTAAAGAAAAAAAAAAGACTTTTTTTTCACAGAACAGGAAAAATGGTCCCATAATTTATTTATCATATTTATAGGATTGCCTATTTATCTAGTGAAGCTCTGGGAGAGAGCAACAACTATGAAATTAAAAATTGTAAAACACATGGATATGCCAAGACGAACAAACAAAGTGCCTTCATTAAAAATATCAGAAGACCCCAATGCCATACATTCATGGCATAACTTCAATAACTAATAGTCTAATCCCAAAGTCTGGGTGAACAGTCAAGTCTACAGAGTCTGGTGAAATGCCGGTAGAGATGGGATCATCCCAGGGGTGAAATGCTACCAGTTCGCACCGGTTTGGGTGAACCGGTAGCGGCAGCGGCGGGTAGTTCAGAGAACTGGTAGCGGCAGCAGTGTGAGGCTCCGCCCACCCGCCCGGACGTTCTTACTTTCTGATTTTAACCAGGAAGTAACCTGTTTTTTACCCTCTGCGCATGCGCAGAAGGCTTTGCGCATGCACAGAGGGTCCAAAATCACACGTGACGCATGCACACACTTCTGAACTGGTAGGGAAGGTAAGTAGATTTCACCCCTGGATCATCCATACCTTTAGGGGGAGGCTGTTTTAAGGAGCATACTTCCAAGGACTCAGAAGATGATACTGCTTCACTGAGGGGACCTGTGGGGCATGTCCACCTTGAGGAGAAGGAGGAGGAGGAGGAGGAGGAGGAGGAGGAGGAGAAGGAGAAGGAGGAGGAGAAGAAGAAGGAGAAGGAGAAGGAGAAGAAGGAGAAGAAGAAGAAGAAGAAGAAGAAGAAGAAGAAGAAGAAGAAGAAGAAGAAGAAGAAGAAGAAGAAGAAGAAGAAGAAGAAGAAGAAATAAACCAGAGCCAATCTGAAACCTTACTTACAATCTGGACCTTACTTTAACAAATCCCTATCTTTTTACGTGCTCACCTCTTAGGCCTTTGGTTGAGTAATTTCTTTGCAGCCATACATACTTACCTTTTCAAATGTCGAGACCACAACAGACCTCGCAGTGCTGCGATGTTGCCAGAATGAATGAAACCAAGCAGTGAAAACTTAATCCCTTTCATTTGAAGATTTCCTGTAGAATATTGATGTTGAGCTCGAGGGGCTCCAGGGGACACCACATGAAATCTCATGGGGCCACAGAACACGTTACCCATCTCTGTATTAAATGGAACTAATCCTCCAAACAGCTGATCTCTTTAAGGAGCAGATGCCATTTATTTGTGGTCAAAGCTTTATTAGAACTCATATTTTCTGTCCCATGGAATAATCTAACACTATGCATTGGTTGGACTTTGTCTTACTTCAATCTAACTTCTGCTTTGCTTAAGTCTTTGCTTTCAAACAAATCCACTGCTTGATTCTGTTTTCCTGAAACTTTTAAACAGATTGCATAGCTTCTGTTAAAAATCCAGTATATTAGGTCCCCACACTATTAAAAAAATGCTTCCACATTTCATTGTTTCATCAGTCTAGAGTATTTTTTCCTCTAGGCTAGTTAGAGAAAAGAAGGACTGGGGTGACATGATAGCAATAATTCAGTATTTGAGTGGCTGCTACAAAGAAGAGGAGGTTAACTTATTTTCCAAAGCACCAGAAGGCAAGACAAGAAACAATGGATGGAAACTAATCAAGGAGGGAAGCAACCTAGAACTAAGCAGAAATTTCCTAACAGTGAGAACAATTAACCAATGGAACAGCTTGCCTTCAGAAGTTGTGGTTGCTTCATCTGGACATTCACTTGTCTTAAATTGTATAGGGTCTGCTGCTTGAGCAGGGGTTTGGACTAGATGACCTCCAAGGTCCCTCCCAGCT
Source organism: Pituophis catenifer annectens (assembly GCF_029215685.1). Taxonomy (NCBI): domain Eukaryota; kingdom Metazoa; phylum Chordata; class Lepidosauria; order Squamata; family Colubridae; genus Pituophis; species Pituophis catenifer. The sequence continues at coordinate 10,597,497 of NW_027256886.1, read as the reverse complement.
CTATTCTGATTGACTGATTGATCATATATTCCATAGCCTATTTATTAATGCATTTTATGGTTATACGTTTCTCATTAAACATGTTATTACATTTCTGAGCTATCTAGAAAACGTCAGCTACTAGATGTAAGAGCCATGGAAAGTGGAATCATGACTTCTACTTTCTCAATCCAATAATTTTAAGTGGGGGGAAAACTGGAGGGTGAAGATCTTGGTGGTGTTGTTGTTAGTTGCAAAGTCGTGTCCGACCCATTGCGACCCCATGGACAACGTTCCTCCAGGCCTTCCTGTCCACCATCCTCTGGAGTCCATTTAAGCTCAGGCCGACTGCAGTGGTGGGATTCAAGTTTTTTTACTACCGATTCTGTGGGCGTGGCTTGGTGGGTGTGGCTTGGTGGGCATGGCAGGGAAAGGATACTGTAAAATCTCCATTCCCACCCCACTCCAGAGGAAGGATACTGTAAAATCTCCATTCCCACCCCACTCCAGAGGAAGGATACTGTAAAATCTCCATTCCCACCCCATTCCAGGGAAAGGATACTATAAAATCTCCAGTCCCTCCCCACTCCAGGGGAAGGATACTGCAAAATCCCCATTTCCTCCCAATCAGCTGGGACTCGGGATGCAGAGAATAGATGGGGGCAGGGCCAGTCAGAGGTGGTATTTACCAGTTCTCCGAACTACTCCGAACTACTCAAAATGTCTGCCGGTTCTCCAGAACTGGTCAGAACCTGCTGAATATCACCTCTGGCCTACTGCTTCAGTGACTCCATCCAGCCACCTCATTCTCTGTCGTCCCATTCTTCTTTTGCCCTCAATCTTTCCCAGCAATAGGCTCTTCTCCAGTGAGTCCTTCCTTCTCATTAAGTGGCCAAAGTATTTGAGTTTCATCTTCAGGATCTGGCCTTCTAAAGATCAGTCAGGGTTGATCTCCTCCGGGATTGACCAGTTTGATCGCCATGCAGTCCAAGGGACTCGCAGGAGTCTTCTCCAGCACCATAGTTCAAAGGCCCCAATTCTTTGGCGCTCAGCCTTTCTTATGGCCCAACTTTCACAGCCATACATTGCAACTGGGAAAACCATGGCCTTGACTATACGGGTGAAGATCTAGATAAGTTATTTCTAGAGCATGGGCGTCCAACCTTTTGGCTTGCCACATTGAGTGAAGAGGAATTGTCTTGGGCTGCATATAAAATATATAATGTATTATATAGTTCATGTATGTAAATTACAAACTTCCTTTATTACAATCCTGTAGGGCCATATTACTAGTTGTCCGTGGCCACGTACAGCCTGCAAGCCACAAGTTGAACATGCCTGTCCTAATGGAAAGATCAGATATACGTTCAACAAGCAAACAAATGATAAACATATACATTTTTATCTCTCTTAGTTTTTTTTTTAATAACCTTATTAGCTGGAGCCACATTTGGGAGAGAAGCAGGAAGACCATTTTTAGAAAGGTGACCTCTCTGTAAGATCTGATCTGCTGACAAATCTGTTGTGATTTTAGCCAGATTAACTCTGCCACTTTTTTTCCCCCAGGCAGATGGGAAATGTATTGTTATCTCTCCCATAGGCTCACTGAAGGCTACAGTGTATGACAGTCATTTGGTTTGGGTGATATGCTGGTCAACAGGCGAGGAGTCTTTCTGCCACTTATTAAGATGTATAGAACAACGGCAGTGGCAACGAGTAGTTACCTTAAGGGCCGCCACAGAGGAACACCTGCTGCCAGTCATGTTGAACAGTTCCATCCTGACAGATCATCTTAATCTTACCTACGTCCTGCAATTCTTTCTGGAGATCCTCTATTTTTCCAGCTGTAGGAAATGCTGATTTGTCTCAGAGGGGTGATATTCCTCTGGTTCCCTTCACACGTTGTTTTGTCAGAGGTCAAAATGCCCCCCAAAAGTGCCTGACAGAAGCAAAATTCAGTGAAGACAACCAGTGTTCATTGCACGTATCATGCATAACCTTTCTGGTTATCGAATAGTAGCTTGACACCGTTCATGGATTTTGCACTGCAGTACGTTAATAAGAGGGAACATGGTGGTTTAGTGGCTAAGACGCTGAGCTTGTTGATCAAAAGGTCGGCAGTTCAGCAGTTCAAATCCTTAGTGCCATGTAACACATGTGCGCTCCCGTTATTTGTCTCAGCTTCTACCAACCTAGCAGTTCGAAAGCACGTAAAAATTAAGCTTATTAGGCTTATTAAGACCAGCTGCCTGCAATTATTGCAGGGTTCGAATCTCGCCAAGGCTCAAGGTTGACTCAGCCTTCCATCCTTTCTAAGGTAGGTGAAATGAGGACCCAGTTTGTGGGGGCAATAAGCTGACTTTGTATAAATATACAAAAGGATGAAGGCTATTGCTGAGCACATTGTAAGCCGCCCTGAGTCTTCGGAGAAGGGCGGCATATAAATCAAATTAAAAAAAAAATGCCAGTAGAAAAATAGGGACCACCTTTGGTGGGAAGGTAACAGCATTCCATGAGCCTTTGGTGTTTAGTCATGCCGGCCATATGACCACAGAGACGTCTTCAGACAGTGCTGGAGATCTACCAAAGATACGTTCATGATCAATGACAAGAGATAGGATGTGTGGCCTGGTAGGATGGGAAGCAGGCCCAAAGTTTTGCAGGAACTCAGCAGAATGGGATGAAGGGAGAGATAGGTGATGGAGGCATTGCAGTGGCAGCAGCTTTGAAACTAGATCATAAGTAGCTTTTGAAAAGGTCTGTTTTAACTTTGATCAGTCACTAAGTGGCTGGTTGAAAGTCAAGGACTATCTCTAGTTCCTTCCTGAAGATTACTTGTGATTGGCGGTTGGTATTCTCCAAGCATGATTGTTTTCCTGCAAACCTTTTGTTACAAGGAATATGAGCAACCAGCAAATGTCAATTTCCTGTATTATGTAGCCTGATAACAGCACATCTTCAGGAAAGCAAGCAAGTTTAGAGAACCCAAGAACTAAGCAGTTCAACCCTGAGTTACGTATATTCTCTAGTGTAAAATGCTATTTTTAGAAAAAACAGATCTAATAAAATTTATCTTGAGCATACAGGTTTACCCAGGTGCTGTTCTCTGGTCTACAGCAAAGCCTCCATTGTACTCCCAATGATTAATGTGGGAGCAGTCAACACAGTGTAATTGTCATCTGGGAGGCCTGTTTGTCCTCTGAATAGAGATGGAATGGATCTTAGCTCTGATTATTTAGCAATTTTGGTTGTTCCATATATTTAAAGATAACCCAGTTAAGGGAGAATTTAAATCTAGCATATCCATATTTATTTCTTCTGTTGAACAAAGTCAGGAGGCACACAGGATCACCGCCTCTTGGAAGAAACTAGTTCACAAAAGATACATCTAGAGTCAAATTCTAGCCCTTTAAGCAGGAATTAAGTCTTACGCTTTGATCTCAGATAAAAAGGACTGGGGGGGGGGTGTTCTTTTTCTTTCATTGACTTCAGTTTTATTCCCTGGGTTCTGTCTCAAGAGAATGCAGGCACATGCAAACATCCTGTAGGCATTTCTCTGCCTACACATTTTCACAAATGTTACCCAAGCTACACCACCACCACTCAGGGAAAAAAAAAACAGTTCCCATTTGGGTAGAATAACATTTTAAGAACTCAGAGATCTCAGGAGAAGTTTAAGCCACTCGATTGTACGAAGCTTCCAGTTCTGTGCTTCTGCATATTCAATTGATTCACCTTTGAGTCTATGTGTATGTGTATGAAAAGGCGCAAGGCAGATGGTCATAATCCTCAGCCAATGGATTGCGGGAAATCAGGACTGGGGTTCCAGGTAAACCCAGGAAGCATCAGAAAAAGGGAAGAGGGATGCTGGTTTGTACCATAGGTGCAGGGGTGAAATCCAGCAGGTTCTGACAGGTTCTGGAGAACCGGTAGCGGAAATTTTGAGTAGTTCGGAGAACTGGCAAATATCACCTCTGGCTGGCCCCAGAGTGGGGTGGGAATGGAGATTTTGCAATATCCTTCCCCTGCCACGCCCACCAAGCCACACCATGCCCACCAAGCCATGCCCACAGAACCGGTAGTAAAAAAATTTGAATTTCACCACTGCATGGGTGCCATTGGATTAGCCAGCTTCATGGAGGATGAGTCTCTTCAGTAATTATTATTCCCAATGTCTGTGTTTAGTGCTCATGTCTGCAAAGGAGGCTTACTGCAGATCCTGTCAGTCAAGGAATTTTGGCTGGTGGGGTCCAGAAGAAGAGCTTTCTCTGCTATGGCTCCTGTCCTTTGGACTATCTTACCCCCTGAAGTGAGATTAGCTCCTACCCTTCTGACTTTCCACAACAGCAGTGGTGGGCTGCTTCGGGTTCAGACCGGTTCAGGCGAACAGGTAGTTCTGACCAGTGGCTGGCCCCGCCCACCAGCCCTGGTGCTATCACGTCCTATATAACCACTGGGTTTTTTTTAATGCTGCGCGCATGCACGGAAGGCAGGCATGTGCGCTCACATTTTTGGTTCCGGGCAAACTGGTTGTTACAACTGACAGCAGCCCACCACTGCATAAGAGCCTTAAGATCTGGTTCTGCCAGATGAATTGGGGACTCAATGAGGGAGCTTCACTCTGGAGGTAGTTGATTAATTAAGAACTAATCCTCCCTCCCTCCTCCCATGCATCTGGTTCCTTCCTTCTCCATCTTGTGTCAACTATTTTATTTTGCTCATATTGTCACTTTATCCTTGATGGTTTTAATGTTTTTTATGGTGCAGGAACCATGGTGGTGCAGTGGTTAGAATGCAGTATTGCAGGCTAATTCACTACTCACTGCCAGCAGTTCGATCCTGACCGGTTCAAGGTTGACTCAACCTTCAATCCTTCCGAGGTCGGTAAAACGAGGACCCAGATTGTTGGGGGCAATAGGCTGACTCTTTAAAACAGGGGTCCCCAAACTGTAAACTAGGGGATTACAACTGGGCTATGGAAAAGGCCAGCGAGCGTGTGCGCACACACATCCTCACAGGGTTGGCTTCACCACTGAGTTTAGCCTGTGATTATTCCTACGGAAATGCAGCAGAAAAGTTGCCTACAAACCATGAAAATCGTGCCAGGAACCAACAGTGTAGAGGTAGTATTCAGCAGGTTCTGACCAGTTCTGGAGAACCGGTAGCGGAAATTTTAAGTAATTCGGAGAACCGGTAAATACCACCTCTGACTGGCCCTGCCCACATCTATTCTCTGCCTCCTGAGTCCCAGCTGATTGGGGGGAAATGGGGATTTTGCAGTAACCTTCCCCTGGAGTGGGGTGGTAATGAAGATTTTACAGTATCCTTCCCCTGCCACACCTACCAAGCCATGCCCACAGAACTGGTAGTAAAAAAATTTGAATACCACCACTGCAACAGTGGCAGTTATGTTACCCTATACCAATTTCAGCTTTCTTCCGAACGTATCCAATGGCTGAGTATGTTGTTTCCACTGCTGTTCAGAAAAAGACCATCTGAAGGAGCCGTTTTGCAGCTCTCCAGAGATATCTAAATTCAGCTCTTGCAGATTTCTCCGATTTTATTTTAGTAGTGCGAACAACACCACCTGCCCTGAGAGTCAGGTATTTAGCAGAAAAATCAATCCTTTTCTCTTTTTTTTTTTGCATGGCAGACTGGTGATGACTCTGACTTTTATTGCCGTGCCTAAATTGGGAATTCATAATCAGATTAAAATTTACAGTTTCAGCCACTGACAGATGGTGTTTTCTTCCAAGCCTCACTTCATTCCTGAAACTCACTCGTAATTACAGGAATCGTTTCGTCTCTTCTACAGTCTCTGCTTCCCTGAGAAGATTTAACCCACCCACTCCTGCCCGCTTTGATAGATTTCACTTGTAATCGTATCTTGGATACAAAGATTAATAGCATCTTTTTCAGCTGGAAGAAGAGGAAGGAAATAGGTCCGCAAAAAGTAGCCTTTGCAAAGAAGACTCTATTAGCCCGATTGTCCGTGAATACAGATTTAAATCATTTGGAGCATTTCAAGAAGCTGAAAAGGAATGGAGGAGATTCTTTTCTGATTTAGAAACACTTTCTTACTTCTTGCCTGTAGGCAATAGGTCTATCCACTCCACCGGCTTGAAATAGGAACGTTTGAGAAAATTGCATTTTAGTGAATTCCAGTGTGAAATCACCAGATCTATACCTCTTTAGAGATGAATATGCCTGGGGGTGGGGGGAAGGTTTTTAAATAACATGTATACTTAGAAACACACACACACAAACACACACACACACACACACATACACATATACATACACACACACGCACATATGTGCTAGTCGTTCCTGACTCTAGGGGGTGGTGCTCATCTCCATTTCAAAGCCAAAGAGCCAGCACTGTCCGAAGATGTCTCCATAGTCATGTGGCTGGCATGACTAAACACCAAAGGCGCACGGAATGCCGTTACCTTCCCACCAAAGGTGGTCTCTATTTTTCTACTTGCATTTTTACATGTTTTCGAACTGCTAGGTAGGCAGAAGCTGGGACAAGTAACGGGAGCTCACCCCGTTATGTGGCACTAGGGATTCGAACTGCTGAACTGCAGACCTTTCAATCGACAAGCTCAGTGTCTTAGCCGTTGAGCCACTGCGTCCCTATGAATGTATGTATGTATGTATGTATGTATGTATGTATGTATGTATAATTTTATTTTATTTCTATGTGTATTTATGTTTATTTACATATATTTACACACAGCGAGACCCAATATATATTGTTTGCATGTGCTTCTGCAGGGAAAGATACACAGCATCCTGTAACTTCTCAGTAGCGGAAGAACATTGATTAGGCTTATATTTGTGTAGATGTAATGCTAAAATGGTCTGGAGACAGGGATTCAGTGTGGTGTGGTGGTGAAGATGCTGGTTTAGGAGTGTGGAGATTGTGTTCTCCATTTTCCTTAGGCGCCGTTGTCAGTTGGGTGATCTTTGATTAGAATAGAATAACAGAGTTGGAAGAGACCTTGGAGGTCTTCCAGTCCAACCCCCTGCTTAGGCAGGAAGCCCTACACCACTTCAGACAAATGGTTATCCAACATCTTCTTAAAAATTTCCAGTGTTGGAGCATTCACAACTTCTGGAGGCAACTTGTTCCACTAATTAATCTCTCCTTAGTTCTAAGTTGCTTCTCTCCTTGATTAGTTTCCACCCGTTGCTTCTTGTCCTGCCCTCAGGTGCTTTGGAGAGTAGCTTGACTCCCTCTTCTTTGTGACAGCCCCTCAGGTATTGGAACATTGCTATCATGTCACCTCTATTCCTTCTTTTCATTAAACCAGACATACCTAGTTCCTGCGACCATTCTTCATATGTTTTAGCCAGTGGTGAAATCCAATTTTTTTTACTACCGGTTCTGTGGGCATGGCTTGGTGGAGGTGGTGTTGTTTGGTGGGCATGGCTTGGTGGGCATGGAGGGGAAGGATACTGCAAAATCCCCATTCCTTTCCCACTCTTGGGGGAAGGATATTGCAAAATCTCCATTCCCACCCCACTCTGGGCCAGCCAAACTGCTCAAAATTTCCGCTACCGGTTCTCCAGAACCTGTCAGAACCTGCTCGATTTCACTCCTGGTTTTAGCCTCCAGTCCCCTAATCATCTTTGTTGCTCTTCTCTGCCCTCTCTCTAGTCTCAACATCTTTTTTACATCGTGGCGACCAAAACTGGATGCAGTATTCCAACTGTGGCCTTACCAAGGCATTACAAAATGGTATTAACACATCACATGATCTCGATTCTTTCCCTCTGTTTATGTGGGCTAGAACTGTGTTGGCTTTTTTGGCAGCTGCTGCACACTGCTGGCTCATATCTAAATGGTTGTCCACTAGGACTCCAAGATCCCTCTAACAGTTCCTATTATTGAGTGAGGTACCACATATACTGGACCTGTACATTTCGTTTTTCTTACCTAAATGTATTTTACATTTTTCACCATTGAATTTCATTTTGTTAGGTAGTTCCCAATGTTCAAGTCTGTCAAGATCTTATACCAGTTGGTCCCTGTTAGCATCACGTTCTACAAACCGCTAGTTAAAAAACAAAACCCTTGGCAACATCAGACACTGTAGCTTTGTTATGTGTACCAAACTGAATACAATATAAAACAAGGAGCTCCTGCAACCAAAATGGGACAAACATTAGAAATAAAAAAAAAACATAACTTAGAGAGAGATTGTGCCAATTGTTTCAAGCTGCAGTTGGTTCCAGTGATGGATATTTAATGTCTAGCATTATTATTTGTTTCAAAACTGCTTCATCCTTTTCTCCAGAAGCTCAAAGTAACATAAGGTTCCTACCTCCCATTTACACTGCCCAGAGCTGGCAGTACATAGCATTTTTTTTTTAATTTGATTTATATGCCGCCCTTCTCCAGAGACTCAGGGCGGCTTACAATGCGTTAAGCAATAGCCTTCATTCTTTTGTATATTTTATACAAAGTCAGCTTATTGCCCCCACAAACTGGGTCCTCATTTCACCTACCTTAGAAAGGATGGAAGGCTGAGTCAACCTTGAGCCTTGGAGAGATTCGAACCAGCAGTAAATTGCAGGCAGCTGTGTTAATAACAGGGTGCGTAGACCACTGTACTATCAAGGCTCTTTGTAGGGAACATTGAGTAATGAGATTGAGTAATCTACCAATATGAAGATTTGGATTTTTAGGATGAATCAGAAGAAGGGCAGGGCTGGTGCCCTAGGCTAATTCCTACTTGGCCCTAGGCTAAAGCTCATCCTGATTATGTTCAAACAAGACAGAGATGCATTGGACTAAGAGAGGACGAATGGTCTAAAGCAGAGGTGTCAAACTTGATTTCACTGAGGGCCACATCAGGGTTGTGTTTGACCTCGGGGGCCGGGGTGGGCGTGGCCAGGGTAGGCATGGTCAGCTCAATGTCACTCGTGTCGGGGGCGTCTGTGGTGGCCCAAGTGCTCTGCCAGCAAAAACAGGCTCCCAAGCTCTGTTTTCGCCTGCAACGCCTCCTGCAACCCTCTGCCAGTGAAAACAGAGCTCGGGAGGGCTGCCTGCAGCACTCCCAAGCTCTGTTTTTGCTGGCAGAGGCACCGCAGACCGATCCTTTGCTGTTTCGAGAGCAGCCCCATGGGCCAGATCTAAACACCCCATGATTGAGATCTGGCCTGAGGGCCTTAGTTTTGACACCCCTGGTCTAAAGTCACTTTTTGAGCTCCCACAACTGATGATTGGTTCTAATGCTAGGCTACAATGTGGACATTCTACATTGTAAATATAATGGACACTTCACTGAATTTGAGCAGTCAAAGTGGCCAACAATCATGGGTATCCACAGGGAATGGTAAAAAAAAAAAAAAAAGGTCAGGATGATAGCCACAGTGGTATAATCAAAATGCCATTCATTCTTTATATGGATCACATGTTAAAAACAGCACATTTTGGTTTCCATCTTGATTTTTTTTTTTTTTACCTCGTGGACATCTCTGCAATCGATAAATGCCAGTTTACACAAAATCAATGTTTAAAGAACAAATTATGACCTATGCAAGCACTGAGAGAAAGTGATGTGTTTTTGTCTGCTTTTCTAAGAGCAGAGAGAGTGAGGTTGAAAGCCTCTCCAAATGGAGTGTGTTTATTTATTTATCAAATTTAGAAACCACCCATCCCCCTCACAGCCTGGGAGTAACCCAAGAGAAAACCCAACCCGCTGAGGTAACTGTAAATGCATCACAATTGATACTCACGAGCACTGAAAAAGTATTCATCTCTAGATGTCTTGGTAACTAGAACAGAGATGGTATTCAGCTGGTTCGGACTAGTTCGGACGAACCGGTAGCCCTGACAATCATCTGAGAGTGAACCGGTTTGCTCCGATGATCAGCTGGGCCTACCCACCCCTGAGCTATACCTACCTATACTCCTTTGTTTGAAGCCCCGCTGATAGGCGTGACAGAGTGGATTGCCGCGATTTAGCTGTTTTACTCACTGGGGCTGCAGTAGAAGGTACGTTTTAGAGCTGTTTTCAAATGTACTGCGCACATGCGGAGCGTACGTTTGGCATGCATGCGTTCAGTGAACCGGTTGTTACACCAATTGAATCCCACCACTGAACTAAAATTCAAGTTTGATCCATCTTAGCACAGGTACTTTGGGAAAATTAGGTCCCTGGGATATCATGCTCTTTGTTTTTGAAATATAAAATAGTTGCTGAGTCAGTTTGGGATTATTGACTGACTGACTGACTGATTGATTGATTGACTTATTGAATTTGTAACCAGCCTAAATCTGCAAACTGTGGGCATATTAAACGAAGTAAAATGTAACAGGGAAAAAAAAAAAGAACAATAATAGCAATAGCATTTAGGCTTATATACCACTCGCATAGCACTTTAGAGCCCTTTCTGATCTGTTTACAATGTAGAAGCATTATTGGCATATTGCCCCCAACAATCTGGGTCATCATTTTACCGACCTTGCAAGTATGGAAGACTGAGTCCACTTTGAGCCCTGTCAGCAGAGGTGGGTTTCAGCAGGTTCTGACCAGTTCTGGAGAACCGGTAGCGGAAATTTTGAGTAATTCGGAGAACCGGTAGTAAAAATTCTGACTGGCCCCGCCCCCATCTATTCTCTGCCTCCCAAGTCCCAGCTGATTGGGAGGAAATGGGGATTTTGCAATAACCTTTCCTTGGATTGGGGTGGGAATGGAGATTTTACAGTATCCTTCCCCTGCCATGCCCACCAAGCCACGCCCACCAAGCCATGCCACGCACATCACCGAACCAGTAGTAAAAAAATTTGAAACCCACCCCTGCCCATCAGGATTGAACTCCAGGCTGTGGACAGAGTTTGCCAGCAATACTGCACTTTAACCATTCCTTAATAACACTCCTTCCAGCCCCAGTCACTATCAAACGTGCTGTTGTCGCTCCGTTACTAGAGCCTGTGTCATGGTCAGGAGAGGACTCCAAGCATGAAGGGGAAGAGTTGGCAAGGCCTCCCTCTCCAGGACCCTCCTCTCTGGCAATGCCTTCAGTGTCCGCCAAAGGGCAAGAGATAGGGCCAGGGCCAAGCACGTCCACACAGCCACAGATGGACAGTGATGAGGGTAATGAGTCTTGGCAGGACCCACGCCAGCGTTGCAGAAATAAGTGCGTGCAATGGAAGGAAGGGCGTGCCCGAGATTAGGCTGAGTCACTGGACCACACCCCACAGGATATAAAAGGGAGCGTGGTGGCCAGTCAAACCTTATGATGAACAAAGCTGAAAGCTTCCACGCCATTCTGCATTGCCGGACTTTTGCTTTAAGACTGGATTATCTCTGGACTTGATTGTAATTATTGAGCTGCTTTCCTTTGATGTATCAGAAGTGGGGAGAAGTTATCTCTCCTCTTTGTAAATAATAAACTCTTGCAGGCAGCCACTAGGTTGTTGCCAAATTCCGTTATCGTAAGGAAAAGGATTTTGGTCTTTAACTCCTGAACGTCTGTTGGTGTGTGTGCGTGGGGTTGGGGACAGAACACATGCAACTTGAATTAAAGTTCTGGTAAAATAGGATTGTTTGAATGACTTTATGACATGTGAAAAAGGAAGAGCTTATGAACCTCTGTGAGTATTGGGGTTATGGCAGAAAAGGCCTACCTCCTTTTCTCCTATGGATGGGGCTTATTGAGGTGCACAAAGCTGAATGTCTATGGATGACACAGATTAACCTCCATATAGCCTTGATGACCTGCTAAATGAATGTCAAAAAAACCTCCAACCCCACTTTATAAACGCATGGCACAACATAGGAGAACAAACCCATCAGGATTAAATTCAGCAGTCCATCTGTATTTAAAAGACAAAGGCCACTCTTCTGAAGACACATTTTGGACAGAGAGGACCATTGGTTTGAAAGAGTGGTCAAAGAGGCCATCTATGTCAAAATTGAACAACCGTCTCTCAACAGAGTGGGAAGGATACAACATCATGACCCTCACTCTGTCAAGGACCTACTCATCTCTAATGATCTAAGTGCCAGAGCCCACTGTAACAACATTGCCAAAATGGTTCTAAGAGTTGTTAACCTAATCTTGCGTAGCTTCTTGTCTGGTAATATTGTGCTGCTAACTAGAGCATACAAAACATTTACTAGACCAATTCTTGAATACAGCTTATCTGTCTGGAACCCGCACTGCATATCGGACATTAATACAATTGAGCAAGTCCAGAGATATTTCACGAGAAGAGTCCTCCACTCGACTGCTCGCAACAGAATACCTTATGGCACCAGGCTTGAAATTTTGGGCTTAGACAACTTAGAACTACGCCGTTTTCAGTCTGACCTAAGCATAGTACATAAAATTATCTGCTACAATGTCCTACCTGTCAATGACTACTTCAGTTTCAACCACAACAATACACGAGCACACAATAGATACAAACTTAAGGTAAACCGCTTAACTCGAGTTCTGCAAACTCGATTGCAGAAAATACGACTTCAGCAACAGAGTGGTCAATGCCTGGAATGCACTACCTGACTCTGTGGTTTCTTTCTCAAACCCCCAAAACTTTAACCTTAGACTGTCTACTATTGACCTCACCCCATTCCCAAGAGGTCTGTAAGGGGCGTGCATAAGCGCACCAGCGTGCCTACCATCCCTGTCCTAATGTTTCCTTTTATTCATATCCATCTAATGTATTCATAATTATGTCTATACTTATATCTGTAATCTTATATATGCTTGACAAAATAAATGAATGAATGAATGAATGAATGAATGAATGAATGAATAAATAAATAAATAAATAAATAAATAAATCTATATCCAATCTACAACTCAGGTGACCCTGATAACACAGTTAAATCTCCAGGTGGCCTTAATGACTGTCTAAAACTTAGGCTTAGTGAATAGTTTGACAGTGTTGAGGGAATTATTTGTTTAGCAGAGTGATGGCGTTTGGGAAAAACCTGTCCTTGTGTCTAGTTGTTCTGGTGTGCAGTGCTCTATTGCGTCATTTGAGGGTAGGAGTTGAAACAGTTTATGTCCAGGATGCGAGGGGTCTGTAAATATTTTCACAGCCCTCTTTTTGAGGGCAGTATACAGGTCCTCAAAAGAAGAAGCTTCTTGGGTGAGAAGCGAAATGTCTTCAAAGAAAAACCAGAAAGTCAAGTTGCTTCTTGAAAAAAAAAAAAGCACCTTTGGGACAAAGCTGGAAAAAAAAAATAGAATCAATCCATTGTTCTTTTTAGTTTGACACCATTTCCAGGGTTTTATCGGCTCTACCTGGAGAAACCGGGACTTGAACTGGGACCTTCTCTGTATAGATTACATGTCCTCCACCATTAAGCTGCAGGTGCAATCAGCCTTGCCCAGCAAGCCTCTCTTCATCACTGATTATTTTCACAATATGACGTTCTATCAAATTGGATCCCATGACTTTGAGATTAAGCTGCCTCCTCCACCGAGCATCAGCGCAATCAGGCTTCTTAGTAAACAGTCAACACAGTGAGTCGCCTGCTGCTTATAACAACATTTACAAAACAAGCATCATTTGCAGGGTCTGTTGCTTAATGGATACTCTGAGTCTAATCAGCGAGAACTAAAGCAGACTGAGCAGATCTTCATTCAGGTGTCAATAATCCTGCCTTTTTATTTCATTTCCTAATGGGTTATCAATACCAGTAATTTGCCTCTGATAATGTGGCAAATTATAAAAGGGGAAAATTAAACAAGTACTGATGGAGGAGAAAAACCAGCTTGACAAACCATTTTGTTCTAGTGAACTGAGCTCATACATATCTTGGGATCAAGATCCTGCTGCCTGGCTAGGTGCTTCTTATTGTGGATAGAAGCTTGGATATGATTTGTCATCAAAATAATAGCAATAGGTTTATATACCACTTCACAGTGCTTTAGAGCCCGCTCTAAGCAGTTTACAGAGTCGGTCTATTTATCTTCTCTCAGTGACCCCATAATCCCTTGCGGGCTGGAGTCTGGGCAACGGAATGGAGCAGAGTGTCTACTGGCCAGATGCCCTTCCTGTCGCCAATGAGGAGTTACATTAAGCAGATATATTCTCATCATGCCCAGAGAAAGAAATATCTGCCTCTACCTAGGATAGAACTCACAGCCTCCTGATTGTGAGGCAAGAGCGCCACCTCTAGGCCACCGCACCAATCGTTACACAGACAGCCTGTTGCTCCCAACAGTCTGGCTCCTCATTTTACTAAACTCAGAAGGATGGAAGGTGGAATCGACCTTGGATAGAGAAATCAAGGACTTGTGTTAGGGCTTTGAACCTATTACAGGTACTCCTCAATTTATAATCATTCATTTAGCAACCATTTGAAGTTGTAACAGCACTGAAAAAAAGTGACTTACAACCTCACATTTGCAGCATCCCCACAATCATGTGATCAAAATTGAGCCACCTGGCTGTCAGATTGTATTTAAAATGGTTGTAGCATTCTGGGGTCATATGATTGCCATTTTCCACCTTCCCAGCCAGCTTCTGACAAGCAAAGTTAGCTTTGTTTGCTTAACGATTGTGTGATTTGCTTAAAAGTTATGGCAAAAAGAGATTGTAACACCAGGCATGACTCACTGAACAACTGCCTTGCTTAGCAACAGGAATTCAGCTCCCAATGGCGGTTGTAAGTAGAGCATTACCTGCAGATCAGAGGTGGGTTTCAGCAGGTTCTGACCAGTTCTGGAGAACTGGTAGTGGAAATTTTGAGTAGTTCGGAGAACCGGTAAACACCACCTCTGACTGGCCCTGCCCCCATCTATTCTCTGCCTCCTGAAACCCAGCTGATCGGGAGGAAATGGGGATTTTGCAGTAACCTTCCCCTGCAGTGGGGTGGGAATGGAGATTTTACAGTATCCTTCCCCTGCCATGCCCACCAAGCCACGCCCACCTAGCCACACCACGCCCACCTAGCCACACCCAGTAGTAAGTAAAAATTGAAACCCACCACTGCTGCAAATGTCTGCTGATGTTCAATCACATGTCTTTTCACACAACCTGCCTTTACTGGTAAGAGTTTGTTATAATCCATGGCTAGCAGCAGAGCAAGACTCCCACAATGTAAATCTAGGGCAGTTCAGATCACAATACTGCTGTGTTGTTTCTTGAATATTCATACATCTTAAGCAAAGTCTGGCATAGAAATAAGACAAATAGCAGACTTTTTTTTTTGAGTACTCTTCGTATTAGCTAAAAATGTATTAAATAGAATGATGGTCCTTGTATAGGGCAATGGCTAACTCTAATCCCTGACCCTTGTAAAGTGAAAAGCATGACAATACGTGTCCCATTGTTCTAAGACAAAAGGTTAAAAAAAGAAAGAAAAGGAGATTAAAAATTAAAACCTTGCAGATTTTATCCCTATTGTCATTGCCCACTGTAGGAGGTGGTGTTCATCTCTGTTTTAAGGCCATTGAGCCAGTTCTATCTGAAGATATTCCCGCAGTCATGTGGTCCCTGTTACCTTCCCACTAAAGTGATACCTATTTATCTACTTGCATTTGCTTGCTTTTAAATTGCTAGGTAGAACAGGTGCTGGAGTGGGGACAGGAGCTTACCCCATCACGTGGCACTCAGGTCTCAAACCTGGGCTGCTGGCTTTCCAGCATCTTAACTACCGAGCCACTGCACTGTTCTAAGGCAAGGATTGTGCAAAACCTACCCTACAGGATTGCTGAAGATAAGGCACTGAACTAGGCAAGGAAGAGAGTGATACTTTCAATTTACATTGAAATGTTTTGATCAGTAGTTAACTGACATTAGAGATCTCACGATTCCTATTCTTTAAAAGGTTAAATAACTGAGGAGTTCCATGTCGAATAATGGATTTTCAATGATTGTGTCAGTCCATGCAGAAACCAATGGATTCAACAACTGAGAAGAAAGGCAAGAGGAAAGATAATACATACAAATTCCAGTTAGTTCCGAGAACAGTTTAAATCAGTTCTGCAACTGACATAAATGATGTATTATTAAGCCTTACTTTTAACAAACCCAGACTTTACAGGTAAGACTGTTGTACCTGGTTTGATTTACAATCAGAATAGATGAATTTAATAAGGTTCCTTTTTAATATTAGCTTGGGTGATGTAATGGATTGGACGAATAGCATTTACAAAATGTAATAGTGTAATAAATAAAATAATGTAATAGATAAATTGTAAGAAAATATGTTGCATTCTTGTTCAGTCTTGCAGCTGTTAAATTAAGGGTGAACAATCAGGAATATTCTTGTTCTGCTACTTCCAAAAATTTGGAAGCCCACTACTAAAAAGTCAGCAATATGTTTTTAATACATCTTTTTTTTAAAGACCAGGAAGTATGTAAAAAGGCAATAAAAGTCAAAATAAGACTTAAGGTAAAGGTTCCCCTTGCACATATGTGCTAGTCATTCCTGACTTTAGGGGGCGGTGCTCATCTCCGTTTCAAAGCCGAAGAGCCAGCACTGTCCGAAGACGTCTCCGTGATCATGTGGCCGGCATGACTAAACGCCAAAGGCACATGGAACGCTATTACTTTCCCACCAAAGGTGGTCCCTATTTTTCTACTTGCATTTTTATGTGCTTTCGAACTGCTAGGTTGGCAGAAACTGAGACAAATAACGGGAGCTCATCCTGTTACGCGGCACTAGGAACTGCTGAACTACTGACCTTTCAATTGACGAGCTTAGCATCTTAGCCATTGAGCCACTACGTCCCCTAATAAGACTTAGCATTGTTTAAAACAAAAGAATCCCACTAACTGCTAAGCACCGGGGAAATCAGGAGGTTCAGGCAATTCAAATGAATATAAAGATTTATTGCAAACTTAAGTTCTCTACAAAAATCATTTATTAATTTTTTATGCAACCCATCTATAAGGCAACTCTTATATTCTCATAAAAGGATCCTAGGTGATAATGGACCACTCAACCAGCTGAATTTTCATCTTAGGAAATGGAGATGTTTCCATGGTATGACAGCCTCTTTTTATGACTCCCCCCCCCTTTCATTTCATAGCAAGCTCTCCAGAAACTTTTATCTTCTCATGTTTTAATTAATTTTTTCAATAGTTGTGTCATTAAATTGTTTAGCTTGCTTATGAGGGGATGCACTTCTTATACCTCAACAACTGCTTGGACATTATTAGAATATTTATTCATCATTAAGTCACACACAAAGAAATGAGCCTTGCAAGTCTTGTGTTGATGCTACATTCCATAATAGTTTCCTCCCCCTTGGTAATTTTACAAGAACCATTAAATATCTGAGGTACAAGTCAAAGACTCTAGAATAAGTGAGAGAACAGTTAATGAAGCAGAAACATAATCATTCAGACCGAAAGGCTCTCAGCCCTTACCTGATATATTATATGCCTTGCTGCATGGTTCCACAAAAATTGGGTAAGAATCTGAAAACCTAGTTATCAGCCATCATATAACCACTAGTGCCAGAGAGGGCAACCTGGACAGAGGTGGCATTCACTTACCTTCCCTACCGGTTCACAAATGTGAGCACATGCTCATGCGCACAGCCTTCCGTGCATGCTCTTTGCTTGCACATTACATCCGGGCGGGTGGGCAGAGCCTCCCGCAGTCGGCCCTACTGGTTTGCCCGAACCGGACAGAACTGGCTGAATCCCACCTCTGAACCTGGGTGTCTAAAACATGTTCATAATATGTCAAACCTTCTTAAGCCTTAATTTCAATTATATAATTTCTGAAAGCTAACGAAGATGGGACAGAAATTGGACAAGAGACTACTATAAAAATCCAACAGCTGGAGGCTAGGATGGGAAATCTAAAAAACAGTCTCAGAAGAGAAGAGCCTTGGTAGTACAGTGGTTTAAAGCACCCTGTTATTAACACAGCTGCCTGCAATTACTGCAGGTTCGAATCTTACCAGGCTCAAGGTTAACTCAGCCTTCCATCCTTTCTAAGGTAGGTTAAATGAGGACCCAGTTTGTGGGGGCAATAAGCTGACTTTGTATAAATATACAAAAGTATGAAGGCTATTGCTTCACACACTGTAAGCTGCCCTGAGTCTCCGGAGAAGGGCGGCATATAAATCAAATTAAAAAAAAAAAATTCTGCTTCAGTTTTTAGTGGTTTGCTAGCAAATTTCAACACCACATTACAAGAGGTCCATAAAAGGAGTGCACATGCATCCTGCAAGTCATAGGCTACCTGTTCTTATTTTAGACAATAATATTGAGAGGACATTTTGGATAGCCCTCAGATTTTTAAGTGTCTATGGAGATTCTCAGTCATCCAGATCACGGTTGCCCCAAATGGGGCAACCTATTGCCCCTGCAGACTACAGGAACAAATTTACACTTCAGTTTGAGATGCAGACAACACATCCCCAACAGCCTTCAACTGTGTTCAACAGTGAAGGGACACAGGGCAGAAAACTTCCTGCAGAAAACACAGCTCCACAACACAGTCCTTTTCAGCAGCTCCAAAAAGGCTCCACACCCATTTGCACTACTCAGGTGACTCTGAGGACACAGACAAACCTCCAAGTGGCCTCAATGACTCTCTAAAAGAATGCAAATGACCAGCTCTCTGGAAGGAGTATAAATCCTCCCATTCCCCACCATCCAGCTGAAGAAGCTTCTTGGATGAGAGGCGAAACGTCTTCAAAGACAAAACAAGTTGTCTTTGAACTTGTGCTTTTACAAGTTGCCTCTTGTAAAAGCACCTTTGGGACATCAGCTTTCTAATATTTTGTAAGACTTCGTTCCTTCTCCTATACACTGTTGTATATCTGTGATGAGTTGCTTTGTTGAGTTCATTTTGATTTTCTCCCTTACAGTCATTGACTGGTGTCATCCTAAAGCAGCCCAACTGCTTAGAACAATCAATTTTGGCAGTCTACCTTGCTAATGTTCCTATTGAGTCATCGTTATTTGAGATATTTTATTAATCATTTACTACATTTTATGAGGTTAGTCACCTGCATTGTTCTCTGCTGATAGAATCATTTGTCACGAGGAAGAACAGTTTGGAGGGGGAGAAAAACCGAGGTTTTTTTTTGGGGGGGGGGGGGTAAAGAGAGATTATTTTACTGGCAATTCATAAATGCTCATATCAAGTTATCAAATGAGGTCATGGGGTGATGCACCATTCAGTTTGTAATCTAAATGGGAAAAAAAAACCGAGAAAGGAAAGAGAGAAATTGGAGGAACATCAGTAAGGCTATCTTAGACGATCAAGTTCAAGAAGAGTTGCTCGATGATCAATTATTCAGAAATGTGTAAAAGTGCTAGATGTTGTTGCCTATTGAATTCTAAAGTGTTTATTGAACCAGTCCGTTGGTGTATGTAAGGATGGAGAGTTATTCCTTTTGTCTGCAGTTTTATAAACTGTGTGATATAGAAGATAATTCACAAAGAGTTACAAAGAACCCACTACTACTGTTGTAATATTTGTTTTGGGAAGAAAATGATGTCTATATCCTTCAAGCATATGGACACAATGACAGTAAGTGTGCCATTTATTCACAACTGTACAGGTAGTACTCAACTGATGAGCACAATTGAGCCCATAATTTCTACTTCTAAGCAAGAGAGTTCTTGAGCGAGTTTTGACCCATTTTATGACATTTCTTGCCATAGTTGTTAAATGAATCACTGCAGTTGTTAAGTTAGTAACACGGTTTTTAAGTGAATATGGTTTCCCCATTGACTTTGCTTGTCAAAACGTTACACAAGATGATCACATAACCCTTGGACACTGCAACCATCCTAAATATAGACCAGTTGTCAACCATCTGAATTTTGATCACTTGACTATGTGGATGCTGTTATGTAAGGGTGAAAAATGGTCATAAATCAGTTTTTTTTCAGGGCTGTTTTAATTTCAAATGATCGCTGAACGAATGGTTGTAAGTTGAGGACTACCTGTATTCCATTTGGTTCACTCCTACCACAAATATGGTGTCCAGTTTTGGGCACTACATTCTAAGGATGTAGAGGATCCAAGGATTGCCATGGATACAGCAATGTTTAAAAATCCAACTTATTAAAGCATATAAGAGCCTCGGTGGTACAGCGGACTAAAGTGCTGTAAAGCACTTAGTTGCCAGCTGCCTGCAATTAGTGCAAGTTCGAAACTCACCAGGCTCAAGGTTGACTCAGCCTTCCATCCTTTTGAGGTAGGTAAATTGAGGACCCAGATTGTGGGGGCAATAAGCCAACTTTGTATAGAACAACACCGCTTGGGGGGGGGCGAAAGCCCTAATAAGCAAGTATATACAAAAAAGTATGCAGGCTATTGCTATAATGCATTGTAAGCCGCCCTGAGTCTACGGAGAAGGGCGGCATATAAATTGGACTAATAAATAATAAATAAATAAATTCCAATCTGGGGTGAAATCCAACCGGTTCGGACTGGTTCAGATGACTGCTAGAGCATTCGTTTGCCAAACGGTAGTAATCACCACTCGTTGGCCCCACCCACGCCCAGCCGGTCACTGCTCACCTCTTCCGGCCGCTAGATATTCCACAGAATTCAACGTTAAATGCAGCAGAGAGAATGGTAACTTTTCTCCCTCCATTCAGAACTGAGCTGCTGCAGCCTGTCCTTTTAAGATAGTCCCCAGGAGGCAGGGGGCCGGGTGGGAACCATAAAGGGAGCAGCAGCTCCGTTCTGAATGGAGGGAGAAAAGTTAGCATTCTTTCTGCCACAGAATTCAACGTTAAATGTAGCAGAGAGAATGCTAACTTTTCTCCCTCTGTTCACAAAGGAGCTGCTGCAGCCTGCCCATTTAAGGTAGTCCCAAGGAGGGAGGGGGACGGGGGGAACAGCTGGAATGGAACCATTTTCGTGAAAGGCAGGAAATGGGGGAAGGGGATTTTCCTGCCTGTCATCCATTCCTCAATCTCAGCACAGACTGAGGGAAGGACGGTAGGCAGGAATATTCCCCTCCCCATTTTCCTGCCATTTGCAACAAGGAGTGGCTGGGAGGGGAGCGGCCGGTGAGGAACCCCTCAATGTGAGTGATGTTGAGTTGGCCACGCCCACCCAGTCACATGACCTTCCCCCAACAAGCCACGCCCACAGAACCAGTAGGGGATTTTTTTTTAATTTCACCACTGATTCCAATATTGTAATAAATGTAAGCCAGACTTTTATTGAGTAGTGCAACACCACATATTTATTTATTTAATAATAATAATAATAATAATAATAATAATAATAATAATAATAATAATAATAATAATAATAATAATAATAATAATAATAATTTTATTTCTATACCGCCCTTCTCCCGAAGGACTCAGGGCGGTGTACAGCCTATTTAAAAACACAGACAAAACAACAATATAAAATTTAAAATAATTAAATAAGTGGCTCAGATTTAAAACCCCAATAAATTTAAATACCCCAATTTAAAACTATTGTGTTGATAGTCCGGCCTGGCGGAACAACAGGGTCTTCAATGCACAGCGAAACACCTGGAGGTCGGAGATCTTACGAATTTCCGGGGGCAGTTCGTTCCACAGGGCTGGGGCTCCCACAGAGAAGGCCCTCCCCCTTGGTGTCGCCAGCCGACATAACTTGGCTGATGGCACCCTGAGGAGACCCTCTCTGTAGGAACGAACTGGTCGGTGGGAGGCTATTGGTGGCAGAAGATGGTCTCGGAGGTACCCGGGTCCTATGCCATGGAGCGCTTTAAAGGTGGTAACCAACACCTTGAATCGCACCCGGAAGACCACTGGGAGCCAGTGCAGCTCACGCAGGAGGGGTGTCACATGGGCATAACGGGTTGCGCCCATAACCACCTGCGCGGCCGCATTCTGGACCAGTTGGAGCCTCCGAGTGCTCTTCAAGGGGAGCCTTGAAAGTTATGCAGGTAGTCCTTAAATTATAATTGTAATGGAGCTCGTTGATCAAAGTCATAAGACATGACAGTGGTTAATTAGGTCACTCATGTGAATGACCCAACATTGCAGTCTTATATATGGGGTGGCCATATAAGCTCCTATGGCCTCTCGATCATAAGTACCCTCAGGGAAGTCCATGGTAACTTTGACAAATTGTAAATCGATGACTATCTGTATAGTTGCTCATCTTAAGCAACTTGTCTGCATCTCCATTTTTTGGGTGCTCAACATGGTCTAGATCAAGTTGAGATAAAGGGGCATCTATAGGTCCCTTTACAACCTATAGACTTCAACTCTCAGAGTTTCTGAGTTCCAGAATTCCAGGCTGACTCAGGAATTCTGGGAGTTGAAGTCTATATGATGTAAAGGGGGGCATAGTTACACACCATTGAATTAGAAGATCTTTACCCAGTGGTGGGATTCAAGAAATTTAACAACCAGTTCTCTGCCCTAATGATTTCTTCCAACAACCAGTTTGCCAAACTGTTCAGAAATTTAACAACCGGTTCTCCCGAAGTGGTGCGAACTGGCTGAATCCCACACTGTCTTTACCCTTCTACCCCATTTGACACTAGGACATATTTAATACCCTAGGTTTAAGAATACAAAGAGAATTCTTTCACACTGGAGATAACCTGAATATGCATGAAGCTTTATACATCTCATTTATGTAAAAATAAATAAAAATGAATTCTTTTTTTTTTGTGAGCAGAGTGGGTTTCTAACAGCAATTACTTTCTAAACACCACTACACTACACAGAATAATCAGTGTTATGAGAGTAATTCATTATTCGGCATGAGTAGCAAATAGGTGGAATAATTTATAATGCTTGAAGTTCTAAAAGGGCCTTATTTCCATATTAATCATGTTGACGATCCCTTGTGACTTGCTGAGAAGACTTTTTTCTCCTTTGCTCGAATCTTCACATGCTCCCCATGTCTCCATTCATTCAACATACTTATCCAGGTCACCTGAAGACTGATGGTACATTTACATAACTGATTAAACTTGGTTAGTTTTAAATGTGGTTCATTTTGGAAGGGCTTAGCACATTGTATAAATCCAGCCTGTTTAATTTGTGATTCAATTTATTGTACAAACTAAAAAAAAAAGTGTTAATTCAGTAACCAAATTCAATAGCATTGTGTGTAAATCCAGTCAATGCTTTAGAAGCAGGGGATCTTGGCTGACGCGATGTGGGCTGTTCTAATATTATGGAACGGTATGATTGTGGAGTGCCAGCAGTAGTTTCACTTCTTTTTTTAACCAGCCAATACCTCATTATTACCTCTGTAATAATCAATGTTACTGGCTCAATCAATCATAGGGCAAGGTTATCCAGTCCTTGGAGACATCTGATTAATTAGAAATGGAAGGTCATGGATAGAACAAAGACATTCCATGTCTGTCTTTCTCAACCCTCTCTCTCTCCTATCTGTCTGTCTGTCTATCTATCTATCTATCTATCATCTATCTATCTATCTATCTATCTATCTATCTATCTATCTATCTATCATCTATCTATCTATCTATCTATCTATCTATCTATCTATCTATCTATCTATCTATCTCCATGGCTTAGGGCCTGGTTATTTATGGGACCACCTGCTGCCGCAAAAGGCCTCCCACCGGTCGGTACGCTCTCACAGAGAGGGACTCCTCCGGTGCCGTCGGCCAAACAATGTTGGCGAGCGGCCCCCAGGGGGAGACCCTTCTCTGTGGGGGCACCTACTATCTGGAACGAGCTCCCCCGGGAGATACGGAGGATCCCGGATCTACGCACCTTCCGCTGCGCTCTTAAGACCTTTTTATTTCACCAGGCTGGTCTGGCCTAACCTTTCCCATTCTTTTTTAATGCAAATTTTAATGTAAATTTTAATTTGTTCTTAACCTGGGGTTTTAAATTTGTCTTGGGCTAAATTGATTTAATTCGATTTTACTTCTGCTCTTAATTTTTGTATTCTATGTGTTTTGTTTTGTGCCTGTTCACCCCTGAGTCCTTTGGGAGTAGGGCAGTATATAAATTAAATAAAATGGAAAAAAAAATATATCTATCTATCATCTATCTATGTATCTATCCATCCATCCATCCATCCATCCATTGCATTTATATCTTCTCTTTTCTCTAGCACCTGAAGACAATAGATCCTACAATTCATCCCTACAAAACTGTCTAGGAAAAAAATGAGGCTCTGCCACCTAATAAGATCAGTAGTTAAGTGGGAACTCTAACCTGGCTCTCCCTGGTCTGTGTCCAACACCTTAATCACTACATTACACAAATTCTCCAAACTGCTACAGGTCAATTTTTCTGCTTTTCCCACAACACATAGATTAAATACATTTACCTTGTGTCATTTGTGAAATCAGATTGTAAATTCCCCTGCCCTCAGAGACAGCTAGGGATGTCAGGGATGTAGTGCAAACAAGGTGAGCTATTTTATGTGATGTGCGAGAATGTAGATCTGCGCATGTGTCTAATTTCCAAGCAAGTTAAAATCACATTCAGTGGAGCTCTTGTGTAGTTTAGTCACATCTTATCCTTGTTCTTGTTTCTTTTTATCCCTCCCCCCATTTTTCTGCAGCCATTCTTGATCCCCCCCCACTTTTGTTAATATGAGATGCCCTAGACATCCAAGTAAAACAGATAGAGGAGGGGAGGGGAGAGAAGACCTCCCCTAATGACCTAATGTACAACTGTCACAAATTACCACAGTGATGGGTAGGCCCCATTATGGGTGCAACATGAGGACTACCTATAACACCAGAGGTGGGTTTCAGCAGGTTCTGGCCAGTTCTGGAGAACCGGTAGCGGAAATTTTGAGTAGTTTGGAGAACCGGTAGTAAAAATTCTGACTGGCCCCTCCCCCATCTATTCTCTGCCTCCCAAGTCCCAGCTGATCAGGAGGAAATGGGGATTTTACAGTAACCTTCCCCTGGAATGGGGAGGAAATGGAGATTTTAGAGTATCCTTCCCCTGCCCTGCCCACCAAGCTACGCCCACCAAGCCACACCCACAGAACCGGTAGTAAAAAAATTTGAAACCCACCACTGTATAACACTTTAGTCCCGTTATGGTGAACCTATGGCACACATGCCAGAGGTGGCACACAGCGTCCTCTCAGTGGGCATGCGCGCCATCGCCAGTTGCTCTTCTGGTTTTTAGTGTGCTGGCCAGCTGGTCTTCGCAGGTGCCAGAAATTGGCCTGAAAACACCCCAAAAGTGGCCTGACAATGGCCAAAAAAATGGCCAAAAACCAGCCAAAAAACCAGCCAAAAAGCAGGGATGTACTCACTGGCCAGCTAGTCTTCATGTTTTTGACGCTCTGGTGCGTGAGAAGACCAGCTGACAGGTGTGCATGTTTGTTCCGGAAACTTGAAGACCAGCTGGCTGGCACACACATGTGCACCAGTCAGCTGTTTTTGGGGTTTCTGGAGCTCTGGCGCATGCACGTGTGAGCGTGCGTGCATATTCCAGTTTGGGCACTCGGTGCCAAAAACGTTCGCCATCACTGCCCTAGTCTATCCATGTCTGTCACCTTTTCTTTTCATAATTTTATTAAAAATGACATTAGATAGAGAAAACTACAAAAAACAAGACTATAACAACAACTGTGCACATTAGGTGGTTTTCTGTCACGAGATTCAAAATCTCGCTCCTCGTACCTAGTCCAAATCTTCAGTGCATTTCCAATAATAATTTTGAATTTTTGAAATTGAAACAGGCTAGTGTGTCTGGTAGTTGCAATGCAAAATGGTCTCTGAAGAGTCAAATTATCATTTTTGCCATGAAACAGCTGCCACTAAGAGACTTCTGTCACTAAGAGACTTCTGGCATTGATCCCTTTTTGTTACAAATGTGTGTTGTCCCTAAAGGTTTTTTATTAAATAGACTGGTTAATCTATAACAGTATGTTATGCCAGTGAAATGACCCCTGAAATATTTTCTCACAGGTTCAGTTAAAAACAAAGAAGGCATTGTCACACCCTGTACTATATAATTCTCAGTCTGTTAAGGGTAGAATTTCTTGAATTTCCAAAGATTTCTCTTCTCTTCTCTTCTCTTCTCTTCTCTTCTCTTCTCTTCTCTTCTCTTCTCTTCTCTTCTCTTCTCTTCTCTTCTCTTCTCTTCTCTTCTCTTCTCTTCTCTTCTCTTCTCCCCTCCCCTCCCCTCCCCTCCCCTCCCCTCCCCTCTTCTCCCTTCTAGCTCCTTCTCTTTCCATTGGTTATATTATTTATAGATTAAATTAATGAAGATTAGGAAAACCTGGTGATGGACAATGTTTTTAATATACATCCTTTCTTTGCGTACATTATCGCTTCAAGCATAAAGCTAAGCAGACCACTCCAATATCATTAAAATGGCAAATTGATAGTTGACTAGTTGACTTTGGATGATACTGAGAGAGCTAAATGGTAAATAGCCTTGAAGGAGACTGGTCTTTTGTAGAGATATTGAGCTCGTATGATTTTCACATAAAAGCACAACATCTCTTCAAAATACACTAGAAGGCTTAAATTTGCAAGCACAAAATTCAGAATGAAATATTTATTGTTTGGTACAGACCATAAAATGGCATAAAGCATATCTAGCTGAAAAGCAAAATAGGTTTGCCATGGTTAGTCAAAATATGAGGCTAAGACGCTTTTTTATTTTTCTTGAAAACTGTAATTCTGGATATTTGAATGGGCTAAGGAGAATGTCTAGGTTCTCTTAGCTGCAGAGAGAGAGAGGAGGTGTGGGGAAAGAGGGAGGGAGAGAAGAATAAGTGATAGCTTTGGAGTACAGTATGTCAGAAAAGGGTTAGTCATATTTGTAAAATGGATAGCAATCACCCTAATAAACAACCCAATTTGCATGCAATAGTAGCTTCTCTTCTTTGGGGCTCTCTTGAATATACTCAGACATTTTGCCTTAAGGAGGAACCCCCCTCAAACTCAAAAACCCTCTAGGCAAAATTCAGAGGATTCAACCAGTATCAAACCCTTGATTAGGCATTGATTTCAGAGGGTAGCCAGATAATTGCCTTAGGATTTCACCTTGCAGGAGCTGGTTCTTAAGGATGATCTACTGATTTGTTGCACAAATGACCACAAGAGATGAAGCTCATCACAAAGGGATCAGGTTGGTAAGAAGTCCTCCAGTCACTGCCCTGAAGTTTTTATGTGGTGCTATGTCAGTATTAGGGACGCTCAATGGCTCAGTGGCTAAGTCGCTGAGCTTGTCGATTGAAATGTCGGCAATGCAGCAGTTTGAATCCCTAAGTGCCATGTAACAGGGTGAGCTCCAGTTACTTGTCCCAGGTTCTGCCAACCTAGGAGTTCGAAAACACATAAAAAATGCAAGTAGAAAAATAGGGAGCACCTTTGGTGGGAAGGTAACAGTGTTCTGTGCACCTTTGGCATTTAGTCATGTCAGCCACATGACCATGGAGACGTCTTCAGACAGCGCTGGCTCTTTGGCTTTGAAACGGAGATAAGCACCACCCCCTAGAGTTGGGAACAACTAGCACACATGTACGAGGGGAACCTTTACCTTTATATGAGTCCCCAAACCTGTTAGTTCCATGAGTGAAGGCATGTGCATCCTGAGGTCATTTAGGTATATCCCTAAAACAGTTTTGCAGTGGTTCTCCTCCTACCTCTCGGGTCGCACGCAGTTTGTCTGGGCGGGAGGACAGAGATCCTCCCCAAGGCCTCTCACTTGTGGGATGCCTCAGGGGTCGGTTCTCTCCCTCTTGCTCTTTAATATCTATATGAAGCCACTGGGTGAGATCATTCGCAGTTTTGGGGTGAGGTATCATCAGTATGCTAATGATACCCAACTTTACATCTCCACCCCGGACCAACCCAGAGATGCCCTTTCCGTGATGTCTAAGTGCCTGGAGGTGGTACAGGTCTGGATGGGTAGGAACAGGCTCAGACTCAACCCCTCCAAGACAGAGTTGCTGTGGTTGCCGGCATCTCATGGTCTAGTGGTCCCATCACTCTTGATGGGAGGGGAGTTGCTTACTCCCTCTGAAAGGGCTCGCAATCTAGGCGTCCTCCTGGATTCGCGGCTGTCCTTAGTGGACCATATGACGGCCGTGACCAGGGGCACTTTTGCACAGGTTTGTCTGGTGCACCAGTTACGCCCTTTCCTAGACAGGGATGCCCTCCGTACAGTCACCCAAGCTCTCGTTATCTCTCGTTTGGACTACTGCAATGCCCTCTACATGGGGCTGCCCTTGGGGTGTACCCAGAGGCTCCAGCTGGTCCAGAATGTGGCCACGCAGCTTGTTACGGGAGCTTCCCGTTACTCCTGTGTTACACCTCTCCTGCGCGAGCTGCACTGGTTACCAGTGGTCCTTCGGATCCGCTTCAAGGTGCTGGTACTTACCTATAAAGCCCTACATGGCATGGGCCCAGGGTACCTACAGGACCACCTTCTGCCTGCCTCCCACTGCCCTGTGCGCTCACATAGGACTGCCCTCCTTCAGGTGCCATCGGCCAGACAATGTCGGCTGGTGGCGCCCAGGATGAGGGCGTTCTCTGTGGGCGCACCGACCCTCTGGAATGGGTTGCCCACGGGGCTCTGGACAGCCCCCGACCTCCACTCTTTCCGCCGTGACCTAAAGACATGGCTTTTCCAAAAAATTTGGGTGGTCTACGCATCCTGTTATTAACACAGCTGCCTGCAATTTCTGCTGGTTCGAATCTCTCCAAGGCTCAAGGTTGACTCAGCCTTCCATCCTTTCTAAGGTAGGTGAAATGAGGACCCAGTTTGTGGGGGCAATAAGCTGACTTTGTATAAAATATACAAAAGTATGAAGGCTATTGCTTAACGCATTGTAAGCCACCCTGAGTCTCTGGAGAAGAGCGGCATATAAATCAAATTTAAAAAAAAAATTGCTGATCTGATGGGTGATTTTTAATTGGGAGATTTTAACTGATTATTTTAGTAGCTATCTTTATTGTTTTCATTGTTTTAATTTCTGTGAGCCACCCCAAGTCCTTTGGGAGAAGGGTGGCATATAAGTATAATAAATAAATAAATAAATAAATAAATAAATAAATAAATAAATAAATAAATAAATCACCATAATGACTTAAGAAATATGTGAACAACACAGTGAGATCAACAGAACAGTAAGTCCATATCTTATAGACCACATTATGATATTCTCAAGCCTACACATATTTCTAGAAACCGCTCGGATTCTTGTGATTATGGGATGGGGGTCTTGGGGAGTTTTAAATTGTGGATTTTTAATGCCTGGGGTGAGTGTGAGTTGGGCAGCCATCTGAATTTAATAAAATGAATGGATGGATGAGTAAATAAATAAATAAAATAATCTAAGACAGCTTTCTCCAATCTTGTGTCCTGCAGATATGTTGGATGTCACCTTATCTAACAGTTCAATAAGAAGCTTGATTAGAAATTGGATCCTTCGAAGGTTGGGGTTTTTTTTCCTTCTGCTTTGAAGAATCGCAAACGGAATGAAATTTATTTGAAAAAGAAAAAGGCTAGAGATGAATCAAAGGGAGGTTTTTGACAGGAAAAATAATGAAGTTAGAGAGGCAACAAGTAAGGAATGTGATTGTTTAGAATTCCACCCTCTCTATTGTAATAACTTTTGGAATGCAACATAACAGTGTTGTCTGTATATGCGTGTAAAATTCTAGGAGAATTCAACTAAATGTCAGCTTTTGCAAACTTCTTTCCCATATGCCTCTTCTATTTCATGTTTCGCTTAAAATCTAATTTACACTGCATCTCGTTCTGACTGTTTTCCATCTTCTCTGGCTTCTCTTCATTGGCTCCCTTTGTTCAAATCAAGGGTGGGGAACTATGGGCCTTTTATGACTTGTGGACTTCAACTCCCAGAATTCCTGAGTCAGCCATGCTGAGTCAGCCATGAATTCTGGGAGTTGAAGTCCACAAGTCATAAAAAGGGCCATCTTGGTTTAAGTTATACAGTAATAATGAAGAAAAGTCTCCTCCAAGGCAAGGCTCC
Organism: Pituophis catenifer annectens; assembly: GCF_029215685.1. NCBI lineage: Eukaryota > Metazoa > Chordata > Lepidosauria > Squamata > Colubridae > Pituophis > Pituophis catenifer. The sequence continues at coordinate 10,567,636 of NW_027256886.1, read as the reverse complement.
AGATCAGTGGTGGGTTGCCCCCGGTTTGGACCGGTTTGCAAGTACCGGTAGTAAAACTGGTGGGAGGCTCCGCCCACTGAACTGGATGTCATCATAGGTGATCTGCGTATGTGCAGAAGAGTGTGTGCACTTGCGTGCAATGCGAATCAGTAGTAAAGGTAAGTAGAACCCACCCCTGCTCAGATGACTACATAGAAATGTCCATGTAGTTTTCTTGTTAGCAATACAGAAGCAGCTTGCCATTGTCTTCTCCTGGATGGTCTTTTAAACATCCTAGACGCATGATGGTGAACCTAGGGCACATGTGCCCCAGTGGTGAAATCCAATTTTTTTTACTACTGGTTCTGTGGGCGTGGCTTGGTGGGTGTGGCAGGGGAAGGATACTGCAAAATCTCTAGTCCCTCCTCATTCCTGGGGGAAGGATATTGCAAAATCTCCATTCCCACCCTGCTCTGGGACCAGCCAGAGGTGGTATTTGCCAGTTCTCCAAACTACTCAAAATTTCCGCTACTGGTTCTCCAGAACCTGTCAGAACCTGCTGGATTTCATCCCTGGCGTGCCCCAAGTGCCACACGGAGCCATGTCGCCTGGCACGCGCGGCATTGCCCGTTCCTCTTCTGGGGTTTTGGCGCACATGCACGTGCAACGATCAGCTGCCCTTTGTGTTTGCGTTAGTGCCGGAAACCGGAAGAGCTGGTCTTCCGGTTTCCAGCATGACCACGTGCGCTGGCCAGCTGATCTGCACCTGCGCATGCGCAATAGTAACTTGAAGACTTGCTGACCGGTGCACATGTTGTGCTGGAAACTGGAAGTACATTTTCCTGCGTGCGCATGCCCCCTGGGCAACTCCTATTCCTGGTCTCAGCCAGACGAGTGTGCACAAAGTGCTCCCTTTTCGGCACTTGGTTCGCCATCACTGTCTTCCTTATCTTAGGACTTATCTTCCTAAAGGATTTCCTGAGGACATTGCATTCAATTCTTAACCAGGACCAATCCTACTGAGATGTTTAAGTTAGCCAAGATTAGCTAAATTTGGCTAGCTTTCACCATTAATTGTAAACATACTATAAATAATGGACTAATTCACCATTGTGACTAACATCCAAATATTAGGAGGTCAGGCAGCTGCAGGACAGCTGCATTTCTTCCACATGATTAAAGCACTGTGGTTTCTTAGTCTTTTAACTAAAAATCTAATTTTCTGTTCACTAATTTCCAGTCTTTTATCTTTTCTATGAAATATTGTTCCACCTAGTAATACATACATGCTTTTTGTTTGTGCATTCAGACATACAACACATATTTTCTTGAAGTATTTTTTTTTTTTGCTTTAATTCTGGTTCTCTTTTCTCTCTTCGCAGGCAAGGTGCAAATATATGTTTCTATGTTTACATTTCTTGCATGGTGAAGATGCTTTGTAAATTAATGGATGAATATTATTTATTGTCTTCTAGCATTGACACCATATTCTTTACCTGCAACATTGGAGGAATCTCTAATAATTTTTATTCTCTCCCACAAAAGCTCTTCCCAATGTTGCGTTTGTAAAAAAAAAGGAGGAGAAATTATCTTCTATTGGAAGAAGCAGAAAATTCAAAAGGGAAAGATTCTAAATGGCAACATATAGGGAACCCTTGCTAGTTTTTGTGATAAACATTGGCAATGTTTTTACAAACATCATGGATGGCTTTTTAAAGGTATCAGCAGCCTGCCAAACTTGTCTTCCAAGTGAAGGAAAATTTGGCACTAGCAAAAATGGCCCTAAAAGCAACCTTGTCCCAAAGAAAGGGGGTCAATTTATGTTCCAAAGCATCAAAAGGCAAAACAAGAAACAATGGGTGGAAAGTAACCAAGGAGAGAAGCAACCTAGAACTAAGGAGAAATTTCCTAATGGTGAGAGCAATTAACCAATGGAACAACTTGCCTTCAGAACAGTGGTGGTATTCAACCGGTTCTATCTGGTTTGGGCGAACCGGTAGCGGCGGCTGTGGGAGGCTCTGCCCACCCACCCACATGTCATCACATCCTGTTTTTTATGCTCTGCGCTTGCACGGTTCTGGAGGCTGGGGACAGCAAAAAAGTCACTTCCTGTCCAACTGGAAGTTGGGAAACTGGCCATTTTGGGCCTCTGTAGAACCTCTGAGGGGGTGGGGAAGGCTGTTTTCACCCTCCCCAGATGCATAGAGAGAATCTGGGTGAGAAAGAAAAACAGGCCTACCGGACCATTGCATGTCAGGAGCGGGGGATCGGGGGGGTCGGGCGGGCATGCACAGGGTGGGGCTCATAGAATTATGGGTATGGGCATGCGCACGCATGAACCTCCCTTATCCCCCCCTCCTGGCATGCGATGGCAAAAAGATTAGCCATCACTGGTATAGGGTCTCCTGCTTGAGCAGGGGGGTGGGCTAGAAGACCTCCAAGGTCCCTTCCAGTTCTATTATTCTATATTCTATGTTCTATATTAAGACAAATAGCTAACTAGCAGTCCCTTTATGCCAAGGCATTAAATGAATATATTTATCTTAACTATACAGTTATATTTCTTGTTATATTTGGCTCCCTGGAAATCCATTTTTTGTTTTCAAGATGTTGGTCAAAAAGGGAGAAGGACGAGACTATGAACGCATGTCCATGAGTGTTGTGAGTGTTTTCAGTTAAGGATTTTATCGCTGCTTCTTCCAATTTGTTGTATTGCATAACAAATTCCATTTCTTCTCTCCCTGTGAAGAGCGATGATTTGTTTTCCTAGTTTCTTGTTTATCTCATGGTCTAAGGGTCTCCTCTCCTCCATCATTTTGTTTATTCAGGGAACATAAACTTAACCTTGACTTAGAAGCTAATGCTTTCTTCAGAATGTAGAGTCAGCTGAGAGCATAGAAGAAAAATCAATATAGAGTATATTACCAAAGATGATGCTGAGGCATTAATGCTTGGAAGTCAGGTTGGAAATGGGTACAGCAGAGGTTACTTTGAAAGGAAAGTATGTCAAGCTAGTTTTTTGCCAAAAATAAACTCATCAGCTATTCTTCCAGTGGACTTCTCCCCAATCCTCTTCTCCTTTTAAGTTTCAACTTGGAAGAGCATTTTATGGACAAAGTTCCAAAATGGAGGCCTAAAGCACTGAAGACACAAAATTTATTTCCACAATATAAAGGCAAACAAATCACCTCAAAATCAATATATCCAATATATGGAAGTAGAGAAATGCATTAGGTATCTTTGCCACTTTGAGTTATATATATACCCATAGTCCTCAGTTAATGGCCATAACTGGGATCGGGAACTCATTACTAAGTGATGCTGTTGACCACTAGAAATGTTTTATGATATTTAGTATGATATCATAAAATGCTTTATGATAATTTTATGTCATAAAAGGTTTTATAAAATTCAGTGCCATCATGGGGCCAGAATTTTGGATGCATTCTGTAAATTAGCCAATTTGAGGTTCTTGTTCAAAAGTTTTATTCTATGATGACTTGTTTCTCCCAGTTAAAGATTACAGACACAAGAATTTTAGTAATATTATAGATCAGAGGAGGGAAACTACGGTCCTTTTAGGTCTGGTGGACTTCAACTCCCAGAATTCCTATGCTGTAGCTGCTCACCCCTGATGTAGATACAACACATGAGGTTGCTGGAGATGCTTAACCTGACTCTAAATCAACCTTTTCTCTGGGTCCATATTAACTTTTGCATTTGTATGTTTTTTAATTTTGGCTGTTCACCGCCCTGAGTCCCTTCTGGGAGAAGGGCGGTATACAAATTAAATTAATAAATAAAAATAAATAAATAAATACTCTGAATCCTACATTAATTAAATGGATGGAGTTTGTAAATAAGCATTAAGCCATAAAAAACCTAGCCATATGTTAAATATAACCAAGTTTAGCATGATACCTGAATGTAGCTACCTGTGTTTCCTCAAAAATAACACTGGGACTTATTTTATTTTGGCACTAGGGCTTATTTTCAGGAAGGGTCTTATTTTTTCCCCACGTATGGGAGGGCCACTTTTGCTTGCTCACGGCAAGGCAGGAGGCCCTGCAGTGCACCAGTGCTGCCACCATGAGGTGGGGGGTAGATGCCCCATGTGCCCCACACGGGCTTACCTCAGGGCCCCCACAGCCAGGCCATTCATGCTCTGTCACCCATCTCACTGCAGTTGCACCAGCACACCTGCTCTGTTGTGGCCACAAGCAAGCAGAAAAAGTGGGCTGACGGCTCCGTGGGTTCCTGCTGCACAAGGCTGTCAGTGCTGCCACAGCGAGGCAGGTGTTGGGGTGTGGATGGCCTAGCTGCGGGGGCCTTGAAGACAGTACAGGACACTGGGGGCCTGTAGGCTCCACCACCACCCTGCCTCGCCTTGTGGCTGTGGCACCTCAAGCAACCAGACTGAATGGGCAGCTGGGTAGCTGCACAGGCTCTTAAGTAGGGCTTATTTTGGGGGGTGGGCTTATTTTTGGGGAATGTGGTCTTTAAATAGAACTCAGCCAATCTCTCTGTTCTTCAGTATCTCCTTCTCTCCAATTATCTGTTTCCTCATTGTGTCAGCCTTACATTAATAGAGGGTTAGGGCCAGTGATAGCTTTGGCATGGCAGATTATTTCTGGGAGTCAACAGAACTGATGATTCATTAATCTGCTTTGGTTTTAAGCCACACTGGTTTGTTTTTCTGCCTTATGTCTGCCAACACAATGCTGAATTAAATCCTCATTAGTTGGGTGAAGCCTCAGCAGCTGGCACCACATAATCAACCTCGTCTGTTGGAGCTAAGCAGAGTTGGACCTGGTTAATACTTGGATGGGTTTCTTGTATATATTGGGAAGTTGGGAAAAAGCATTCTGAGGACAAAGGCAAGCCCCTTTCCCAACATTGTAGCTAAACAAATAAAAGCCTTGTATGAATGCAGTCACCAGGAGCTGAAAACAAAATAAACCCAAGTTTGTTAGAACAATTAATCAGTGGGACCACTTGCCTCCTGGAGTTCTGGGTGCTCCATTTCTGGAAGTTTTCAAACACCACTTTCCTGGTTGATGTAAGGACTCCTGCTTGAGCAGAGGGTTGGACTAGAAGAGCTCCAAAATCCCTTCCAACCAGTGGTGAAATCCAATTTTTTTTTTACTACCAGTTCTGTGGGTGTGGCTTGGTGGGCATGGAAGGGGGAGGATACTGCAAAATCTCCATTCCCACCCCACTCTGGGGCCAGCCAGAAGTGGTATTTGCTGGTTCTCCAAACTGCTCAAAATTTCCACTACCGGTTCTCCAAAACCTGTCAGAACCTGCTGGATTTCACCCCTGCTTCCAACCCTATTATTCTACTTTCTATGTTCTATGTTGTATCTTGCAAAAAGAGCAGCATGAATACGAAATACTCTATGTATTTCCTTCTGCCTTTCTGGTCAGCTTTTCCTTTTCTGTATAAACGGAGTAGATAAATGGGGTAGAGATAGATAAATTAGTCTGCATCTACTTTGTCTCATGTTCTTTTTTTAAAATCTCAAATTCTAATCTAACGTACTTACGAACAAAATTTGAAACACAATAAAGTGTTTTTATAGTTTTGTTTTGAAGTCACCAATGGTTTTATTACTATACTATGTATATGGGCAGCCTTGAGGATTTTTCCTGTTGAGGCAGTCTTGAAGAAATACAGTCATTCAATCCATCCATCCATCCATCCATCCATCCATCCATCCATCCAAACTCTGGGTTGCATTGGGATGACCACATGCCACCCACCTACCATGTAAACTCTAAATTCGCCCTACAAATATGACTAAAGAGCTCCAAAGTCATGGAACTAAAATGATGTGATAGCAAGAATATAATATAGTATTGATTTAGAGAAATGGCAAAAATTGTGGTCACATAATTATAAAATGACAATGTCAACAGCATATAAAGAGAATTTGTATAAGATGTTTTACAGGTGGCATCTACCCCCAACGAGAATAGCCAGGATGTTTAAGAATAAATCAGAGAAATGTTGGAAGTGTCATCAAACTCCAGGATCGTATTACCATATGTGGTGGACATGTGTGGAAGCAAGAAGATTTTGGACTAAAATACATACATGGTTAGAAAAAATGACAGAGAGACATATTGACTTTAAACCAGAAATATTTTTATTAGGAATTTTACCAGAGACATTTAATAAAGAATTACAATACTTAATTGTGAACATTTTAACAGCGGCCAGAATTGTATTTGCCAAAAACTGGAAAGGAGAGAAGATAATTACCGATGAAGAAATTATTATGAAAATGTTGGACTGTGCTGAAATGAGTAGATTGACATTTGAAATAAGAGAACAGGAAGATAAACAATACTATTTGATATGGGAGATGTTTTATCAATGGTTTGACAAAAAAGTATGGAGATGAGATAATATATATGAAATGTTTAAATATTTATCTTCAGTTTAAGTAAAGAATAATATATGAGGAGATCTGGAGAACTGTAAGCATGAAATGATTTCAACCGATTGAGATGCTGTCTATAATTGTTTGTAAGGATGATATTTTTATGTTGTTGTTGTGGTTTTTTTTTAATTTTTTTATTTTTAATCTAAAAAATAAAACTTTTTTTTTAAAAAACAAAAACAAAAACTCTGGGTTGCATTGGGATGACCACATGCCACCCACCTACCATGTAAGTTCTAAATTCACCCTACAAATATGACTAAAGAGCTCCAAAGTCATGGAACTAAAATGATGTGATAACAAGAATATAATTTGACCCAGCCAACACAGTTCTTCTGTTCTTCTCTAATGAAGGAAGCAGATGATATAAAATGCATTGTTAAGTGGGGTTAAGATCAACTGCCCAGTTTTACTGCAACACATTTTTCGGGTAATTCATATTTCAATCAGAAGCTTAATTTGCCGCTTTTCTCCGTAGTCAGCAAAAGCCCCAAATTCACCACTTCTCCTCCGTATTCAAATGTTCCGATTGGCACCGCTCTCTGCCCTACTTCTTTCCTTTTTTTCCTTCTTCAAATAACCAACACTGCTGTACTAAAAATACACCGATATCTCAAACTAGTTCCCACCTACAGGATAGGGAAGTGTCTAAAAAAGCTGCAACTGCTATAGCCAAGCAGATTGTCAGCTTGATCTGCCTGTGCTGTCTGCCTGGGTGAAAATTATTCACTGGTTATTTCAATGGAAAAAAAAAATCACGCGTAGCACTCATGGGCAGTGTGTAAGACGTACACAGGGGCCACATTCTTTGGGCAAATATGCAACTAGCACAGAGGTGGCATTTACTTACCTTCGCTACCAGTTCGCAAATGTAAGCGCACGGGCAACCACCACAGAGCCTTCTGCGCAGAGCATCAAAAATGGGACGTGATGACATCCAGGCAAGTGGGCGGAGCCTCCCGCAGTCGCCGCTACCAGTTTGCCCAAACCTGATAGAACTAGTTGAATACCACCACTGTTCTAGCAGTAAGTGACTATTAGCCAAAAAAAAAAATCATCTTGATTTTCTACAAAGTCAGAAAAGGATCTGATCAGTTTCCTAAAGAAAATCTAGAAATATAATCCCAAAGGTTCTTCTTTTTTTTTTTTTTCAAGAGACAACTGGATTTTTTGGTTTTTCTTTGAAGACATTTCACTTCTCATCCAAGAAGCTTCTTCAGCTCTACGTTGGATACTGTTCTGAGCTGAGGAAGCTTGTTGGATGAGAAGCGAAACGTCTTCAAAGGAAAACCAGAAAGTCCAGTTGACTCTTGAAAAAAAACAACCCACTTTTGGGCCAACTATGACCTGGATGACTGAGAATCTCCATAGACATCTAGAAATACAAGTTTCACATTCCTGTAACTAGGCAGTGAGAGCATTCATAAGCATGAAAGCACCAGTATTCTTTGGATTTGGGAGAGGGATCCAAAGCTACAGGGGAGGGAAATGATGCAAAATGAGTGGGAATGCAGAGAATCCTCAATTTATGACCGGTTTCTTAACAACCATTTGGAGTTCCAACAGACCTACCTTGGGGCTAGATACAACCTGATTCTGAAGTTCCTATCTTTTTTAACGTTTTATTTATATTTTTTTGAGCTGTCCTTTTTATTAGTTTGGAGAAGGGAAAGGGGTAGGGGAAAGTATAGAAAAGAAGGGGAAAAGAAAGAAAAGGCATTGATTTCTGACTCCTTTTGGTGTAGTAGAATAAGATAGTAACATGAAACCTCAACTTTTTACTTTTACATAATAGTATACACTAGCCATTTCTACAACAACAAATCTACCTAATCAGTAAAGTCCAGAAGTGGTTTCCAAGTAGAAACAAACAAGTAATTCTGTTTTTCCTTTTTCTTCTATCAAAGTGGTCAATTCAGCCATCTCTGCTAACTCCATCAACTTTTGGAGTCATTCGTCCATGGTGGGGATCGAAGTGTCCTTCCATTTTTGTGCATAAAGTAAACTTGCTGCTTTCAACATATATAACATCAAAGTTCCATCCCCCCCCCCAAGTCTTTTTCCATTAAACTCAAAAGAAAACTTTCTGGTTTTATCTTTATATTCACTTTAAGAATCTTCTGTATTTCAATAGGAATCCTATGCCAATATTTCTTTGCTTTATCACATGTCCACTATAAACCTGATTTTGAAGTCCTGATGGTTGGGCCCTCTCCGCAGTCACACAACTGAAATTTATGTGCTTGGCAACACAGGTGCATTTATGGCATTTGAAGTAACCCACATCATGTGACCACATTTTACGATGGTTTTGCCCAAAACCGGCACTTCCAGGTGTCAGAATATTCATGAATGGAATAGAAGCATGGTAACAAGGTCAGCCAATGAATAGGCATAGCAACTAAGTCAGCCAATGAGCGCTGTTTGGGAGCTGAGACAGACTGGAGCAAGGGCATGTCTTAGTCTGCAGCTTCTGAGTCTGTGCAGAGAAACTGAAACTAGTCTGCTCTGCTGAAATGAAACTAACTGTTTTCTCCTGCCTTGTGTTTTGCTTGTAACTGCTACTACGTTGAAGAAGAATCTATATTGGTGTTGTACATTTATCTTCATGTATTATGTATATAAAGAAGTTAATGAATCCTGCTGCATCAGTTGTCTCTGTCTGCTTTTCTGGATTTGATTTTCTACTGCAAACTCTTGATACCAGGTTTTGGCAAAACTGCACCCATAGCAAACAATTGGTTCACTTAACACCCACCACTTATGACTGCTGCATTTACTTAATGAACACTACAAAAAAACGACCAAATTGCTATCTCAATTTGGTTTGGGGTGACATGCAGTCCTGGGATCTCATATTATCAGTGGTGGTATTCAGCCGGTTCGGTCCAGTTTGGGCAAACCGGTAGTGGCGACAGCGAGTGGGACTGGCCACCCGTCCCGGTGTAATACCGTCCTATTTAGTCACATTTTCAATGTGTGGCATGCATGCGAGCAAAGCACATGCATGGAAGGCCGGGAGCATGCGTGGAAGGCAGGCGTGCAAAGCGAGTGTGCGCACACACAGCAACCGGTGTTAAGAATATGTGAAACCCACCTTTGTATATTATTTATAGATGAAATGGACAGAAAAACATGGATACTCTTCGTAGGTTAGTCTTTAATAAAGATAGTCAACATTCAGCTTAAAATAATGAGAGCCGAACTGCCAAGTCCTCAGAATCCAACATAATGGGGGTGGAGGGAGAATCATCCAATGCCAAAACACAACAAATGTGATTACATTAGAAGCCAAGAACACCATAATTAGAGCATTGCCATGGAAACTACCTAATTATATCAGAAGAGCAGGAAAGGCTTGTGTCACAGTCATGAGTGAGTTTCTGTTGCCATCTGTCAGGGTGGTGGCCTTCAGCTCGCTCTTTTTCTTCCCTCTCCCAGTTTTGTATAGCATTGGCTTTCTTCAGCTATCAGCCAAAGTACCTTTAATGAACTTTTGTTTAATTAGCACTTGAGAGCAGCGTTTCTCAACTTTGTTAAGACACGTGGACTTCAACTTCCAGAATTGCCCAGCCAATCTCTGTGTCAACCCTGAAGCTTGCCTGACAGAAGCCATCTTGGAGCTTCAGTGTTGCCACACTGGAGCTGAGGGATAGGGAGTGGGGGGATTAGAGATAGTTGGGAACTTTGTAGCCAAAATAAAATATTGTATTTTTCAGAATATACAAAAGCACTTTTTTCCCTCCTAAAAGAGGCTGAAAATTTGGGTGCGTCTTATATCCCGAATATAGCTTTTTTGAAGCTTTTTTTCAGCCCTAGTGAGGCGCTAGTGAGTGAAGCAATTTCCCCTGCTTTGCCTGCTCCTTCCGATTCTCAGCTGTGAAGCTTTTTTCAGCCCTAACAAGGCGCTAGTGAGTGAAGTGATCTCCGTGCTTTGCCTGCTCCCTCTGACTCTCAGCTGTGAAGCTTGTTTTCAGCCCTAACAAGGTGCTAGTGAGTGAAGCTATCTCCGTGCTTTGCCTGCTCCCTCCGACTCTCAGCTGTGAAGCTTGTTTTCAGCCCTAAGGAGGCGCTAGCAAGTGAAGCGATCTCCGTGGTTTGTCTGCTTTTCTCATTGCTTCTCTCTCCAAAGATCAGTTGTGCTTTAGAAGCTGTTTTTTATCCCCAAGCAGGGGATAAAAACCAGCAAATTAATGTGCTGAAGCTGACCAGATTAAGGACGCTAGCCAGATGAATACCTGGTAGGCAAATTTTTTCCCCTCTATTTTCCTTCCCCAAAACCAAGCTGTGTCTTATACTCCAGTGCATCTTATACTCCAAAAAATATGGTACTCTCTCTTGGGAACCAAAGTCATTCTCACACCTGATCAGAGGAAGGAGGAGTGATGTCACCAGGCAACCAGACAGAACCGTGATTGGGACCATATGACTGATTATTTTGAGAAAGTGAAAAACGTTTACTTTCAATTAGGTGAAAACTGTGGGAACCTTCAGAGTCGGTTTTCACCAAAACTGTGCCAATATGATATATTCAATAAAGCTATTCTTTGAGGAATCTACCTGCCTCAGAGTTTTGCTTGCGATGGGTCTATTACTTGGAACCCTGACACTTTGCATGTATGTCCTTTACAGGACTGCAAAGCAAAGGAAAGCTGAAGCAAGATCATAAGTGTAATTGTGGTTTCACTTAATGACCATTTCATTTATTGACTGAGTTGCCAGTCCTAGTTGTAGATGGAAATAGAGGACTTCCTGAACTCTAGAGCCAAATTCGTAAACATAAAACTCAGACAGCATATTAGGTTAAATTGGGATAACAGGCAGGGACTGCATCAGGGGTGAAATCCAGCAGGTTCTGACAGGTTCTGGAGAACCGGTAGCAAAAATTTTGAGTAGTTTGGAGAACCGGCAAATACCACCTCTGGCTGGCCCCAGAGTGGGGCGGGAATGGAGATTTTGCAATATCCTTCCCCCAGGAGTAGGGAGGGAATAGGGATTTTGCAGTATCCTTCCTCTGGAGTGGGGTGGGAATGAAGATTTTGCAGTATCCTTCCCCTGCCACACTCACCAAGCCACGCCCACCAAGCCATGCCCACAGAACCAGTAGTAAAAAAATTGGATTTCACTACTGGACTGCATAGCTAGGTGGGCACAAGGGCCACAGTGGATGGAAATAGTTTTTCCACATTTTTAATTTTGGGGATAAAAGGGATGTTTTCCTATTATCCAACCTATTTTTGGACTGGCAGTCAGGAAAGCTCTGGGGAGAAGCATCAAAACATTGATGGTCATTGAGAGTGTATGATTGCAGTATTTAAAAATGTCCTTCAAGCAATCATGCCTTCCAGTTTCATTTTCTTTGATTCTTCAAATGCTCCTGATTGAATTTTATGCCTCAGAATTGTGTCAATTTAACGGCATAGTTAAATTTTTGCAGTAAAATTTAGGGATGTGATCAGAAGTTCTAGAGGCCGCAATACAGCCTTAAGCCTTCTTCAGGTGTTCTGTTTTTGTTAAATGAAAAGAACGTAGTGCAGGGATGGGTTCCACTTATTTTTACTATCGGTTCGCAGTGGGATCGCGCATGCAGATCACCAATGATGATATCATGCCGGGTGGGCGAAGCCACCCACCAATTTTACTACCGATTCTAAGAACCAGACAGAACTGGGAGCAACCCATCACTGATGTAGTGGTGTAGCTCTTCCTCTTCTTCTTCCTCCTGATCTTTTTCTTTCTCTTGTCTAAAATGGGATAAACTGTGTGGGATAAACCACTAATTTACCTGATGGGATTGAAAAATGGCTCAGGACTTGGGTACTTGCGGAACCAATAGCCTCCCACCGGCCGGTACGCTCTCATAGAGAGGGGCTCCTCCGGGTGCCGTTGGCCAAACAATGTCGACTGGCGGTCCCCAGGGGGAGAGCCTTCTCTGTGGGGGCACCTACTATCTGGAACGAGCTCCCCCCGGAGATACGGAAGATCCTGGATCTGCACACCTTCCACCTTCTAAAGACCTTTTTATTTCACCAGGCGGGCCTGGAGTAACTTTCTCCCTCTTTTTAAACAATTTTAATATTTTAATATTTTAATATTTTTAATATCTTTTAATTTTCAAAGTTTAAATCTGTTTTAAATTGATTGGGGTTTTAATCTGTCTGGGCCAAATTATTTAATTTGATTTTATTTCTCTTTTTTAAATTTTGTATGTAAGTATTTTATTGTTGGCTGTTCACCGCCCTGAATCCTTCAGGAGAAGGGCGGTATACAAATTAAAAATAAATAAATAAATAAATAAACTCTTTTTCCTAATTGGAGTCCTTGCCCAGTTTAGCTCCAGATGAGGTGGGAGATGCTTTCTCACAATTTGCTAACAAACCCATTTTCTGAGTTCACACAAGTCACTGATCCATAAACAAAAACAGCTACTAGATAATTACTGGATTACATACTTTAAACCTGGCCACTCTATATATTAGACACTACCTGCTTTTTTTTTTTTTTTTTAAAGATAGAGAAGGAAAAGTAGCCACTGTTAAATATTAACACGAGTGTGGAAATCAGTCCTGACAACTTCACAGAATTAGATGAATGGCTTATAGTATTTCATCCAGCTAATGAATGGATGCATTCAGTTCAGAAACTCCCGCCAATACAAAACTCAACAGCTCAATTTATCTCTGGAAATAGATCTCAGAGGGACTCCATTTTGCCCCCGTGGAAAGCATTTCAGTAGCTGCCAGTTCCTTTCCAGTTGGAAGACAAAGTATCGGTGCATTATTTAAAAGCCTAGCTTCTCATCTATCCATTTACTCATTCCCTCATCAATTTGGTCTTAAGACACAAGTCTGGGTGGCTCACAACAAAATAGGTCCAAGCTATCTTAGAGACTGGCTTTTTCTATATGATCCAATTCCTCTCACCCTATAGAATGAGTATTGATACTTTTGAACTTTGGTGTTGGTGAAGACTACTGCAAATACTACGACAGCCAAGAAAACAAAGAAATGGATCATCAAAAAAATTAAACAAGTTTTCACTCAAGGCACAAATGACCTGACCAGGGATGAAATTCAGCCGGTTCTGGAGAACCAGTAGTGGAAATTTTGAGTAGTTCGGAGAACCGGCAAATACCACCTCTGGCTGGCCCCAGAGTGGGGAGGGAATGGAGATTTTGCAGTATCCTTCCCCTGGAGTGGGGTGGGAATGGAGCTTTTGCAGTATCCTTCCCCTGCCATGCCCACCAAGCCACACCATGCCCACCAAGCCATGCCCACAGAACTGGTAGTAAAATATTTTTAATTTCACCATTGGACCAGACTCATTAAGGGAGTATATTAGCTCATGTGGTTAGGATGCTGGATATGAGGTTAGCAAACCAATGTTTGAGACCCGAATGCTGTTGTAGAGTAGGGTTGAGCTCCCGTACTTCACTCCAGCTCCTTCTAGGGACATAAAAGGAGCTGGTTGTCCCCCGCAATAGTGATATCACTGGCTAAGCCTTTCAACCCCAAATATCCTCGGTGCTTATGACACATGCAATGCAATCAGGCTCATTTATCCTATTTAGGACATATGTGAAGACCTAATTCCCTGGAGAAGACTCTCAAACTAGGACAGTTGGAAGGAAAGATAAGAAGCACAGTGAGGTGGATGGAGTCCACTATAGAAATGATGAATGCACCATTGGAAGAGTGGAAGGACCATGTAAGAACAAGTCAACATAGAGAACATCTCTCTATGTGATCACTAAGAGTTGACAATGACTTGATGAGGGGTCCTTGGTTTTCTCTGGGCTTGGTTGTTTTTTTGCAGACATTTCATTATTAGACTTGGTAACATCATTAATGTTAAGTCAAGCACAAACACTTACCTTAGTAATAAAACAACTGCAAGAAAACAACCAAAACTCTGAGAGCACCAAGAACCCTCCATTTCAACTCTGAACTACAAATATTCTCTATCAGTGACTTGATGGCAAGTAACCATCAATCTTTGCTCCAGGCCATTCATTGCAGTGGAGGGTTTCAAATTTTTTTACTACCGGTTCTGTGGGTGTGGTCTGGTGGGTGTGGCATGGCTTGGTGGGCATGGCTTGGTGGGCATGGCAAGGGAAGAATACTGTAAAATCTCCATTCCCACCCCACTCCAGGGGAAGGATACTGTAAAATCTCCATTCCCGCTCCAATTCAGGGGAAGGTTACTACAACATCCCCATTTCTTCCCGATCAGCTGGGACTCGGGAGGCAGAGAATAGATGGGGCGGGGCCAGTCAGAATTTTTACTACCAGTTCTCCGAACTACTCAAAATTTCCACTACCGGTTCTCCAGAACTGGTCAGAACCTGCTGAAACCCACCTCTGATTCATTGGCATCATCCAAGGTTTGCTTACAATTCCACAACTGTATCTCCCAGTGACTTGGAAGAATCAGGTTTTAAGATTATAGAACATAACCTCTATTTAAAAAGCCCTGAAACATATTTTGTGTACATTGTTTTTCATTCTCATTCACCAGTTTTAATTCTGAATTTATATTTCGCTGTAAACCATCAAGAGATTCCCAAGAGTTGACAGTATTTGTTTTACATACAGGCTACCATTTTTCGGCTGCAAAAATTTTGAGGATCATTAGATGGCAGCAACAAAGAAACAGGCTGTAGTTTTGCTGAATATCTGAATTTTCGTAGCCCACAAATGACGAAAAGAGAATAATGTTTGACACAAATCTGGCATATGAAGAACCTATCAGTAGTCTTCAACTGATGACCACAATTGAGCCCCAAATTTCTGTTGCTTAAGTGAGACTGTAAAGTGAGTTTTTTCCTATTTTATGACCTTTCTTGCCACAGTTGTTAAGTGAATCACTGCAGTTATTTATTAGTAACATGGTTATTAAGTGAATCTAGCTTCCCCATTGTCTTTGCTTGTCAGAAGGTCTCAAAAAGGGATCATATGAACCCAGGACACTGCAATCATCTGAAATCTGAACCAGCTGTCAAGCATCCAAATTTTGATCACATGACCTTGGGGATGCTGCAATGGCAATAAGTATGAAAAATGATTTGTTGTTGTTGTTGTTGTTGTTAGTTGCGAAGTCGTGTCTGACCCATTGCGACCCCTGGCCTTCATGTCCTCTACCATCCTCTGGAGTCCATTTAAGCTCACACCGACTGCTTCAGTGACTCCATCCAGCCACCTCGTTCTCTGCTATCCCCTTCTTCTTTTGCCCTCAATCGTTCCCAGCATTAGGCTCTTCTCCAGTGAATCCTTTCTTCTCACTAGGTGACCAAAGTATTTGAGTTTCATCTTCAGGACCTGGCCTTCTAAAGAGCAGTCAGAGTTGATCTCTACTAGGACTGACCGGTTTAATCGCCTTGCAGTCCAAGGGACTCATAGGAGTCTTCTCCAGCACCATAGTTCAAAGGCCTCAATTCAAATCAATGATTATAAATCATTTTTTTCAGTGCCGTTGTAACTTTATTCACTAAACGAATGGTTATAACTCAAGGAATTGACCTATACTTATATCTAATCTGACAACTATACTGTCATCAAAAGGATATTCAAGTTGTTGTAATTTTTGTTTTAACATAGATTATGCTTGACAGGAGTTAAGCATACATTAGAAGCCATAGGTATTTCTAATAATGTATTGTATTCACTAACAAACGTAATAAGTTCATCACAGTGCTTACTGGTAGTAAGCTAAATATTAGGAAAATATTTATGGAGATATTTATGGAATCCATAGGACTGACATCAAAATGACAACATGCCCTTGATAGTATAATCACGACAATGCCACAATTAAGTGATTATATAATACCATTAGTGGCATTTTCATTAAACCTGCATGTATCAAAAACAGCTACATTTTCATAGATACACTATGGAAGTAGAATATGAAACAACTGAAGGGTGGGGTTTTTTTGATTAAGTTTCTAGTAAGTTTTCATTGAAAATTATGCTAAAGTGAATAATAAATCAAAATGATGATGTCAGTAGAACTTGGAGTTTGGTTGATTTACAAATCTCTAGATCACAGATATCTGTAAACTGAGTTTCAATTTTAGTATTTCATTGATTGATTGTTTGATTGAATTTATTTCCCATCAGAATCTCACAACTCTCAGTGATATACAAGGTCCAAAAAGAAAAAAAAATACAACATACAAAGAAAGATTGAAACATAAGCCTAAGAGAATCAAAATAAAAAACAAAACCAAATTGATAGCTATGCCCACTGAAACAGTAAAAATAAGAATTATAAGACGGCATAGGCAGTAGTAATCACATTTATTCTCACTTGATTATATTTGTGAGAAGGAGAGACGGGAAGGGGAGGAAGAGGACAGAGAAGGAGAAAAAGGAGGAGGAGGAGGAGGAGTTTAATTTAGTTTACTTTATTGTCATTGCACCTTGTACAATGAAATTAAATGCCATCTTCAGTGTACATTATACATAAAAAATAAAATAAAAACACACATCCTTCACAAAATCCCTTATGCCACCAGACTTGACATTTTGGGCTTAGACGATTTAGAACTTTGCCGTCTTTGGTCTGACCTAAGCGTAGTACATAAAATTATCTGCTACAATGTCCTTCCTGTCAATGAATACTTTAGCTTCAACCAAAACAATACAAGAGCACACAATAGATACAAACTTTTGGTAAACCGCTCCAAAGTTGATTGTAGAAAATACGACTTCAGCAACAGAGTGGTCAATGCCTGGAATGCACTACCTGACTCTGTGGTTTCTTCCCCAAACCCCCAAAACTTTAACCTTAGACTGGCTACTGTTGACCTCACCCCATTCCTAAGAGGTCTGTAAGGGACGTGTATAAGTGTACCAGCATGCCTACCATCCCTGTCCTAATGTCCCCTTTTATTCGTATCCATTTCATGTATTCATAATCATGTTTATACTTGTATCTGTTATCTAATACATGTTTGATGAAAATAAATAATAAATCAATAAATCAATAAATCAATAAATCAATAAATCAATAAATCAATAAATCAATAAATCAATAAATCAATAAATCAATAAATCCATTCTATGCAATTGAATTGAAAACCCCTGATATTGCATTAATACTATACTACTACACAGTAGAATTCAGTATAGTTACTGCTCTGGGATAGAAGCTGTTTTTCAGCCTGGAAGAAGAGAAGGAGAAGGAGAAGGAGAAGGAGAAGGAGGAGGAGGAGGAGGAGGAGGAGGAGGAGGAGGAGGAGGAGGAGGAGGAGGAGGAGGAGGAGGAGGAGAAGAAGAAGAAGAAGAAGAAGAAGAAGAAGAAGAAGAAGAAGAAGAAGAAGAAGAAGAAGAAGAAGAAGAAGAAGAAGAAGAAGAAGAAGATTCAGTATATGTACAGCACTGATAGAATGAACCATGGAAATGAAAGAAACCCATTTTTAAATCTCACATTTGCACAGAAACTCCACGCAAGGGCAGAGATATTTTCTGTCAAGGCACTGAGAAGAAACAAATGTGTTTGTTAGAAGTTATTTGATCGGGGTTGCCATGGCAATAGGAAACTCCTGGAGAAAAAAAATCAATTAAGTGACTTAATGGCAAAAAGCCAAGGGAAAAAAAAGGCTAAATTCTTTTTCTGGGTTACAAAGAGAGTTTAGAACAATAACAATGCTCAACTAGTTGAGGCTATTTTCCTCCTTCTGAAAGCAATGTGGCCTGTTTGAGCTGCATGCATTGGGAAAATAGAGCTGTCTTCCAGCTCTGTAATAATGCAGCTAGGCCAGTGATGGCCAACCTTTTGGGTTCCACGTATCAAAAACTCATAAAATGCCTCACCTGAGTCTGTTGGCATGTCACACACCCCTGAACAAAAGAGAAACTGTTGCAATATTTTCAGGATCAGACTCAATAATGATAATAAGAGTTAGAGGTTTAAATATATTTCTCTTTAATTATAACAGGCATTCTATATTCACTGAATATTCACAGATAGAAGCAAGGAAAATGGTGAAGGTGGCTCCTTATATATACAAGGGGTGGAGCCAAGAATGGGAGTGGTGAATTATGAATACATTAGGAACCAAAGAATAAGTTAACCCCCAATGTCCCATATATACATTATTTACACATTAGGGAATAAGGCATTTACATCTCACAAATCCCCCTCTAAATGCCGGTTCGCTATACAACACCAATTACATTCAGATTCAGGACAATATAAGACATATAATTTTGATGTTAAATATTTGTGCTGTTTAGAAGGTAAAGGCTTCGTCAATATGTCAGCTAATTGTTCAGAGGTATCACAATGCACTGCTTTGATAAATCCATCTTGAGACAATTGTCTCACATGCTTAAATTTTATATCTATATGCCTGGACCTTTGTCCAATGGCATCGGATCTGGATATTTCAATGGCTGCTTTATTATCTTCATGCATAACAAAAGGCAAAGCAGGTTTTTTCCAAACATCTGAAATCAAATCATTAAACCATACAAGGTTATTTGCAGCTTTGGACAAACAAACATATTCCGCTTCTGTGGTCGAAGTG
This sequence comes from Pituophis catenifer annectens, assembly GCF_029215685.1. Taxonomy (NCBI): domain Eukaryota; kingdom Metazoa; phylum Chordata; class Lepidosauria; order Squamata; family Colubridae; genus Pituophis; species Pituophis catenifer. Next base: position 10,548,679 of record NW_027256886.1, on the reverse strand, counting down.
GCTACCAGTTCTTGTTTACCAGTGTACCAGTAAACTGGACAGTCATTTAATAGAAAAATATAACCAGAAGTGCTCTTTCTGCATGATATATCTCCAGCCCAATCCGCATCTGCGTAACATGTAAGTTTTGGTTCTTTACCATTACTAGGTTCTAATACTAAGCAAAAGTCTAATGTACTTTTCAGATATCTTAGAATTCTTTTGACTGCTTCCCAATGATACATTGTTGGTTTGCTAACATATCTTGACAATAAGTTGAGTGGTAATGCAATATCTGGCCTGGTCCAATTAGATATATAAAGAAGTGAACCTATGACTGATCTATAAAATGTATTATCCTTGAATTCAGGGGAAGATTCATCAGTGTTTCTAAGGAAATCAGTTTGCATAGGAGTGTCACAGGGTTTGGCATTGTTTAAATTGCATTTGTTCAGAAGTTCAATGATTTTATCTTTCTGAGTAAGTTTGAATCCCCTTCTAGTTTTGTTAATTTGTACACCAAGGTATTTGTTTACTTTACCTAGAGATTTCAACGAGAAATGTTCGTTTAGCTTATTTACAAAGGTTTCTCTTCTCTCCTTGTGTTTTCCTATATATAAAATATCATCTACATAAATTAATACAAATTCAATATGATCATCACTCTTTTTTACAAAGAAACAGTTATCAGCAGTGGTAGCGTTGAAATCCATGGTCTTGAGTACTTTTACCAAGCAATCGTACCATCTTTTGCCAGATTGCTTTAATCCGTATAGACTCTTGTTCAATAGCCAAATTTCATTTTTATTAGTGTATTGACTGTGTGGTGCTCTTACATATATTTCCTTATCTAGTTTTGCGTGTAAATACGCAGTCTGTATGTCATATTGAAATACATCAAGATTGAGTGCAGATGCCACTACTAGAGCTGTTTTAACACTCTCTGTTCTCACTGTGGGGGAGTATGTGTCAGTGTAGTCCTCCGGATATTTTTGTGCATAACCTTGTGCAACCAATCTAGCTTTGTATAGAGTATTGCCTCCTTCTAGATTCTTAATTTTATAAATCCACCTGGTACCTATAATCGTTTTATCTTTAGGTGCAATCGCAGGTGTAAACACATTTAATCCTTGCAAACTTTCCATCTCTTTTTTCATAGCTAGTTCCCATTTTTCCTTTTCTTCACGAGGGAGTTTTAATACTTCCTCATATGTATTAGGTGTCATTTGTTCACCATCCATATGCATTATGTAATCTCTGTATTTATTTGGTACTTGATTTCTATTGTTTCTAATAGCTCTTTCGGGTTTGCTATGGTTATCATGCAAATATCTTGCTTCCTTTTTTGTTAATGTGTCTGTCTTTATTTTGTGCTGACTATTTGTCCAAGTTTTGGTTTTGTTTTTATTTTTGTTGATATTTTGATTTTCTATTGTCCCTTCCTCACAAGATTTTGTATCTTTGCATTTATTTGGAAATATTTCATTAAGATGTAATTTAGACCAATTGGCCTGTTCATGGAACACAGCTGTTCTGGAGACTATAAATTTGTTATTATTATCAATGAATCTGTACCCTTTGGTGCCAGTTTCATATCCCATAAATCTTAATCTTCTGGATACGTTTTCTCCCTTTCTTCTCAACTGCTTAGGTATGTGTACGTCTGCAGTGACTCCAAATATGTGCATGTGTGCTAATTTGGGTTTCCTATTATACATCACCTCATATGGTGTTTTATTCACAATACTGGACCAGGTTCTATTTTGAGTGTAATTTGAATAATGTAAGGCCTCTGACCAAAATTGTTTGCCTAAACCAGCATCCTCTAATGTGCACCTAATCATGGTTTGTAGTGTGGAATTCTTTCTCTCTGCAATCCCGTTTTGGAACGCAGAAAATGGACTAGACGTGAAATGTAGCATTCCTCTATCCTTTAACCATTGGGAGAATTCTTTAGACATGAATTCACATCCCCTATCTGTCATAATTTGCTTTATTCTGATATTATGTTGTGTTTCTATGCGTTTGTAGAATTCCTTAAATTTCTGAAAGGTTTCATCCTTGTGTTTTAATGTGTAAACAAAACCATAGCGACTGTAATCGTCTACTATTGTTAGGAAGTAACGTTTTCTATAAGTGATTGATGGAGTTAATGGACCAACTAGGTCCATATGTACTAAGTCAAAAATTTTGTTAGTTGATCTGTTGGATTTTTTTGGTCTGGGACTAGTTTTTAGTTTAGTGGATTTACATACTGAGCATTCTAAATAATTTTCACAATTTTTTATTTTGACACCTTCTGCGTGTTCAGTCATTTTTTGTACTACAGGAAAACTTGCATGTCCTAACTTCCTATGCAAGATGTGAGCACACTCATCATGAATTGGTTTACCTATTCTTGGTTTCTTCTCATTGTGTGTATTTGCGTGATCATGAGATATTTTACATTCATCATTGTCACTGTTACTAACATTTTCATCATCTGCCTCAATACAATCTTCCATATTTGAATCAATGTTATGTAACCATCTTTCTTTTGTTATTAGATAGGGTAGGCCTCCTTTAATCATCACAGTGCCTACATTTGTTTTGTCCTTCTCTAAAGTTGCTTTCCCCTTTGAGAAAACTATATTGATGTCAGAATCTCTGCTTAGTTTTATGGCACTTAGTATGTTATGAGGTATTTCTGGAATTAACAATACCCCCTCTATTTTTCCTAGGCCAGGCAAGGTCACATTTCCTCTGCCTAATACTTGAACCTTTTCTTGATTAGCTACCTTTATTACAAATTTATCTTCTGTAAATGAAGACAATATATTTTTGTTATTAGTGGTGTGGTTGGTTGCCCCAGAATCAATAAGCCAATTATTGTTCTCATTTTGTTGTGTTTTAGTGCTGTCTTGTTTATTTAGTCCATTCAGTGAACCAGATTTTCTCTCTTTTGAATTTTCTCTACCCCCTCTACTATCTCTGTAATTTGGCGGGCTTCTATATTTATGTCTATCTGTGGAAGACTGTCTATAATTGTATTTGCTCCTATACTCTGACCTATGTCTCTCCTTTGGGATTTTGGGACAGTCTCTTCTATTGTGTTCCCTGGACCCACAATTATGGCATTTAAAAGCTTCATTGTATTTTTCCTGGAAAGCTACTTTCCTAAAAGATTTGTGTTCTGTGTGATTGCTGGAACGATTTTTTCTTGAATTGTCTTCTGCTATCAATTTGTTAGATAGACTTTCTATGGATAAATATCCTAGATTGATGGTGTCTAAGTGTGACATAAAACTATCCCATGATGAATCAAGTGAATTGATAATAACACTTTTCATTGTTTGATCTGAAATCACTTCCCCCCTCAAATGCAGCTCAGCTCTTATTTTGTTTAGAGATATCAAATGCTCACTTATGGAAACCCCTGGTTTTACTCTGGAAGAAAAGAAATCCTTAGACATTCTTGTAGTGGTAGCTACACTATCGCTGTGAAACAGATTAAACATGCATTGAATTATTTCTGAAACAGTTAGGTTTGGTTTGATGCTATGATACATTGCAGGAGACACGCTAGATATTATTAAGAAAAATGCTCTATGATGTAAACAATCTATTTTTAAAGTCCAAGGTCTTCTTGGAGGACTAGTGATAAAGAATAGTAAATTTTCTTTCATAAAGACAACCTGGAGCTGTTGATACCATTCTTGCAAATTAATGCCATCAACTCTAAGTTTTGGGAAGTCACTGGGTAAGTTTCCCACATTATTTTGTCCATTACTTACAACCTGAGGTAGTCCGTGGTCTCGCAAGTGCAGGAAATTGCAAAACGGCATGGGGATGCTCGCAACGAGTCTGCGCGGTTCTCTGGCCAGTTCAAGTCTTTCCGGACCGTCTACGTAGTTTCGCACATGCGCGTTGCTCATTTCTTCTTTGGCGTCGTCGTGGAAGGTTCTCTCCATTGCAGCTCGCTCGCTCCGCTCCTCTTCAGACGAGTCGGTTTCTGGCTCGGTTTTAGGAGTTTTGATGGCGGCGACTGCTCTTTTCTTTCTTTTGTGTGCGTTGATACTTGATCCGGTCTGCGGTGTAGGGCGGAATCGACATGGCTCTCTGGGCTCGGGCGTCGTCGCTCTCGAAGTCAGGATGGGAGCGTGCAGGTCTTGAGTTATCGGCTTGTTCTCTAGCTTCTTCGTTGTCGCTTTGGAAATTTTTAATTTTGGCCCAAATGCAGCAAAAAGCGTCTTCATTGCTGACTTTACTTGGGATTTCGTTAAGTCGTCTTCGCTTTCTGATTCTGGTTCTTCTGAAGAGTTTGAATCTTCCTTTTCGCTTTCGTTGTCTGATAACGTTTTTCGCGCCAGAAATTTTGAACTGGGCATTTTGATTGGCTCTGCTTCGCTCACTTTGGAAGCTTGTTGGAACCAAGATGGCTGCCATTCAAAATTTCGCGCGGGATCACATCTTTTCTTTTTCATAACGACTTTCTCTGTAGTCATATCACTCACAGTTTTTTGGTCTTTGGGTTTCTCTTTAGCAATGTTTTTCTCTCTCGCTGCTCCGCTGTTTTTCAGCATTTCTTGGAGATTCGCGATGAGGCTTTCATCATTCTTCTGGCTTTTTAATAGTTTTAATATCTCTGACCTGAGTTCGTTATTTTCTATTTCGATTTCCTCCTGGTCATTATTTTCATTTATTAGTTCTTCTTCTTCAGTGGTGTATTCTTCGGATTCTCTCGAAATCGCGTTTGTGGATTCGTTGATTATTTCTTGTTCAGTTTCTATTTCTTTGCTGTAGGCCCTGGTGTTGGGCCTATCTTTCTTAGACATCTTTAAGTATTTATTGAGTCAATTAACCATCCTCTGCTATCAGCTTGTTGCAATATTTTCAGGATCAGACTCAATAATGATAATAAGAGTTAGAGGTTTAAATATATTTCTCTTTAATTATAACAGGCATTCTATATTCACTGAATATTCACAGATAGAAGCAAGGAAAATGGTGAAGGTGGCTCCTTATATATACAAGGGGTGGAGCCAAGAATGGGAGTGGTGAATTATGAATACATTAGGAACCAAAGAATAAGTTAACCCCCGATGTCCCATATATACATTATTTACACATTAGGGAATAAGGCATTTACATCTCACAGAAACAATTCTCTATCCCCTCACACTCCATCTAGGCCACCCCGAATAATGGCACTTGACTCTTGACAAGAAAGCAAACAATTTACAAGGTCACAATGCACCAACTTTCAATGACTATTGTTGTGAAAACAGTTCAGAACGAAAACAAACCTCTCAAAAAGCCAGATAATAATAGTTTTTAAGGCTTTACGCTTGCTGGACAGAGGCCATGAGGATAAAGAGGAGGACAGGCCCTCCTTTTTCTGGACATCTGGTAACTCTACTCCTAAAGCTATTGTTTCCTCCTGGTACAGTTCATCTTCCCACATCATGTACTTCTCTAATGATCCTGGCAGCTGTTCATTTCATTTCTCTAAATTGGGTCTGAAGAAACATTTGGCCTTTGGGATCAGGTAAAAACTGGATATGATTGAGTTTAAGTGTAATTAAGCATTCATTTAATTAAATTCAGTTAATATAATTAACCTCCATATATGCAATTATTTTCTTCTACTGTTACCTTATAAAGGAGTATTCATTGGTAGGGACTCTTTTCTGTAAATCCTTCTGCAGTAGCCTTGATTATACCAAGCAATTTCCAAGTCTGAACTTTCTTCCTCTGGGAAGCCAAAGCACCAAGTGACACATCTGTTGAAAACGGAAATTTGGAGAAAAGAAAACTGTAATGGAAGGGAAAATGGAGAAATAATGTTATCAGAATTGAATGCTCTGAAATGTGGAATTTACTTCTTTGGGGAACTTGTTGCATGGTGATTGGTGGTGGATGATGTTGCATGCAATGATTCATTGCCCCCAATGTAAAAAAAAAAAAAGAGAGAACAGAGAAAAGCAACAAAGATGATTACGGGAGTAGAGGCTAAAACATATGATGAAAAAAAAGATGAGGGGTGACATGATAGCAGCTTTCCAATATCTAAGGGGCTGAAAATTCTGAAGATTGAGCACACGAGATGATCAAAGCAATGGTAAAGCTCAGTTAGGCACAAAATCAGTTACAATATTTGGATTACAGCCCAGAAGATACAAGACTGTTGGCCATACAATGCAGAATATGACTGATTACAAACAGAATAATAGCTAATAATTGTCATGAAGCAGTTTGAAGATTTGGAAGTACTCTTTGACCCTTAACTTAGTGTCAACACACTAAGTGGATGGAAATAACTGGAGTTTTCCCACATTTTAAATTCTGGGGATAAAAGGGTTGTTTTCCTATCATCCAACTATTTTAGGTCTGGCACCCAGAAAAGCTCTGGGGAGGAGGGCCAAAACGTTGATGGCTGTTGAGAGTGTATGATTGGAGTATATACTCAGTCATAGCTAAGAAAATGTCAACTGTCCAACCAGTGAACCCAAAACAAGGAAACACACTCAGGAGCTTTGAATTCCCAAAAGTAAAACTTTATTGGATACACCATTTTGGTACTGAGGAAACAAAACCAGCTTTGGTTTTTCCGTGCAAATGCTTGCTTAGTTAAACAATAGTTTCTCCTTCTACCCACTCCTGGGTGATCACTTTGTCCAATTATGAGATATCCTTTTATTATAGGAACAGTCCATCTCTTTCTCAAGCACCTGCAGTGGTGACTTTGATGGTTTCCAGGCTCTCTTGATCTGTGCACAACTTCTCAGCATTCCATTCCACCCTTCCCTCTCCCCAGTTTATTGGCAAGTCGAAAAGCGATAGGGTTTGAAAGAAGCAAAGCAGTTCAATCTTGACAGAATATTAGAGAAGGTGGGTCTCAGGTGTTTTATGTTTTTGACAATTGGGCTCAAACATTTCTTCTCCTATGGTTTCTCCTCCTTAGATGAAGATTTTTACACAAGAAGTTTATGGTATTTGGAGTCACTTTTCTTGAAATGGTTCTAGGGGAAGTGCAAATGCTTAATGACTGTAGGAAAATTTTGAAATACCTGATTGGAATAATCAAGTTTATTCACTAGGGCCCGTACAGTATTTAGTACATATGAGTACAACCAAGCCCAATCTACAAGCAAAAATCAAAAGAATGGTAAAGAGTGACTCACAATTAGCACTGTATATATTTCAGTAGAAGTTATTTAGAAGAAATGCTTTCAATTGCACATGAGCACAGCACCTCATTGCTATACATTAGAGCACATGTAACTTTGTTGGGTCCTTGGTGTTGTGTGTGCCTACAGACATTTAATCACCAAACTAGGTAACATCATCAGTGAATGGGAGATGATGTTGCCTAGCCTAGTAATGAAACATCTGCAGGAAAACAACCAACTTCTCAGAACATCAAGAACCCAACTATTCAACACCAAGCTTCCTATGTTCTCTACTATTGGAATATGTGACGTTTTGGAGGCGTTTTGCAAACCAGAAAAAAAATTATGGTGCTTTAATAAATTTGATATAGGCTTGTATAGAAGTGTAGAAAAAAAAAAGATGTTTGTGCTATAAGGTGTAGCAGATAGGAAATGTCCTTCAGCACGATTCAAAGTGCTTATTTGCACAGTCTTTGAAAGCATAAACAGCTCTGTGTGCAATGAAAGAAAAACTGCACCTTGGAGTTTTCTCTGTAGAGGAAAAAAGAAGAAAGGAAAAGAAGTACTTTTATTCCCCTAGGATAAAGCAGGCTGCAGTGGAAGCCCAAATGCTCTTCCGATCAGGAGAAAACAGAAAACAGAGAAAAAGAAGAACAAAGATGGAGTCCCTTACTTGCTATCTTCACCCTTAATGTTCTTCATTGTCAACAGAGCAGTGGTGAAATCTGAACTGGTTTGCCAACAGTTTGCTGGCCATGCATGCGCAGTACGCGACAAATGCACACTTCAAGCAGAAAAAGGAGGCTTGGGAAGGTAAGTAGAACAGCGAGGGGGGGTAACAGCTGTGCCGAGCAATTTAGATTCACTAGAAAGCAGGATCTCCTGTGTTCTAGCGATTTTAAATCGCGCAGCACTGCTGATCATCGGAAACACCAGTTCGGAGGAACCAGTAGCTTTTTTTTTTTTTACTACCAGCTCACCTGAACTGGTAGTTTTTATCACTACCGGTTCACCCAAACTGGTGTAAACCGGTAGCATTTCACCACTGCAACAGAGTATATATAAGCAAGAGCCGTGGTGGTGCAGTGGTTAGAATGCAGTACTGCAGGCTACCTCTGCTGACTGCTGGCTGCCTGCAATTTGGCAGTTTGAATCTCACCAGGGTCAAGGTTGACTCAACTGTCCACCCTTCCCAGGTTGCTAAAATGAGGACCCAGATTGTTGGGGGCAATATGCTGACTCTGTAAACTGCCTATAGAGGGCTGTAGAGCACTGTGAAGCAGTATATAAGTCTAAGTGCTATTACTATCTTTCTTCTCTCCAACCAGATGACTGACCCACATTGGATCCTGCAACATTATCCTGGGACATGTATATTTTCCTTCATTCATACACTTTTGATCATACAGAAGTGTCTTCTGTGCTTGGAGATACAGGTAGTCCTCAACTTAAGACCACAATTGAGCCCAAAATTTAAGGTATTACAGGAGAAATTTGTTAAGTACATTTGCTCCATTTTACAACTTTTTTCGCCATATTTGTTAAGTGAATCAATACTGTTCTTAAATTAGTGACACAGTTGTTAAGTGAATCTGGTTTCCCCATTGACTTTCCTTTTCAGAAGGTCACAAAAGAGGATCACGTGACTTCACGACACTGTCCCCGTCATAAATGTGAGTCAGTTGTCAAGCATCCAAATGTAAATCACATGACCATGAGGATGCTGCAAAGGTCATATGTCTATGGAGATTCTCAGTCATCCAGGTCATGGTTGTCCCAAAGGTGCTTCTTCAAGAGGCAAGTGGACTTTCTGGTTTTTCTTGAAAGATGTTTTGCTTCTCATCCAGAAATGTCTTCAAAGAAAAACCAGAAAGTCCATTTGCCTCTCAAAAAAGCACCTTTGGATCACAATTCCATAGTTTCTTGCTTGGTGCCTAGTTTGGGTAGGTATGTCACGTGGCTTCTCATAATTCAATTAAACCTCAGGGAAAAATCACAAGGGACTCTTATTGTGGGAAGAAAATCTAAACAGTTCTACAAGCATACACAAAAATGTTAAAACAGCTGTTGTATTGGGTATCTATATTACGGCAACTCTTCTGTGTATTGTAGACAGTTCCCTAATCAAGGAGCACTGTAAACAAATAACAAGATACAAATTATTAAATGCATTTACAAAAATAAAACTTCCATTATCATATCTAACTAGAATATAACTAGCTTTTGGTCAGTGTTGCCAATTCAATTAAATATTCTTTATATGTTCTATCGGTGTAATGTAGAAAAAGTTGTTTCTTTGAATGAAGTTATGTGTTGCCAGTGATCTTTCTAATATTAAAAGCTCTTTCCTACTCACAGATCATGTTTTATCTAATAGCTAAAAGTTTCCTAACAGAGAGGGGAGTTCTGCAAATGCTCCTTAGTACATTTAAAAATGTTCAGTGATGAAAGACTGTGAATTTCCCCAAAACTTTAAAGCAATAGTGGAGAACATTTCTCAGTTAGGAATTAAGGGCATAATCTGGTGCGATTCATTTCTGTTAAAATCTAATAATGCATTTGGCTCCTTTCTAAGTAATTTTTTAATTTTTACTTCCCAATATAACTACAGAGGTTATTGGCTGTTTTGTCTGAACTTTCATATCTTCTGCATGGACAACATTTTACTGTAGTGGTTTGTTGACTTCCAGCAGAGATGGCAGTCGAGTCAGAGGAGTCAGAGGAGATGGAGGAGGTGCCTGGGTTACCATCGGAGTTGGCGGAAGGCCTGTCCCAGATGCTTGTATGTGCAGAGAAGTGCGGAGAGGAGAGCAACATAGGACTGAGGGCCAGCTATCCAGGAAAAGAAGGAGACATTAACAACCCCCTCACTGGCTGGGATATATAAGCCCCTCACTGGCTGGGAGGGGTGTGGGAGGCATGGTTGTCAGAGACATCTGTTCATGCTCCAGAAGAGTTCCCTCCAGCAGATTCCTTGCCATGATTTCCTTGTCACTAACCAGATTGGTCAGGACTCTTGTGTTGGGATTGAAGTGCTAATTGAGGCTCCCTGCGGGGAAACTCATTGACTGCTATGGCTTTTGAATCACCTAAGGATGTGTGACCTGGAGTTTTGTCAGTGAATGCCATATATTCCTGTCTTTCTAAATAAAAAGGGGTTTCTCTTCATGAGTAGGCTGTTGAGTGGTGCTCATGAAGGCTGGGTCAGAACAGTTACTACATATTTTGTTTCCAGATTGTCAGAAAATGTATGTATTTCCAAATACATGGAAAAAGTAAAATTTATCTTCAGAAAGGAAGTTGATTAAAGTTGCTAATGCATTTGGTAAAATGTGATATAGTGGCTGTTTTGATGTAAGATTTCTTTTTTCCAGATTAAGGAGCAAGAACTTTCAAGAACATCTGGAAAGGGATGTAACAGCATAATGAAGTAACCTCAAAGATATCATGCAAAGAAATGCTAGAGAAATCTGTGAATGAAATAGAAAAACAGGAGGTTCTTTTGCAAGGGAAGAACATTTCCAGAAAATTGGAGGAAATATTTCAACGCGACATGAAGAGGCATATAAGGAGAGTTGAAAGAGAAAATATACAGCAGATTCTCAGTCATCCAAGTCATGGTTGTCCCAAAGGTGCTTTTTCAAGTTCTGAAGAAGTGAAGAAGCTTCTTGGATGAGAAGCAAAATGTATTCAAGGAAAAAACAAACAAAAGGAAGTCCAGTTGCCTCTTGAAAAAGCATCTTTGGGACAAGATATACCACATAAATTGGACTCAAAATATTATTGAGAATTGCTAGCTGCCCAGATGTGTTGAGATGGGTGGCTTATAGAAATGAGAAGGGAGTAAATGAAAAAGGGGGATGGGAGGGGGGAAAGAAAATATATAAGATAATAAGAATAAATGTACAATTATGATGATAATACTGATAGAATAAATCTGAAAAGAAATTGAAAGAAAGTATATACTATTAGAATATACTTGCTCGGATACCAAACAAGGAGAATATTCCACAGCAAAGAAGATAGAAAGGAGAGAGGGGTAGAGGGTAGGAAGAGGAGAGGTAGGGAGAGGAATGGAAGTAAGGGAAAAGGACAGGAAGGAAGGGTAGGGGACAGGAGTAGGAGAGAAGGTGAGAAGGGGGAACAGAAGAGAGGAGTGGGGGAAAGGAAGGGGAAGTAGTATGAAGTAAGAGAGGAGGGAGGGAAGGGGAAAAGGAGGAGAAGAAGAAGGTTTGTTGCGAAATGAAGGAAGAAAGGGTAGAAGCACAACTCCGAATGTAATTAAAATGCCTTATTTTAATGCTTTCTTTAAGGAAAACAAGTAGATGTATGATTAATTACATTAATCATACGGGTACTTATGGGGGCGACATGGCGCTCCCACGTGACACCTCTCCTGCGCGAGCTGCATTGGCTTCCAGTGGTCTTCCAGGTGCACTTCAAGGTATTGGTTCTCATCTTCAAAGCGCTCCATGGCTTAGGGCCCGGTTATTTACGAGACCACCTTCTGCCACCGATAACCTCCCACCGGCCAATACGCTCCCACAGAGAGGGCCTCCTCAGGGTGCCGTCGGTCAGGCAATGTTGGCTGGTGACCCCCACGGGGAAGTGCCTTCTCTGTGGGGGCACCCGCCCTCTGGAATGAGCTACCCCCAGGGATACGACTGATCCCGGACCTCCGGACCTTCCGCTGGGCTCTGAAGACTTTTTTATTTCAGCAAGCCGGGCTGGGTTAAAAATCTTTTAATTGTTGAATTTTATGGATAAGGGGTTTTAAATTGGGGGAAGCCAATATAAATTTAATTTTGTTTTTATAGTATTTTAATGTTTATATTGTATGTTTTTAAATTTTAGCTGTTCACCGCCCTGAGTCTTTCGGGAGAGGGGGCGGTATAAAAATTTAAAAAATAAAATAAAATAAAATTATGTATAAGAAAATGTACATTTTATATTATGAGTATAAGAAATAAAATTGAAAAACTTCAAAAAAAAAAAAAGAAATGAGGGAGGGAGGGAGGGAATGAGGGAGGGAGGGAGGGAGGAAGGAAGGAAAGAAGGAAGGAAGGAAGGAAGTGATCTTTTGACCATATCCTGCAGACACCCCAGAAGATTAGATTTATCAAAAGTAGTAATAGAACTGGCTCTTTACTGATCATAAGACCCCATAGCCTCTTGGGTTTCAGGTCAGGCCACAGATCATATACATCTCTGATGGTCTCCACCTTCCTTACTCCGAACAATCTTTTCTTCCTAATGATAGGGCCCAGCCTGAAAGCAAGCTCCCATTTCCAGAAGGCCAACTTGAGAGGCTGTTAAATGACCAGAAGGTTGTATAAAGATCACTTTCCCCTTTGGGCTTGCTCAAATTAAAACTGACAGAAGGTAGCATTAACTTACAGGATCAAGATGGCCCTTGCTCATCAGATAATATTAACAGAGCAATCAATAGTGCCAGATAATTGCAACTAATAGGATTGCTAAGTGTGCCTTTCCAGGAATGTGGGGAAACAAAAAGTCTATTTCACTGTGGTTTGCTTTGTTTTATCTACTTAATTGACAACTTACAAAAGCCCAGTGAATGGAAATCCATCCATAACATGATTCCCTTTATCCACATAAAAGCAGATTCCATATATATATAGTACATATATACTGCACATACTAATATAAGACTTATGACATATAGGTAAGATATCATTGAAGGACCAGGCATTAATCCATTCATTAGGGTTATGAAATGTTGCAGAAACAACAATAATAATTTTTTAAAAAGCCTACAGTATAGAGCAGGGGTGTCAAACTGGATTTCTTCAAGGGTTGGATCAGCATTATAGTTCTTTTTCGTGGGCTGGATGGGGCGGAGAGGGGAGACAGGATGGATGCCTCCTGCAGAACCCTGCTGGCCAAAACGGGGCATGGGGGGGGCCCACGTGCAGCAACCTCGTGCCCCGTTTTCGGCCTGGATGGCCTCCTGCAGTAATTTGCTGGCCAAAATAGGGCCCAGAGGGCCATGCATAGCCCCCTGTACCCTGTTTTGGCCAGCAGAGTGCTGCCGGAAGTCATCCAAATGAAAAATGGAATGTTCGGGGACTGCGCGCGGCCCTCCATGCCCCATTTTGGCCGGCAGAGGCACTGCAGATCGGTCCTTTGCTATTTCCAGGCCAGCCCCACAGGCCAGTTTTAAGCACCTTGAAGGGCCTTGAATTTGATACCCCTAGTATAGAGTGTGTGGTAACATTAATGCCCAGGGGGAGAGCCTTCTCTGTGGGGGCACCTGCCATCTGGAACGAGCTCCCCCCGGAGATACGGAGGATCCAAGACTTACGCATCTTCCGCCGCGCCCTAAAAACGTTTTTATTCCAACAGGCTGGTCTGGCCTAACTCTCCCTTTTAAATTGGCTTTTAAATTGGGTTTTAAATGTTTTTTTAGATAAATTGGATGCTTTTAATTTTTTGAGCCTAAATTATTTAATCTGTTTTTAATAGTTTTTAACTTTTGTATGTCTCTGTATTTTATTTTGGCTGTTCACCGCCCTGAGTCCTTCGGGAGTAGGGCGGTATACAAATATGATAAATAAATAAATAAATAAATAAATAAATAAATAAATAAATAAATAAATAAATAAATAAATAAAATAATGTACATCTGTGTACATTAAACCAAGAAAGACATATGTGACTTTTCCAAGCAGATTTTTTCATAGTTTCTCACCCACAGACAAAATTTTGCTAAACATGCTAACATCCCCATAAAGCATATGCTGCTGGTCCTTGATTTACAAAAGTTCATTTAGTGACTTTTCAAAATTACGGCGACATTGAAAAAAGTGACATAATCATTTTTCACACGACCTTTGTAGCATCCCCGTGATCATGTGAACAAAATTCAGATGCTTGGCAACTGACTCGTGTTTATGACGGTGGCACTGTCCGAAGGTCATCTTTTGCAACTTTTTGACAAGCAAAATCAGTGTGGGAGCCAGATTCACTTAACAACCTTGTTACTAACTTATCAACTGCAGGGATTCACTTAACAACTGTGGCAAGAAAGGTCATAAAATGGGGCCAAACTCACGTAACAAATGTCTCACTTAGCAACATAAATTTGGGGCTCAATTGTGGTCGCACTTTGGGGACCACCTGTATTGATCTTGGTAGTAGTTTCTAGAAGAGCCATGGTGGCGCAGTGGTTGGAATGTAGTACTGCAGGTTAACTCACTGCCAACTGACAGCAGTTCGATCCTGACTGGCTCAAGGTTGACTCAGCCTTCCATCCTTCTGATGTCTGTAAAATGAGGACCCAGATTGTTGGGGGCAATAGGCTGACTCTGTAAACCACTTAGAGGGGGCTGAAAAACACTCTGAAGTGGTATATACTGTAAGTCTAAACTTTTTTAGCTTTAGCTTTTCTAAACTTCCAAACAAAATGTTCAGAATGTCTTCTTAAATCAGACTAGGACCATTGCAACTATGACAAGGAAACAATAAACAATAAAGATATACACAAGCAATCAATCCTTTAATGTGTCATTGCATTCCCTCTTACCATAAATAGTTTTAGTTTATTCCAATATAAATATGCCAAATGCCTTTCCTCTTCCACCAAGATTGACAAGCGGCCGAGCAAATTTTGCAACTATTGTTTGTCTTAAAACAACTTTTAAAGCTTCCCCCTTTCTTAGAATTGTCTTCTATTAAATGTTATATTTCCCACAGCTAAATCATTTGAGTTCAAGAAACTGGTGGAACGTGGCCAAAACACCACTATACATCCACACAAGGCTGAGTTGGATTCAAAGCTTTTTAAGCGTATGAAATAATATGAATAATTTTTAAAAATAAGATTGCTTTTTTAAAAAATCCACAAAAACAGCTCCGCCAGAATGGAATCCATAAAGTTGCCAGAGAATGCTGACTAATTCTGGAAACCAAGGGAAGAGAGTTTGAAGTAGAATATGATACAAAAGAAATGAAAATCTGAACAGAAGGACTACATGCCACAACTTTCTTGTTTCCGATCCCATTTTTGCTTCTTAAAATTCCTGATTTCTGTCCTTCAGAATATTGAGTTTCATACCATAATCAATCGTATTTTTCTTAATCCTTATTCCATATGATTGGTACATTTCAGGTGTATTTCAAAAACAGAGTATTAAAGGTGTAGGCATTTACTTAGCAAATCTCATTTCTCAGTTTGATTGTTTAAAATAATTGTTCAATTATTTTAAAATAATTATATGAAAATTTACACGTGTAGTTAACACCCATGAGAGCTATGCATGCAGGTAGTTTTTGACTTATGGCCATAGCTGAGCCTGGAATTACAGTTGCAAGTCACAAAATTGAGGTATTATGTGACTAGACCCGATTTTTTAAAATATTTTTATGATGGTCCTTAAGTGAACGTAATGGTTATTAAGGAAATCAATTTTCCACAGTGAGAGGTTTTTTGTGTCAGGAAGTGGAAGTAAACAGTGGGAACCAGCAAAAAATGTTACAAGGTGTTACTTGGAATCCTGACACCATGGTCACATGACTACAGGATGCTGCAAGCAACTATAAAGGTGGACCGATTGCCAAGTATCCAAAATGCAACCACATGACCCTGGGTAGGGATTGCAGCTGTCATAACTTTGAAAATGTGTAAGTAGTTTTGGGGACCTCAAATAGTTGTTAAGCTTCAAGTAGTTGTTAAGATACTGGTCATAAATCAAGGACTATCTGTACAATTTCTCTAATATAATGTGTTCCAAAATACTGACATTTGTAAATGCACTTTCACATACTCTAATGCAGGGTGTCAAACTCGATTTCATTGAGGGCTGCATGAGGGTTATGTTTGACCTCGGGGGGGGGGGGATAGGTGTGGCCAGCTCAACATCATGTCAGTATTCCAGAAAACCCCCAACTCCAAGTAAAAACTCCTGAAGCAGGCATTTTTCAAAGTTCTATTTCCTAGAATAGGTAAACTGGCAACCTGGAAAAACCCAAATCTGAGAAGTCTGGGTTTTCCCTCAGTAAATCAAAACCCCCCAAACCATCCCCTCACTCCTCGGTCGATCACATGCTCCAATCACCTTTCATCCCATCTCGATCCAGCCCCCTGACCACTCCTTCTCCAGATGCAGGATCGCCCTGACCTTGACCGACAGGAAGAATGCTATTATGTCTAAAGACAACCCCTCTACTAAATCCCCCCTCCTACTTTCCCACACATGAGAAGATGGCAGCATGGAAGCTTCTGACCTAATATGGCTTCCAAAACTGACACATCACTTGGGTTGGGGAAACCTATGGTGTCCCGAGCTCTCTACCAGTGAAAACGGGCTCGTGAACTCCATTTTCGGCTGCGATGGCCTCCTCCAACCCTCTGCCAGTGAAAACAGAGTTCGGGAGGGGCCTGGGCGGCCCTCCTGAGCTCCGTTTTCACTGGCAGAGGGTTGTAGGAGGCCGCCGCAACTGAAAAAGAAGCTCGTGAGCCCGTTTACACTGGCAGAGGCACCGTGGGCCAGTCCTTCATTGTTTCCAGGGCAGCCCTGTGGGACAGATCTAAGCACCCCATGGGACAGATCTGGCCCGCAGGCCTTGAGTTTGAGAACCCTGCTCTAATGCATGTGGGTTTTGTTATTTTTTTTTTTCACGATTGTCAATGGCAACACCAAATTCAGAAAATCTGGACTTTGTTGGAAAGGCGGGGTACTTAGGAAAATTTGCATTAAGTGTCAACCCGCAAAATTTCTTTGGCATCAGTCCTTATAACTTCTCACACAGCCTTCTGATTCAACACTGTCACATTGCTCCCATAGACTTGCAATCTTAACAATGTGGGAAGAAGGCTGCCATCCTCAGGCTTTGTAGTCTTTCATCTTGGAATAACCATGGGAATGATAATTCAAACACTTCTCTGGCATTGGAGTCCATTGTTTTTTGTATTCTATAAATCCAGGATAAACTGAGTCCAGATAAGCTCTGTAGGGAAATTCTTTCTGTTGTTTTTAAGCACTGAGGCAGTGGCTATCATGTTCACTAATGCTTCACCATTGGTGCAAGACTGGAAAAGCAATCGATTTCATAATAAACCAGCCCATTTTCCAATCAGTAGCAGCTTTATTTGTTAAGGCCAACTTGCCAGGAATGTGAAATGCCAAGATCAAATTGAAAAAGATAGACAATACTTTCAGCTACTTCTGAAAATATGCTCTTACTTATCCCAGCATAAAACCCTCACTTTTGTGCTTCATTATTTAACACTTTAATCTCCTTCTTCTGTGGCATGTTTTAAGAAAAGTTTAAAACATATTTTATACTTAGCTTTTTCCTCACAGAATCTACATCTTAGTTTGCTTATGGGGGTTTTAAGACTGATGTCATATCTCATGGGTTGTTTCTCAGTGGTGGGTTGTTCCTGGTTCGGTCCAGTTCTATAGAACCGGTAGTAAAACTGGCGGGAGGCTCCGCCCACCTGTCACAACGTTATCATGGGTGATCTGTGCATGCGCTCCCGCTGCAAACTGGTAGTAAAGGTAAGTAAAACTCACCGCTGTTATTTCTTGATTATTTATCAGTTTTGATGCTGTGATTTTGTGATGTCATTTATGGTTTTACAGTATATCATTTTCTGGTGTTTTTATATTTATCCTTTGTTTATATCTATTTTGAATTTGATTATTATTTATTAAAGCTTTAAGCACCTCAGGCCAGCTTAAATGAGTTATGATGTATAAAAAAATCTACAGGTAGTCTTTAGCTTACAACCATTCATTTAATGACTGTTCCAAGTTACAGTGGCACTGAAAAAAACAACGACTTATGACAGTTTTTCACACCTACAACTGTGCAGCATCCCCATGGTCATGTGATCAAAATATGGAGTCTTGGCAACTGGTTTATGTTTCTGGTTATACATTTATGTAGAAAACATATGTCCCTCTAGATTAGTGTTTCTCAACATGGATGCCTTTGAGATATGTGGACTCCAATGCCCAGAATTCTGGGAGTCCAAATCTACACACCTTAAAGAAGTGGTAGGATTCAAAATTTTTTACTACTGGTTCTGTGGGCGTGGCTTGTTGGGTGTGGCATGGCTTGTTGGGTGTGGCTTGGTGGGTGTGGCAGGGGAAGGATACTGTAAAATCTCCATTCCCACCCCACTCCAAGGGAAGGTTACTGGGAAGGTTAGATGGGGGCGGGGCCAGTCAGAGGTAGTATTTACTGGTTCTCCAAACTACTCAAAATTTCCACTACCGGTTCTCCAGAACCTGCTGAATACCACCTCTGCCACCTCTGCCTTAAAGGTATTAAGAAACACTGCTCTAGATGTTCTTAGACCATAGCTTTCTGATGATTAATTGGGATGATAATCTAATAATTAATTTCTGATAATTAATTAGGATCCCGAGTCCAGAGATAGCTCTATTGCTACAGGATTCCCAGCCCAGTTTTTAGTATAGTGATGTTATTTATTTTTATTTTGAAAGGGTAACCAACAATGACACTGAAACAGATTTTTCTTTTTTAAAAAATAAAAGGAAAAAAAAAGATTGCAGGGGTATAGCGTTCGTGGCAACTCATGAGCAAAAGTTATAATACTGCAAAAATTAATGTCTTCAAAAGATGTTGTGAAAGCTCCAAGATGTTACAACAAGTCACTTTATTCACAATAAATTAAAGCAGGGGAAAAATAGAATAGAATAGAATAGAATAGAATAGAATGGAATGGAATGGAATGGAATGGAATGGAATGGAATGGAATGGAGTGGAATGGAGTGGAGTGGAGTGGAATGGAACAGAGTGTAAAGTAAAGGGAAGGGAAGGGAAGGGAAGGGAAGGGAAGGATTCGTTTTAAGAAAGGCTACTTAAGGAGGCTTAATTCTGCCTGCCACAATCTGTGCTGACTCATGTAAAATGTTTGGTGGAGTAAGAATCTAATATGAATAACAAAGACTATAAAATCAGTGATGCTCTTTGGGGAAGTTGTAACAGCTAATTACAATTTCTCCAAATAACAACAGCAGCAGCAACCGAAGCATTAACCATAATTCTCTTTCAGGAAGCATGGAAATGAACCTCGACCTTCACAGAAACATCACAGAAAAGAGGCCCAGCCTGTTAAAAATAGATAGTAGAGAGGCAAAGTAGCATTTCTCTTAGATTCCCCACATTGATTTTTCTGCTTAATGAAGAAAAATGGACTGGAGGAGGAGGAGGAGAATAATCCCCAATTCTTTTGCCTTGTTTGTCTCTTTGTTTTCTCTGCACAGAATAAATTAGCAGCAGCTAAGTCTTCTTTGAAAACAAACCATCATGCAAATGCACGAGATATGTTGGAGCACATGTAGGAGAGGTTTTCATGTACCTATTTGCCCTTTCAAAAAATGTGGATCCAACCCCCCCAGCCCCCTCAATACTCCTAAGGCTCTTTCTAGATGAAACCATGTAAATTTCATTTTAATATCAATGAGATGAAATGAAATTTAGTTGTTGTCCTGGCTCATCTCTACTAGCTTTGGCCATGACCCATAGGTGTCCATTAGAACCTACAATGATGTCATAGAGGTAGTCCTTAAATCAGGGGTGGGCAACTGTGGCCCTTTTACAACCTGTGGACTTCAACTCCCAGAATTCCTGAGACAGCCAAGCTGGCTCAGGAATTCTGGGAGTTGAAGTCCACAGGTCATAAAGGGGCCATATTTGCCCACCCCTGCCTTAAATCACAACAATTCATTTAGGGACTGTTTGAAGTTATAATGCCGGTGAAATAAAAATTACTTATGACCATTTTTCATATTTAAAACCAGTGGTGGGACTCAAATAATTTAACAACCAGTTCACCCAGGGCCAGGTTGACTGTCGTGGGAGGTGTGGCCCATCCCCATCTTTCAGCTCCATCACACAGGCAGGACAAGCCTCCCGCCACAGCCAACCTGACTCTGGGCGAACCGGTTTTTAAATTATCCACCCCCTCCTGCTATCAAAGTGGATCCTGGGTGCTGCGCTGCAATGGAGAAATGGGCAACAGAGCGGCTGGCATGAGGGAAGGAGGAGGGAAAGTGGCATCCTTCCCTTGCATTGGCTGCTCCATTGGCCATTTCTCCATTGCAGTGAAGCACAGCGCCCAGAATCCGGTTTGATAGCGGGGTGGGGGGCAGGGGTGGGTTCTACTTACCTTTACTACCGGTTTGCAATGGGAGCGCACGTGCGAATGCGCAGAAGCTTCTGCACATGTGCAGATCGTCAATTATGACGTCTGGGTGGGTGGGCGGAGCCTCCCACCACTTTCACTACCGGTTTTAAAGAACCGGACAGAACCGGGAGCAACCCACCATTGGGGGTGGGTAATTTAACAACCGTTTTGCCTGAACTGGTGCGAACCGGCTGAATCCCACCACTGCTTAAAACTGTTGCAGCATTCCCATGATCACGTGATCAAAATTCAGATGCTTGGCAACTGACTCATGTTTATGATGATTGCAATGTCCCGAGGTCACATGATCACCTTTTGTGACCTTCTGACAAGCAAACTCAATGGGGAAACCAGATTCGCTTAACAGCCGTGTTACTAACTTAACAACTATAGTGATTTCACTTAACAACTTTGGCAAGAAAGGTCAAAACTCACCTAAACAACTGTCTTATTTAGCAACAGAAATTGTCCTCTGAGTTCTGGTTGTAAATCTAGGACTAGCTGTATATGTCATGATGTCATGCAAGTGACATGAAATATATAATGTGCACATTACTTGCAAGTTGTGTGTGCTGACATCATGGCAGGTATATTGTCACCTGTCCCCCTTGTTTTTCTGCTATTCCAGGGTGTGGGCTTTCACATATTCTATATAAGGTAAGTTTTTGTCCCCTGGTTTACAACAAAAGCTTACAACACAATTAAGCTCTAACAGCTAACAAAGAAGATGAGTTTTATAGATATACATTAGCTAAAGAAAGATCTGATCTGCAATGCATCTGACGAAGTGAGCCGAAGCTTCCAAAAGTTTATGCCTTTTTTAAAAGCCTCTGATTTTTTGCTACTGTAGACTAACATGTTCTCTTCCTGCATTATTTAAAACAAAATGGGTTTACATAATTTTTTAACCAGAGAAACATCTGCATCTGTAGTGCATTCGATGAAGGGAGCTTCAGTTCTGGAAAGCTTGTGCCTTTTAGTAGAATGTCTGGATTTTGTGAACATAAAGTAACAAAGCTCTCCTACCATACCAAAACCAAAATGAGTTTATGTGGTTTTTTAAAAAAAACCAGGGAAAGATAGATGCCAGCTGACTCATTTCAGCCCTGTTCTCTGGGCTTCAGCAGTCAATTTTGATGACTCTGGAAAAATTGCTCCCATAAAAATAATCTGTGGTTGGTTTCTTATACTTTCCTATCTAGAAATCAGTCCTACTGTTGTGAATGGACCTAGAATATTCCAATATTTCTAGAAAAAACCTCTGCCTATTTCATAATAAGTTTATTAAATTTTACAAAATGTAGATGTAAAAATTAACATAAATTAGCCATAAGAAAAAAAGAAAAAGAGGAAAGAGAGAAATTGAAATAGAGGTAAGAAATTAATTTTTGTTGTTGTTAGTTGTGAAGTTGTGTCTGACCCATCGCGACTCCATGGACAATGTTCCTCCAGGCCTTCCTGTCCTCTACCATCCTCTGAAGTCCATTTAAGCTCACACCTACTGCTTCAGTCACTCCATACAGCCACCTCGTTCTCTGCCATCCCATTCTTCTTTTGCTATCAATCTTTCCCAGCATTAGGCTCTTCTCCAGTGAGTCCTTCCTTCCAGTGGTGGGATTCAGCCAGTTCACACCACTTCGGGAGAACCGGTTGTTAACTTTCTGAGCAGTTTGGCAAACTGGTTGTTGGAAGAAATTATTAGGGCAGAGAACCGGTTGTTAAATTACATGAATCCCACCACTGCTTCCTTCTCATTAGGTGGCCAAAGTATTTGAGTTTCATCTTCAGGATCTGGCCTTCTAAAGAGCAGTCAGGGTTGATCTCTACTAGGATTGACCCCGTTTGATCGCCTTGCAATCCAAGGGACTCGCAGGAGTCTTCTCCAGCACCATAGTTCAAGGGCCTCAATTCCTTGGCGCTCAGCCTTTCTTATGGTCCAACTTTCATAAAATAAATTTAAAAAGGAAAACAAAAATATATACAAAGAATGACTTCTGGCTTCTTCATTCAAGGATATATACAGTAGTTCTCAGTCCACAACTGAGCCCCAAATTACTGTTACTAAGTGAGACAATTGTTAAGAGAGTTTTGTCTCGTTCTACAACCCTTTTTGACATAGTTGTTAACTCAATCACTGCAGTTGTTAAATTAGTAATATGGTTGTAAAGTGAATCTTTCTTCCCTGTTGACCTTGGTTGTAAGAAGGTTGCAAAAGGTGCACTGCAATCATCATAAATATAACAGAATAACGGAGTTGGAAGGGATGTTGGAGGTCTTCTAGTCCAACCTCCTTCTCAAGGAGTGATGGCTAAACTTTTTGCCATTGTGTGCCAGGAATAGGGGGGAGCGCATGTGCCCACACCCATAATTCAATATGCCCTGCCCCCATGTATTCATGTGCTTTTCCCCGTCCTCCCTGCTCCTGGCACGAGATGGCATGGTAGGCCCGTTTTTTGCTCCACCCAGCCTCTAGAGCCTTTCTAGGAGTCTGGGGAGGGCGAAAATGGCCTTCCCCACCTCCTTGGAGGCCCTCCGGAGGCCGGAAATGGCCCATGTGCCAACTTCCAGTTTGAGAGCAGGGCTGTCAAACTCCTGGCCTGCAGGCCAGATGCGTCACACACTGGTCATGCCCACCCCCCTTTTAGCAAAGGGGGGAAAAGTCCTGATACGTCATGTGACACCACTGTGACGATGTGAGTTTGATACCCCTGTTCTAGAGCCTTAACATCTTTTTTACATCATGGCAACCAAAACAGAGCCAGTTGCCAAGCATATGAATTTTAACCATGTGACCATGGGGTTGCTACAATGGTCGTAAGTGTGAGAAATGGTCATAAGTCACTTTTTTCAGTGCCTTTGTAACAATCACTACCGTGTTTCCCCAAAAATAAGACCCTGTCTTGTATTTTTTTGAATCCTGAAATAAGCTCTTGGCTTATTTTCGGGGAGGTCTTATTATTTTGGGGCACGTGGAGCAAGGTGGGGCTCCTCTTGCTATCTTACCTGATTTCCAGCTCTGTCTCCCTAACCCTATGCAGAGGAAATGGCGGGGACCGGCTGCTTAAATATTTCTGGGGAGGGCTTATTTTCTGGGGAGGGCTTATTTTCTGGGGAGGGCTTATTTTTGACGAAGGGTTTATTTCCAGGGGAGGGCTTATTATCCGGGAGGTCTTATTTTCAGGGAAACACAGTAAATGAAAGATTGTAAGTCAAGGATTTCTTGTAAAGGACACATTCAGTTCTTAGTTAAGCAGAATAATATAATGACCATTTTCCCTAATAAAGATCTTTTTTAAATTTTTTTAATAATCATCAAATACATGTCATAACTTGGATTTTTTCCCATCTCCTGCAACATGTCCACAAAAGGCTTCCTAACTATAGATAAATTTCTTCAGTGACTTTTTCTCTGACAAGGGGTTGTTAACTTAGCCATCATTGCCAATTCTGTCATCTTTACTATCTCTGAACAAATTCATTGACTAACAAGTTTAATGATTCAAAATTCCCAGTTTGGGTTCGGTTGAAAATGAACTCACATCCTCACCATAAGTTTTATCTCTGTATAATTACTTGGATCTCATAATCACCATCCATCACCCACCCACTTGCAAGTCTTAACTGTAATATTAAAAAAAAAAATCATTTCATTGTATCAGTTTGAGTTTTGCCTTCAACATTCCTCATTTTGCCTGCTGTCAGTTGCCTGCATGAAAAGTTACTTGCATGAATACATTATTGAATATGAGTAGGATGATAAATGTACGTAAGCATGCATTCAGTAAATAAATCTTTTTGTGGGGGGGGACTGCAAAATGTATATATCATGCATTCAGTGAATAAATTGTTTTTTTGGGTATGCATTGAAAACCAAATGAAAATGTAGGCGGTCAATGCACAGCTCGCCAGAAAGGTGCTGGAGGAGACAAATAGCTTTCAAAATAATGATTTTTGCATTTGAATGCAAAGGTATTTCAGCTGGAAAACCAGAGGGGCCAATTCCCTTTGGATGGAAATGTGGGATCAGATATGTCAGCTGCTCCTAGAATGTAACAGAAGCAAATAATTTATTAACTTTCCTACATGCATGATAAAAAAATATTCAAAACCCTACAGCTTCGTTTGGAAAATACAACTGTTTGCTCCTTTTAGAACATGGCTTATTGCTTTATTTGGACTCGAGTTTGAAATATGTGTTATTTTAATGTCTGTTTTATCTCTTGTATCAATCACTGCAGCTACCTTTAAAGACAAGGCAGAACTAATGATGAGAAACTGGTTAAATTTTGATTAGATTCAGATATAGAATTCCTGTGGTCTGGGTTTCTCCCCCCCAAAATTATTCATTTGTGTGTGTGTGTGTGTGTGTGTGTGTGTGTGTGTGTGTGTGTGTGTGTGTTATGCCTATGTTCTCCAGAATTCATAGCAAACAAAGGTACAATTAAAGCTGAGTTTGTGTACTTACTGAAAACACAGCTTAGCTTTTAACAATGATCCATTACAGTTGAAACCAAAGTTAGACATTTCCAAATTATTTAATACATACTGACTGAGTTCACGTAACATTCTGAAGGTGGCTACTGAATTAACCCACATGGTGCGTTCCAGGGGTGGGTTCTAACCGGCTTTACTACCAGTTCTCTTTGTGCGCACGCTTTGTGTGCGATCACCTCTTCGGTCGCAAGCGTGTTGCAAATCTGCCCAGGTGAGGTGCGGCAATCCGCTCTGCTGCACCTCTCAGCTGGGCGAAAAAAGAAGAAATATAAGGTCGGAATAACGTGGGGGCCGGCGGGAGGGCCCAGCTCCCGAAGAAAGAGAACCGGTTCGGTGACATAATAGCGTCACCGCTACTGGCTCGGCCGAACCGGGCCAAACCGGGAGCAACCCACCACTGGTGCATTCATGTAAAATGTTATATTACAATCTAAGCATATGGTCTATATGTGTCTATCAAGCTAAGCTAATAAAAAACTATAAAGTGAGCACTAGCCAGGTTAACCATCTTGTGTGAATGCAGGCATTAAATCTGGTTTAAACAATCAAAACTAATCTTATGATTATTGTATCATGCAACTTCCTGTAATTATTTAGAAAACAGATGGAATGCATCCCAAATGAAATTCTGTTAATATGGAATTTTGTACAAGGCAATCATAGCGTTCTGCCATTTCATAAGTGAGGTTCACAGATACACACTCCATCACACTATGTTCATGCATATTACAGCCAATGCATACACACATAAATCAGGGGTGGGTTTCAACAATTTTAGCAAGGGGTTCCCTGCCCAGTTGCTGGGTGGGCATGGCCATGGTGGGCGTGGCCTAGTCAGCCTCCTGCACCATGGCAGGGGGGTGTTTGTGCCCTCCCCGGGCTCTGGAGGCTTTCTTCGAGCCTCCAAGAGGGTGAAAATGGCCTCCCCAGGCTCTAGAGGCCCTCTGGAGGCCGGAAACGGGCCCGTTTCCAGCCTTCCTGAACTTCCGGTAGGCCTGTTTTTCACTGTCTCCGAACCTCCGTGCGTGCCGTACACTTACCTGCATCCAAAACGGACTCCTGGGAGGGAAGGGGTGGGAGGGGCCAGCCAGGAGTGGGATTTGGGGGTTCTCTGAACTGCACAGAATCTTAGCTAGAGGTTCTCCCTGCGAACCCCCAGCAGCCCACTCCTGTCATAAATTAGTTTTCTTGGTGTAGCCAGACAGATGTTTCAACAACAACAACAACAAAGATAAGCAGGCAAAGAAGCCCAAAAACCCATTGTGGAGAGATTGCAACAATAACTAAGTCAAATTATCCATGCAACAATCTAGAACCCCCCTTTTCAGTCCTAACAGAAAGTGGTGGCAACAGAACATGACACTTTCATATTTATCAGAAAGAAGTCTGTTTTATTCAGTCTTGCCCCATTCAAGCAGAAATATTCTGGAACCCTGATATGATAATGTCAAGGGATAACTTTCAAAGAGATAGAAAAATTTTCCTTCTCTCCATGATATCATGACCATATAGAATTTTATATAGTTTTGTCACATCTGCAAATCACATCTGCCAGAAAATTAACTTTCATTGCTAACTAAAGAACTTCTATTATTGAGGCTTTTCCTTCTAGGAGAACTGCACAGCCCCTAATTATTATGGTTGCCTTTATTTTAAACCCTTCTTCACACAGCAAGATCCTTCTTAAGGTATAGTGACCAGAATGGTACACAATATTTCAGGAATAATTTCCCAACAGATTATTGTATCTGTAGTGTTATTTTCAGTTCATTTCCTAATGATTCCCTGCATAGTATTTTTCTTTTTTAAATCAGCAGTCGCCTCTGGTTTATAGTGCTGTTCTCTTCCTTATGGTGCTACTTTTTCAATCATTTTGTTTTTCTATCTCACTGTTCTCAGCGCAAAGCAGCTCTTCCGTGTCCCAGGTGGATTGTGTGATTGCAAACAAAAGACACTAAAAAAGAAAGAAAGAAACAAGACAATCTAACCGTAGTAAACAGCATAATCGTTATATAATAGGAGGCCAGCGTTTCTTCCAGACCAGTAATCTTTTTGGAATGGAAGGAAGAAACTAAACTCTGCCAATGTTGCCTTTAGAGACGGAAAGAATTAGCTTTTTAATGGAAAACACAACCGTTCAAGAAGGAAGATAGGAAATTTCAGGAATGCCTGATTTTATCATTTATGCGAGAATAAGATACCAGAGCTCCAGTTGCCTTTGAAACTCACTTACATTCCCCTTCCTCACCATAAATGGGCAATATAAAAATTGCACAATGTATTAAGGCTACTTTCAAGGAATACACAACTTCCTAGAATGCTAAAATCTTGTCTTTCATTTATCTAAATCAGTGTTTCTCAACCTTGGGGACTTTAAGATGTACAGTATGGACTTCAAGAACACATATCTTAAAGTTCCTGAGATTGAGAAGCACTGGTATAAACAGTAGCTTCATACAACTCTCTTAACCAACTTAGATAAAGATGCCTTCACACACCATTCAAAGTTTGGCTAATGAACCCAAATGGCTTGTTTAATTTATAAATCAATATATTGTACAATCTCAGATCAATGTCCGCACCAACCCAAGGGGGTCTAGGACAATTAGCTGCAACCACATGGCTGTTCCCACTTCACCACAGGCTCCCTGCCACAGCTGACCACAGCTGGTATTCATTCTCAGTTGGCCCTCCAGCAGCTCCAGACCACTAATGGTCTGCCTGCGCTCTTCCCCTGCACCCTCACTCTGGGTGATTTGCCGCGGGACATTGTCCCCGGCCAATTTGCAGCATGGGACAAGTAGCCACACATCCTGGCAGCCAATCTGTGCATCATAAGGTGGGCCTCTGCCTTCCCATTGGATGTAGTCACACTGGCTTGGATTCCTGGAGTAGGAACTGGAAAGGTTGGAGGGAAAAAAAACCATGTTGTTTCCCCTGGCAAAAAGCAGAATAATATGACCTTTGTGTGTGTTAGGATATGGTTTGAGCCTAACAAGTTGTCCAGGCAATATATGTGTTCTGTGACTTTAATATGAATATGTATTGTGTGACTTTAAAGTTTTTCTGCTGAGTCATTGTAATGCTGAGTCATGCTGTAATTAGATAATCACAGGTTGTGAATGTATTTAAGTAAGGTACTGTAACGTATTCAGTTTGATGATATGCTACCATTGTGTGAGGAGTTGCTATGATATGCTATCATCGTTTGATGGATCTGCTACCATCGTGGTTTGTGAACCAGAGTGAGTTTGTTATTCTAGCCAACTACTGTTTGTTTGGTAAGAAGATATCTGTAACTACTGGACTGATTTAACTGGCAAAGACTTAGATTGATTTAAAGACTATGAGATTGTTTTTCCACTATAAAGTAAACTTTTGATAAACCAGTTTGCACATCTCTTATTCATTGCTCTCAGCAATGTTTCTCTGTGCTCTACACTCTGCTGGTTGGTAATACGACAACAATATCCTTAACATTGTGCACGCAAGTAGGATTGATTCGCCAACGACATATGAGCTCAGAGCAGGCTGCAAGTGATGAGAAGGCAGCAACGGCAGCACCAACAATACTATGAGTGGGGTTGGGGGCGGCAGCCAACACTGCTGCTGCTTCTATTCTGCTCAAGAGCAAGGAGGCTGAGATGGGCACTGCAGATGGGATGGGAGAAAGCAAACCAAAGGAACAATTTGATGGGTTCCTGCAAGCTGCTGACTTCCAGATGTTGCATGCTGTTGCAGGGAGCCCCTTGGCTGAAAACTTTAGATTTGTTGTAAGGCAGCAGGTAGGCGGGCAAGCAGAAATTTGTGGTGCTTCTGAAAGGGGGAGATTGGCTAATTATAGAGTCCTCCCAAGTCCTTCCAAGCACAGGCCATGTCCCGTTCCTTCACCAAAGTGAAATCTTTCTTCCTCTGTTCAAAGCCTGTAAAAGAATGTGAGAATGAGCTTGGAAGATTGGGAAAGAGATGTTACCTAGGGAAAGATCAGATAAAAATGTGAAAAGCCCACAACTGAGTTAAACGGGCAGAGAAAGAAACTTAGAAATGATACACTCTAACTAATCAGACAGTAAAACAAGATGGTGGGAGATTTGTACTTCCAGACCTGCAAGGCAGGGATGAAATCTAACATTTTTCCCTACCGGTTCTGTGGGTGTGGCTTGGTGGGGGTGTGTCCTGTGACTGAGTGGGCATGGCCAACTTGATGTCACTCACAGCTACGCCCAGTCACAAGACCCCCTCCCACCAAGCCATGCCCACAGAACCCGGTAGGAAAACTTTTTAAATTTCTATTCTGCCACCCACTCGCCACCCGCTCTTCTCTTTGGGTAGGGGCCAGGGGCCAGGGATGCACCATTCCCTGGGTCCCTGGAGCCACTGCCTGCTCACCGCCTGCCTCAACCAGGTCGGGGAATGACCATCCCCGATAGCAGTCTTGCCCCGGAGCCGCTGCCCGCTCTCTCATCGCCAAGCGGCATGTCCTTACCTTTCTCCCGTGGCTGGCTGTCAGGGAAGGCAAGCGTCCGAAAGTTACCGGAGTCACTCACTCTCCTTCTTGAATGAGCCGCCACCATTGCCACCCTGGTCCATGTGCCAGCTACGCAAGCGCACAACCAAGTGCTGCTGATGAGTGAATTAAATAAACGGTGTGCGCTTGCGTAGCCGGCGCATGGACCAGAGTGGCGATGGTGGCAGTTCATTCAAGAAGGAGAGTGAGTAACTCCGGTAACTTTCGGGTGCTTGCCTTCCCTGACAGCCAGCCGTGGAAGAAAGGTGAGCAGTAGGATACAGTGTGTGGTGAAGGGCGAACAGGCAGCGGCTCCACGGCAAGGCCGAAGTCGGGGAATGGTGCATTCCCCACTCCGCAGAATGAGGCGGGTGGGTGGGTGGGCAGAGCCTCTAGCTGCCATTGCTACCGGTTCTCCGAACTACCGGCCATCATAGCTACCGGATCGGCCAATCCGGTCCGATCCAGTAGCATTTCACCCCTGCTGCAAGGTTCTATTAATGCGCCTTATAATAAAATAGAAGTCGCTCATCTGCTCAGGTTTCCAGTGAGGTCTACTTGGGAGGCTGACAAAGCTCTATGAAGTTGATAGGAAGAGCGGAAAAGTTGGTAGCCTTGCTCTAAATATGAATTCTCCTCCCTTTTGATAGTAGGAGAAAGGTTCAACAGACTGTTAAATGGCCTGTTGAATTGAATGGTCGCGCAATTGACAACTCCAAATCTCAACTAACAAATGCTCTGTCTTACACATTGGCAACAAAAATCAAAGCACCAAATACAAGCTGGGTGGATATAATCTCATAGACGACCCTCATTCTGTCAAGGACCTAGAAGTACTCATCTCAAACCATCTAAGCCCCAGAACTCACTGTAACAGCATTGCCAAAAAGGCATTAAGAGTTGTTAACCTACTTTTGCAAAGCTTCTTCTCCAGTAACATTGTACTACAAACTAGGGTGTACAATACCTTTGCCAGACCAATTCTCGAATACAGCTCATCTGCCTGGAATCCACACTGTATATTGGATATTAATACAATTGAGTGGGTCCAGTGGTATTTCACAAGAAGAGTACTCCACTCCTCTGCTCTGCTCACAATAGAATCCCTTATGCCATCAGACTTGAAATTTTGGACTTGGACAACCTGGAACTACGCCGCCTATGGTCTGACCCAAGCATAGTACACAAAATTGTCTGTCAATTACTACTATCTGTCATCCTATCTGTCAATTACTACTTCAGCTTCAACCTCAATAATACACGGGCAAACAATAGATACAAACTCAAGGCAAACCGCTCCAAACTCAACTGCAGAAAATACGACTTCAGCAACAGATTGGTCAATGCCTGGAATGCTCTACCTGACTCCATTGTTACATCCTCAAACCCTCACAGCTTCAACCTTAAACTGTCTACCGTGGACCTCACCCCATTCCTAAGAGATCCGTAAAGGGGGCGTGCATAAGCACACCAGCGTGCCTACCATCCCTGTCCTACTGTCCCCATTTACTTGTACTCATTTCCTGTGTACACGTCCATCTTTATACCTGTTATCATGTACATGTTTGACAAGCCTGGTGGCGCAGCTGGCTAATAGCCTGTTATTAACGTTCAGCTGCCTACAATTACTGCAAGTTCGAATCTCCCCAGGCTCAAGGTTGACTCAGCCTTCCATCCTTTCTAAGGTAGGTAAACTGAGGACCCAGTTTGTGGGGGCAATAAGCTGGCTTTGTATAAATATACAAAAGTATGAAGGCTATTGCTTAACGCATTGAAAGCCGCCCTGAGTCTCCGGAGAAGGGCGGCATATAAATCAATTTAAAATAAATAAATAAATAAAAAACCCTAACAAATAAATAAATAAATAAATAAATAAATAAATAAATAAATAAATAAATACATACATACATACATACATACATACATAACCTTTCATGTTCATGTGACATGGCTGATTGGGGTATTTTACTTTAACATCCTTGATTTCTGGAACCTTTGCTCATTTCTGTATTCATATGGGCCCCAGCAGCTCAGTGGATCAGCAAGAATGGCCTAGTCCATAGCAATTGTCCTACCCCAAAAAGAATTAGCATCAGCCACCAACTCATCCTTCTCAATGTCACACGCAATGATGGATTTCTGTGGAAGCTTTCCATTTTCCTAACAGCTATTGCCTGTCCTCATCTCCTCTAAGAGCACTGCTGTATCTTTACCCACCTTTTCAACCTTGACAGTTCCTATAGGATGCTGTGATTTTCTGATCTTCCATGGGTCACTGGCTTTGCTTTGTTTTTCCCAGTTGGAGCCTTTGTATAAATAGAAAACTAATCCAATTTCCTGTCATGCAAGCAAAATCTCTCCCACTTGTCTCATCTGAACACTGCCAATCCTCTCTCCCTGGTTTTTTTTCTTTTCTTTTAATATGTGCTGAACGTAGAAGGATCTGCAACCATATCAGCACAAGGCAATTTGAAAGAGAACAGAAAGAAAACAGGAATGAGGGGAGGGAGAGGGGAGGAATTCGTGCATTCTTTTGATTGCACTTCTCTCTTTTTTTTCCTTTTCTGTTTGAAAGGTAAAATATCTGGCAAAGGATTTGTCTATTGCAGATAATCCTTTCAGTCAACTCTTATCACCTTTTAAGGATGAATTTCTTGCAAAAAAAAAAAAAAGTGTGAGACATACAGTGGACATCTCCAATGCTTTTTCCCTTAAAAGGTAAAGGTTCCCCTCGCACATATGTGCTAGTCGTTCCTGACTCTAGGGGGCGGTGCTCATCTCCATTTCAAAGCCAAAGAACCAGTGCTGTCCAAAGTCGTCTCCATGATCATGTGGCCAGCATCAGTGGTGGGTTTCAAAAAATGTTACTACCGTTTCTGTGGGTGTGGCTTGGTGGGTGTGGTGTGGTGTGGCTTGGTGGGCATGGCTTGGTGGGCACGGCAGGGCAAGGATACTGTAAAATCTCCATTCCCACCCCACTCCAGGGGAAGGATACTGTAAAATCTTCATTCCCACCACACTCTAGGGGAAGGATCGGAAGGAAATACCCATTTCCTCCCAATCAGCTGGGACCTGGGGGGCAGGGAATAGATGGGGGTGGGGCCAGACAGAATTTTTACTACAGTTCTCCAAACTACTCAAAATTTCCACTACTGGTTCTCCAGAACTGGTCAGAACCTGCTGAAACCCACCTCTGGCCAGCATGACTAAATGCTAAAGGCGCATGGAACGCTGTTACCTTCCCACCAAAGGTGGTCCCTATTTTTCTACTTGCATTTTTTATGTGCTTTTGAACTGCTAGGTTGGCAGAAGCTGGGCCAAGTAATGGGAGTTCACTGGGAAAATATACCTTAAAATTTAATTGCAGGGGAGCAAGTCAGAGGTGGGTTTCATATATTTTTACCATCTGTACACTGTGCGCATGCTGACTTCGAATGAGTGCGCACCTTCCGTGCATGCACCCGGCCTTCTACCTGCACTTTGATCATGCGCACGCCTTCTGCACATGCACACCGGCCTCAAAAATGTGCCTAAATAGGACAGCATAGCACCGGGGCGGATAGGAGAGTGGGTGGGTGGGTGGACACACCCGCAATCTCCGCTACTGGTTTGCCCAAACCAATCTGAACCGGCCGAATACCACCTCTGGAGCAGGTCAACCTAGATACCAACTGCAAAAAGGGGACATTTTCATAGAGAGATTTGAATATATTTAATACCTGAGTGCTGCAGCTACACAAACTGAGGCAAAGTCCACTCGTTTCATTAACTGAAATGGTAGATGCTGAACATTTAAGACTAAGAGATAGTCATTGTCAGACAATACGCAGCAACAATGTGCCAAAATGATTTGCAAAGTGGAAATAGAACGCCTTTCAATGTAATACAGGGTTTTATTTGAAAAGTACAAGAAGAGGACACCAAAAATGCCTTTCAGAGGCTTAATGAAGTAAGACACAGTATAAACCTTTCACTGTCTATTCATAAAAAAAAATATGAGAAAGAATATTAATATTCTAAGCACCAGAGCTGTGGGGCACTATCTTTGAGTTTGACCCCATCCACTCTATGGATCAAATAGTTTCCCTCAGGGCTTAAGGCACCAGGCTAGAAAGCAGGAGACAGTGGGTTAAACATAGAACCTAGAACATAATATAACAGAGTTGGAAGGGTGGAAGTTGGGAGCAGGAGACCCTATACCAGGGGTATCAAACTCAAGGCCCAGGAGCTGGATCCGAACTGTGGGGTGCTTAGATCTGGCCTGCGGGCAGTGGTGGGATGCTGCTAATTTAACAACTGGTTCAGTGATTGTACGCTTTACTCCCAGCTAATAGTCGGAGCTACCAGTTTGTTCAAACCAGTCCGAACCGGTAGAATCCCACCCCTGCCCACGGGGCTGCCCTGGAAACATCAAAGGACCAGCCTGTGGTGCCTCTGCCAGTGAAAATGGATCTTGGGAGGGCTGTGTGTGGCCCTCACGAGCTCCATTTGGCAGAGTGTTGCAGGAGGCAGTTGCAGCCGAAAACGGATCAAAATGGCAGAGCACTCGGGCCACACAGGTGCTCCAACATGAGTGATGTCGAGCTGGCCAAGCCCCCCAGGTCAAACACAACCCTGATGTGGCCCTCAATGAAATTGAGCTTGACACTATACCATTTCAGACAAGTGACTGCCCAGTCTCTTCTTAAAAGCCTCCAGTGGATGGAGCACTCACAACTTCTGAAGGCAAGGCATTCCACTGGTTGATTGTTCACCGTTAGGAAGTGCTAACCCTCCAAAGCTTAGCTACATGTTCAGAGAAGAATCCAATAAGTAATATATTGCTGAACATGAGCGTCTTCAAGCGTCCACTAGGATAGATATTCAATAATAATAACAACAATTCAAGGGTAGAGAGAACAAGTAAACAGTTCAATCAAACCTGCAAAGTTGGCAATGAAGAAAAAGTATTTGGCTTAAACCCAGAGAGAATGAACATCATCCTATATGCTTTGTCTCCCCATTTTGAGGGATCTTTTGCCTGAGAAATCACTCACTCAACTTTTTCCTTTGGATGAAACTAATGCTATGTTCAACTCTTTAGCAGCTGAACCTAAGAGGGGGAGATATTTACAAAGAATATTTTGTTTCTCTAGTGCCTATCCACGGAAGCTGTAAAAGGGTTAGCTCAGCGGTTGAGTCTCTATTCTGCATAAAAGGTAAAGGTAAAGGTTCCCCTCACACATATGTGCTAGCCGTTCCCGACTCTAGAGAGTGGTGCTCATCTCTTTTTCAAAGTCGAAGAGTCAGCGCTGTCCATAGACGTCTCCGTGGTCATGTGGCTGGCATGACTAAATGCCAAAGGCTCACAGAACGCTGTTACCTTCCCACCAAAGGTGGTCCCTATTTTTCTACTTACATTTTTTACGTGCTTTCGAACTGTTAGGTTGGCAGGAGCTGGGACAAGTAACGGGAGCTCATCCCATTACGCGGCACTAGGGATTCGAACCACTGAACTACCAACCTTTCGATCAACAAGCTCAGCATCTTAGCCACTGATCTATCGTGTCCCCTATTCTGTATACACTAGGTCTAAAGATCAAACTTCAGTATCTTCTGCTAAAACAGGAAAGACCTGTTTGAGAGAGCCATTCTTTTACTAAGACCAGGAAAGACTCCAGTTTGTAGAAGTATTTCTACTGCTAATATTTAGCTATATGAATTAGTTTATCCAACAAAGTACAATATACATTTTTATCCCACCATGCTTTATCCTGCTCATTTTCAACTACTTTTTCAACTCTATGTTTCCATCAATTTTTCATTAATGGCACACAATAAATTTATAGGTGTTTCAATTAATCATTTTGGCAACTGTGTTATGTTGTTGTTTATAATCCGTTTGTGTGATCTTCTTGCACAAAATGAGTATATGGTCTATTGTTGTTGGTTTTTTTGGCTTCTTTGCACAATCTGCACTTTGAATCATTTGATGATTTTTAATTCTGGCCTTTGATTGCATTAGTTTGAATAGCTTGTTTTTGAGCAGCCAAAAATCAACCCTTCAGTTTCTTTTTTAATGTTCCAATTATAAGCCATTTCCAGATTTGATCTTTATTGACTCTTCCCTTAATTTTTTGTAGAAATTGACCATGTAATGCTTTTCCTTGCCATCATTCTGTGTTATTACATTATTTTCATATTCATGCTTTGTTTTCTGTACATTCAGTAAGTTAACAATACTTTTCTTAGATCTTAGCAGTATTATTTATTTATTTATTTATTTATTTATTTATTTATTTATTTATTTATTTATTTATTTATTTATTTATTTATTTATTTATTGGTTCAATTTATATGCCACCCTTTTCCGGAGACTCAGGGCGGTTTACAATGCATTAAGCAATAGCCTTCATACTTTTGTATATACCTGCTTAGTAGGGCTTTCGACCCCCCCCCCCCAAGCGGTGTTCTTTTTTATACAAAGTCATCTTATTGCCCCCACAATCCGGGTCCTCATTTTACCTACCTCGAAAGGATGGAAGGCTGAGTCAACCTTGAGCCTGGTGAGATTTGAATTTGCAGTAATTGCAGGCAGCTTGTGTTACTTAACAGTACTTAACAGTACTTTAGTCTGCTCTGCCACCAGGGCTCTATTCCATTGTGTGAACTTTACATAGAGTTTGTTCATTTCCATTCCCCATATCTATTTATTTTAATTTAAAAGGACATAAATTTAGTTTAAATCAGATGATAATTCTTTAAATACACCCTTTAAGCAACATTTTGTCCTAACCAACATTTTAAAGCAGATTTTAATCCTAGATTTGAGACAATTCATATGCTGAGCACAAGTAGATTCAAATCCATATATTAGCCTGGAAAAATGTGCATCAGATTGGTTTGCTTAGAGATAAAGTTGGAGCAAATACAGTATCTTAAGCATCCCTAAGATGTACAAGAGAAATGTTATCCAAAATGAGCACGTTCTGTCTACTAAAGTCGCAACTGAACCTTGATTGCTTATAAAGAGCTCAAATTTAACTCATGATTAAAATACAGAGAATTCGTTCCAACCCCAGTAAGGACTTTCTTTCTTTCTTTCTTTCTTTCTTTCTTTCTTTCTTTCTTTCTTTCTTTCTTTCTTTCTTTCTTTCTTTCTTTCTTTCTTTCTTCCTTCCTTCCTTCCTTCCTTCCTTCCTTCCTTTCCTTCCTTCTTTCTTTCCTTCCTCCCTCCCTCCCTCTTTCTTCCCTTCTTCCTTCCTCCCTCCCTCCCTCCCTCCCTCCCTCCTCCCCTTCCTTCCTTCCTTCCTTCCTTCCTTCCTTCCTTCCTTCCTTCCTTCTTTTGCTGGAGTATTTTAGGCTTGACTTCTTAAGCAAAGATTTACAACGTGTAAAGCTATGCTTTGCTTAGAATAATCAAATCTTATTTTAATATACATTTTTCCTTCAGATTTATTTCCCCTGGCCATGGGGAAGATTAAGCAGCTGAAAATAGACACAAAAATGAATGTGGCAAGAAATCTGCTGCTATTGATTTCAGATTAAGAGAAGTTACATGCATCAGTTGGAAAGTCATTTGTTCTATTGTTGTCAGTTTCAGCAAGAACCCACCCCACCCCAAAATCCATTACCAGCACTGCCACCTGTACTCCACAAAATAAAAAAAAAACTTTTCCTAGTTGTTGCACTGGCAATGAAGGAATTTTTACTTTAAAAATTAGGAACAGTAATCCGATTCCCATATATGGGTAGTTCTCAATTTATCACCGTTCATTTAGTGACCTCACAACGACACTGATAAAAGTGACTTACGGCCATTTTTCACACTTGTGACAGTTACGGCATCCCCATGGTCACATGATTTGGATGCTAGGCAATTGGTTCATATGTATGATGGTTGCAGCATCCCGGGATCATGTCATCACCTTTTGTGACCTTCTGACAAGCAAAGTCAGAAACCAGATTCACTTAACTGACTAACGTGACTAAATTAACAATTGCAATGATTCACTTAACAACTGTGGCAAGGAAGATTGTGAAATGGGGGCAAAACTCACTTAACAAATGTCTCACTTAGCACCCTAAATTTGGGGCTCAGTTGTGGTCATAACTTGAGGACTACCTGTAATGCTAAACTAGGAGAAGGAAGGGAGAAAGGGGACAATGTGAATACAAAATTGACATTACCCTAAGAATACTAAGCCACATGCCAGTGTTATAAATTTAAACTGTAGTAAGCACATGTTCAAAATGGGATGTGGTGGCTCAGTGGTTAAGATGCTGAGCTTGTCGATCAAAAGGTCGGCACTTCAGCGGTTTGAATCCCCAGTGCCGCGTAACAGGGTGAGCTCCCGTTACTTGTCCCAGCTTTTGCCAACCTAGCAGTTCGAAAGCATGTAAAAAGTGCAAGTAGAAAAATAGGGATCACCTTTGGTGGGAAGGTAACAGCGTTCTGTGCACCTTTGGCATTGAGTCATGCCAGCCACCTGACCACAGAGACATCTTCGGAAAGTGCTGGTTCTTCGGTTTTGAAGCAGAGATGAGCACCGCCCCCTAGAGTAGGGAACAACTAGCACATATGCGCGAGGGGAATCTTTA
Source organism: Pituophis catenifer annectens (assembly GCF_029215685.1). Lineage (NCBI taxonomy): Eukaryota > Metazoa > Chordata > Lepidosauria > Squamata > Colubridae > Pituophis > Pituophis catenifer. The sequence continues at coordinate 10,510,785 of NW_027256886.1, read as the reverse complement.
CCTTTACCTTAAGCACATGTTCTTCCCTCTTTCTCCCCCTCATTCTCCTCCTACCTTAGAACAACACCAGTTTAGTGTTACTAAGCCTGATGATCGTTTATTGAAGCAAACCAACATAATCAAAACTTAAATGTCCTGAAGGAGAAACAACAGTGATCCCGTTGCAAACCGGTAGTAAAGGTAAGTAGAACCCACCCCTGCCTTGGACCCATCACCCTTCCTCACCCCTAGGAAGGAGGCAATGGCAAACCACTTCTGAAAATCCTTGCCAAGAAAACTGCAGGGACTTGTCACCTGGAATACAACCCTGACTTGCAAAGCATCTAGAGACAGAAAAATGAAAAGGATTCCATTCAATGAAAGACTCTGTCCCTGCGACTCAGGAGAGGTGGAGACTATGGGTCACATGCTCCCTAGATGTTCCTTTTAGATGTTCTCCAACATAGCGATGTTGTATAACAATTGTGGCAAACACTTTGCACTGCTTAGTCCCGTGATGGCGAACCTATGGCACGTGTGCCACAGGTGGCATGCAGAGCCTTATCAGTGGGCATGCGAGCTCAGTTCCAGCACGTTGATTTTCGGGCCTTCTGGGCCCACCAGTCGGCAAACAGGCCATTTCCAGCCTCTGGAGGGCCTCCGGAGTGTGTGTGTGTGGAAGACCGTTTTTGCCCTCCCCAGGCTCCTAGAAAGGCTCTGGAGCCTGGAGAGAGTGAAAAATGGGTCTACCGGGCCCACTGTGCCATCACGTGCCAAAAGCGGGGGAGCATGGGGGGGTTGCGCACACATGCGCGGAGGGGCGGGGCGCATATAATTATGGGTATCGGCACACGCACATGTGACCCCCCCCCCACGCTCCCCACGCTTTTGGCACGTGATGGCAAAAAGGTTAGCCATCACTGGCTTAGTCATTTCCCTTTTAATGTTGAATCTTCAATGGGCCACACAGTTTAGGGATTGCAACTATCGTATAGTCAGACTTTGTATAATTGACACTGTATTTTATTATAGATTTTAATTGTTATTTATTTTTTTGTACAAGAATTTTTAAATATATATATATATATATATATATATATATATATATATATATATATACACTTAAAAATTCTTGTACAATATATATATATATATATATATATATATATATATATATATATATATATATATATATATATATATATATATTGAGTGCTTTTATTTGTTGTGGTCTCTGGTCTAAGACTGTAATAATAAATTGTAAATTGTAACCTGACAACTCTCAAAGAAGCGTTATGGTGTGCCGGACATGCAAATGCAAGTGACATTATGATTGGGAAGATACAGAAGAAAAAAATGTCTCAGGTGCAGGCATTGGGAAAGTGTCAGTGGTAGGTTTCAATTTTTTTTACTACTGGTTCTGTACATGTGGCTTGGTGGATGTGGCACGGCTTGGTAGGTGTGGCTTGGTGGCAGAGGAAGGATACTGTAAAATCTCCATTCCCACCCCACTCCAGGGAAAGGATACTGTAAAATCTCCATTCCCTCCCCATTCCAGGGGAAGGTTACTGCAAAATCCCCATTTCCTCCCGATCAGCTGGGACTTGGGAGGCAGAGAATAGATGCGGACGTGGCCAGTCAGAATTTTTACTACCGGTTCTCCGAGCTACTCAAAATTTCTGCTACCGGTTCTCCAGAACTGGTCAGAACCTGCTGAAACCCACCTCTGGAAAGTATGTAAAAATAAGCATAGAATGCAAATTTTATACTTACTTATCTTCAAAGACAGGTTTTGAGATCCTGGTCTGCTTCCCTCCCTTTTCTCTTCCCTAATTTTTTTTCTCTCCTCCCCCTCCCCCCTGCTATATTTCAGATGGCAAAATTGTGTTTATTTCTCCTTTATTGTCTTTGCTGCTGTTGTTGTTTTCCCTGAGAGAGCTTTTTCATTTGAGTAATGTGGGGATAAGCAGGCTTCAAGCTTGCAAGTAAATAAATAAAGGCAGGAATAAAAGAGATCTTGTGCAAAATGTGGGGACATTGTGAAGTTCAAAATTATTTTGGAGCCCCAATCTGGTTGTTGCCTAGAAGTGCACAATTGAATAAGTGGTTGGATAAATAGATGCTTTCATCTTCTTCAGGAATGAATAGTTTGGGAAGTGGGGGAGAGAGAGAGAGAAAGAGAGAGAAATTGCAATAATCTTCTCTCTCTCTCTCTCTCTCTCTCTCTCTCTCTCTCCCTCCCTCCCTCCCTCTGTCCCTTTCTCTCTTTGTCCCCCCCTCTCTTTCAGCATTCAGAAAACTCAAAAATCTTTTTATGATGCTTTTATGATGCACGGTTTTTCTTTGTTCTCCTCTTGTCAAGCCTTTCAAAAAATAGAGAATACAGTAAGCTATTTGTTTAAAGAAAGCTCGGTAGAATGGAACACTATAGAAGCTGCAAGGTAAACAAGCATGTGTATTTAGTTGATATGCACATCTGAATTACTTTCAGATGATGTGCTACTTTTTTTATTTTTGCAGTTTTGCAGTGATAGGAATAGTGCAGAGAACCGTATGGGGCTTCCTGTTATGGTAGGTGAGAACGGGAGACAGGGCAGGAGAATAGTCAGATAAGAAAAAACATAGCCCACCGATACATAATGGGTAAAAAGAAAGGCTCAAAAGGGACCACCCTTAAATTTAATAGATTGATGGAAGATCCAATCTGGGTACCATATTTTTCGGAGTATAAGATGCACCTCTACATGGGGCTCCCCTTGAAGAGCACTCGGAGGCTCCAACTGGTCCAGAATGCGGCCGCGCAGGTGATTATGGGGGCGACATGGTGCACCCATGTAACATCTCTCCTGCACAAGCTGCACTGGCTCCCAGTGGTCTTCTGGATGTGATTCAAGGTGCTGGTTACCACCTTTAAAGCGCTCCATGGCTTAGGACCTGGGTATATAGGAGATCGCCTTCTGCCACCAATAGCCTCCCACCGGCCAATACGCTCCCACAGAGAGGGACTCCTCAGGGTGCCGTCGGCCAAACAATGTCGACTGGCGACACCCAGAGGGAGAACCTTCTCTGTGGGGGCACCTGCCCTCTGGAGTGAACTGCCCCTGGAGGTTCGCATGATCCCCGACATATGTACCTTTCGCTGTGCCCTTAAGACTCTTTTGTTCCAACAGGCCGGGCTGGCTTAGAAAATGAATTTTAAATTGGGTGTTTGTAGTTTTTAACATAAGGGCCAAATTTATATATTTATTTTAAATTGTTTTTTAAATTTTGTGAGCATATGTTTGTTTTAATATGGCTGAACACCGCCGTGAGTCCTTCGGGAGAAGGGCGGTATAGAAGTTTAATAAACTATAACTATAACCTTCCCCCCCCTAAAAGGGGGTGAAAATTTAGGTGCATCTTATACACCGAATGTAGCCCTGCCCACCCACTGGCCCCCACCCTTTGGCCTCTCCCTCCCAGCAGTTACCTCCTTGTAGCAAGCAGCAAGAAGAAACAGCCCATTTCAGCTTCAGCACAGCCTAATTAGCACAAGTTGATTGGATTGGCATCCCAACTCTCAGATGTTTTGTTCTCAGCTGTTTTGCGCAGGTCTCTACTGCTTGCTGCAAGGAGGTAAGTTGCTGGAGCAGATTTTTTTTTTCTTGTGCTAATCAAGCTATGCTGAAAACAAAAATGAAAGTAAAGCAGATCCTTCATAAAAGTTATTGCATTACATTCCTGATTAAATTATCTTTCTATTGATATATAATTTTATGGTACTACTCCAAAAAAAAAAAAGTGGTGTTATTAGCTAGTTTTAGAAAATTCACGTTTCCCAAAAGATTTCCCCAAGTTTGGCCACTACTGTAGGCACAAAACATTGGATCTTGTGAACATCTCAGCTGACAGTAAACAATTACTGATGCTCTAGTTAACCAGAGAGCAGAAATTTTCTAACTCCTTCCATTCGGCCTTTTTTTTCTCCCTGGGTTCCCCTCCTCCATCCCCAAAATTGGCAGAAAAATCCAGATAGTTACAAGTCAGTGAAGTCAGTGACAATATGAGCAGACTGTTGGGGGTTGTCCATCCCCTTTCTCTTTCTGAGCCACCTGAGTTCTCCAATGGGATAGGAGATCAGATAGGAAAAAGTAAAGGATGAATAAACATGGCTAGAAAGTAGCTTTAACAGAGTCATTTTAAGACTGTTAAAGGTAAAGGTAAATGTTCCCCTTGCACATATGTGCTAGTCAATCCCGACTCTAGGGGGTGGTGCTCATCTCCATTTCAAACCCAAAAACCTAGCACTGTCCGAAGACATCTCCGTGGTCATGTGGCTCTGTCGGGAATGCTGTGACCGTCCCACCAAAGGTGGTCCCTATTTCTCTACTTGCATTTTTTACATGCTTTCGAACTGCTAGGTTGGCAGAAGCAGGGACAAGTAACGGGAGCTCACCCCGTTACGCGGCACTAGGGATTCGAACCGCTGAAGTGCCGACCTTTCGATCGACAAGCTTAGCGTCTTAGCCACTGAGCCACCGCATCCCTTAAAATGGACACCGTTGTGCAGGTGTAAATCCTTGATGCTAGGTCTGCATGCAATTGGAAAAACCCACAATTTATTTCAATGTAATAGAAAATTTTAGGATACTCTGCTGGCAGATTGCAATATTTATTTTTTTTTTAAAAAAAGGAGGAAAGGAATAACAGGAAATTGAAAAACTCCAGTTCTATTTCAAAACCCAAATTATTTGGGATTCCAAAATCCGGCAAGAAATCAGAAACTCTTGGAAGCACGCTTAATAGCTAGGCATATATACGTGCAATACTAATATAGCTCAGATCATCAGTTCAGTTCTTGTTTAGAAGCACAAGAAGATGAGAGGAGGAGAAGAGAAGGAAAACATCTCATTGATTGCACTTTCCTATCAAATGTCAAAGCCGACCTTTGCTGATCTCCCATCATTTAGGTTGGCTGCCTCATCTAATGCTGACATGCTCTATCTACCTCTAATGTGTCAACATTTGAGATATGACCTGCTTGGCATTTTGTTCATCTCATCTGAAGAAGAGAAATTAAACTGGAGGGCTTGAGAAGACCAGAGTGCAAAATAACCATGCATTTTTTTGCTCATGTTCTGCTTTGGTTGTTATCAAAGCAGCGGATCAGGAAGTTATTAAAATGGATTGGCTTTTTGCACTTAAAACCCATTTATACTGTTTTTTCATGCCCATAAACAAGGGATCTAGTATGTTCTCTTGTTTTTTTTCCCAAGCAATCAAGGTTATGATGTTTTGTCAGTCTCTGTCTCTGTGCACCAATGGTGGAATTCAATTTTTTTTACTACCGGTTCTGTGGGCATGACTTGGTGGGCGTGGTGTGGCTTGGTGGGCATGGCAGGGGAAAGATACTGCAAAATCTCCATTCCCACTCCACTCCAGGAGAAGGATACTGCAAAATCCCCATTCCCTCCCCACTCCTGCGGGAAGGATATTGCAAAAACTCCATTCCCACCCGACTCTGGGGCCAGCCAGAGGTGGCATTTGCCGGTTCTCCGAACTACTCAAAATTTCTGCTACCGGTTCTCCAGAACCTGTCAGAACCTGCTGAATGGCACCCCTGCTGTCTACCTATTTATATTCCCACATGTTCCAAATACAGACTAGTATGTGATGGTTAACAATATCAACCCAACGCCATAAATCGAATCCCAAGGTTTACACTAAGCCCAACACATTATATGATGTCTAAATAACAAGGTTTAGGGTGACATTAATAAAGCACGGTTTTAATGGCTCCGTTCACTAAAATAGCAGCAACATCTTTGCAAGGTTTTTATGAAACCTTTTAAAAAGGCCCATCTGTTTTCATGAACAGCAGAAAGGTGCTGTGTTTGGGCTCACAAAAGGTTAGATCAGTGATGGCTAACCTTTTTGCTGTTGCATGCCAAAAATGTGGGGGGGGGGTGTCACGTACGCATGTGCCCACATGCATAATTTAATGTGCCCCACACCCCCATGCATGTGTCCATGACCCCCCATGCTCTCCTGCTTTTGGCATGTGAAAAACAGTGGGACTGTTTTTTCGCCCTTCTCAGACTCCAGAGGCTTTCTTGGAGCCTGGGGAGGGCAGAAACAGCCTTCCCTACACCACTAGAGGCCCTCTGGAGGCTGGAAACGGTCCATTTCCCGACTTCCGATGGGCCCGAAAATTAGCTGGCTGGTGCGCGCATGCGTGCTGGAGCTGAGCTAGGGCAACGGTTGCGTGCCCACTGATATGGCTCCGCATGCCACCTGTGGCACACATGCCATAGGTTCGCCATCATGGGGTTAGACATTAGAAGTTCTTCTGAATCATCTCCAAAGCGGGCGTAACCTTCATGCAATTATTGTTATATTTGTCCTTTTCAATTAGAAGTTCAGCAAAGTTCACAGAAGGGAGATGTTCCTTTGTTGTATCCTCACAAGTGTGAAGTAGGTTGAGTTGAAAGATGGTGACCATCCCAAAGTCATCCCATAAGGTTACTCCACAACAGATAGAAATTTAACTTTAATTTTGTTTGCTGCACATATAATCCTTGACCTATGACTTAATGATTACTCAAAGTTACAATGGAACCCCCAAAAGATACACATGGCCCAGTTCCAAAGTTCCAAGAGGCCCCCATGCCACAGTCAGTTTACCTAAGGTCTTAATATACAGGGTTGGAGATGGAATGAGATTCCTGAAATATTGCAATTCAGGAAATATTAGAAAACGTTTGATATATAAGGAACTAATTTAACAAAAAAATGCTGATTCTTTATCATGTCTATGATGAGAAATAAATATTTATGTATATACAGTATGTATATATCACTACATTCATGGTAGTTTTAATTAAAATGCAGAAAGAGTGGGCATATTTTTTTTTTCATGTTTTATTTATTTTATTTATATAACATTCAATTTCCATCAAACAGTGTGTGATCTGGGTACAGTTATTTTTAAACAGTCATAACCCACATATTAGTTATAGTATCCATCACAATAATATTGATAGTATAATTATGTAATAATATAATAACAATAGTACTTAACATCATCTTCTTTAACAACTCTCCACATTAACGTTTCCTCTTTTTATGTCTCCTCCTTTCCAACTTCTGTTTCTATTGTCTAGCTATTGATAAAATACATTCCATATCAAAAAATATTCAGTTTCTTCTTTATCCTTAATAGTGAGTGTTAATATATCCATTTCTGTGCATTCTAATATTTTCTTAATTACATTCTCCTCTGACGCTATATATCACTTTTAGGGTTGCCAGGTCTGCTTCCAAAAAATAGCGGACAAGTGGGTGGGGGGTGTTAAGTAGTAAAAAAAATATAAAAAAAATTTACAATTATATATTTTCTTACAAACAATTTACAGTAGGCCGTCGTATTTGTTATGTCGGTTTCGTTGTTGGTAATCCATGCAAAAGTAGCTTCCCAGTCTTTGGTATATTTGCACACTCCTCTCTTTTGTTTTCAAGAATTCGAAATCTCGCCGCTGTCACTCTCATCACTTGACGCCATTTTAGGTCAGTCGACACAAGCTACAATACATTTTAAAATTATAATATATTTTTATTTTAATCTCATCATTAATTTTTTCAGAGAATCGAGTTCAATGGATATTCGATCTTTGTCTCATTCTAACTTATGAAAAAAAAGACAAAACGCGATTCTCCTATCCTTATTCTCTTAGACTGTACAGCTTTAGATTACATACCATTTCATCATAAAGCTTTTGAATAAAAAAAGTGTCCACTATTTTGTGAAAAAAAATTGTGAACATAATGTGAAAAAAGCAGACTGTCCGCTCAAATAGTGGACACCTGGCAACTCTAATCACTTTTTTTTCTACCAGTCCCTTCCTGTATTGAACTGATTTGATTTTATATTCTTAACTGTGTACTTCCTCCATTTTATTATCTTTCATTCCACTTGTTAAATTTTTTCTCCTTTTGTCTAGATGGCTGTATTTTGACTAAGGGTCTACACAAAGTGGAGAAATCTATTTTGTAAGTATTATACTATCAACTTCCCATTTATTTAAGATCCCAACCCACAAAGACATTTCTTTATTACATCCTCACCCGTCTCAAGGCTTCTGAAACTCGCATTCTGAAAACCATCTCTGGGCCAAAGCCTGGTATGTCTTAGTTCAGATTAAGCCTTGAGCTGGGGGAAAATGATTCATTTGTTTTGAATCCCTGCAGCTATTGCTGTCAACGCAAATACCATCTCCAGAAATACAGTTTATGTGTGGCATCAGGCTATAAAAATAAATGTAGAGATTTATCCCCCTGAAAGTAGAAAAACAACGGAGGGCTTTTCATGGTTACTTCAATAGAACAGATGGGCATGGAGAAAAGGAACTGATTAAAATCAAAGAGTTAATTTAAAGTTCTCATACTCCAATCCCTGGAATTCTCTGGAACCAAGATACTTAATATTATATTTGCTTTGGGCCAGGGTGCTATTCAGCAGGTTCTGACAGGTTCTGGAGAACCGGTAGCGGAAATTTTGAGTAGTTCAGAGAACCGACAAATATCACCTCTGGCTGACCCCAGAGTGGGATGGGAATGGAGATTTTGCAATATCCTTCCCCTGGAGTGGGGAGGGAATGGGGATTTTGCAGTATCCTTCCTCTGGAGTGGGGAGAGAATGGGGATTTTTTTTTTTAATTTGATTTATATGCCGCCCTTTTTCGGAGACTCAGGGCGGCTTACAATGTGCTAAGCAATTTTGCAATATCCTTCCCCTGGAGTGGGGTGGGAATGGAGATTTTGCAGTATCCTTCCCCTGCCATGCCCACCAAGCCACGCCCACCAAGCCACACCATGCCCACTAAGCCACACCCACAAAACCGGTAGTAAAACAATTTGGATTTCACTACTGCTTCGGGCTTTGGGAATAATCATTTTGCCCCCAAGACAGGAGATTCGCTGCTATATATTACTTATTGGCATATAGATAAATGTTTCTGGTCCTGTCAATAGGATATTACTCTTCAATAAAAATTAAAAAACGCAGCGAATCAGTGACAGAAAGAAAAAAAGGAGAGAGAGAAAAAAAAAGAGGGCAAGACAACCGATTGGGGAAAAATATGGCTTGATGCCTAGAAAACCTCAATAAGGTATAAGAAGAAAAGAATAGTTAATTAGGACTCTTAGATTATGCACTCCTACTTCCTGTATTCAGCCAGAATTTTTGAGAGCTTGAAGAGAATAAAAAACAAGGCTGCTGTTCAGGCTGTTGATACTTGTCCTTTTTTTTTTTGTACTGATAATGATGCCTTTAATAAATTGTTCCCTCTTCAAAAAGAAGAGTTAGGTAATTCAGAAATCTAAGAAAAAAATCAGAAGGAAGAAGCTTAAGGACGTTCTTAACTTTGCAAATGTAACTGGGAATTTTAAGAAATGGTCTAATATAGGAGTGGGTTCTACTTACGTTTACTACCAGTTCATAATGGGATCGCGCGCGCACCCTCACTTCGCATGCACAGATCGCCAATGACGATATCCGGGGCAGTGGGTGGAGATTCCCACCAGTTTTCCTATTGGTTCTTGCCAACCGGTCCGAACAGGGGGCAACCCACCACCGGTCTAATAGCAATAGCACTTAGACTTATATACCCTTCACAATGTTTTACAGCCTTCTCTAAAAGGATTACAGTGTCAGAATATTGCCCCTAATCTGGGTCCTCATTTTACTGACCTTGGAAGGATGGAAGGCTGAGTCAGCCTTGAGCCTTATGAGATTCGAACTGCCAAATTGCAGGCAGCCAGCAGTCAGCAGAAGTAGCCAGCAGTATTGCATTCTAACCACTGCGCCACCAGGGCTCATACAATAAAACAGTGTTTCTCAACCTTGGCAATTTTAATATGTGTGGTCTTCCATGGCTTCTCTATGCTGGCTGGGGAATTCTGGGAGTTGAAGTCCACACATGTTAAAATTGGCAAGGTTGAAAAACACTGGTCTAATACATTTGTCGGCCCTTGAAGGGAACACAGATAGTCCTCAGCTTATCACCATTCATTCAGCAGTTGTCCGAAGTTGCAATAGCATTGTAAAAGTAATTTACAAGTGATCCTCACATGTATAGTATGATCCTTAGAGCACATGTTCAAAATTTGGGCACTTGGCAACCAGCGTGTATTTACAATGGTTGCAGCGCCCTGAGGGTCATTCCCAAGTCGCTTCCGACAAGTAGAGTCAATAAGGGAAGCTCGATTCACTTAACAACCACAATGATTTGCTTAACAACCATGGCAAAAAGCTCATAAAATAGGATGTGGCTCACTTTACGACTACTGTGCTTAACAATGGAAATTCTGGTCCCAATTGTGGTCATAAATCCAGCACCACTCTGCTGCTCTTCGGTCATCTGGGAATCCAAGATCCAACTACTGTACATATACCAAAGAGAGATTATCGTGACTGCAAGATGGTAAGCATATAAATTTAATAAATAATTCTAGGCGCCAACTTATTTTATAAAGTATAGAGGATGCAATTCAGATATGAGGTGAGAAGAGGCTGTTCATTTATTCTGAACCCTTTCTTGCACTGACATTCATGCATCATGTTGTAGAGGAGGATAAACACAGCCTTGAAGAAAATATGCAGCAACCATTATTAAAACATGAGTTTTACCCAGGAAAACAGGAAAGAGTAAGAAAGAAACTCAAGATTGGTCTTCCTTGACTTTCTTTAGTATAATGGAGAGGAAAAGAGAAAGATAATACTGGATTAGTCTCATATTAATCACAGCCTCCAGTGACAAAATCAAGATCTAGTAAAGGCAGTTCAGAAGTCTGAATTGATTTATCTATCAGCTCTTGTAAGGGTCCTTTTTAGAATATGCAAAGGACACAAACCATAGTGGTTAAAACATCAGGCTGGAAACCAGAAGACAATCAGTTCTAGTCCTGCCTTAGGTATGAAAGGCATATGGTTGACTTTGGGCCAGCCACTTTCTCTCAGTCCAACCCATTCCTTGGGGTTGTTGTTGTGGAAAAAACAAAATAGGAGGAGGAAAGCAGGAGGAGGAAGTATTAGATGAGTTATTTATAAAAATAATAAAAGTGGGATAAAAAATAAATAATAACATATAATTAATCACTCCCTGCAACTGCAGTAGAGTGAAGACATGCAAGATCGCATGGAGATTGCATGGGGATACCAAAATTCATTTGAGGTCCAGGTAGCTGTTTTTTTAGAGCTAGTCTTGCTGAGAAAAAAGAATGATTTAAATTGTACTTCCAACCTTTAATAAAGTTCATTTAACAGTATATTCTAGTTTTTCTTATTCTCTTGTAATGAAGTTTAATTTTCTTCAATGTCTCAAAGACACACTTATATGAAAGCCTATCATCACGTCTCTCAGACTGAGTCATTCTTTTTTTTTTTTTCTTTAATTCTTCCCCCAAGGAAAAATAGGATGGAAATCACTACTTTAGTTTATGTCTAGTATACTTCTATATCTATGCTAAGTCTATGGTGTGTGTGTGTGAGAGAGAGAATATTATATATACACATACATATACTGTACATTTTCAAACAAACACTCTTTTAACCCACATAGGTGGTTAAGTGTCTTCCTCAATCTTGTGTCCTCTACCAGAGACCTGGTAATTTGAATATTCTGCACAGTATTTTAGCCGTACCTAGCACTGCACTTTTCTGGACATAGAGCTCTGATGTTGTTCCTGTATGCATTGGAGGCACTCTCCCAGCTTAGCAGTCACAGCCCCAAGTGCTTCTACCACCACTGGGACCACTTTGGACATTACTTTCCACATTTTCTCTGGTTCCTCCTCTTCAGGCACTAGTATTTCTCCAGCTTCTCATCCTCCTTCCTGATATTACTGTCACTTGGTAGCGTTATACCTACCACCATCACTGTCTTCTGGTCCTTGTCTATTAGATAAGAGATAGACCAGCTATGTAACTGGAGAGGATGGCTTTGTCTAAATGCCTATGTCTAGCAGGGGTGAAATCCAGCAGGCTCTGACAGGTTCTGGAGAACCGGTAGCGGAAATTTTGAGCAGTTTGGAGAATCGGTAGCAGAAATTTTGAGTAGTTCGGAGAACTGGCAAATATCAGCTCTGGCTGGTCCCAGAGTGGGGTGGGAATGGAGATGTTGCAATATCCTTCCCCCAGGAGTGGGGAGGGAATGGGGATTTTGCAGTATCCCTCCCCTGGAGTGGGGTGGAAATGGAGATTTTGCAGTATCCTTCCCCTGCCACACCCACCAAACCATGCCCACCAAGAACCGGTAGTAAAAAATTTGGATTTCACAACTGATGTCTAGATCTATATATCTATGTCTATATGTCTATGTCTATATGTCTATGTCTTGAGCTGAGATGCTTAAGGCTCCTGTGTATTTCTTGGATAGCAAAGGTGACCAAAAAGCAAGACTGGAGCATATAACATCAGACATGTCACTGGAAGGAAAAATTACAAAGCTGTGTCTTATTTATTTGGCCAAGTCATGCATGGGAATTCACTGGCAAAAGAAAATATGTTGGGAAAAGTTAGCGGTAAAAGGAAATCAGTCCGCCAAAGAACATGATGGCTAGAAGATCATCAAAGCTGACACCATCCAGAGCATAGAAAAACTCAAGGGAGCAGTGCAAGATCAGAAGATAAGAGCCTTGGTGGCACAGTGGACTAAAGTGCTGTTAAGTAGCACCAGCTGCCTGCAATTACTGCAAGTTCAAATCTCACCAGGCTCAAGGTTGACTCAGCCTTCCATCCTTTTGAGGTAGATAAAATGAGGACCCGGATTGTGGGGGCAATAAGCTGATTTTGTATAAAAAAAAAAAAAAAGAACACCGCTTGGGGTGGGCGAAAGCCCTACTAAGCAGGTATAAACAAAAGTATGAAGGCTATTGCTTAATGCATTGTAAGCCACCCTGAGTCTCCGGAGAAGGGCGGCATATAAATTGAACCAATTGAACCAATAAATTGAACCAATTGAACCAATTGAACCAATAAATAAATAAATAAATAAGATGTGGAGAAACCTGGCCCACAGAATTGCCAATAGTCAGACACGACTGTATCAGTAGTAGGTTTCTCCCGATTCGGCCCGATTCGGCCGAGCCGGTAGCAGTGACGATATGACGTCACCAAACCGGTTCTCTTTGTCTGGGAGATGGGCCCTCCCGCCCGCCCCCGCATTATTCTTACATTTTATTTCTTCTTTTTTAGCCCAGCTGATAGGTGCAGCAGAGTGGATTGCCGCACCTCAGCTTGGCAGATTCCTAACACGCCTGCATGCGTGCGGCGATCGCGCCGAAGCGCGTGCACAAAGAGAACCGGTAGTAAAGCCGGTTGGAACCCACCATTGGACTGTATGGATAATATCATCATCATCATATCATCATCATCATCATCATCATCATCTCTATGTCTAAATCTATGTCTATGTCTTTGTCTATATGTATATATTTGCCTTGTGCCATCAAACTGATGAGCAAAACAGTAAAGTGGTATTTCCTTAGCCGACTAAGCCAATGTCCACTTATAACCAATTAATGTTTTCTTGGCATTGAGCTTGCATTGCTTTGGATTCCTCCACAGAACCCAGCCGCTCCTGTTAGCAGTTCAAAAAGTTAATTGAAAAAGCTTTATATCACCAAATGGGATTAAGAAGGGTTTTTTTTTTTTTCAAAAAAAGAGAGAGAGAGCGTGCAAAATATGTATTTAAACTTTTCAAATGAATGTTGACATTTATTTAAAAATGTAAGCTGGCAGCTACCAGAAGGTTCACTGCTTATATTAGCTGAGCGGTAACCCCCATTACTTCTTCCCATTTCTTTTGACAAGAACGCTAACCAAAATGACAGCTCAGCCGAGTTTTAAAAGGCTCACCCTTTTTGAGGTCCTCCACAGAAGATGGTGCCAGACCAAGTTCAGGGAGAGATAATGGTCGAGAACAATAGATGTCAAATAGGTGGACATTTGGACAAAGGCAGCAATCAACTTTTGCTGAAACGGTTAGAGCAGAAGACAGCTTCTCAAGATGGGGATTGTAGGAAGAAAAATTGCAGGTGAGGTGCTCATAAACTTGAAAGGGAAAGAAATTGGTCGTTTGATCCTAAGAATAATGATTCAAGGCTGAATGCCACCTGTAGACAGCACAGGCACCCCAACGCAATATCCTTAAAATGCATTAGGTGATCATTTCTATAATGCGTGCCCTACCTGCCAGATAAAGAAAGAATGGGTAGAAACAATTGGAGAGATATAATTCCATAAGGAATTTGGTTCCAAGCCATGAAGGGCTTTACAGGTGTCAACCAGAATCTTGACTTGCATGGAAGTCAATGTAGCTCATGGAACAGTGGTATCGATTTTGCTAAGTAACTGGCACCAGTAATTGCCTGCACTACTACAGATTCTGAATACTCTTCTGAAGCTTCTGAATACTCTTCAAGGGCAGCCTCATGTGAAGCGTATTGCAGTAATCCAATCTGGAGGTTACAAGGGCATGAACAGTTTATGCCCTGCTAGTGTTCTGCCCCAGCTACGGATCCCAAATAACACAGCACACACAAAGTCTGTACGAAACTTAAATTTACTAAAATAACTCAGTCTTTTCCAAACAAAGGCTGTTAAGCAACTTTCTTAACAGCCTACAAGAAACCAAAGATAAAGTAATCACAATCTTACTAAGGTTGGCAGAAAGCCCAGAAGCAATTTGCAGAGAATCCAGATGCGAACGAGAATGAAGTTGTTCCCTACAAATTGCTTCAGTCAGTGTTCCTCCTTAAATAGGCTAAGGGAGTGGCCAATTAGCCCCAAGCCTTACTCTCGAGGACACTTCCTCCTGAGGAGCCACTACTGCCTTTTGGCAGCTCTGTGCGCCCGTGCATCGAGAAGAGGAGGCTCCTCCTCTTCATCCTCTTCACTTAAAGGAGCTTCTGGAGGTTCTGAAGGCCCTGGCTGAATCCCTGCCTCTGGCAACACATCTTCTCCAGCCTCTTCATGTCTGACTTGAGTGCCAGCTGCACAGGCTGCTGGCGCAGCACCACACCAGCCTCCTCGCTGTCAGAATCAGCTACAAGCCACACAGGCTGCTGATGGGCCACAACAGCTAGTCATTAGCAGAACTCTGTGTCCGATTCTCAACAATACTGCAATGTGTGAGGAAGCCTCCTGCATACCACAATCTGATCCTTGCAGGTCCTGTTCTCTCATAGAGGTAGTCCTTGACATATAACTACTTGTTTAATGATGTTTCAAAGTCATGACAGTCTTGGAAAAAATGACTTATGACTTAAATTTGCACTTTAGACTGTTGTACTGTCCCTGGATCACATGATCACAATTTGGGATCTTGGCCACTGGCTCACACTTATGACCAGTTGAAGTTTCCCGTGGTCATATGATCACAATTTCTGACCTCGTTTGCTCATTTGCAGCAAAAAAGAAAAAAGCTCTTTGGGAAATTTAACAATCATCGTGAGTCATTTTATAACTACTTTAAAACTTGTCATAAATTTGGGTCCAAGTTGACTTAGAACTGCAGTGTCTTATGATGAAAATTCCGGTTCCAATTGTGGTTGTAATAACCTGTAATTATTCTCTCAGGAATAGCAAGAGCATTAAATGCTTACACATATTTCAAGTGAAATTGCCACAATTGTAATTCTCAAAAATCATATCAGATATTGATCAATTGATTTACTGTGGCATTTGTATTGATCCCACCAACACCAACTCTATTCATCTTATACTTTTCCATACAGTAATTGGATTAGAACTGAAATAATGATGATTAACCATCTGTATTCTCTATAATTATATAGATATTAACCATTTGAGGCTTCCAAATTATAAATATGTATGGTTTTCCTAATTTTTTCTTTGTTTTGGTTTATTTTTGATTAGGCCTGGGTGTTGCATGTGTTCAATAGAATATAATGATAATAGAAAGAATGACAACAGTAATAACACTGCAGTGTATGAGGATACCACCATCCCTGCTGTTTTCTGTTGTCAATGATTCTCTTTGAGGAATAGTAACCCTGGGCATAAAAAGCTTATACAGATTTTTATTGTCAGTAGAAAGGGATCCTTAATAAATTCTGCTAAGTTCTCTGAGCTGCTATTTTATCCTGCCTGAAATTTCAGTGGTCTTGCTGGATCATTCCATTATTTCAAGTATGGCCCACAGATCCTACACAGGCAATAAAATCTGTGCAAGAGGCCTCAAATATGGCTATTTATGCATTTAAATGACCTCTATATCTAGAACCCACTAGTGCGTTAATATCACAGCTAGGTCCAGTGTATTTCATCTTATATGCCTCTCCTAAAGTTAAGTATCAGTATGAATGTTTCTCAACTTTGGTAGCTTGGAGATATGTGGACTTCAACTCCCAGAATTCCCCAGCCAGCCATGCTGACTGGAGAATTCTGGGAGTTGAAGTCCAGACATCTTCAAGATGCCAAGGTTGAGAAACACTGTGTCAGGGTTCTGACAGATGCCCTAATTAAATCATGAGTCTTGAGCTAAGCTTCAAAAAAAATCAGTTATTTATTAGGAGCTTCATGTCGGCACTTTCCAAGTGAAGCCAGCTCTGACCCTACATAATTTACGCTCCAATTATAACCCTGTTTCCCCCTCCCCCCAGGGTGCGTCATCAATCACATTCACCAACGGAGCAATTTCACCGGTTGTAGGGGTCACTCCTCTCAGCTGCTGTAGGTAACTTTGAGATACAGCCTTGAGAGAGATAAGCATGGAATGTGCATCTGTCCTTGGCTGCTCTGCCATTTTGCCAGTTTCCCATTTCCCCTAGCCTATGGCAACTCGAGAGCAGGCCAGGGATGCTTTGCAAGTTGACACACTGATCTGTGTGGAGATTAACATGTGAACAATCTCTCTCAAAATTTGTAATGAATGGATGGTCACTTCCTCTATCCACATGAACAATTCCCCCCAGCCATTTTTAAAGAAACAAGGAGGTCTCAAGAAGACCAGCATTCACGTTCATTTAAAAACAGATATGGTCTTTTTTGTGAGCTGGTATTTCATTTTATCACAATTCTGGATCCAACTGAGAACTCCATTTTGTAAAGGTGGTCTCTGGCAGTTCTTCAAAACTCCCTGCTGCACTCGCAGGCCTAGAAATTAGTTGAGTATTTATCTCCATTTCACCTGGAGAAGGTGAAATTCCCCAACAATTTCTCAAAAGCAAGACTTCTCTTCAGAAGTAACCCTAGCATCACCACTGAAGAAAGAAAAAAGAGAGGATTTAAGAAGTATTTCTTGGGATTTAGTAGTAGAATGGCAAGCTAATATAATGGAAGAAGTGGTTGTTCAAAGCAAGTCAAGACATTAGGGTACATCCCTTGGTGACCCCAGCACTAAAGTAGTCCAAGTACACCATATTCCACTAACTGGATTTTTTTTTTTAAAAAAAAAAAGAAGAAGGTATCTCCTCTTTCAAAGAAATTCCAAAAGCAAAGTCTCTTCCATTATTTTATGAAGGTAGAAAAACTGCAGTGCAAATATTTACAATTAGAAAATGCATTTGGAATGTCCTTTTCAGACTTTTTAAGCAAGTTGGTTCTAGGGGAAAAAAACAAAAGGGCAATTCGGTCTGTTGCATGAGTTACGGATCCTTTCAGATGTCACTTTTGCGTACGAAAGAGTATATTTGTGGATACATGTAAAAAAAAAGTGTTTTCCGTGTATAATTAATTTTGGTATCACCTGCCGCTTTCTCTGCCATTGTCCCTACGATTTGGAATATTCTATCCCCCCCAAAATGGTGAGGCGGATTCCCAATTTCCTTTAGAAAATATCTAAAGACCTCACTCTGGCATCTTGTTTGGGACTCATAATGGGGTACACAGCTGTGGGGTTGATTAATGCACCTAAAAGCTGTCCCCTCATCTTTTAATTAACTTTTAATGTCACATTTTTAACTATTCATGTCCTATTAAATTTTTTATATTTAGCTTTTATGTTTTTTAACATTTTATTTGTATACTGTCCAGGATCCTTGTGTAATGGAAATGGGCAGTTTCTAAATATGATGATAGATGA
Organism: Pituophis catenifer annectens; assembly: GCF_029215685.1. NCBI lineage: Eukaryota > Metazoa > Chordata > Lepidosauria > Squamata > Colubridae > Pituophis > Pituophis catenifer. The sequence continues at coordinate 10,492,723 of NW_027256886.1, read as the reverse complement.
TAGATGATAGATGATAGATAGATAGATAGATAGATAGATAGATAGATAGATAGATAGATAGATATAATAGAGATAGAGATAGTTAGATATAGATGATAGATAGATAGATAGATAGATAGATAGATAGATAGATAGACAGATAGATAGATAAGAGAGAGATAGAGAGATAGTGAGAGAGAGTGTGTGTGTGTGAGAGAGAAAGATAGATATGCTTTATGTTCTCCCTCAATAAGTGGTGAAATAGTTAAGTGTTGCTTAATTCATTATTTTCCTGAAGGGATTTTTTATTCAAAAGCAAAAAGGAGAGAGAGAGAGAGGGAGGGGGGGGAGAGAGAGAGAGAGAGAGAAAGAGAAAGATAGAAAAGATTGTAAATAATGATACTTTGAAAAGAATCTCTGAACCTTGCAGCAGCTAATCACATTTTAATTTTGATGTATGGCTCATCCAGTGACAGAAGAGATAGAGAAAATATTTTCTTTTTTTATCATGAAGAAATCAGATTAGTTAAATGAATTAAAAGTCATTGCCAGCAGACCTTGACAAGCTTTGGTAATAAATATCCATGTCTGTTGCTCTGAATAATTTTTAAAAAATATTTATTAGGATTGGTTGCATTGTCAGCCAGATGTTTAGATTGGATTTGGCATTTTTATCCACCCATCAAATCTCTTCTCAAGGACCTGGGACATGCAGAGTTGTTTGATGATGTTAAAGGTTAGGGCTTACAGGATTTAAGCTGTTCCAAGTAAAGCTGCCTTTTGCAATTGACTGATGGTGATTTTGTGATTGATGCAGGATTTGGGTTTGGCTGGTCTAGAGAAAAGAAGGACTAGGGTGGATATGATAGCAGCATTCCAGTATTTGTCACAAAGAAGAGGGAGTCAACTTATTTTCCAAAGCACTAGAGAGCAGGACAAGAAACAATGGAAACTAATCAAGGAGAGAAGCAACCTGGAATTAAAAGCAACTTCCTAAAAGTGAAGACAAATAACCAATGGAACAGCTTGCCTTCAGAAGTTGTAGGTGCTTCATCACTGGAGGTTTTTAAGAAGAGACTGGACAGTCACGTGTCTGAGTATGGTATAAGATCTCCTGCTTGAACAGGGGAATAGCCCAGACTTTAACCCAATTTATTTTATTTTATTTATTTTTATTTATTTGATTTATATACCGCTCTACTCCCGAAGGACTCAGGGCGGTGAACAGTCAAACAGTAAAAATACATAGATACAAAATTTAAAAACAAAGTAAAATCAAATTAAACAATTTGGCCCAGACAAATTAAAACACCCCAATCATTTAAAAACCGATTAAAATTTGCATAATTAAAAAGAGGGAAAGGATTAGGCCAGGCCCGCCTGGTGGAATAAAAAGGTCTTAAGAGCGCGGCGGAAGGTGCGCAGATCCGGGATCCTCTGTATCTCCGGGGGGAGCTCGTTCCAGATAGTAGGTGCCCCCACAGAGAAGGCCCTCCCCCTAGGGGCCGCCAGTCAACATTGTTTGGCCGCCAGCACCCGGAGGAGCTCCTCTCTGTGAGACCGTACCGGCCGGTGGGAGGCTATTGGTGGTAGTAGGCAGTCCTGTAGATAACCAGGTCCTAAACCATGGAGCACTCTAAAGGTGGTAACCAAATTGAAAATTTATGGAGCCGACTAAAGAAACTTGTTAGTCAGAAGTGACCCAGCAATAAAACCCTGTTAATAGAAACAATCATTCAATCTTGGTTTCACATTATAACAGCTGCAGAACTAAAAGACTTTGTTTACTCCAGGGAAAGACGTTGTAAGGCCATCATTCATGCTAAAGGTTACCCAACTAAGTATTAACTGACCTGGGGATAATTTTTGTATATCTCGTTTTTTCCATTGGTGATAATTTCTGTATATCTCATTTTTTCCACGTGTTTCACTTTTCTCCTTTATACTATAACTGCTATTCTAATAGCAAATCCTTTATACAAGTTATTGCATTACATTCTTGACTAAATTATCTTTCCATTGATATATAATTTTATGGTACTACTCCAAAAAAAAAAAAATGGCGTTATTAGCTAGTTTTAGAAAATACACTTTTCTCAAAAGGTTTCCACAATTTTGGCCACTACTGTAAGTGTCTCTGGTGTTGTTTCCTTTCAAACAGAAACAGAACCGGTAGTAAATATTTTGGTGGGCGGGCCCACACGCGGGTCGCAACTACCGGTTCGCCTGAACTGGTCTAAACCAGCAACAGTCCAACTCTGAGTTTAGGCACTCAAGAGAAACCATTCACTTCATGCAGATATTTCATTAACTGTTTGTACACAGTGCACATAAGGCTTTTTACATTAGCCAAACTTGACATTTTACCTTCACTTTTTCTGGAAGGGAGATTTCATAGACACCTATAGACAATGTTTTTTGCCTGTGTCCTTTGGAAGAAATCAAATCAATACCCTTCTTCTCTGTCCCTTTTACTCAATCTGGCATGAAGATTTAATTACATCTTTTAACTTACAGGCACAGCAAAAGAGAAGCTGATCTTATTCTGCTCTTGTGAGCACACACTGTAGAGATCACCTCCAGGAGTAAAGCTAAATTCTGTATGATTGCTGTCACTGTTCACTGCATGATACTAACCTATTTAAAATCTGCTCCAGGCAGAATTTTAAAACTACCATTTCACGTTCTGGCAATGTTAAAGAATATCCAGCAACGGCAAATAAATTTACATTCGTAAATTACAGGTAGTCCTTGCATTGCAACAGGTTGAATAGAATAGAATAGAATAGAATAGAATAGAATAGAATAGAATAGAATAGAATAGAATAGAATAGAATAGAATAGAATAGAATAGAATAGAATAGAATTCTTTATTGGCCAAGTGTGATTGGACACACAAGGAATTTGTCTTTCGTGCATATGCTCTCTGTACATAAAAAGAAAAGAATTCGTCAAGAATCATAAGGTACAACACTTAATGATAGTCATAGGGTACAAATAAGCAATTGAATCATACTAGGAAACAATCAATATAAATCGTAAGGGTACAGCAACAAGGTTACAGTCATGCAGTCATCAGTGGGAGGAGATGGGTGAGAGAAACGATGAGAAGATTAATAGTAATGCAGACTTAGTGAATAGTTTGACAGTGTTGAGGGAATTATTTGCTTAGAGTGATGGCGTTTGGGGAAAAAAATTGTTCTTGTGTCTAGTTGTTCTGGTTTGCAGTGCTCTATAGAGCGTCTTGAGGGTAGGAGTTGAAACAGTTTATGTCCAAGATATGAGGGGTCTCTAAACATTTTCACAGCCCTCTTTTTGACTTGTGCAGTATACAGGTCCTCAATGGAAGGCAGGTTGGTAGTAATTGTTTTTTAGTAATTGTTTTAGCAACCATTTGAAGTTACAGCGAACTTTCCCAGGTTTACTTCACAACCTGGTTCCAAAATTCCAATGGCTGCCCCTCCTGTGATCACATGATTACATATCAGACATTTGGCAATTGGCCCATAAAACGGCCATTTGTAGCTTCCCATGGTCATGTGACTATTTTTTACAACAGTTTTGCTGGAAACTGCATTTAGTTCTGGTTTTTGGCAAAATTGGCTTTATAAATACAGTGATTGTTTTACGACCATGGCATTTGCTTAACAATTGTCATAAATAAGGTTGTAAAATTGGGTTACTTTATGGCTATCATGATATGACCATAATAGGCAGGTTCCATTGCATTCATAAGTTGAAGACTGACTATAATGCTTATCTTCCAGGAGCTATCACATCAGTGGCTTTATATTCAATAGTTATGAAATTAAAATTCACGTATTTTATTATTATTGTATTTTAATAATTGGAAATGTAATAGTTTTAGAAACTCAGTAAATTAGTCGATTCCTTTTGATTTCTTTAATATCGTATATTAATTGTTTGTGATATTTTGGATTTTTTTTCTAGTAAACATAAAATTGTACTTACCCGTGGTCATTGATCATAATCAAAGTCTATCAAACAAAAATCAACTCACAGCACGGATGGAATTCCAGTTCAAAGAAGCAAACTTTAAAATTTCTGCTAAGAACCAAACTTTTAGCAATTTCAGTAGCAGCTTTTGAGCTGTTGTCAACTCAAGTATTAACAAGTCATGATTATTGAATGAAAGCTTACAATTGTGAAGTAGTGTACACTATCTCAGAATACTGAATAATAACAATTGGAATGAATAATTTTTTGTGCTTTACTTTTGTATTTTAGACACCATAATTGTACTAATTTCTGTTCTAGTATTCTTCTGCATCTGATATTGTCTGTACATTGCTGCTGTCAGCAACTTAGCTGTTGTCTTTTGAATAAAGTAAAAAAAATTCAGACACTTTTCAAAGTCAATTCCACATGGGGGAAAATATTTATAAGGGTCTGATCGGGCTGCATCTTATGTTGTTCTGACAATGGATTTCCAATTCGTCCTCAATTTTTCCTCCCTTGTGACTTCATTTCATCTAATGTACTCTCAAGGCGCTTGAGAATTTCTTCTGAATTTTTCCTGGAAGTGGTTTTGAGCCTCCCTGTTCATTAGAGATTGCAGAAGGAGCAAATGGTACAACAATCACATTGAGCAAAAAAAAAAAAAGAGAGAGAGAAAGGCTTGGCATAACATGAAGAAAGATGATTGAAGCAATGAAGCATCTGTTTTGCAATCAAGAAGTACTGTTCAATCCTTGACATTGCCAGGTAGAAGTTGGGAAGATTTCAGTCAGAAATTCTGGAGAAATTTATTTATTTCACTCATCAACCCAACAAGACAGACACAGATTTCAGAGGATAATTAGAATTGCAGAAAAAACAATTGCTACCAACCTGCCTTCCATTGAGGACCCGTATACTGCACAAGTCAAAAAGAGGGCTGTGAAAATATTTACAGACCCCTCGCATCCTGGACATAAACTGTTTCAACTCCTATCCTCAAAACAACACTATAGAGCACTGCACACCAGAACAACTAGACACAAGGACAGTTTTTTTCCCGAATGCCATCACTCTGCTAAACAAATAATTCCCTCAACACTGTCAAACTATTTATTAAGTCTGCACTACTATTAATCTTTTCATCGTTCCCACCACCCATCTCCTTCCACTTATAACTGTATGACTGTAATTTTGTTGCTTGTATCCTTACAACTTATATTGATATTGTTTCCTGATTGCTTTTTTGTACCCTATGACTATCATTAAGTGCTGTACCTTATGATTCTTAATGAACGTATCTTTTCCTTTATGTACACTGAGAGCATATGCACCAAGACGAATTCCTTGTGTGTCCAATCACACTTGGCCAATAAAAAAATCTATTCTATTCTATTCTATCACATTTATATAGTGACCCACCTTGTGAATGTGATTCTCGGCAGCACGCAATAAAAACAAACCATAAAATCCATCCTTAAAAATTATACCAAAATAAAAATATTAATATTGTTTTAAAAGACCAGGGGAGATTATCTTCGAGGTTACATACAGTGTGGCTATCTCACCAGTTCTCCATTTTTCTCAAATTCCCAAGCCTGTTGATTTAAACCATAATTTAAGGGATTTCTGGAAAATTGCCAGAAATTGGGCCAATCTCACCTCAAAAGGAATGATGTTCCAAGGGAGGACAGAAAGATAGGAATTCATACCCACCAGCTACTGAATAAAATTAATACACCACTCTGAAGAATCCTGCCATAATTATCTTCTTCTTTGAAAGGAAAATTCTAAAACATGTTCTCTTTCTTTAAATGGAGTGAAAGCTGGTAAATAAGTTGACTTGGTTGCTTTAGAGCAGTGTTTCAAATATGTGCAGACCAGTGGCGAAATCCAAATATTTTTACTACCGGTTCTGTGGGCGTGGCTTTTTTTTTTTTTTAAATTTGATTTATATGCCGCCCTTCTCCGGAGACTCTAAGGCTAAGCAATAGCCTTCATACTTTTGTATATTTTATACAAAGTCAGCTTATTGCCCCCACAAACTGGGTCCTCAATTTACCTACCTTAGAAAGGATGGAAGGCTGAGTCAACCTTGAGCCTGGCAAGATTCAAACTTACTTTAATTGCAGACAGCTGGTGTTAAATTACAGTGCTTTTAGTCTGCAGAGCTATCCAGGCTCCTTGGTGGGCATGGCAAGGGAAGGATACTGCAAAATCTCCATTCCCATCCCACTCTGGGGCCAACCAGAGGTGGTATTTGCCAGTTCTCCAAACTACTCAAAATTTCTGCTACCGGTTCTCCAGAACCTGTCAGAATCTGCTGGATTTCACCCCTGGTGCAGACCATGTTTCATACTGGCTAGAGAATTCTGGGAGCTGAAGTTCACACATCTTAAAGTTCTCAAGATTGAGAAAATCCTGCTCTAGGGCATACTTTATTGTTCCAGCAAAAATTTATGTGTTTGTTTATTTATTGCCATCCATTTCACTGTGGAACTACTCTGGGAAGTTTTCCACAATGAAATGGAAAAACAATGATAAAGAAAATGTAAACAATAGCAAAGGAATAAAACAATAACAATAAGCAGGTGAAGTACAATAATATGAAAATAAAAAGATGGGTGGAAGGTGAGTAGGAACCTAGGGGGGAAAGTGGGGTCAACTCGTTAGTTTGGCAGCCACCTCCAGTGATGTATAAGCCTCTTCAGCTTCTTGGATGAGAAATAAAACATCTTCAAAAGAAAAACAAGGGAGTCCAGTTGCCTCCTGAAAAAGTACCTTTGAGACAACCATGACCTGGATGACTGGGAATCTCTATAGATGTTTAGCTATACAATTTGGGATGAACCCCCTTTTAATGGTGTGGGAGTAGAAATGGATTTCCAGAGGAAAAATTGCAGTCTACAGGAACCAGGAGCACCACGCAGGTGACCCTGAGGAAACAGATAAACCTCCAAGTGCTTCAATGACCCTCTAAAAGGGTGCAAATGACCAGCTGTCTGCAAGGAATATAAATCCTTCCATTCCCCACTATCCTGTCAGAGCTGAAGAAGCTTCTTGGATGAAGAGCGAAATGTCTTCAAAGGAAAAAAAAAAATCCAAGAAAGTCCAGTTGCCTCTTGAAAAAGCACCTTTAAGTGCAAAGGAGTATTTAAATTGGGTTGTCTGGTCTTCTTGTTGCCAGATAACTGTGCTGTATCAGCTTTCTCTGTCACTTTTTTTTTTATTTAAAAAGTTTTACAAATACATTTTTCACCCCGATTTCCCCCCCCAAACCCTCCCTAGCCCTCCCCTCCCCCATGACTTCCTCAAGATGAAATCCAAATCAAAATCACATTTTATAATACTATAACCCCTAACTATTCCACTCCGTGTACTATTCATTTCTTCGTAAATAACATTCAGTTATTCTATCCCTATATAATACATTCAGCTAAAAGCTATCTGATATTTCCTAGTTTGATATTTATTCTGTACATAATCTATCCACTTCTTCCACTCCCATACATAAGTCTCTTGAGTCCGATCTTTTAGATATGCTGATATCTTCGCCATCTCTGCAAAACTGGCCATCTTCAAAGTCCATTCTTGAATTGTAGGCATAACATCCCTTTTCCAATATTGACCAATCAGTAATCTCTGTCACTTTTAAACGTCCAAATTTGCACACAATTCCTACAAGAATTGTTAAATCGGATGAATTTCCTCTGCAGTCACACTTTGCTGACTGTTCAGTTTGTTTTGTTTACTTCCCTTTTTTGGAGCAGCTACATGTTCTTTAATGATCTGGGAACCTCTAATATCTAATTATGGCTGTAATTATTAGTTCAGTAATGAAAAGGTTTGGAGACACAATTACATAAGAGCAGTTTTGGAGTTTTTAAGAGCTTTTCTTTCTTTTTTCTTTTTTAAAGAAGAAATCTGCACCTGCCACTGATTAAATTCTTTGCCTTCTGCTATAAAAGAGAAAATGCTAAAATATCATTTCCTTCATGATCCAGATTTGCTTGGAGGTTCAGCATTAATTACTATCCCGTGAATGCCTTTAAATCAGGCCCAGATTTCCAAGGTGTGAGTATCATAACAGCATGGTAAATCCTTCAGCATTTGCCTAGAAAAAGAGCACTGCCTTTGACTGATGAGCCCAGCCTTCTGAAGCCCTATCTGTTATGTAGCTACAGCCATTAAAGGCATTACAAGAGCACCAGCAGCTAAAAAGTTTTAGGCTGGCGGAGGTACCCTCATAAATCAAGATTCTGTGTGCAAATGACTGGTTTGGAAATTATTCCCTCCGATTTTCCCAGATGGAGACAAGGTCTTTTGGGCTAGAGTTTTGCACCAAAAAAACAAAAAAAAAACCCATGCATACCTGTAAATCACATCTGTCACTGCAGTTCATGAACAAATAGCGGGCAAGGACAGTCATTTCAGAGGATAAAAGTGACAACAATCGGAAGGAGAGTTAAGTACATTTTGTTTGAATAAAATATTGGGTAGAGATAAATGCTTTCCAGATATTTAAAATTGCAGCTCAGATCAGCATAACAAACATGGTTATTTACTGGACTTCTAACCAGGATAAGTACTCTCCTCTCCTCTCCTCCCCTCCCCTCCCCTCCCCTGATAATGACCTTGGGAAACAGGAGAAAGAACTACAACAGTCTGATAAGAAGCAGCTGAGTTCAGAGAAGTATAGCAAACATCTCAGAAGGGAACCTCCCTAGTTTCTTGGATCATAAAAGTGAGTGGGGACCTTCAGACTTGCAAGATTTTACTGTCAACTTCAAAACGGAACAGGCCTGCTGCAGCCATCTTTCTGTTTCTCAGCTTGCCACAAAGTTTGGGAGGGGAAGAGGGGTTTGGAATGTCAGACTAGACAATAACAACAGATCATCCCATGGGAACCAAGGTCATCTCAACAGTTGCTGGCCAGAGATAAGAAGGAGTTGCCAAGGAGATGCCAGAAAACCTCATTGGACAATGTAACCTGTGACAATGAGGGAGGGAATTATCTATTATTTAATTATACTGAAACCGTGGGAAATAGTTGGAGCTGGTTTTGCTTTCATCCGTGCTGAAATGATGTACTCAATAAGACAGTTCTTTGAGAAAGCTGTACATCTCAGTGCTGAATTGGTTGGGTTCATTAGTCAGACCTTTGACATCTGTTATTGTATGACCGTACAATATACCTTTAAGAGCTGACAGGGCACATGAAAATGCACTGCAGGTACCTGAAAGTATGTGATAGAGAAGATCACAACCTCTTCTTAACAGTCACAAGGACCTCAATAATGGCATTAAGACCATAGGAAAGCAGATTACAAATGAATATTAGGATGGACAAAAACTTTATAACAGAATGAAAGCAGTTAGACAGAAATAATTATGCTGAGGTTTCCCTTCAAGACACGTATTCATCCAGAGGGTGGACAATAATCAGTTAGGGATGTCTTAATTTATATTCCCACACTAAACAGAGGCCGGAATTGATGCTTTAAATCAGTGGTCACCAACTGGTGGTCCATGAGAAAATTTTAGTGGTCTGCAGAAAAATTATTTGCACTAAATCAGGGGTCCTCAAACTACAGCCAGATATGTGCAATGAACGTTTGTGTTGCTGCAGAGAGTCTCCCTCTATGAGGTCTTTTTGCGCGGGTTGGAGGGGGACAGAAATTCCGACTTGGGGTCTGCTTCAACCTCCTGGTGCAGGGCTTTGGGTGAAGGCTGAAGGGAAGTGCCACTGGTGGCGAAGAGCCAGAGGGCCTTGTTCCAGTGGGACTGCATCATGGCCTGGAATTGGCTGAGTCTCCAGGCGCAGGTACCTGGCCTTGCACTCCCACAGGTATTCCCTCTGCTTGGAAAGCCTATGCTCGTAGTCATCAGTGAGGTGCTTCTGCTGAGCCTCCTTCTCGATCAGATCCAATCTGAACTGAGCCAGCTGTTTTGCCAACTCTTTCTCATGGTGGCTGCTTAGCTCCAACAACAGCTCCCTGTTGGGACCCTAAGGAGCCCAGGTGGGGAGGTGAGGAGTGGCTGGCAGGGAAGGGGTGAGGAGAGGCTGGCGAGATGCCCCACGATGTGAGTGACATCGAGTTGACCACACCGACCCAGCCACATGACCACTTAGCCATGCCCACCCAGCCGGTCATTAGGCAGATCATATTAGTGGTACACGGGATTTAAAATTATGAAGTTAGTGGTCCCTGAGGTCCAAACAGTTGGAGACCCCTGCTTTAAATGATCTGTTCTGTGATTAAGTATTTTTCACAGTCTTTCTGCTCTTCCTGCTTTAACTCAAGATTAGGAAGGATTTTTTTCCCTATTAAGGGACTTTTAATGATCTTCCTTTTAAGGAAAGAATGTGGAAGAGTAAGTTTTTGCCATAATTCCAAGAATGATAGGAATTGGGGCAAAAATGCTAGAGGACACTGGACTCCAAGAAAATGGAGCAAATCCAGGTATTTCAGTTCCTACTAGGTATTTTTTATGGAAAATTGCATATTAGCTTTTTTCTTTAATAACAAGTGCTGGTACAGAAGAAATGTTGGCTAGAATATGGGAACATTTCAATTGTACCATTTAATCCAAATAAAGAGAAATAATGAAAAGAGACTGCTTAATATTAAATTTTGTTTACTAACTTGTCTCATTCTCAGAAAGTCCAGGACTGTTTCTGGTACACTGGATCTTCAAATATATATTTTCAGGCTTTGCTATTTGTCTGACTTGGTAAGATGTATAACTTTGATCAGTAGTGGGTTGCTCCCGGTTTGGTCCGGTTCTATAGAACCAGTAGTAAAACCGTCGGGAGGCTCCACCCACCGGCCACGACATCATCATGGGTGATCTGCGCATGCGCAGAAGTGCACACGCTCCTGTTGCGAACTGGTAGTAAAGGTAAGTAGAACCCACCCCTGACTTTGATGTGTTGTGATTGGATCCTGAATCCTTACATCTGAAAAAGTATCGTGTCCTGTATTATCCATTGGCAGCGATTTCTGAACACTGAAACAAACAACAAAAGATTTTCCACCCTTCTGTTTCTCTCCAATTTATGTACATTTGGACAAAAGGCTGACAAAAGAGCAATATCTGGTGATTCGATATATTTAATGGCACCAAATTGCCATTTTATCAGTGTTATCAGTTACAGATCATCCTCAATTTACAACCATTCCTTTAGAAACAATTAGAAATTATGACAGTACAAAAAAAGAGTGATATCTAACCAGTTCTTGTACTTATGACCGTCACAGCAGCATAGTCACATGATCAAGCAACTTAAATATACACTGATTGCCGAGTGTCCAAATTTTGATCATATAACCATAGGGATGCTGCAACAGTCATAAGTGTGAGAACTTTTGTAAGTCTTTTTTTTTTTAGCACCACTGTAACTTTGAATGGTTGCTAAACAAATAGTCATAAGCCAAAGACTAAAAGAGCCTTGGTGGCGCAGCGGACTAAAACTGCTGTTAAAGTAGCACTTAGCTGCCAGCTGCCTGCAATTACTGCGAGTTCAATTCTCACCAGGCTCAAGGTTGACTCAGCCTTCCATCTTTCCGAGGTAGGTAAAATGAGGATCCGGTTTGTGTGGCAATAAGCTGACTTTGTATAAAATAGAACACTGCTTAGGGGAGGCCAAAAAGCCCTACTAAGCAGGTATATACAAAAGTATGAAGGCTATTGCTTAATGCATTGTAAGCCGCCCTGAGTCTCCGGAGAAGGGCAGCATATAAATTGAACTAATAAATAAATAAATAAATATCTGTGTGCATGACAGCATCATTGTCCATATATGTGAGTTACTGGGTGGGTCCGCCAACCAGCGATTGCTGCTACCGGTTCGAGCAAACCGCTCTGAACCAGCTGAATACTGTTACATATTGAATAGGAGCGAGTGTAGGTTTCACTCAGGTCTGCCAATCCAGCGGGAAAATACTCAAATCCCATTGGCTGACCTGTCTGACAGCTCCCTATAAAAGGCCAAGCAGTCAGACGAGCCGGCTGCAGGGTTGTACTGATCTACTAATAAAGAGCTGTTGTTACTGTTAGCACTGAGGCCTGTCTCTTCCATCGCCCGATCTAACAAATACCACCTCTGCTTCCAAGATTTGGTAGTGTAGTTCTGATGACGCAAACTAAAATTGCTTCTTTTTAAAAGCGTCATCGTGCTGCTGACCCATACTCAGTCTGCATTCAATTACTATTCCATGACCTTTTCCACAAGTACTATTACCAAGCCAGGTATCTTCAAAAATATCTTTTGTTTTCTAAGTGAAGAATTTCACATTTCATCCTGTTACTTTCAGGCTGTTCCTGTAACAAGGCAAGATTGTTCCCTTCTGTCAGAATATTAATCTTTCCAGTTTTCTCCATCCAAGACATTAATAAAAATATTGAAAAACAGAGAGCCCAAGGATGAACTGTGTTGCACCACCTCAATACATCATCCAATTTGATGATGAATCAGCAACAAATCTTCTCTGAGTATAATTTTTGAGCCAATTTTCCATCCATTCATGCCACCTAGGCCTCCCTTACTAGCTTGCTGTTCAGATTCACATGGAGCTCATTGCCAAATGCTTTGCTGAAATGATATTATGTCTATAGCAGTAACAAAACCTATTAAGAAATGGCTTCGAAAAATGAAAGATGGTAGTTGGAGAAGCCCACCCTGGCTTCTGATAATGATCACAGTTTTCAGAGTATTTATGGTGTGTTGTCAAAATACTAAAAAGTTTCATCAATTCATCCTAAAAGAGACAAGGTTTAAATTGATTTGACATAGTCAGTTGTATCCTGGGAATACCAGATTAACCCACTTGGTATATCTAAATCTCTGATCCACTCACTCTTTCCCAAAAAAGATATGGAGAAAAAATGTCTGAAAAATATATATTTGTTTACTAAATTTATATGCCAACATTCTCACTGGTAAGGTTACTCTGGGCAGCTTACAGACAATAAAACGCTAAATATAGGAACAATTTAAATTTAAAATGCTATGTAAAAATCTAGAATCAAGGAGATGGACAGCAGAGGGATGAGATCTTCATGGAGATCGTCATAAAATCTAGCTATTTCAGAATTTCCTGCCAAGACTTATCGTGTAGAACAATACTTCCCTAACTACAGTAGCCAAGCTATGACAAGCTATTGATGAAAACATAGTGGTAATCTTGGTGCAAGGATTCATGGGATACTAGGCACTTCCTGAAGAAAATGGAGAGTGCCTTTGAATATATAAAATGGTGGCTTTTGACCAGATTCTGTTGTGGTAATAAGATTTTCCCTCCACCTCACTTTGATATATGGTACTCAAATAATGAGTATATGGATAGAAACTATGGATAGAAATGTAATTTATTCAACTTTGGGCTCTGTGTTACTACCAGTTCAATACACAAATGTGTGCTCAAAATAAAAGTAAAAATATCTTATTTATTACTAATCTTTCCAGGCTGCTCCATCTCAACTACTGGGCAAAGTTTTCAATATTTCACTAGTAAAAATAGTATTACTTTTACATCCCTAGAGTTATTTTTTTGGACCTCTCAATACCGTAATTAGTATCCATAGTTACAATTCTTTTCTCTACTATATTGATTTATTTATTGGAAATTGTGTGTCCAGACAGATTTAAAACCAACAGGAACATGAATTATGCTGATACTTTGCTTCCCCCCCCCTTTTAAACTGGGGGAAAATTGCTAGAAAATTGAGACCCACAGCATGAAATCCCAATCAGCTGCCAATTTTCATTTCTACAGGACTCGTAGATATATTTTATATTCCCTTTTGTAACCTGTCTGGACATGATTTCTACTGAGTGACTCATAAACCAACACAATGTTTCAGACATATTTCCTTTTTCAGAGATCACAATGTTCCAATGAAAAAAAAAAATTAGGCTAACAGTACATCACTGTACGGAAAGAACATTACAAGTACCATAAAAATAAATTAAAGAAAAACTGTCAACAGGCTTTTTAAAAAGTAATTTTCTGGCTACTTAACTGGGTCACACAGTGGTGAGGGGAGAGGCATCATGGGAATTCTCCAAACATTACAAGTAACCCATAGAGGACAACAGTTAACAATTAAACATATTCTGTAGTAGGTTAACTGAAAAGAGACAGCCAGTTTGCTCCCAGGCTAGAAACTGGGAGACTATAGTTCCAGTTCTGCCTTGGGCACAAAGCCAACTTGGTAACCTTGGGCCAGTCCCTTGCTCTCAGCCCTACAAAGAAGGCAGTGGCAAGCCACTTCTGAAATCTTGCTGAGGAAATTCCAGGGACTTGCCAGTCAGAATAATAGAATATCAGAGTTAGGAGGTCTTTTAGTCCAACCACTCCAGAAGATAGACTCAAGATACAGAAGGATCTTGGCAGACTTGAACATTGGGCGCTATCTAACAAAATGAAATTCAACAGTGAAAAAAGTAAGGTTCTACATTTAGGCAAGAAAAACAAAAGGCACAGGTACCATATATGTGATACCTCACTCAACAGTAGGAACTGTGAGAGGGATCTTGGAGTTCTAGTGGACAACCATTTAGATATGAGCCAGCAGTGTGAAGCAGCTGCCAAAAAAGCCAACACAGTTCTAGGCTGCATAAACAGAGGGATAGAATCAAGATCACGTGAAGTGTTAATATCACTTTATAATGCTTTGGTAAGGCCACACTTGGAATACTGCATTTAGTTTTGGTCGCCATGATGTAAAAAAGATGTTGAGACTCTTTCTAGATGATTAGAGGACTGGAGGCTAAAACATATGAAAAATGGTTGCAGGAACTGGGTATGTCTAATTTAATGAAAAGAACCCCCTGCTTAGGCAGGAAACCCTACACCACTTCAGACAAATGGTTATCCAACATCTTCTTAAAAATTTCCAGTGTTGGAGCATTCACAACTTCTGCAGACAAGTTGTTCCACTGATTAATTGTTCTAACTGTCAGGAAATTTCTCCTTAGTTCTAAGTTGCTTCTCTCCTTGATTACTTTCCATTGCTTCTTGTTCTACCCTCAGGTGCTTTGAAGAATAGTTTGACTCCCTCTTCTTTGTGGCAGCCCCTGAGATATAGGAACACTGCATTTGATTTCTATCATGCCATTGTGGATCTTACTTTGTTTTTGTTTACTTCTCTGGAGGAATAGGAAGGGGAGAAGGAAAATGACTACCTAAAAAAAGCCACTGCATGACATATGACAGCCATTCTGGATAATATGCTACAAATGCACAAAAGTGAGCTCATTGGAAGACAGAGTTGTTGCCCTGACATAAAAGAACTTGGTTACACATGAACCTAGCCATCAAACTGGTTTTGCAGCTCTTCTAACCAAGTTCATCATGACTGTGAGAATTCAACATTTATTTTGAAGCAGGAGACACAAAGGGTGTGTTTTTACAAGGTAATTAACCCAGTAAACCACTTGACGTTTCCATAGTGTTTCTGACATTTCAGAAGGAAAAAACAATGAATCTATTCCTAGAACATTTACCATCTCATGTCATAGTTAACTGACAGCATACAGTATACAGAACGTATTTATAGTTATATTCTGTACACTGTGTATTTTTAGGTTCCTCTGGGATTATTTTGACCAAATGTCTTGCTATTCTCTTCTAGTCCGGTTTATTTATAAATGTTAGTTCCAATAATGGATTGTCCTTTCATCGTTAGCAGGTACATTCTAGGAATTTTTTTAAAAAATAGTTCTCCAAGGGCCACAATCAGTGTTACACTTATTGCATGGTGACACAGTGGTTAGGATGCAGTATTGCAGGCTAACACTGCCGACAGCTAGACGTTCGATCCTGATCAGCTCAGTGTTCATTCAGCTATCCATCCTTCTGAGGTCACTAAAATGAGGACCCATATTGTTGGGGTCAATATGAGAGCATATTAACAAATTCAATACAAATTCCTTGTGTGTCCAATCACTTGGCCAATAAAAACACTTGGCCAATAAAACACTTGGCCAATAAAAAATTCTGTTCTGTTCTGTTCTGTTCTGTTCTGTTCTGTTCTGTTCTGTTCTGTTCTGTTCTATTCTATATGCTGACATTCGTAAACCACTCAGAATTTCTGTAAACCACTATGGAGCACTATATAACTCTAAGTGCTTTTGCTATTGTTACAAACAGCTGTAAGGAAAGTTCCCCTTTTTGGTAGACAGTGCATTTCAACTGTTCCCCTGTGCAATTAAAGCTAGAGCAATGTTTCTCAATTCTGGCAGCTTGATGATGCATGGTCTTCAACTCATCATGAAGTCAACTTGAAGTCCACAGATCTTCAAGCTGATGAGGTTGAGAAACATAGTGCTGGGAATTAGTTTGAATTAGAATCTGTTTTCTATTCATGTTTTCTATTTGTTTTAATCATGGATAGATTTGCATACTCCAAAAATGTTAGTCTCGCACATGAGTTGTGTGACTTCCCACCCCCCAAAGTGTTAATCTGCTACATTAAAATGTGAAAAATGTGTTTGGTGGATTTGCATATTTTCCTTGCCTACAGTACGTTCAGAGAAATCCATATCTGAAAGGAAGAAGATGAAAGGGCTTAGCAGGATGAACCATCCTATGACCCAGAAATATTGGCTACTCGGTTGCTCAGTAGTAGCTACTCAGCAACTCTAGTTTTGACAAGCAAGTATTTTTGCCCTTTTTTCATTTTCAAATGCTGAGTGAGTTTCCCTCTGTAGAAAGTTAGATCCACGGTGGATGATCCACCCCTCTCCTAGAAGAATGAAATATTCTAGGAAATATTAAAAAGGCAGAATATTATATTTCCCTGGGTGAGAAATGGAGAAACATGGGGGGGGGGGGGGCGGGGGTTGAGGCAGGAAGCAGACTCACTCTTAATAGCCCCCACCCTCCTCAATAGCCCACAGCAGATGTCAGCACTTAAGAGACAAAGAGATGGCTAGGTCTATTCATAAGCAAATACCCACATCCAAGATCTAACAAAGGTAGGATTAGCTCTCTGCTGCCACAATAGGAATTGCCCAAAGCCCCTTCATTGCATCACCCAGCACATTTACACCAAACTTGACTCAGACAAACATGATCCCACATAGCCCCCTGGGAGTCTGACAGTCAATAGAATACATGCCCTTGTCACAGGAACAGGAAGCTCAAGTTCAAAGCCCAAGAGAGGATATAAATAACACTCACTCTCCACTCCATGTGGTCAGCTGCCCTGAATCACATAGTGCTTGGTGGTTCTGCTTCACCATTAAACCATCCTTCCAAGCATCTTCCATGTTTCCAGTGTCTTTCTCCCCACTTGGAACTGAACCCAGGTAGACATTTCTTCCAACACCTTTATAGTTAAGGAATTCTGGTGATACTGTATGTGTTTTAGTTATCAGTGCTATGAATAGAGTTGTTCCTTTGAAAACACAAAGAAAACTAGAGCTGCTTGTATTTATTTATGTCTGTTTCAAACAATGATAACCTTACCATCTTGGGGAACAACATAACCTCCTTTCAGGCATCTCTTTTGCATTTACAGTCAGTCCGCTTAATGCCCTTCGGAACTTTTTAATCTACACCGTTAGAAATTTCTGCCACTAGGTTAAACTTGCAGAGGTAAGGATGGCGATTAAAATTCTTTCAGAAAGGATAAGTCGCCCTAGAAAGCTTGACAAAAGAAAGGAGTGAAGAGGAAGGATTTTTTAAAACAATTAAATGCACCTCCAAATTAAAAGATCAAGGGCAATAAAGAATAAATGTTAGATGTTTATTATCCAAGCCTGTATAAATTATCTTCCTTAGAGTAATGCACACACTTTGCTTTCTCACACATTTACACAGCTGTAACTGTTACCTCGTCTCTCACGCCTATGAAATTCTTGATTATTTTACTTAGCTGGATCAGTTATTCTAGCAGTATAATATGGGAATTTGCACTGGCAGCCTTGAAGAGAAAGGAGAAAGGCTTAGAAGCCTGACACAGGATTCAATCACTTTCTTTTTTGACTAACCTCTATCCATACCCTTTGGAGGTCCATCAGGTCAATTTCACATTTCCATATAATCTACCGCCTCCATATTCCAAGCTAAAGATATTGGAAAAGGAAGACCAGATTTTAGGCTGCAAAATCTGAATCCATCACTAGAGGGTAGCAAAGAGACACAAAAATGGTATTTGCTTCCCTCTAGTGGTTATCTAGTGGTGGTGGTTGTCAGTGGTGGATGAGTTTTTTTGTGGTTTTTTAAAACGTCTTGGCTCAGTGCCTAAGATGCTGAGCTTGTCGATCGAAATGTTGGCAGTTCAGCAGTTCGAATCCCTAGTACTGTGTAACGGGGTGAGCTCCCGTTACTTGTCCCAGCTTCTGCCAACCTAGCAGTTCGAAAGCATGTAAAAAATGCAAGTAGAAAAATAGGGACCACCTTTGGTGGGAAGGTAACAGCGTTCAGTGCGCCTTTGGCATTTAGTCATATCAGCCACCTGACCATGGAGTCGTCTTCGGACAGTGTTGGCTCTTTGGCTTTGAAACGGAGATGAGCACCACCCCCTAGAGTTGGGAACGACTAGCACATATGTGCAAGGGGAACCTTTACCGTTACCTTTTAAAGATGTCTCTACAGAAGAAGAGACAAAAGCAAAGCAGGCAAATAAGGCAAACGGAAGGTGAGATCACCAATCAAGGCCAAATATATTTTTAAAATATATTTTAAAAATATGGATTTACTAGACATAATTGTGAACATTTGGCTGCTGCTGGGGGCTATAGTCTCTGAAAAGCATACCCAGGTTCATTTAAAAGGTCACCATGATTTTAGGCTGATGACTTTTAAATATACTGGTTAAATACATTAGTTAAATACATGGCTTCATGGCATTTAAATACACCTGTGAATATCTGGGTTGATTGCCAATGCAATTCTGAGTATAAATTGTATCTTACAGTTCCTGCAGCCCTGAATAATGGGCTGCAAATACTTTAGAAAATACTTTTATCTATAAGATTTGGACCATCTATTTAAATCAATTAGACCTCTGGTGTCACCTGGTTGTTATTTGGGGCAGGGCTTCCCCCGTGAGATTGGGGCCTTACCATTCTTACAAGTCTTTGGCAGGGGTGAAATGCTCCCGGTTCGGACCAGATTGGGTGATCCGGTTTATTATATTCATTCAAATTACATTAGTCACTTCTAAATTAGTGGATTATTTATGAATATTGTTGTTGTTGTTAGTTGCAAAGTCATGTCCGACCCATCGTGACCCCATGGACAACATTCCTTCAGGCCTTCCTGTCTTCTGCCATCCTCTGGAGTCCATTTAAGCTCATGCCTACTGCTTCAGTGACTCCATCCAGCCATCTCGTTCTCTCTGGTCCCTTTCTTCTTTTGCCCTCAATCTTTCCCAGCATTAGGCTCTCCTCCAATGAGTCCTTCCTTCTCATTAGATGGCCAAAGTATTTGAGTTTCATCTTCAGGATTTTGCCTTCTAAAAAGCAGTCATCTCCTCTAGGACTGACCGGTTTGATCGCCTTGCAGTCCAAGGGACTTGCAGGAGTCTTCTCTAGCATCATAGTTCAAAGGTCATGAACATTACAAGTCTGTGAATTCTTTTATTTTCCTTATGTTTTTTTTTTTTTTACCAACTGTAAACCATTACTTCATCTTATAAAACATATATAGCATCCATCTCAAGCTTGGATAGTTTATAGCTTTGACCCCAAATTAAATAGACTTCTGTTCCTCATTGCTACATAGCAATTTAGTTTGCAGGTGTTAGCAAATTATTACACCATGCCAAGTGTCACTACTTTTTCCAAGTCCAGCTGCTCCAGAAGGAATGGGAGATGAGACCATTTTTTTTCCTTGTTCAGTTCACGATCCTAAGGAACAATATCTTCATATTCCACCCATCATGCCTATTTGATATAAAAATATCTCATTCTGCTTTTGAAAGAGATGTATGATTAGACTTTGGCAATTTTCTGTCCTCAACTTCAAGAATTTAAGAGAGGGTATTTGCAAAGTCCATTTTCATAATAAAGAAAAAGTGGCATAGATATGAAAGGCTTCATTATAATTAGGTAAAAATAGTTTTTTTATTGAATATGGAGTCCAGAGGTTAGAAAAACAGGCTGTTCTTTTTTTTTCTTTTTTTTTTCATGCACTTAGTTTGAATTCTTTTTAGGGTTTAGGTTCTTTTTAAGCTGGGTTCTCATCTGTGAAATGGAAAAAAATGGCAGGATATTGCAGAGAATATTGGGGTTACACTTCTGAACTGAAAATGCTTTTCAAGTTTAAAATTATATAAATAAGGAGTTGCCTTTTCATGCCATTGTAAAGCAAGAGGTCACTGGAAAAAAATCTGGGAAGTTTTTGATTTAATTCTTAAGTTAGAACAATTAATCAGTGGAACAACTTGCCTCTAGAAATGCTCCAGCACTGGAAGTTTTTAAGAACACATTGGATAACCATTTGTCTGAAGTGGTGTAGGGTTTCCTGCCTAAGCAGGGGGTTGGACTAGAAGACCTTCAAGGTCCCTTCCAACTCTTCTCTTCTCTTCTCTTCTCTTCTCTTCTCTTCTCTTCTCTTCTCTTCTCTTCTCTTCTCTTCTCTTCTCTTCTCTTCTCTTCTCTTCTCTTCTCTCCTCTCCTCTCCTCTCCTCTCCTCTCCCATTCCATTCCATTCCATTCCATTCCATTCCATTCCATTCCATTCCATAACAATGTCATTGTTACTAACATGTTAAGGAAAACACCATTTTCCCCTTTGGCAATTCTTGGACTGGTAAAGCAATCCAACTTATTACTGACCATAGTTATTAAGTATGATAATTTTATGAAAAGCAACTCATCCTGCACATATGTTCTAGTATGGAAGCCCAGTCTAAAATGGAAATTTTGGGCTAACCAGATTTAATTTATTCAACTGATAGCAGTGTTCCAATATTCGAAGGGCTGCCACAAAAAAGAGAAGGTCAACCTATTCTCCAAAGCACTAGGAGTCAAGACAAGAAGCAATGGATGGAAACCAATTGAGAGAAGCAACCTAGAATTAAGGAGAAATATCATAATGGATATCCTAATAAAGCATCAATCAATCGAACAGCTTGCCTTCAGAAGTTGTGAGTGCTCCATCACTGGAGGCTTTCAAAAAGAGACTGGGCAACCATTTATCTGGAATGGTATACTGCTTAAGCAAGGGGGTTGGACTAGATGGTGCCTTAAAGGTAAATATAAAGGTTCCCCTCGCACATATGTGCTAGTTGTTCCTGACTCTAGGGGGTGGTACTCATCTCCATTTCAAAGCCAAAGAGCCAGCACTGTCCAAAGATGTCTCCATGGTCATGTGGCCAGCATGACTAAATGCCAAAGGCACACGGAACGCTGTTACCTTCCCACCAAAGGTGGTCCCTATTTTTCTACTTGTATTTTTTACATGCTTTCGAACTGCTAGGTTGGCAGAAGCTGGGACAAGTAATGGGAGCTCCCCCTGTTATGTGGCACTAGGGATTTGAACCGCTGAACTGCCAACCTTTCGATCGACAAGCTCAGGTCTTAGCCATTGAGTCACCGCGTCTTACAACTCTGTTATTCTGTTAATTTTCCTCAAGGAAAAACCAGTTGTCTTTTGAAAAAGCTTCTTTGAGACGACTATGACCTGGATGACTGAGAATCTCCACAGACATTGAACGCAGAACAAGTGAACATGCCTAATGTCTAATCTGCATTTTAAAAAATGAGGAAGTTTATTGCATTTAAAAGTTAAGGCTGACTGGTTTAGCCTTGCACAGCGAGAATTAATACCTCCGTCGTTCCTTAGAATTGCAACACATTTTTCACAGCAAATCGGTAGACAGCCTTCGTGGTTTCAGTGAAAACCTTAGAAATGTGTTTAGTTGAAGCGTATATGAGTCACAGAAAGGCAGTGTAAAGGCCAGAGCACAGCAAATGAATTTGTCCCCCCCTTTTTTTTTATTCCAGAAGAAAACAAAATAGGCTTGCACAGAGATTTTGAAGAAATAATGGAAAAGGGTAGCCACAGAATATTGTAATGAGATCCATACATTAATAAAATTGGATTAACCTTTTCCAGCCAAACCTATTATGGAAAAAATGGGCCTGGTTCTATGCCATTGATATCAATTAGTCATGTGCTGTTAAGGTCTATGTGGGAATGATGCAATGACTCATAAAACATTCAAACAACCCATAATCTGTTACTCATGCTAAGTAATTAATGGGGATGTGAAAAACAGAAGGGCAATTTAGTAGCTGCACTTGAAACAGAAAAAGGAGGCAGGGGAGAATTAACAAATGGACATCCCCGTCCTTGCAAAAGTCTGGCCTCTAACAGAAAACAAAAATATGTATTGAAAATATCTAACGGGCTGCCACAAAGAAAAGGAGGTCACAGCATCTGAAGGTAGAACAAAAAACAATAAATGGAAACTAATCAAGGAGATTACCAACCTAGAACTAAGGAGGAATTTCTTGACAGAACAATCAATCAGTGGAACGACTTGCCTCCAGACATTGTGTGTGCTCTGTTATTAAGGTGTTTAAGAAAAGATTGTCAACCATTTGTCTGAAATGGTATAGGGTTTCCTGCTTGAGCAGGGACCTCCAATTTCTCTTCCAATTCTGTTGTTTATGTTATTAACTTCCTCCTAAGATTCTTGCTGGAGAAGATTCCTGCGAGTGCCTTGGACTGCAAGGCGATCAAACCGGTCAGTCCTAGAGGAGATCAACCCTGATTGCTCTTTAGAAGGCCAGATCCTGAAGATGAAACTCAAATACTTTGGCCACCTAATGAGAAGGAAGGACTCACTGGAGAAGAGCCTAATGCTGGGAAAGATTGAAGGCAAAAGAAGAAGGGGACCAGACAGAACAAGGTAGCTGGATGGAGACACTGAAGCAGTAGGCGTGAGCTTAAATGGATTCCAGAGGATGGTAGAAGACAGGAAGGCCTGGAGGAACATTGTCCATGCGGTTGTGATGGGTCAGACATGACTTCGCAACTAACAGCAACAACAACAAGATTCTTGCAACAAAGAGACCAAGGAAAGCTCAAGAACATCCTGCTTTTCATTGCATAATCCTGCCTACAATGGTCTATTGGCTTTCCATTCTCCTGTTTGGACTCAAGGGGATTGAACACAATTATGAAGCCTTTGAAGGGGCTCCTCAGATTGGGATCTGTTGAGAACCAGGGTTGGTTCAGAGGCTAGGGAAGTGGTGTAGTGGAATCTAAGACTCCATTGTGCCACCTCCAGGTCAGTAGTAAACAAGCTCAGAAACACCAGTCATAAACATTCAAAATGAATGCTTAAGCTTCCTGATAACTAAAAAGAAAACAGAAATCTATTTCTCTGGAGGACCATAGATTTCAGCATACCATCTCCTCTTTAACCCAAGTGTATTGGAATCTATCTATCTGTCTATCTTTTTAGCTAGCTAGTTATCATCTCGCCCAGTTGTAGGTTTCCAATATTATTACTACCGGTTTGCCATGCGCGTGCACGCTTGCCATGCATGTGTGCCTTCTGTGCATGCATTTTGCTCACTTGCGTGCCTTCCACATATGCGCCTGGCCGCAGAAACATGCCTAAATAGGACAACATAGAGCCAGGGGGGCCCACAATCTCTGCTATCGGTTCACCTGAACTGGTACAAATGGCTGAATACCACCTCTGATCTCACTCCTTTTATTTTTATAAGTAACTCAGGACAGTGAACACACACAGTATTCCTTCTTATTTTTTCTGTTTCACAACAATTCTGTGAGGTGAGTTCAGCTGAGAGAAAGAATAACCTAAAGTCATCCACCTGGCATTCATGCCTAAGGTGGGGACTAGAATTCACAGTCTCCAGAGTGATTGGCCCAAAACTCACCCAGCTGACTTTCATGCATAAAACAGGACTAGAACTCATTGGCTTCTAACCTGATACCCTAACCCAGTGATGGCTAAACCTTTTGCCATCCGGTGCCAGAAGGTGGGGACAGAGGGGTTACGCGCATGCATGCCCACCCCATAATTCTATGCACCCCACCCCCGCACATGTGTGCGCGACCTCCCCTCGCTTCCCCCGCTCCTGGCACGCAATGGCCCGTTAGGCCTGTTTTTCTCTCTCACCTGGCTCCAGAGCCTCTCTATGAGTCTGTGGAGGGTGAAAACGGCCTCCCCACCCCTGAGGCCCTCCAGAGGCAAGAAACGGCCTGCTTGCCAACTTCCAGTGGAACCGGAAGGCCCATTTTTTGCTGTCCCCAGCCTCCAGAGCCTCTCTAGGAGTCTGGGGAAGGCGAAAACAGCCTTCCCCACTCCCTGGAGGCCCTCCAGAGGCCAGAAACGGCCCGTTTGCCAATTTCTGGTGAGACTCCCAGAAAGGCTCTGGAGCCAGGTGAGAGAGAAAAACAGGCCTTCCCCACCCCCCCCCACCCCCCGAGGCCCTCCAGAGGCAGGAAACAACCTGTTTCCCTACTTCTGGTCGGCCTAGAAGGCCTGAAAATCAGCTGGCCGGCGTGCACATGTGCGCCAGATCTGAGCTTGCATGCCCATTGATATGGCTACGTGTGCCACCTGTGGGCATGATAGGTTCGCCATCATGGCCCTAACAATTAGACCAAATTGCCTCTTTATAGTATAGCCTTTATTGTCATTGTATACCCTGTATACAACGAAATTGGTTTATTTATTTATTAAAATTTTATGCCACCCATCCCTCCTGTAAGATTACTTGCTGGTACTGTATTTCTTGAACTCTGGGTTTGATTTCTATAGATTTCCCAGGGAAAGAGACAAAAAGAGCTGACAAATACAAAGAGTCGTAATTACAGAAACTACTGTGCAAAACTATCTGTATCCTCTTTTGAATGAGATTGTCTAGAGACTGCTTAATCAGCTGCTGAACAGGATATTCAATTAATGAAATGGTCCAATTTAAATTAAGTTACTTATTAATCTTTTAGAAAGCCAGTGGTATAGATAATAACTTTTGGAATGTGCTGTTTGCTTGCAGTACAGTCAACTGAATCTACTGTACTCTTAATAAATCTCATTATTAAACTGATTAATATTGATATAGACAGTATGAAGCTTATGGTTAGTTACACTAACTGTACCAGCAATAGGCACCTGAAAGCATCACTATAGTTGCTATGCAATCCTAACTCTAGGCTGCTGAAAATATTGCTTTAATTAAGTTATTTAAGAAGAAACAAATTACATTTATTAATTTGTTGTGGGTAATAAACTTCTAGTTTTAGACTGCATTGTGGAACACTTTTTCAGGACAGGTTATCAATATCCATAGCATAGGGAAGGGGAGAGAGGATTAAAATAGCATTCACACGACACATTTAACTAGCTTAGTTGCAAACCTAATGAGTGCATTGATCAATCATTCTATTTCTTTTAACCCTGTGTGTGTATGTATATGTGATTGGTCAGGTTGTGTGAACTCATATTGTTTAGAATTACTTTATGATTTCAAAATATCTCATAAAATTGGTGAATTCAGTCATCTTTTTTAAGTGTGTTCTGGGAAAACATGGCTGTAGCGAGGCAAAATCAGGACATTGTGTCTCCTTTACCTCCTCTTTGGGCTTGTGGGAATTCACTGGAGAAAGCAATTACTGTATTTTTTGGAGTATAAGACGCACATTCCCCCCCCCAAAAGGGGGTGAAAATTTAGGTACTTCTTATATACCGAATGTAGCCCCGCCCACCCACTGGCTCCCACCCTTTGACTCTGCCTCCCAGCAGTTACTTCCTTGCAGCAAGCAGCAAGAAGAAACAGCTCCTTTCACCTTCAGCACAGCCCAATTAGTATAAGTTGATTGGATCGTCCTCCCGACTCTCAGCTGTTTTGTTCTCAGCTGTTTTGTGCAGGCCTCTGCTGCTTGCTGCAAGGAGGTAAATTGCTGGGAGCAGGGTTTTTTTTTTCCTTGTGCTAATCAGGCTGTGCTGACAACGAAAATGAAAGTAAAGCAGGCTGTTTGCTGCAATGAAACAAAATTGCTGGGAGGCAGAGGCAGATTTCTTTTTCTTGTTTTCCTCACCAAAAAAGGTAGGTGCGTCTTATAATCCGGAGCGTTTTATACTCTGAAAAATACGGTATGTTGGGAAGAGTTAGTGGTAAAAGGAAACCAGGCCATCAAAGAATATAGTGACTGGTCACCATTAAAGTTGATACCAGCCAGAGCATAGAACAACACAAAGACGTTTGGTGAGTTTGGAAGGTATGGAGAGACCTGGGCCATAGATTATCCAAGAGTCATACATGACTGAATGGATAACATCAGCAGCAGCTAAAAGACATGGTGGTATGTCATAGAATAGATCTGTTTCTGCAAATGAAATGTGTAGCATGGCCTCATTTGTCCCTGGTCTTCTACCACTGTCCATGCTTATGTACCCAATCACACTCTATCTCCCCTCCTTCAAATTCAGTTCAACAGCTGGGATCTTGAACTGGGTTTTAAAAAAGTAGCATTTTACTCAAAATAGTAAACACCAAATAAGCTTTTCATTGCATCCTTCCAGAATACTTTTTAATTTCCCAGTCCTGCAACAGGCAGGTTTTGTGTGTGCAATGATTGTTAATGAACTTCTTAGTCAGGTTCAGATAATACGTTTAATATATGTGCTCTTCTCTATTTCTGGATAATGGGCTAAGTGTCAGATCACTGTAACAAAGGACATCTTTTTCTATGTTCAAGAAGAGAAAATAGAAGGATCCCAGGAACTGAAAAAAATTGTACTCTGGTATTGATAACTAGTAAAACTCTAGTGTCTAGATCCGTGATAGCGAACCTATGGCACGCGTGCCAGCTCCAACCCACATGCACACGCGCCCCTGCCAACCAGCTGATTTTTGGGTCTCTGCCACACATGCTCGGGGGGCGGGGTGCATGCATGGGGGAGGGGATGGCACGTGCATATGTGGGGGGCAGGGGGAGCGTGGGGAGTACAGTGCTCCCCCGTGGCCCATTTTGGGCCTAGCAGACTTCCATGCAGCCTCCTGGGACAAAAAAACAGGCCATGGGGGGGTCGCCGCACCCCGCCGCACCCCATTTTGGGCCTAGCAGGCCTCCCTGCTGGCCGCAGCCCATTTTTGGTCCTAGGAGGCTGCAGAAATTTTGGGCTCAGTTGTGGTCGTATGTTGAGGACTAGAACCGAGGTGGCGCAGTGGTT
This sequence comes from Pituophis catenifer annectens, assembly GCF_029215685.1. Lineage (NCBI taxonomy): Eukaryota > Metazoa > Chordata > Lepidosauria > Squamata > Colubridae > Pituophis > Pituophis catenifer. The sequence goes on along the minus strand of NW_027256886.1, from coordinate 10,465,609 downwards.
AGAATTCAGCACTGCAGGCTACTTTAGCTGATTGCTAGCTGCAGTTCAGCAGTTCAAATCTCACCAGCTCAAGGTTGACTCAACCTTCCATCCTTCCAAGGTGGATAAAATGAGGACCCAGATTGTTGGGGGCAAATATGCTGACTCTGTAAACTGCTTAGAAAGGGCTGTAAAGCACAATGAAGCGGTATATAAGTGATATTGCTATTGCTACTACCTGTATTTGCTTACATAAATATATTAACAATAATAAGGACTGTAGTCCCCATTCACTAATTAAATCAAGACTGGAATTATACATTCCTAACAAAAAGGATCCAGCAAAAAACATCGAGAGATGTTGCAAGTTAGAGTATAGTCGCATTTTCCAAATCTTGATATGTTTGGGCATTCTTCTTCTTCTTGTTGTGCCATATCCATCATCGTATGTTGTCGATCACATTGGCGATCCTATTTTTATCAACAGCCACACGAAAAAGTGCTGCTGAGTTTTGTCCAAACCAGTCCCTTAGATTTTGAAGCCATGATGTTCTTCTTCTGCCTGGACCTCGTTTGCCTTCAATCTTTCCCTGGAGGATTAAATGAAGGACGCTATACTTTTCCGGGTGTCTCATCACATGTCCAAAATATTCTAACTTTCACTTCTTTATGGTTTTGATGATTTCCCTTGGCTGTCCCAGGCGGCTTATCATTTTGGGCATTAGATCCCCAATTTTCAGTTTCCACAGCCAAAAGCTAAGAAGATGCCAAGCTGGAAAATCTTCAGTAGAAATACCTGGCTAGATAAGCAAGTGCTTTTAGTTGGAATAAAAGCGGCTTCTTGTTTTGAAAATATTTTAGTATGATATGAGGATCTGTTCTTCAAGAAGTAATATTTTAAACGGCATCGGATGCCCTTGCTAACTGAATGCCAAACTAATACATCCAGGAAATTATTATTTATGCCGTACACTTTTCAGTATAATTTCTGCTTTGTTCTCAGATCTGCCTATGAGAATTAATTGAAGGTTAGAGCAGAGCCTCAGTTCCCTGCTATACCTCTCCTCCTGGTAAATCAAAACTAATTAAGAAAGGGCCCACTTTATTTAAAAGACCCGTATTATTATGCATGACAGTGAATTGCTGTCTGTTTTAAAAGTTCCTGCAGATGTAAGACAGGAAAGTTGAAGCACAGAAAATATTCAGGACAGGAAAATATTACCATGCTGAGAAACTTTTACAAATACAGGTAGTCCTTGACTTACAACAACTCATTTAGTGACTTTCGAAGTTACAATAACACTGAAAAAAGTGACTTATGATTGTTTTTCACACTTATCATCAGTAGTTGGATTCAGCCAGTTCGGGCCGGTTCGGGTAAACTGGTTGTTAAATTGCTGGCTACCCCTGCCCCTCCCAACCCAGCCCCTTCCAGGAGTCCCCTCTGTGGCCCGTTTTGGTTCCCAGGTAAGTGCAGGGAGGCCTACTAGGCCTGAAATGGGGCGCAGGGGGTGCGGTGCAACTCCCCCCATGGCCCTTTTTTGCTCCCAGGAGGCTGCAGGGAGGCTTACTAGGTCCAAAATGGGCGTGGAGGGTGCAGTGCAGCCCCCAAATGGCCCATTTTTGCTCCCAGGGGGGGTGCAGGAGCTGAGTGCTGCCTGTCACACCCCCTGGCCACGCCCACCATGGCCATGGCCACGCCCACCCAGCCGGTCATTAGGGCAGAGAACAGGTTGTTAAATGATTTGAATCTCACCACTGCTTATGACCATTACTTCATTCCCATGGTCACATGATCAAAATTCAGATGCTAGGCAGCTGGTTCCTATTTACAACAGTTGTAGCATCCTGGGGTCATATGATCACCTATTATGACCTGTAGGAAGTTAGCACCCACCCCTTTCCTAGAAGAATGAAATATTTTGGAAAATATTAAAAAGGCAGAATATTATATTTCCCTGGATGAGAAATGAATAAGCATGTTTTGAAGCAGCTCCCATCTTCCTGCCCCCACCATTTGTCAATGGGCCATTAAGGCCTGGGCCAGTCTATTCTACATAACAAAGATCTACCTCCTTCAGGCAGAGCCATAGTAGGAATTGTCAAAGATCCAACAAAGATAGGATTAGCCCTCTACACAATAGCAGCAGAAACTCACCACATGTGACCTGGGAAGCACATGTGACCATCAGCCAGCAAGGCTAGCTAAGACCCCCACCCCCTGGGAGCCTGACAACCAATCAGGATACTGTTTCGGGGCCCCAGGAAATGCAAAGCCAGAGAGAGCATAAAAACCAGAGGATTCGCTGTATCTGCCCTTTTTCTGTTCAGGAACTCAAGTCATGTGATCCTGTCCACCATTAAACCATCTTTCCAAGCAGTCTCCATGTTTCCAGTGTCTTTTTCCCCACTTGGAGCTGAACCCAGAAGGATATTTCTTCCTACAGACCCTCTGGCAAGGAAAGTCAATGGGAAAGCCAGATTCACTAAACAACCATGTTACTAACTTAACAATTGCAATGATGCACTTAACAACTGTGACAAGAAAGGTCGTAAAATGAGGCAACACTCACTTAACAACTGTCTCACTTAGCAACATAAATTTTGGGTTCAGTGTGGTTGTAAGTCAAGTACTACTGTAATTGTTATAGATGACACTTTGGGTTAGCCAGCAGGAAAAGAACAGGAAATAACGATGAATCAGAAAAGATCTTTTGTGAACTGACTCACCCAGAAATGAAATGAAGATGAAAAAGGAGTCCCAGTGGACAACCATTTAAATATGAGCCAGCAGTGTGCTGTAGCTGCCAAAAAAGCCAACACAGTTCTAGGCTACATAGAATCAAGATCACTTGAAGTGTTAATACCACTTTTAATGCCTTGGTAAGGCCACACTTGGAAATCTGCATCCAGTTTTGGTCGCCACGATGTAAAAAAGATGTTGAGACTCTAGGAAGAGTGCAGAGAAGAGCAACAAAGATGATTAGGGGACTGGAGGCTAAAACGTATAAACAATGGTTGCTGGAACTGGGCATGTCTAGTTTAATGAAAAGAAGGACTAGGGGTGACATGATAGTAGTGCTCCAATATCTCAGGGGCTGCCACAAAAAAGAGGGAGTCAACCTATTCTCCAAAACACCTAAAGGCAAGACAAGAAGCAATGGGTGGAAACTAATCAAGGAGAGAAGCAACCTGAAATTAAGGAGAAATTTCCTAATAGTGAGGACAATTAACCAGTGGAACAACTTGCCTCCAGAAGTTGTAAATGCTCCAACACTGGAAGTTTGTAAGAAGAGATTGGATAACCATTTGTCTGAAATGTTATAGGGTTTCCTCCCTAAGCAGTGGGTTGGACTAGAAGACCTCCAAGGTCCCTTCCAACTCTGTTATTCTATTCTATTCTATTCTATTCTATTCTATTCTATTCTATTCTATTCTATTCTATTCTATTCTATTCTATTCTATTCTATTCTACTTAAGAAAATCCCCAAAGAGATACAAAGAGATGAAGTAACGATAAAGGAGAATATTTTTAGCTGAAGGGATCTTTGGTGCTCTCTGAGCTTGGTTGTTTTATTTATTTTATTTATTTATTTATTTTATTTTATTTTATTTGTATACTGCCCTTCTCCAACAGGACTCAGGGCGGTGAACAGCCACGGTAAAACACAACATATAAAATTTAAAAGCAGTTTAAAAGACATTAAATAATTTTGGCCATCAATTTAAAACAACCCAGTTAAAACCAATTACAAATTAAAACCTCAAGGATGGGATCAAGCCAGCCCAGCTAGATGAAATAGATGTGTTTTCAGGACCCGACGAAAAGTCCAGAGATCTGGTATCGTGCGTATCTCTGGGGGTAGGTCGTTCCAGAGGGCAGGTGCTGCCACAGAGAAGGCTCTCCCCCTGGAGGTCGCCAGCTGACGTTGTCTGGCCAATGTTTCATTACCCAGACTAGTTCTCTAGCTAGTCCTCTAGCGCTGATGATGTTACCTAGTTGCCATGTCTACAGGTTTTGTGCCACCAAGTATTTCCAATATATCATAGCCAGGAAACCTTCTGTAGTGCAGTCCCCTGGCATATAAAGCTCCAGCAAGAATCATTAATAGCCCAAGATCACAAATTGACAGCGACATTTAAAATCAAAAGCAAAGTCATAGTCTCTGTCCAATTCAAGTTCAGTTACTGAACCCTTTATATCAGCAGCTGAGCTCTTGAGCACAAGGCAGAAAGCATTTATCAGGTCTAAGGTTTTCATAGAAGGAGATACATTTTGGTATTAAGGCCTAAATCACACACATTTAATCTACTGCAAAAATTGGTCCAGTATCCAACTGACCTCAGATAGAAGTTCAAATCCAGGAAGCAATTATTTTTAAAGTCAATCTACTTAGAAGCAGCAAACTACTACTGTGTACACCATATTATGACACGAATCTCATCACACAAATCAGAGCTTAGTGTTAATTAGTTTGTCTGCCTTGGATTTTCCATAAAATGGTGTAATTCTCACAATCTGTAATTGAACCTGGTCAAGATCCAAGTCTTACCTCTGGTGTGAATTGGATTTTACCAAATTCATACTTCCTGTAAATTCTGTGTGAAGGGGAAGCCCTTTTTAGGAGAAGTAATTGGAGAAAATACAGTAATGAAAGTTTTGTTAAATAATGACTGAAGGGAGACAATTGTCTAGAAAATAATATTTCCTGAGTAAGCATTCCCTCAGGATTGTTATAGGCAAATATCTACTTCCCCACCATTAAATACTGAAAAAGTGCATTTTTCCACAAAGTACTATTCTCCAGAAGTGTTGGACTTCCAGGCCTATAATTCTCTGTCAGCATGACATTAAGAAATTAGGGGAATTATAGTCCAATTTATGCGGATTGGAAAAACAATCCCCTCCCTCCCTCCCTCCCTCCCTCCCTCTCTCTCTCTCTCGCTCATATATATGGGTTTTCTATCAAAGCAACCTGGTCTATCCAAATATGGGAAGGAGCATACTGCTTCCTTTTCAACTTTCAGCCCCAATACTGTATATATATAAACTTTTATTCATTAAACATGAAACTCAGTCAACTGTACGTTTAAAAATATATCACAAATATGATTGACTGGCTCTGATGGTTGATATGGGTTGCTGCCAGCATCCTAGGTATCAATCAAGTATCTTCTTAAAATATATGTTGTTCCGAGTAGCACAGTCTTTTGCAGCTCCACTAGCGTTACAGCAAGAAGCTGCAACTTCTTGATGTATTTTGCAAAATTCTTGGACATGGTACCAAGTGCCCCAATGACAATGGGTATCACTGTTACATGTTTCATCCATAATCGTGTCGTTTTGATCGCCAGATGATGATTATGATAATAATATTAATTATTATTATTATTATTTGCTTTCATAGTTTCTACAAACAAACAATCCACCTGCACATTGCTAATTGTTCTGCGTATTCTATCACTACAAAAAGAAAGTAGGATAGGGAGGAAATAATCTAAATAATGAATTCAGAAAATAACCTGGTGCTGCCATTAATTGGAAAACATGGCCTCTTTTACGGTCATCAATAACTGTGGCTATTCGTCTTGAGGTTTGTAGGTGAAGTGTTTAAAAGGCCTTTCAGAACATTAGGGACATCACTGAATGTAAATTTTGTCCTGCATATTTCTAAGGTGATAATTTATGAGGTTTTCTGTGCCAGTGAACATGCCCTGAAGGGCAGGTTAATCCCCAGAGAGTTGATTCATACTTCAAAGGTGAATAAACTAGGTCTCCTTTCAGTGTTACTTTGTGGGGATCCTTCCAAATAAGTCCTTGAAAACTAATTGCTTCTCTAGGCCGTGTGGAAAGGATAAAGGATGTATGAGGAGGAGCCCTCAAATTTAAAGCAGACTTTTTAAAACATTCTTCCTTGAAAAGAGGGTATTGGTATAATAGATCAAGTGTGGGGGTGAACGTTAGGAGCCAAGGCCACCCTTACCATTCAATATAATGATCATCTACTTCATATGACAAATTGGAAGGGGTGGCAAATTGGGACAAGCTTATCCTTGCTACTCTTGTGATCTGTGGCCTGGGCCAGCTGTTTTATTTCATCACAACAATACCTTGCAAGGTGGCTGCTGTATCTGCTGCATTGCTGAATGGAAACTGTGGAAGTTTCAAACCAACTACCAGTAGGTTAGAAGGTCAGGTTGAGGAGGGAAAAAATTACAGGGTCTTAATTCACAAAGCTCCCTCCTTCCTTCTTTCCAGTATGTTAATGTTTGTGAGAGTAAAACTACATTCCAGAGAAATTAAACATACACATGACAACTGTACCAACATAGATTTTTGTTCCACGGTTAAGGGGAACAGCCTAGGTCTTGTTAAGCAGCTGTAACTATAGTCAGTCTCCTGAAAATTCCTTTATATAGTCAGCTCATTTGGTTAATATTCAGGCTTTCAATCCTTTTACCTCACTAATTTTAGTGAAACATTTCAGTAATAAAGAGCAAGAGAAATATTGGGGAAGAAACAAGAGAACAGGTCCCATTCTAACCATTCTCAGTATAAGACAGAGTGCTGAAATACTTAATTAATTAATTAATTAATTAATTAATTAATTAATTAATTATTGGTTCGATTTATATGCCACCCTTCTCCGGAGACTCAGGGTGGCTTACAATGCGTTAAGCAATAGCTGTCATACTTTTGTATATACAAAAGTATATACTTTTGTATATACCTGCTTAGTAGGGCTTTTGGCCCTACTAAGCGGTGTTCTTTTTTATACAAAGTCAGCTTATTGCCCCCACAATCCGGGTCCTTATTTTACTACCTCGAAAGGATGGAAGGCTGAGTCAACCTTGAGCCTGGTGAGATTTGAACTCGCAGTAATTGCAGGCAGCTGGCAGCTAAGTGCTACTTAACAGCACTTTAGTCCGCTGCACCACCAAGGCTCATCAGATGTTCTGCAATTAAAAATACAAATAAATAAAATATTAAAAGCTGCATTTATGGTAGAATAAATCTCTCTCTAATATAGAGATCATTGCACGCAATGTCCCCAATAGAGATCTTTCCTTTTAAAAATCCAGTTGCCATTAATACGTGATCTGCAGAAGGCAGCTATCTTTAAACACATACATTGTTTGATAAATGTGAACACATCCCTCAACAAACATCTATCATTTATTTAAATTTTGGTGCTGCAAATAATGGCAGACCTGATGCATTGCTAGTTGTACAGTAATGTGCCTTGCTTGGTAGACTGTGCCATTTTGTTCATAAATAAGTCACTGCTGATTTCTTTTTATATTCTAATTTCTTAAGTATATACACAGATGTGTAATTAAGGTTTATGGATTATTATTAATAGAATACTTGCATATGATGAACAGGAAAATATATACAAAGAAACAGGATCATGAAAATTTATAACTCAGTCATGGCACTTTTTCTGGTCTGGTTGCAAAGGACTGGCAGATTTTAACAGATGTCTACTATCAGCTATGATTTTATTTTCCCAGAATTTTATAATTGTGGGGTATTTTTTGGCAGGATTGAAAAAGGATGCATTATTTTATTGTCATAGTTATTAATTTATCACCGTATGCCTACCAATACATGAAGCTGCAGAGGAGATATATAGTTTAGTTAATGTACTGTGCATTGATTGTAATGTATAATGACACGTAGGGCTTAATAGGTAATAGCCAGCACCTTGAAAGATACCTTCAAGCAACCAGGACAGCTCACACATTAAGAGATGTTACATATATCATAAGAATGATGCATATACTTTATTGCTCACACCATCACACTGTAGACCCGTTGAAGATTCCAGGGGGTCTTCAAGGACAACCCCAAACTTTACTTCCAAAAATGTTTTCTTGGACATGTTTCCAAGAAATTGCATCCACTTGTCTACGTAGTTATCAGGAGTCAAAACTGGTTTAGAGTTAATTTACATCACAGTCCTTTCAGCAGTTCCAAGAAGGTTCCACACCCATTTGCACTGTTCAGGTGACCCCAAGGGCACAGGTAAACCTCCAAGTGACCTCAATGACCAGATGACTGCAAGGAATATTAATTCTTCCATTCTCCCAGTTTAGACTGGGTAAGTGTTATGGGGTGTGTGTGGAATTTTGGAGCCAAGCAGCGGGCATCTTAAGCGTTTCCCCGAAAATAAGACCCTGTCTTATATTTTTTGAACCCTGAAATAAGTACTTGGCCTTATTTTTGGGGAGGTCTTATTATTTTGTGGCGCATGAAGGAAACCAGAGGAAATGGTGGGGACTGGCTGCGCATGCATTTAAATATTTTCGGGGATGTTTTATTTTCAGGGGGGGTTATTTTAGCACATTCGCTCACAAGCCCGATTGGGCTTATTATCAGAGGATGTCTTATTTTCGGGAAAACAGGGTACATAATTGAAAAGAGTCCATTCAGTATCTGACTATTCATTCGTCATGTTGGTTTTCTGTGTATTATTATTTATTATTATTGCATAACCAACCAAATGTTCAGACTGGGTTTGTCATTTTTGTCTACCTACCTACACATCTTTTGTCTACCTACCTATCCACCTGGGATAGGCTGAATATGGATATTTGATCGTTTTACAGATACCATTGCAGGATGTAAGCTGTTCCGAGTAAAGCTGCCTTTTGAAATTGACTGATGATGAATTTGTCAACGCCAATGGTATTCAAGTGGTTGTTTCGGGATTGCATCCAAGGTACCTATTGCTATTATTCATTAAATTTGCTTGCTGCCCCGTTTCACTGCAAGGCGTATACAACTTAGATTAAGAAAAGGGTTGATTGCTTTTTTATTTATTTTGTTGGTTGGTTGGTTTGAAAGAAGCCCCATTTGTGAAACATGGGCTGACATTTTCTGCCATGATCTCTTTCTACCTTGGCAGAGACGATTGATTGGAAAGGTGTGTAAGAGAGATTAAGGTCTCTGTGTTCTTTTCTGAGAGAGAGAGACAGAGACAGAGACAAAGAGAGAGAGAGAGAGAGAATTATAATCTTTTCTCCCAACCTTTCAGTTATCATATCCGCAGGGTAAAAGAAAGAAGATACAGTTGTACTTTGAACTTGAACTCAAGGAAGCTGGTAACACTGCGTGAATTGCCATTCTACCTATTCTTCTGATCCTAGAGTGAAAGAAAGGAACAACGGGTGGGTTTTTTTTTCTTTTTCTTTTGTATTCCCTATGGCAGAATCACTCACAACATGTTGAGTTTTATTTTGACAAAACAGGAAACACTTAAAATTGGCTTGTATTTTGTTCCATCAAATTTCAGCCAACTTGAAATGTTTTTTTAGAGAATATCCCAGATGGATTTCTTTTTTTAAAAACAAAACAAAACAAAACCCTCAAACAAAGCACATTTTCCACTTAATGCCCACCCCTAATTTTGAGTATCCTGCCTCCACTATAAATAAGGTTGATGACGTAACCTGCTATTTTGGGTTGGTATGTTGTTGTGACTGTCAATGCCCCTCCCCCTTGGAGCAATGTGATAGGTAAGGAATCTAGAAAACTAAAATGTAAAGTATCAGTCAGAAAAAAAGTGAGAAGGCAGGCGGGTCGGAAGGATGGAAGGAAGGAGAAAGAAGGAAGGAAGGAGAAGGGAAGGACGGAAGGAGAAGGGAAGAAAGGACTAATGACAAGGTAAGCAAAATGAATAAAATTACTCAGCAGGTATAATTTAATCTTCCTTCCTTCCTTCCTTCCTTCCTTCCTTCCTTCCTTCCTTCCTTCCTTCCTTCCTTCCCTTCTCTTCCCTTCCCTTCCCTTCCCTTCCCTCCTTCCCTCTTCCCTTCTTCCCTTCTCTCCTTCTTTCCCTCCTTCCTTCCTTCCTTTCTTCCACCCATCTCAAGTACATGACTCTGGACAATTTACAGTGATTAAAATAGGAACAACCCCACCCCCCACCCCCAAAAAAGCAGAATACAATATAAAACATATTCTACTCATCAAGTTAACATTGGCTGCATTCTCAGTCACTTTTCATTAGCTTCCGCTGAACTTAAGACTTTCCTCCACACTGGCCTCCAGGCAAGTGGATTAATCTCAGTTTTCTCCCTGAGGGCACTGAAAACCTGCCTTAACCACCCTGATTGGTGTAGGTAGCTGGAGGGTAGTCCCTAGGCTTTTCTCTGTAGCCAGAACTCCCTAGGTTATGGCCATCTTCTCAATCTAAAGGATTAATTCATCTGCCCCAGATGTCTCCACTATGCAAAAAATAATGGACCTTGTCATTGCCAAAAGATAATTCAAAACGTTGCATTGCATCAGTACTCATCATCATCATCAGTTCCTTTTGTGTGAAGTGCATAGGGCAGCAAGCTTCTTCCAATGTACCCTATCTGTGGCAGCATCTTTGGCACCTTCCCATTTGATATTCACTGTCTGTAAATCATCTTTAAATGTCTTATGCCAAGTTTTGCATTGTCTACCCCGCCTACATTTTCCCTCTGGCAGCTCCGTAGTACCACATTTTTTGGGTATCAATGTTCTGGCAAGCAAAGACTATGCTCAGCTAGGCACATTCGATGTTCCATCACAATGGCCTGCAACTTCCTGGATCCATTCCCCTGGAAAATTTCATTAGTGACATGGTTACACCAAGTGACATCCAGAATTCTCCATAGGCAATGTTGATGGAGTACCATTAGTACCAGTAGTACCCTGAGTAAATTTAGTGTTCATGTTTTGTCAACTCACAGCTGACTGGCTTTAAACTTCTCTTCTTCTTGTATGTGATCAACTCCATGATTGACATTTCAACCGACCAAGTGGTTCCGCCCCAGGCGCCTGATGGATCCTGAGAGATTCCAGATGGAGCTTGGGCCATTTCCTGAGGTTCTAGCACACGACTCGGCTGAGGACTTAGTGGCCGCCTGGGATAGGGCAGCAGCTGATGCTTTAGACCGAGTCGTGCCGTTGCGGCCTCTGACCCGGCGCCGGTCTCACCTGGCTCTTTGGTATACTGAGGAGCTGAGGGAGATGAAGCGCCGGAAAAGATGCCTAGAGAGCAGTTGGAGGGCTAGTCGTTCTGAATCCGACCGAACACTGGTAAGATCTTATATTAAGAATTACCTAGTGGCGATAAGAGTAGAGAAGAGTAACTACTTTTCTACTCTTATTGCGTCATCAGATAATCGCCCAGCCGCCCTGTTTAGGGTGACCCACTCTCTGCTCCATCAAGAGACGCGGGAAGACCCCTTGGAGGGTAGAACTGAGGATTTTGTACAATATCTGTATGACAAAATTGCTCAGATTCATGAACAGCTAGACTCTGACTGGATTGATCCAGAGGAGATGACGGGGCAGGTCCTGAGAATATTATTTGGGAAGAGTTTGATCCTGTGACTCCCGAAAGCGTGGACAGGATACTGAACAGACTAAATGCGACCACATGTTTATTGGACCCGTGTCCATCCTGGTTGGTACTGGCCTCCCGGGAGGTGACGCGAGGCTGGCTCCAGGAGATTATAAATGCTTCTTTGAGTGAGGGTGTCTTTCCCACCGTCTTGAAAGAGGTGGTGGTGAGGCCCCTCCTCAAGAAGCCCTCCCTGGATCCAGCTGTATTAGCAAATTATCGTCCTGTCTCCAACCTTCGCTTTGTTGCAAAGGTTGTTGAGAGTGTGGTTGCACGACAACTGCCTCAGTACCTGGATGAATTGAATTATCTAGATCCGTTCCAGTCGGGATTCAGGCCCGGGTACAGCACAGAGACAGCATTGGTCGCATTGGTTGATGATCTCTGGAGGGCTCGGGACAGGGGTTGCTCCTCTGTCCTGGTCCTACTAGACCTCTCAGCGGCTTTTGATACCATCGATCATGATATCATGCTGCACCGGTTGGAAGGGTTGGGGGTGGGGGGCACTGTTCTACAGTGGTTCTCCTCCTTTCTCTCTGACCGGTCGCAGTCTGTGTTGACAGGGGGGGCAGAGGTCGACCCCGAGGCCCCTTATATGTGGGGTGCCACAAGGATCGGTCCTCTCGCCCCTTCTATTCAACATTTATGTGAAGCCGCTGGGTGAGATCATCCGTGGTTTTGGGGTGAAGTACCATCAGTACGCTGATGACATCCAGCTGTACATCTCCACCCCAGACCACCCCAATGATGCCCTCGAGGTGATGTCCCAGTGCCTGGAGGCCGTACGGATCTGGATGGGGAGGAACAAATTCAGACTCAACCCATCCAAGACTGAGTGGCTGTGGTTTCCGTCATCCCGATATAGTCAGTTGGCACCATCTCTGACTATTGGGGGTGAGTCGTTGGCCCCCACAGATGGGGTTCGCAACTTGGGCATCCTCCTGGACTCACGGCTGTCTTTTGAAGAGCATATGATGGCCGTAGCCAGGAGGACTTTTTATCAGGTTCGCCTGATTCGCCAGTTGCATCCCTTTCTGGATCGGGACTCATTACGCACGGTCACTCACGCCCTTGTCACCTCACGCCTGGATTATTGTAATGCTCTCTACATGGGGCTCCCCTTGAGAAGCACCCGAAGGCTCCAACTGGTCCAGAATGTGGCCGCGCGGGTGGTATTGGGAGCAATGTGGCGCTCTCATGTAACCCCCCTCCTGCGCGAGCTGCACTGGCTCCCAGTGGTCTTCCGGGTGCGCTTCAAGGTTTTGGTTACTATCTTTAGAGCGCTCCATGGCTCAGGACCAGGGTACTTACGAGACCGCCTCCTGCCACGAATAGCCTCTCACCGACCAGTTCGCTCCCATAGAGAGGGACTCCTCAGGGTGCCGTCGGCCAAATAATGTCGACTGATGGCCCCCAGGGGGAGAGCCTTTTCTGTGGGGGCACCTACCATCTGGAACGGGCTTCCCCCGGAGTTACAAAACATCCAAGACTTACGCATATTCCGCCGTGCCCTGAAAACATTTCTATTCCAACAAGCTGGTCTGGCCTAACTCTCCCTTTTTAATTGGCTTTTAAACTGGCTTTTAAATTGGGTTTTAAACCTCTTTAGATAAATTTAGATGTTTTTAATCTTTGAGCCTAAATTACTTAATCTGTTTCTTAATAGATTTTAACTTCTATATGTATTTGTATTTATTATGGCTGTTCACCGCCCTGAGTCCTTCGGGAGTAGGGCGGTATACAAATATGAAAAATAAATAAATAAAATAAATAAATAAATAAGAAGGAAAAAAAATATTGAACATCCATCGGTATTTAAGCACACTGAGTAATTAATTTGGATGCCTATGCACAATATCTGAAGGTCTATGAAGAAGATGCGCTGAAGCTAATATATATCATAAAGGCTTCTGGTATTGAAGTACTGAAGAGATCAAAGTGGCCTACAAGAAAGAACCTTAAGAAGAAATGTATAAGAGAACTGAGAAGAGAGTGACAGATAACAAGTGCTTATTTTGCAAAGAAGCTGAAGAAACCATTTTTGTTTTTAAAGAAGATTGCTCAAACTGACTACAAACAACGGCATGACGAAGTAGCAACAATGGTGCATTGGAAGATCTGTAAGAAATATCATTTGCCTGTAAGGAAGATAGACAAGGTAATAGATAATGAAGAAGCTAAAGTGCTCTAGGGCTTTAGAATTCAAATGGACAAACGGGTGCTACACTGCTATGTGATAATCCAGATTTAATAATTGTCAATAAGAAAGACACAAAAGTCTGGATAGTGAACATTATAGTACCTGGAAACAGCGGAAGAGAAAAGGACTGGAAAAGTTCACAAAATACAAAGAATTGCAACAGGGGTGGGTTCTAAATTTTTTTACTATCCCCATTTCCTCCCAATCAGCTGGTTCTGTGGGCATGGCTTATTTTGTGGGCATGGTTTGATGGTCATGTGACAATTCTGTAGGATTTGGCTGAGGTACTGGTCTACCAGGCTTTTAACTGCTTGCAGCATCCTGGTCTACCCATTTATTCTTGGAGCGTCCTGGTCTACCCATTTGTTTTTCAAGCGTCCTGGTCTACTCATTTGTTTTTCGAGGCACCGGTCTACCACCACACTGCCTTTTAATGCTGATCAGCTATAGGATAGCCCTTTGAAGCCCCGCGGAAAGAGTTTAAACAGTTTTTTTCCTTCTAGCTGGGACTCGGAAGGCAGCGAATAGATTGGGGGTGGGGTCAAATAAAAGGTAAGAATAACATGGGTGGGGTGGGAGGGCCCAGCTCCCAAACAAAGAGAACCAGTTTGGTGACATCATATCGTCACTGATACCGGCTCGGCTGAACCGGGCCGAACTAGGAGGAACCCACCACTGAATTGCAAGTAGAAATAGAATGATCGGGGCAAAAGAAAGCAAAGATAGTACCAATAGTGATAGACACCTTGGATACATTCCCTCAACATCTAGAGCACCACTTGAATACCATTGGCATTGACAAAAATCACCATTAGTCAATTGCAAAAGGCAGCTTTACTTGGAACGAGTTTACAATCTGTGTTTATACCTTTAAAACCAACATATCTCCCAGGTCCTGGGGAAAGACATTATAGGTGGGTAAAAATGACAGATCCAGTCTAAACATGTGGCTGATTGTGCAACTAATTATGATAATAATACTAACATTAAGATGATTTTAAAAAATAATCCATGTAGCAGCTGTTATTGTATGGTGAGCTAATTTGTGCAGCAACTCATGAAACTGACATTTCAGGAAAGGAAAAACACGAGTTAGAGCAGAAACCATTCTAGCAAGAATGGCTCTTGAGGGAAACAAGGATGTTTACTAGATTCTTACTTCACCTATCTCTCTCTCTATATATAAATATATCTATATATCTCAGCCTGCAGAAATATAGAGATGTATGTATTTTCCAAAGAAGCTAACAAGATTTTGAAGTGGTGGCAATATATTGGAAGCTGTGGCAGTGAAATAAACAATCTGAAAAACACACATTGGTATTTATAGCTCTTGTATTGATTAAGAATTTTATTTCATTTTTGACAATGTTCAGTTCCCAGATAGTTTTGAAGCATCACCGTGATGAGTAATATTTGGTGCGTAACTTCTATCTTATGCGGACTTTGTTTCTTATTTGATGAATAGAGGAAAAAAAGAAAAGGAAAATAAATTAGAAAGAAAGATTTTGCTTTAGACATTTTTTGAAGGAAACGGGTCTGTAACATTCTCTTAGATCGAATAGGTACTCTTTATCTAATCATACGGAGTATAAATGACTCTTCTGCCATCATCTCCCCAGGCCTGAAATCTCCCTGGCTTCTGAAAAAATTAAGAGCAAACATCTGCCCTATTTCTTTGCCCACAGATGTGGAGGTGAAGTTTATAAGACCATTGATTCCTGGCTTCAGTGACAATGGCAGAAATTATCTAGCAATGATGACCTTACATGTGCTAGAATTCAGTGGTGGGTTTCAAATTTTTTTACTACCAGTTCTGTGGGTGTGGCCTGGTAGGTGTGGCATGGCTTGGTGGGCATGGCAGGGGAAGGATACTGTAAAATCTCCATTCCCTCCCCACTCCAGGGGAAGGATACTGCAAAATCCCCATTTCCTCCCGATCAGCTGGGATTCGGGAGACAGAGAATAGATGGGGGCGGGGCCAGTCAGAGGTGGTATTTACTAGTTCTCCGAACGAGTCAAAATTTCCACTACCGGTTCTCCAGAACTGGTCAGAACCTGCTGTAATCTACCTCTGCTAGAATTCCCCTGAAGTAGCATTATTATAGGTAGTCCTTGACTTACAACCATTTATTTAGTGACTGCTCGAAGCTACCATGACACTGAAAAAAAAAAGACTTATGACCGTTTTTCACTCTTATGACTGTTGCAGCATCCTCATGGTCACATGATCAAAATGTGACCCTCATATCTATGAGGGTAGCAGTGCCTCGTGGTCATGCAATCCCCTTTTGCAACCTTCTTACAAGCAAAGTCCACAGGGAAACCAGTTTCACTCAACAACCGCGTTACTAACTTAACAACTGCAATGATTTACTTAACCACTGTAGCACAAAAGGTCGTAAAATGGGACAAAGCTGTTATTAAGAACAGCTGCCTGCAATTACTGCAGGTTCGAATCTCGCCAAGGCTCAAGGTTGACTCAGCCTTCCATCCTTTCTAAGGTGGGTAAATTGAGGACTCAGTTGTGGGGGCAATAAGCTGACTTTGTATAAATATACAAAAGAATGAAGGCTATTGCTTAGCGCATTGTAAGCCGCCCTGAATCTCCGGAGAAGGGCGGCATATAAATCAAATTAAAAAAAAAAAAAGCTCACTTAACAACCATCTTGCTTAGTAATAGAAATTTGGGGCTCAGTTGGGGTTGTGAGTCGAAAACTACCTCTCTTACTGGTACTTTGATTACTATCTACATATGCCATTTGTTGATGCTAGACTGGGCTATAAACTTATTACCTTATTTTTTCTGTGGTTTACATCACTAAACTTTTCTATGCTACTTCTCCAGTGTGAGCAACACATTTTATAATAGCTGCTTCCTTCATTTACAACAGGTTGCTGTCACTCTGCTATCCATATGATTCCCACCAGTGGTGGGTTTTAAATTTTTTTACTACCGGTTCTATGGGCGTGGCTTGATGGGCGTGGCATGGCTTGGTGGGCATGGCAGGGGAAGGATACTGTAAAATCTCCATTCCCTCCCCACTCCAGGGGAAGGATACTGCAAAATCCCCATTTCCTCCTGATCAGCTGGGACTTGGGAGGCAGAGAATAGATGGGGGAAGGGGCCAGTCAGAATTTTTACTACCGGTTCTCCAAACTACTCAAAATTTCTGCTACCGGTTCTCCAGAATTGGTCAGAACCTGCTGAAACCCACCTTTGATTCCCACTCAAACAGATGAGGAACCAGATTATGATTTGGGATGAAATGAAATGAAAACAGACTTTAATTTCTTTTTCTTGCTACGATCTGTCAAAGGAGACTCCACTGCAGCTCAGATGACAAGGAATATCGCAATAAACTGAGATACTAATATAAACATATTAAAAATAGCATAAAGAAAACATTATTGGGGAGAATTCGCTAGAATTTAAAATGCGTACACCATACAGTGTCCATAAATGCAATGGAACAACTTCCGTGTTCCATATACTTGCATGTTTCTTCTTCTGCTTTGTTCATCATAAAAGGGACATCAACCTCCACTCCTACAAACTAGATCTGATAATTCCTGACATGCCCTCGTGTCTTTGGACCATTTATCAGTCCAAACAGATAATCTGTTTTGGTAGGATTGGAGTGTGCATCTGGACAAAATTGTATGGTAGAATATTTTGCTTTTTTCTAAAATGACACAAATAACCACACAGAGACATAGGTTTGGACTGGGCACATATTGTTAGGGAAAGAGGTTAACCATATCATTCCATGCCAATTCTTGTATCCACATCTGTTTCCTGCCGTTGGCTGGTCCTTGTTTTGTGTGGCCAACTTTGAAGTGCTCATGTGAAACTTGTATGTTTTCTCTTCCAGAGATGGACAGAGAAGAAAGTGGTCGAGGAAAGATCGAGGAAAATGGAACAGGGAAAAAATTAATCCTTTCCTCCATATTGTGACTCTAATTTGAACTGAGGCCATTTACAACTATATCCATACTTTAAGCATCTCAGGTGAAATTCTGATAATGTATCTCCACTTTCAAATCTTTGGCTGTCCACTGTAGGGAATAAATGACTTGACTATAGGCTCACCAGGATAAATAGACTGATAGCTTAACGATTGCTGAACTTTGTTAATTTTAACCTTGCTTGTTTGGTGTGCATTGCTTTTTGTGGTCTAGCATGCTAATGGAGTACATGTTTTGCATTTAATTCAGTCCCTGGCTTCTTCTAGCTGAATGGAAAACATCCCCCAGAGAACTCCTACTATCCAGTGGCAATGTTCACACAGCTTACTTAATTAGGTAAGGTAAAATTTTAGTAGAAGTACCGTATTTTTTGGAGTATAAGACACACCTTTTTTCCCCCTAAAAGGGGGTGAAAATTTAGGTGCTTCTTATACACCAAATGTAGCCCCACCCACCCACTGCCCCCCCCCCCACCTTTTGGCCTCTGCCTCGCAGCAGTTACCTCCTTGCAAGCAAACAGCAAGGAAAAACAGCTCATTTCAGCTTCAGCACAGCCTAATTAGCACAAGTTGATTGGATTGGCCTCCCGACTCTCAGCTGATTTGCTCTCAGCTGTTTTGCGCAGGGCTCTGCTGCTTGCTGCAAAGAGGTAAATTGCTGGAGCAGATTTTTTTTTTCCTTGTGCTAATCAAGCTATGCTGAAAACGAAAATGAAAGTAAAGCAGGCTGTTTGCTGTTTGCTGCAATGAGGCAAAATTGCTTAGAGGCAGAGGGAGATTTCTTTTTCTTCTTTTCCTCACCAAAAAAGGTAGGTGCGTCTTATACTCTAGTGCGTCTTATACTCCGAAAAATACGGTATTTACATGGTAAACTATTAGGGTTAATCTTGGCTGTTGCTCTTGTTGTTTTCAAGCCTTGCCAATCTGCATTGTATTGTATGAATCAAAAATGGGTTAATTCAGTCAGCATGCTAAACATGTTGTATGATCTACTCCTAATTTCTTAGCCCAGGGATGAGTGACCTCAAACCACAATTTACAGCTCTCTGACATTGCAATCCTGCCATTCAACTGCAAAATGGCTGATATTTGGTCAAAGGTTCTTTTTTTTTCCATGAGGAAAAAAGGCACTCATTTCTACCCTGAAAATTCCCTAAACCCACCTGAATTTACAAACAAAGAGCCATAAAGATTCAGCCTTGTTCCCTGGCAACATCACTGCATCATCAGATACGTCCATCTGTGGCTAAAAAAAAACCCATCAGAAATAAAAAGTGCTGTAAAAAGAAAAAGGTTCCCTTGTCTAGTCGTGTTTGACTTTAGGGCATGGTGCTCATCTCTGTTTCTTGACCGAGGGAGCCAGTGTCGTCTGAAAACATTTTCTGTGGTCATATTGCCAGCATGGCTATATGCCAAAGGTGCATGGAATGCTGTTACTTGCCCACCAAAATGGTATCTATTAATCTGCTCCCATTTGCAGTTTTCCGAACTGCTTAGTGTTCTGACCTAGGCTCCCTTAACAAGCAGGATGCAAGAATTGGTCCCGGAAAAACCTCTTTTATTTACACGACTGTGAATTACGTTCATTCACAGTCAGCAAGGTTTGTCCAAACAGTTTTTCAAAGGAATATTTCTCAACACACCTTATCTCCAGGGGTAGGTTCTACTTACCTTTACTACCGGTTCACAACGGGAGCTTCTGCGCATGCGCAGATCACCAATGATGACGTTGTGGCGGGTGGGTGGAGCCTCCCGCCGGTTTTACTACCGGTTCTATAGAACCCACCACTGCTTATCTCATTTGGCAAGCTGCCATGTAACTTGTTTCCAACCACAGTACAAGGCAAAACTTGGCATAAAGTCTCTCAGAGACACGGAATGAATTGTTTCCTGCAAAAGCCCACTCCCTGTTTGCTCCTCTTTTATTTCCTATGGGAGGGGCCAATCACCTCCAAGCCACACCTCCAAGGTGTGGCTTTACTCCCAAGTCAACCCTGCTTTCTGAGTTGTTCTTGTCTTCTGGCAGCTCTATGCATGCACACACTGGGAATGGGCTCTAGCTATTCCTCGCTGCTGTCTAACACCTACTCTGCCTCTGATGCAGAGCCCTTGTCCGAGCTTTCCTCAGCCCACAGGACTGGCCCATGTTCCTCCCCAACCTCCTCACTGTCTGACTCTGCCGCCAGCTCTGCTGGCTGCCGGCGGGCCACAATACTTAGGTGGGCAGGAACTGGAGCAAGAAATGGGACCTTATCCCTTTGCACAGTACTTGTGTCTCGAACCTAGGCTGTGAACTTTCCAGCTTGAAAACTCGGGGTCTTTAACTGCTGAGCCATCGCGCCTCTACCATATCTGTAATGGTTATTTAGAGAATTAATCAGTGGTGGTATCTAGAAGGAAGAACAGAATAATAATGTAATAGAACTTGGGCAGCCAGGATGATAAGCTATATATAAACATTCATATATAGGAGCTTCATGTTTTGTTTTAAAGGATGACTTTTTGACCTATGCTACTTGCTATAATTATAAGGTTTCTGGAGAGCCAAAAAATGTTCTTAAAATACTTGTTTTCAATTTAAGCTTGCCTTCGTTTAAGAATAGAGCCTTTGAAATCTTGTCTTTCATTCCTGCCTTCACCCTGGCAGAAATCCGAAATCCTTGGCAGCCATTTCACTCTGGTGAGAGAGGTTTATTTCACTGCTAGTACAAGCCACAGTAGGCTAATTCTAGCCTAGAAAAGATGTGATGGAATATTATTGTTGACTGCAGAAAGGACCTTTGTACCAGCATTACATGGGAATCCAGGAAGTAATGCCAGCACTGAGTGAACATTCTCACTCATCTTCAAAATCCAATTTGTTGCATTGATCCTTCCAATCATTGTTGTTTAAAGACCTGAAGGAATATAAACCTGGCAGAGAGGAAGAAAAAGGCACAGGAACTAGAAAGGGATGGGAAATTCATTCAGTCTGGCATGCAGTGTGAACTCCTAACGACACTTCACATCCAAGGAACTAGACTATTTCTCATTTTACAGAGAGTTTCGTTAGTCAGTTTTACTGTTCATCCATTTTAGAAACTGGGTTGCTGACTTTCCTAATCTCAGCCTTTCTTACAACAGTGAGTGCTGGAGCTGTTGCACATATGGGTAATCAACAGTCAACAGAATGACAATTTGGACTATCTCTGAGAGTTGTGCATAGGTGTCACTGTTTTTAAAGGGGCAATTTCAACTGGCATGATAGGAGGGGAGTGATAAGACTCTAGAGCAGTGTTTCTCAACCATGGCAACTTTAAGAAGTGTGAACTTCAACTGCCAGAATTCTCCAGACAGCATGGCTGACTAGGAAATCATGGGAGTTGAAGTCCATGCCTCTTAAAGCTGCCAAAGATGAGAGAACTTGCTTTGAACTTTTCAAGGCATAGATCTTGTCATGGACATCTTAAGCATTATCTTAGGCCAGAAATATGGGCTCAGCTTGAACTCTGCAATTTACACCATCAGACAGTAGTAATGGATTACACACAGAACATCTTTCCCATCGAAACCTACCTGAGAATCTAGATTGTGACCTAAGACACTGAGCTTGTCGATCGAAAGGTCGGCAGTTCAGCGGTTTGAATCCCTAGTGCCGCGTAATGGGGTGAGCTCCTGTTACTTGTCCCAGCTTCTGCCAACCTAGCAGTTCGAAAGCATGTAAAAAATGCAAGTAGAAAAATAGGGACCACCTTTGATGGGAAGATAACAGCGTTCCGTGCGCCTTTGGCATTTAGTCATGCCGGCCACATGACCACGGAGATGTCTTTGGACAGTGCTGGCTCTTCGGCTTTGAAATGGAGATGAGCACCACCCCCTAGAGTCGGGAACAACTAGCACATATGTGCGAGGGGAACCTTTACCTTTACCTTTAAGGGCAAATTAAAGTACATCTGGCTTTATTCTATAGTATTCATTTTATACTTGCTACCTTTCTACCTTCCAGAAAAGGTTTAGCAATCAATGTAAACTAAATCTAAACTCAACCTAGTATAAATAATCTAAACTACAATAATTAAAAACCAATAAAAACTGCTGGAATTATTAGTTAAGTTCAAATACCCAGTTGAAGAGGAAAATTTTAGTTCCTTCCTTAAAAATAGGACTAGTGGAGACTAATTGCAACTTCTAATGACTCCATAACTCAGAAGCAATGCTGGAGAAGATCCTGTCCCATATGACAAAAGCATAGACCTCTGATTCAATCCTGTGTTTTGTTCTGAAAGAAAACAGAATCTTTATCGATGCATGGTGATGATGATGTTATCCATTCAGCCATGTCTGACTTTTGGCGATTCTAGGGGCCGAATCTCTCCAGCTCTTTCAATCTTCCATTGCTTCTTTGAATTTTTCTATGCTCTGTCTGGTGTCAGTTTTGATGGTGTCCAGCCATCGTGTTCTTTGATGGCCTGGTTTCCTTTTACCGCTAACTCTTCCAAACATAATTGCTTTCTCCAGTGAAGATGTGTGATGCTGCCCAATAAACAATGTTTAACTTTAGCTGTAGTGTTGCAATCCAGTGAGGCTTTTTGCTTGATAAACAGCATGACATTGGGTTATAAGATCTGGTGACTTGAGAAGGTAGTCATTTTCTCAATCTGCTACTTTCATTTGTCAAGAAGCTGAGACACAACCCATGCCCAGCAAAATGCTAGAAGCAACTATAAGTTTGATTTGATCAGTCAATGAATCAAAATACCTTCAGCATACCTACTGGGTCATCTACTTCTGTTCAGTATCTGTCACTGTTGATTTATATCAGATACTCATTGTCCACAGAGGTAGCATTGTTCAGAAGCACTGACACAATGCTCCATTATGTTATATAACCACAATGCTTGGTTGCCTCCCACCCCCTTTTTTCTTTCTTTCTTAATCAGATCCTGTCTCCAAATTTCTTAATCCCTCAAAAGGAATAAATTTTATTGTGGCTCTGCTTTGCTTCCACTCCATATATGTGATTCTGCAGTGAAACCCTTCGGACTTAAAATATGCACAATCTTCCCCTGACTTTTCCATTTATTCTGCCAGATTAATATATTAAAAACACTGAAACTATAATTACTGAAATGAGGGAGAAGACGATGAACTTGTAATATTATGAGCCATGGTGGCGCAGTGGATAGAGTGCAGTACTGCAAGCTACTTCTGCTGACTGCTAGCTGACTGCAATTTGGCAGTTCAGATCTCACCAGGCTCAAGGTTAACTCAGCCTTCCATCCTTCCGAGGTGGGTAAAATGAGGGCAATAGGCTGACTCTGTAAAAACCGCTTAGTGTGGGCTATAAAGCACTGTAAAGCGGTATATAAGTCTAAGTGCTATTGCTACTCTCCAGGTTTATTTCCCTGGTAAATCTTCTTTTCCAAAACCTAGAGTGAAAATTCATTTATGCTTGCCTGTTTACCTATATTCCCACTATTGCATATTTCTTTCACTACTTCCTGCCCTCAGGCTGTTTTAAATTTCACCTGCCAATACATTAAGATGTTACCAGAACCTTCTTAGAGTTTCCCTTAACATCAGTAAAACCTGGAAAGTTACATACACATGGGGTGCATTGAGAACTGTTAAACAGGGAACTGGGCGTGAATTGGCATGAATTAAGAGATAGACTCCAGATTCTCTCTCTTAATACATGTTTATTCAGTGCTGAACAAAGGTGGGTTCTCCTATAAGACTGGAAGAACCCTGACTGCAATTTCAAGCAAGCATATATAGGTTTCTCTCAGGGGTGGGTTCTACTTACCTTTACTACCGGTTCGCAACGAGATCGCGATGCATGATTACGCGGCAGGCACAGCCTTTCCCGTTGAGACCCTTTGGTTCCCCCCTCCCCCAGCGGAGCGATGGTGGACTAAAATCCCTGGCAAATCTTCGAGTTCTTTCCTCAGCTGGCAAAAGGGGCATCCCATTTTTGGCCTCCCCCTCCCCCCAGAAGCACTCTGCCAGCCAGAAACAGGGTGCAGAGATGCCTCCCAGGGCCTCTGCCTGCCCCCTTTTTGGCCTCCCTCTCCCCCCAGAAGCACTCTGCCAGACAAAAACGTTGGCCTTACCTTCCAGTTCTAGCCTCGCAAAGTTAAGTCCTGCACTCTGCCAATGGGTAGGGGCTGACGGGTGGGTGGGGTGATGTGGGTGGGGCACTCTCATGGCCCCTCATGGGCCGGATTAATGGCTTCAGTGGGCCGTATCTTTCCCACGGGCCGTTTGAGGTTGTCTGCATTACAGGAATACTGCTTACACGAGATAAGGTACAGAAGTTACAAAAATATTTGTGCACGTATCTTGTGGTTATCATCAACTGCATGCCTGTGACTTCTTATCAATGGTTTCCACAACTTGAAGGCCTGAATTTTATTTCTGTCATTTCAACATAAAAATATTTAGAGAAAGCATCAAGAGTTTTCAGAATCCTGATCCACAGAACTACGTACTTCTTCCAGATTTGAAGAGCTTTGTCTATGTTGTGACCCAGGCCCACGTAGTTAATTAAATGCAAAACAGTTCCAAAAATTAAACAGATTTTATTAAAACAGCTGAGAATTAACTCATTCTCAGCTTATTCCAAATTAAATGAAAGCAAAGTTCTCGAAACACTTTCAGTTTATCTCTGACCTTGGGATAATTAGGCCAACTGCCAAAGGCTTTTCCTGGCAACAGTTCAGGAACAGAAGACTCTGACAAGAAAGAAATACATCCAAACACGAAGCAAAGCTCTCAACGGTTGTTTTCTGGCAAAGAGGCCAAGAGACGTTGCTGGTCTTTTAAGCCTTATGGGAGGGGCCAATCATCTCTTGGCCCTACTCCCGAGTTGTCCTCTCTGCTTTAGCTGCTCCTGCCTTCTGGCAGCTCTTCTCATATGTGCACTAGGAACAGGCTCATTCTGTTCCTCTGCCTCTCTACTGTCAGCCTCTGGAGGCTCTAAAGTTTGCACATCACTCCCCGATGGCCCTGGCCCCATTTCTGCCTCCGACGCAGAGCCCTTATCCGGGCCTTCCCCAGTCTCCAGGACTGGCCCATGTTCTTCCTCAGCCTCATTGCTGTCCGACTCCACTGCCAGCTCCGCAGGCTGCTGGCGGACCACAATAGTCTACCTCTATCAGGAAATGTCCTCTTTCTATTTTATTCTGCAAGGTGGGACACATCCCACTTTTATCTTCAGTTCTGTCCTGGAAACCACACTTTACACCCAAATAAACTAAAGAGAAAGGCAACAAGAGTGATGAGGAGACTAGAAACTAAGTCTTGTAGGGGGGAAAAAAATCAGAATTGTTTTCCCTTGAGAAGTCCAATGGACATGGAAGAGGATAGGCTAGCACTCAACAAATAATTGAAAGAATGTGACACAGAGGAAATTTCTTATCGTTCTTATTATTCTCACATCCGTTATCATTGTAGAATAATGGATTTAAGTGTCAGGAAGGTAGTTTCTGTTTGAATGATACAGGAGGGAGAGACTTCTTAACACTTTTGATATGGAGAGCCTCCATTCAGAAAGATTAACACACAATATTGGACATGTACAATGGGGGAACCTAACCTAATAAGATTATTCCTTGCTCAGGTATAGCACAACCTCAACATTTACAGTGATGATGACAACAACGATGACAATGAGAACAACAGCTTTGGGAAAAAATAACTAGTGTTACATTTTGATCATAAAATATCAGTAAAGGAGAATATTTGTAGCTCAGAGTTGAAATGAGGGTCCTTGGTGCTGTCTGAGTTTGGTTTGTTTTCTTGCAGATATTTAATTACCCAAACTGGGTAACATCATCAGTGCATGGCTGGCTCAGGAATTCTCGGAGTTGAAGTCTACAGGTTCTAAATGTGCCATAATTGTCCACCCGGGTTTAGAATGATATGTAAACACAACTATTGGAAGCTAAAATTGAGTCTTTTTCCCATTAGTGGTGGGGGTTAGATTTGATGATATTGTCCCCATCAATGAAAAGACCAAAATGCTCATCAACTTTTAGATAGAGTTTGGCAATATTTTTTTCATTGGGAAGAAGCATTCTTTCCAAAAAGAAGAAAAATAAACAAAAGTCATAGTTAAACCAAGTCATTACCCAAGGTTCTCAATTAACGTAGCTCAGCCAATTTAGCAGGTTTTGCTATATAAAATAATTAATCTTGAGTTTTTGTTTAATCAACGGGTACATTTATACCTGTGCCAAACCTCGAGGCCTTATAGGTTGTCCAATTAATGCATAATGATTCTCATCCTGCTGGGAAAGAAATTATTTAAGAAATGAATTAACCCTTCCCAAAGCAATCAGACATTAACTCTGAACATCACATTAAGCTGGGGGGAATAAATCAATATTAGAGTTCTAGAATAGCTAGTTGCACAAAAATGAAAGGTGCCTGTGCAATAATTTGATGTAATTATCCTCCCCAAGCACTTTAAAATATTTTATAACCAAGATCCTTTCAATCAAGAAATGACCATTCCATTGTTTTCAACTGATTTCATTCAGTTTTAAAATATCTTCATTTAATTTGATCTCCTGGGTCCATTTTAAAGATTCACGGGCCAGACCCTTCCAATCTTAACATATGTCCGTATTTTAATTAATTAATTAATTAATTAAATTTATAATGCCATTCATCTCACTGTCAAGTGATTTATTGACTAGGTTATCTGGAATGTAAATTAGTTTGGTTGCCTTATGACAACATACCAAGCCAATAATGCAGTTAGCTCTTAGTCTTTGCTAAATTGTGTGATCATATTCTCTGTGGCTAGTTCAACATGATTTGTGGTTCAGTGTTTTTCCTGAACCCATCCAATTGTGATTTATTTATTAAATTGTGATTAAGCATGAAGTAGATTTACACAACTGGATCCCAGGTTCTAGTATTTTGCAGGGATCACAAAACTAACTGGCCCCAGGTAAAAGTGATGTATGTTTGAGTTGGAGTTTATTTTATCGATTTATTTCTATATCAGATTTAGAAACCGCCCATCCCTCTCACACAGCGAATCTGGGCAGTGTATAATAAAAACATAGAAATTTATATCCCACTAGGGGATATAAGCAATGGAAATTCTAGTCCCAATTGTGATTGTTAAGTCAAGGACTGTCTGTACACGACTCTGTGTTATCAAGCAAACCAAAATGGGGCAGCAGCTCAGCTAACTAGAAACTGGAGTTCTGCTTCATAGCATCACAACGTGCTTCTTCAATCATCTGCAGACTCCTAGAATAGGAATCTCTTAGTTAGAGCCTCATAAGATAAAAATCCCAGTGGAGAAGATTGAGAAGCATCGGTACAGAAAATCCCCATAATCTCCCATCAACAGAATCAAATGAATTCCATTTTTAATGCAGCTTCTCCTGTGGCAATGTGGGCGAAGAAGCAATTTTTTTTCTCCCTGATGATTGATATCCTCCTCTTGAAATAATCCAAGTCCTTATGGTATCACCATTCTCAGAAAGTAGATAGGATTGTTCAACAAGGGGCTGATAATCACAAAGAAAATTTAAAGAAGAAATGTCTAAAGAAGAAATCTCGAGAAACAAGATACTTTCAACTCTCGTAGCATTGTGTCTGGATAAATAAAGGAATAAAATAGGACGGTCAAATTCAGCTACAAATATCCACATGACCACTAGATGGAGGCAAAGAGGCTTAGAAAACACGAGCCTTTTGCCACCATCTAAAGATGGCTCAATGGCTAAGACGCTGAGTTTGTTGATCAAAAGGTCGGCAGTTCAGCGGTTCGAATCCCTAGTGCTATATAACAGAGTGAGCTCCCGGTACTTGTCCCAGCTTCTGCCAACCTAGTAGTTTGAAAGCACGTAAAAAATGCAAGTAGAAAAATAGGGACTATCTTTGGTGGGAAGGTAACAGCATTCCGTGCGCCTTTGACATTATTCATGCAGGCCACATGATTACGGAGATGTCTTCGGACAGCGCTGACTCTTTGGCTTTGAAACGGCGATGAGTACCGCCCCCTAGAGCTGGGAACAACTAGCACATATGTGCAAGGGGAACCTTTACCTTTATCTAAAGATCATCTAGTTCTTGTCACCCAGATCTTTTGATGTTATAGGAGGATTTCCCCTCTTCCCCTAGCTAGAGATCTATCCTGGTAAAATACAATGGTTATAAGAATTTTCTTTGTTGGAATTTTTGAATTAAAAAAAGAACAGAAGATAAAGTGCCTTTGCTTGGAGGGGGGGGGAAATCTCTGTTTCCCTTTTTTGTAACTGAACTTTCATGGTCTTTTTTCTTTAATTCTTTAAGGAATTTCTAGAATGAACTGGCAAGCCCTGTTTTACCCTGCCTCCATTCAGCTGACCTCATCTAGACTCCTGGTTGTGATTTATACAGCTTTCTCCCACTGTTTTCCACTCTTCCAAATGGTTTTTTTTTTCCCCTCTTAAACTGCCAACATCCCACCACAATCTCATGGTATGTAAAGCTCTCTTACTGGAATGCAAACCCTGGCTAATCCTACAAGATTATTATGTTACTGTCTCTGTTCATTCTCTTAACACAACTGGCAGCTGAGGCTGACTGGCTGCATTGGAGGAGAGAAGAAAATAAATACAGAAATCTAACTTTTATTTGTTTGCGCCAAGTCCCTGATAGGCCATTGCTTTCCAATTCATTATGAGATTTAGACATGTGGGCCAACATGCAGTTGGTTACATGATGTTTTTATTAGCTTCCTTCCCAAACTGAGTTCGGGTTGAAGAATGTAG
Organism: Pituophis catenifer annectens; assembly: GCF_029215685.1. Taxonomy (NCBI): domain Eukaryota; kingdom Metazoa; phylum Chordata; class Lepidosauria; order Squamata; family Colubridae; genus Pituophis; species Pituophis catenifer. The sequence continues at coordinate 10,437,321 of NW_027256886.1, read as the reverse complement.
AAAAGAAGGTCACCTTATTTTTAAGGGGCAGCTTAGCTATTCTTTAAAAAAAAACAAAAAAAAAAAACAACTATTTTCCCCACTCAGCTTGCCTAAGCAATCAATGGCAACTCATTAATAAAATGAATTCCATTGCAAAAGTGCTTTCAGAATTGAAATGGGGAGATTGTATATAAGGTGACCAACTTTTTTACAATGAGAAGGAGGACACAAATAAAAGAAAATGGAAGAAAAAAAAATATCGTAAATAAAAGAAACATTTTATTCATTGCAACAATGAGTCTAATGCGTGCGTGTGCGCCGTGTCGTGTTTCGGTAAGAAGTAAACAAAGCCACTTGTGCATGCCGCACTCTTGCGCACGGCGCACCCTCTCAAAACAATTCTCCTGTGCGGAGCGCATGCATCTCATAATCGCGTCTCACCGCACTGTACTGAGCCTTGACAAATCATTATGTCAAATACAAATACGTCACATCACACGCAACGGATCGGATTGGCATCGATCGAATACGGAGACTTACAGATTAGTCTTCAAATATCAAAAAGGAGGACATGTAGGAGGACACTTTTTGAGAGAGGATAGAACTTACAAAAGAAGGACTGTCCTCCCTAAAGGAGGATGATTGGTCACCTTATTGTATAGAATGGCTCACCATTAGACGTAACCCCTGATCAACCTCAAGGGAGTTATCTTATTCATTCTGTAGGGTAGGGTAATTACCAGGGGTGAAATGCTCCTGGTTCGGACCGGATCACCCAATCCGGTAGCGATGGCGGCGGGTGGTTCGGAGAACTGGTAGCAAAAATTTCTGCACGAACAATTTATTTTGAAGGAGGGATCTTGATTTTTTTAAAATCCTCAGTGTTTCTAGCATTAAACAATGAGTAGCTTCTGAATAGATACTTTTGATAACTTTGAGCGGTCACTAAACAAACTGTCGTAAGTGGAGGACTACTTGTTCTAAGAGAAATGAGAGATGATTAACAGCAATGGAAAAATCCTGCTGCTTTTTATGAGTTATTTCTTCCAAAATTGAACTTCCCATGATTCTTAGTAACTTCCTATTGGGTCACAAGAGTGGAGAGAAAGCCAAAGTGACTGATATGTACAGCCAGGGGAGAAATAGGATAAAAGAGGTAGAAGATGTTAACAAAAATTGAGAAAAGAGTCCAAGTTCAAGTCCAATTTGAGATCCTATTTAATAGATATTTGATGGATTTAGGTTGGTGGCATCAGACAGATGGCTCTGTAATCCACTTTGTAGCTGTCACGTGTGAATTGATAGTACTTAAAACAGGATTGGGAAGACAGAATGATGTGATAATGGAATTATCTCTGTAGTTTACCTTGCATGTATATATGAGCACAGACTTCTTACAGAGCTGACAGGATCATTTATTGCAAGTTTTGCTAGTTTAGACAAAGGATATTTGCTGATTTCTGCAGAAGATGAAGAAGACACAATGGGCATGTTTACAAAATGTATCTAGGTCAATCGAGTTAGTACACAATGTTGAGTCTGGTTAATGCTAAGCTTATTTGTGTCTTAATGCATTCATATTTTGCAGATATCTGGGCCTTTTTGTTAGTTAATGATTTCTTTAATGGGTAATAAGCAGAGGTGGTATTCAGCGGTTCAGAATGCTTCGGGCAAACTGGTAGCGGTGACTGGGGTGGGTGCCCCCCGCCCCCCTGCCCAGAATAATGCCATCCTATTTGGCCACGTTTTTGAGGCATGCGCGGAAGGTGCGCACACGTGTGAAGAGAGAGCATGCACTTGGGGTGAACCAGTGGTAAGAATATTGGAAACCCACTGCTGGTAACCAGGGTAAGTAATTGTGTTAATGAAGCCTTTTGGTAGGCATTCTGTGTTATACTGTAGTCAAGCTGGAGTCAACTATTTGTCTGAAATGGTATAGGGCAGTAATGGCTAACCTTTTTGCCATCGTGTGCCAAAAGCAGGGGGAGCACGGGGGGGTCACACACGCACATGCTCACACCCATAATTCAATGCCCCCCTGCACATATACGCACAACCCTCACGCTTCCCACGCTTTTGGCACGTGATGGCACAGTGGGCCTGGTAGGCCTGTTTTTCGCCCTCCCCAGACTCCAGAGGCTGGGAGGCCCAGACCCCCGGAGGCCCTCCTGAGGCCGGAAATGGCCCATTTCCCAACATCCAGTAGGCCCGGAAGGCCCATTTTTCACTCTCCCCAGGCTCCAGAGGCTTTCTAGGGCCACTAGAGGCCCTCCGGAGGCTGGAAACAGACCATTTCCTGACTTCTGGTGGGCCCGGAAGGCCCAAAAATCAGCTGGCCGGCATGCGCATGCACACTGGAGCTGAGCTAGGACAACGTCACATGCCCACAGATATGGCTTCGCATGCCACCTGTGGCACACGTGCCATAGATTCTCCATCACGGGTGTAGGGTTTCCTGCTTGAGCAGGGGGCTAGACTAGAAAGTCTCTTCCAACTCTGTTATTCTGAGTCATCCAAAACATTGCCATAAAGTATAACGCATTGGTTTAAGAAGTAATGGGGATTATTTCTCAGAGATATCCGCTCTGAATATCGTTGTTCAATTCATTATTCTCAAGGTAGTAGAAGGATGAGTAGGAAGATCATTTTGAGAGGAGATTTGAATTTTTCACTCCTAGCAGAACCATGCCAAAAAAAAACCAATAACAACAACCCACTGCTGGGGGGGGGGGGGAAATCCAACTAGTATTCAGGCTTCCCCAGAAAAAAAAAGCAATTTATTTTTTATTTAATCTTTAGTTCATGTTAGAAACTTATCAAGTTGCCTTGAAAGTTTAGAACAAAACTGAGAAGTTTGTATCTTTCAATACAATAAATAAAAAAATAGAACTGAGGAAATAAACTGAAAAAATATATTACATACCCACTCAAATGCAGAAGAAAAATAACAATAAAATACAAATACAATATAAATAAAATTCAAATGCTTGAATCAGTGGTGGGTTGCCCCGGGTTCGCACCGGTTCTATAGAACCGGTAGTAAAACCGGCGGGAGGCTCCGCCCACCAGCCCCGACATCATCAAAACACTTCTGCGCATGCGCAGAAGAGTGCACGTGCACACTTGCTTCACGCGCCCACGCATGCAGCCCGCTACGAGCCGGTAGTAAAGGTAAGTAGAACCCACCCCTGTCTTGAATATGTATGTGTTGTTTTTCTGCAGCACAACTGCCCCATGTTTTCTGAAGCACTTCCTGGAATGACTGTATGCTTCTGTGAAGTCAAATACAGGTAATTCGTGACTTACAATCAATCGCTTGGAAATAGCACTAGCAATAGCACTTAGACTTATATACTGTTCCATAGTGTTTTACAGCACACTTTGAGCAGTTTACAAATGTCAGCGTATTGCCCCCCAACAATCTGGGTCCTCATTTTACCAACCTCAGAAGGATGGAAGACTGAGTCAACCTTGAGCTGGCTAGGATCGAACTCATGGTAATGGGCAGAGTTTGCCTGCAATACTGCATTCTAATCACTGTGCCACCACGGCTTCTGTTTGAAGTTAGCAAAACTGTTCAAAGTTGCAACCAACCTGAAAAAGGAGACTTATGGTCTAGATTCAACAGTCGGGCAACATGACTGACTGCATTTATGGCCGTTTGCATAGCCTTTGATCACATTTCAATTTTGCTGTAAACTAGCCCTTCCAGTTTTTGGCAGAATCGTGCCCATTGCAAACCATTGGTTCACTTAATGACTGCAGTGACCACTTAACAACTGCCACATTTATTTAACAACCACCACAAAAAAGGTCCTAAAATTGGCTTGGTCATAGAACCAATTTGTTTTACGGCAATTGCTACATTATGACCATAATGGACAGGCTCCATTACAGATGTATGTTGTGGACTATATGTAGTTGCACAGTTACTCAAAAAATTCAGCAAGGAAGTATCTACATGAAAACACACATTGTTGTGAGAACTCACAGCATTTTTTTCGTAGTCAAAAAAGAAAAGGCCAAGGCCAAAATGTTTTCAGATGTTTTGTAAAACCAATATAATCCCTCGCCTGAATGCAACCAGCAAATGGCTATGCAGAAGTTTTATTTTGAACATCGACATTAATTTAGGCAAAACCTGAAAACTACCCATTTAAAGAGGCTTTCTGATGAATTAGAATGACTCAGATTTATGGATCCCTTGTACGGAATAAATCCCACTGACAACAGCATAAAACCATTTCTTTAAAAAAAAAAAAAAATCAGAGTTAGTCTTCCATAAAAAGGATTATGACACCTCATTAAAATGGCTTTCCTACTACTCCTTATGGACTTACTGCATAAAAAAGAAAAGAAATGAACTTGCAATTTATAGTTTTGATGATTAGAGAAGTCAGACTACAGAAAGATGACAGTCGTGATGTAATCTTAGAGAAAGAGAGGTTAAAATATAATTATGCTTGTATCTACTGTGAATAAGATTGGAAGCTACCTCGTCGTATCTATCTTTGTATTTTTTTTTCTACTTTTCTTTTTTCTTTTTTACCTTCCTCTTACTTTTTCTCCTTTGTACTTTTAGGTTTTCCTTTTATTTCTCCCTTCCTCTTTCTCCTTTCTAGCTCTATTCTAGTTTGTATTAATTCTTATTATTGTTAAAACTCTCAATAAAAATGAAAATGTGGGTGGCTTTTCTGATAAGAGAATTTTAAAAGTAGAGTTGGTCAATCTCAGGTATGCGTTTATTTTTCATAAAGTGTTCTGCCCCAGCTACGGACCCCAAAGAACACAGCACACACAAAGTCTGTACAAACCTTAGTTTACTAAATTAAATCAGTCTTTTTCAAACAAAGGTTGTTAATTAACTTTCCTAACAGCCTACAAGAATCCAAAGAATAAATAATTTTAATCTTACTATGGTTGGCAGAAAGCCCAGAAGCAATTTGTAGGAAACTGCTAAGAGAACTAAGATCCAGACGCGAAGGAGAGTGAACGAAGGTGTTCCCTGCAAATTGCCTGTCGTCGTCCTTCCTTGAATAAACTAAGTGAGTGGCCAATTAGCCCCAAGCCTTACTCTCGAGGAGACCTCCTCCTGAGGAGCCATTCCTGCCTTTTGGCAGCTCTGCACGCCCGTGCATCGAGAAGAGGCTCCTCCTCTTCTTCCTCTTCACTTATAGGAGGTTCTGGAGGTTCTGAAGGCTCTAGCTGAATCCCTGCCTCTGGCACCACATCTTCTCCAGCCTCCTCATTGTCTGACTCGAGTGCCAGCTGCACAGGCTGCTGGCACAGCACCACACCAGCCTCCTGGCTGTCGGAATCAGCTACTAGCTGCACAGGCCGCTGACGGGCCACAACACAAAGCTGTGTTCACTGTCTTATTTTCAAGAACTGTGTGGCAACCCTGCACCTTTGCAATACAGGCGGTCCTTGACTTATAACTATTTGTTTAGTCACTGTTCAAAGTTACAACAGAACTGAAAAAGTGACAGTCAAAACAAAGCACATTCCAGATGGCAACGTCAAGGTCATCTCCACGCAGACCCACAGTGGCCGGATGGAGGGACTTCTACAACCTGAGAAATTGCTTCGTTGGCGAATGTGACTGATGACACAGCTTGGGTGGAGGGGGAAACAGTGTCAGAGCCAAAGCGCAAATTAAGTGAGCTCAGAGTGGGCTTCACTTGGTCTTTGCTGACATGAAGCTCCTAATAAATAACTGGATTTCTTTTGAAGCTTGGCTTGAGGCTCATGATTTAATTAGGGCAAGTTGTTAAGTGAATCACGTAGCCGATAAACTAACCTGACTCTCCCACTGACTTTGATTACCAGAAACTTACTAGAAGGTCACCAATGGCAATCACATAACCTCGGGATGCCGCAACCATCATAAATGTAAGCTGGTTGCCAAGCGCCTGAATTTTGATTACTTGATCTTGAGGATGCCACTCATAAATCACTTTTTTCAGTGCCACTGTAATGTTGAATTACCATTTCCTAAACAAATGGTTGTAAGTTGTACTACATAAAGGGGATTGGGCGTACTAAACTACTTTCCGTTGTTCTGCCCCAGATTGTTCTGACCTAGGCTTCCCCAGCAGCACGAAGGCGAGTCCTCATCCCGATAAGCCCCTTTTATTTAATTTACAGTGAATTCCTCTCCAGCAAAGTCTTTCCTCTCCCACAGTCTTTCAAGATAGTTCACAATTACCAACCTTTATCAGTTGGTAATTGGAGTGTGGCCAGGCCGATATCTTTAAGACACCGCAATACTTAGCAAGAATGCAGGAATGAACTAATTATCTCCTGCAAACATCCCTCCCCTTTCGCTCCTCTTTTATTCCCTCTGGGAGGGGCCCTTCATTGTCCACCTGTGGCCTTACTCCCAAGTTGACCCTTGTTCTTTAGCTGTTCCCTTCATCTGGCAACTCTGCACATGCGCACACTGGAAACAGGCTCCAGCTGTTCACCAGCCTCACTGATGTCTGACTCCAAAGACAGCTGATAACTGGCATACGGCCCTGGCTCCCTCTCTGCCTCCGATGCAGAGCCCTCATCGGAGCCTTCCCCAGACTCCAGGACTGGCCCATGTTCCTCCCCAACCACCTCACTGTCTGAATCTGCTGCCAGATCTGCTGGCCACTGGCGGGCCACAACATAGATGAGCAGCTTAAAATGCTCATACTGTAGACCTTATGTGGAGCAAAATGTGGGCTCTCAAATATGTGCTACCAAAATTTGGAATGAAGGTTTTCTTGGTGCTCTCTGAGCTTGGTTGTTTTCTTGCAGACATTTCATTACCCAAACTTGGAAACATCATCAGTGCTAGTAAGGAGTGGGATTTGCTCTCAATTTATATTCTAGTGGCTTGCCCTGTCACTGTTGGTGGGAGTTGTCTTGGTGGTTCTTTGATTGGGCTGTTAGTGTTAGCCTTTTGGATAGTTCTTTGATTGGGGTATTGTTTTCTTTTTGATTGTTGGTCTGATGTTCACCTTGGGGTTAATCTCAGCTCATCTAGGTGTTGATTGCTGGTGGGGAGGTGTTTGGGTCTTTTTGTCTCCTTTTTGGCTTGTTGGTTGTCTTTTTTTGCAGGATCCAATCTGGATCGGGACCAGAGGTTTAGTCTTCTGAGTTTTCAGACTTATGCTGGAGCCAGGGGTTGTATTCACTTACCTTCCCTACCAGTTCGCAAATGTGAGCGTGCGTGCATCCACGCGTCCTCATCCACGCATATGCATGGCCTTCTGTGCATGTGCATGTGCTTTGCTTGCATGCGTGGCTTAGTGGGTGGGCCCACCTGTGATTTCCACTACTGGTTTGGGCGAACTGGTCTGAACTGGCTGAAAACCACCTCTGGCTGGAGCCCATCCTCAGGGAACTTCTCTCTAGCAGAGTGTGTTAGAGAACTAGAGAGAAGTTCCCTGAGGATGGGATCCAGCATGAATCTGAAAGCTCAGAAGACTAAATCTCTGATTCCAGTGACCGATCCAGATTGTCTCCTACAACCTTATCCTGGGACACATATATTCACCTTCATGGTCTTTTTTGCACAGTACGTAGATGTTTAAGTCACTAGTTTGCAAGGAAGAGTACAAGCAACTCTGACCCTGTGCTATTTGAATCCAAGATCCAGTTATCTCTGAGATGTGGCCAAGTTTCAGTTAGCAGTTTCTCCAGAGAAATGTGAGAAAAATGACTTGAAACAAAATGCTCCATTACAAATCTCATAGCCTTAGTCTGATAACACAGAAGATATCTTTGAGGTATATTGCCCGAGGATGTTCTTAGGCATTTGGAAATTGAAGATTTGATTATTCCTGCTATAAGATGTTCATGAATATTCTGCATGGCCTGGTAGCCCCCAAATGATATCCCCATTCTAGTTATTCTGGGCTACCAAATCTAACCGTAAATACCATGATTAATATAATGGCTGCCTTAGCTGAGTGTATTATATGCATCCAGCCCATGGCTCTATTTCCAGAATGTTCTTCACTAGGTAAATGTGGGGTTCCCTTGGCAACAGAAACTCTCAAAAAAGATTAATCAATCCAGTCAATTAAACATCAGGAGTTTATTTTAGAACCAAACAAATCCAGGCTTATATATTATTAAGCGTATTTCTATCCAGGTAGCCATGTAGTGGGAATACTTAAACCCAATCAATGGACTTATGGTACTTTGCTTATTTGATCCTCCAAGAAAAAGAGCTGGCGAGAAAGAGAAACTCAAAATCATATATAACCATTGTCAAAAGCACTCTCCATTTCTAGAATCATGGGACATCTTTCCCATTTAGAGCAATAGAAGAGATGCTAATGTCAGCGTTCCAGAAAAACCCCAACTCCAAAGACTCTGAAGTAAGCATTTTTCAAAGTTCTATTTACTAGAATAGGTAAACTGGCACATCTGGAAAAACCCGAATCTGAGAGGTCCGGGTTTTCTCTCAGTAAATCAAAAACCCACAAACCATCCCCTCACTCCTCAGTTGATCACATGCTCCAATCACCATCCGTCCCATCTCGAGACAGCACTCCGACCACTCCTTCTCCAGATGCAGTATCGCCCTGACCTTGACCGACAGGAAGGATGCTATTATGTCTAAAGACAACCCCTCTACTAAATCCCCCCTCCTACTTTCCCACACAGGAGAAGGTGGCAGCATGGAAGCTTCTGGCCTAATATGGCTTCCAAAGCTGACAGCTAATGCTAACCTGAAGATATCCTTGGGATATTGGGTACTTCATGGAGAAAATGAGCAGTGACTCAGTAGTTCAAAAATAATGAATCGGGGCTGAATTTCGTGTGATTGTACATTATATTCTTTACCATTCAGGACAATTAAATCAATTCATATGAAGACATGAATGGCTTAGCTGTAATTTATTGTGTAAGCTAAAATTGTCTAAATTAACGCATGCTTTGGTGCTACAGCTTACTTTATTCTATTTTACTTTATATTTATTTATATATATCCCACCTTTATTATTTTTACAAATAACTCAAGGCAGCAAACATATCCAGCATACTTTCCTCCTCCAATTTTCCTCATAACAACAACCCTATGAGGTAGGTTGGGCTGAGAGAGAGTGATCGGCCCAATATCACCCAACTGGCTTTCATGGCTAAGGCAAGACTTGAACTCACAGTCTCCCGGTTTCTAATCTGGTGCCTTAACCATTAGACAAACTATGAATTGTTGAGGAAACTATGGCGGCCTGATTCACAGAATATAAAGATACAAACCGTTGTTTACAAACCCAAACAAATTATTATGGGTGATCTCAGTCTATATTTCACTACATTTATTGGGTTAATAGTAGACTGAAGACCAATATCTTTCCACAGAATTTCATAGCAAAGTCTTCAGTTAACTACCGATAACAGGATCATCATCTTTTAATGACCCAATAATCCCTTGTGAGGTGGAGTCTGGGCAACTGAATGGAGCTAGCAGAGCAGTGGTGGGTTGCCCCCGGTTCGCACCGGTTCTATAAAACTGGTAGTAAAACCGGCGGGAGGCTCTGCCCACCGACCCTGACATCATGAAAACACTTCTGTGCATGCGCAGAAGCTTCTGCGCTTGCAGAAAGTGACCCACTGTGAACCGGTAGTAAAGGTAAGTAGAACCCACCCCTGTAGCAGAGTGTTTAATGGCCGGATGCCCTTCGTGTTGCCAGTGCGGAGTTATATTCAGCAGATATATTCTCATTGTGTCTAGAGAGAGAAATATCTGCCTCTACCTAGGATCGAACTCACAGCCTCCTGATTGTGAGGCGAGAGCTCCACCTCTAGGCCACCGCACCATTTATCGATAATAGGATAAACAACATATCAAAAATAGGTTCTGATAAGATTGGTATCCCATGATTCTTAAATAGTTCCCAGGAGGGAAGTATGACTTTATTTTCCACATTTTTTTTTCTGTCCATGAATTAAAAAATTGTCAACAGTGTTATGTGGGATGATGTGTTAGTAGAATAGTATTCCAATCCATCATTTTTATTACAGACTTCACAAAATTAGAACATTTGATAAACAGTTACCTTCATGTTGTCTTGAAACAGACTTTGAGTACGATCTCCCATTTGTGTAGCTGAGTATTCAAGAATCCTCTCTCTTTTTTTTGCTTGTTTTAAATCATCTTACTTTTACTCTTTGACACCTAAATTTTACCAATGCAAGTTCTTTTTTTAAAAAATGTGACCCTTTCTTTTTCAAAGTAAGAACTGCTGATTTCACCCAACTTTGAGAAGTATTGTTGTCACAATTCTGAACAGGGAAAGAGGAATATATTATTGTTTTTCTTTTGTTTATCCTTGTTGGAGAAATACTCTGGGGGGTGGGAGGGAACAGCAGCCTTCTCTGTCACCTGAGTGGCAAGGTTCAGATCTGTTTCTTTTTTGAGTGAGGATATGGATTGAAAGTTTCCAAAGTTTTATGAGAAATCTTCCATCTTGGTCATACATAGAAGAACATGATAAGGAATGTTTCAAGGTGGGAACTCCTGGATACACGTACAAGCAAGTTTAAATAGTCTATTTCACACAAAGCATTTTAAGTGGAGGAGTTGCATTGACTTTTTTTTTTTTATTTAATTTATATACCGCCCTTCTCCAGAGACTCAGGGCGGCTTACAATGCGTTAAGCAATAGCCTTCATACTTTTGTATATTTATACTGTTGCAATATTTTCAGGATCAGACTCAATAATGATAATAAGAGTTAGAGGTTTAAATATATTTCTCTTTAATTATAACAGGCATTCTATATTCACTGAATATTCACAGATAGAAGCGAGGAAAATGGTGAAGGTGGCTCCTTATATACACAAGGGGTGGAGCCAAAGGTGGGAGTGGTGAATTATGAATACATTAGGAACCAAAGAATAAGTTAACCCCCGATGTCCCATATATACATTATTTACACAATAGGGAATAAGGCATTTACATCTCACAAATCCCCCTCTAAATGCCGGTTCGCTATACAACACCAATTACATTCAGATTCAGGACAATATAAGACATATAATTTTGATGTTAAATATTTGTGCTGTTTTGAAGGTAAAGGCTTCGTCAATATGTCAGCTAATTGTTCAGAGGTATCACAATGCACTGCTTTGATAAATCCATCTTGAGACAATTGTCTCACATGCTTAAATTTTATATCTATATGCCTGGACCTTTGTCCAATGGCATCGGATCTGGATATTTCAATGGCTGCTTTATTATCTTCATGCATAACAAAAGGTAAAGCAGGTTTTTTCCAAACATCTGAAATCAAATCATTAAACCATACAAGGTTATTTGCAGCTTTGGACAAACAAACATATTCCGCTTCTGTGGTCGAAGTGGCTACCAGTTCTTGTTTACCAGTGTACCAGTAAACTGGACAGTCATTTAATAGAAAAATATAACCAGAAGTGCTCTTTCTGCATGATATATCTCCAGCCCAATCCGCATCTGCGTAACATGTAAGTTTTGGTTCTTTATTATTACTAGGTTCTAATACTAAGCAAAAGTCTAATGTACTTTTCAGATATCTTAGAATTCTTTTGACTGCTTCCCAATGATACAATGTTGGTTTGCTAACATATCTTGACAATAAGTTGAGTGGTAATGCAATATCTGGTCTGGTCCAATTAGATATATAAAGAAGTGAACCTATGACTGATCTATAAAATGTATTATCCTTGAATTCAGGGGAAGATTCATCAGTGTTTCTAAGGAAATCAGTTTGCATAGGAGTGTCACAGGGTTTGGCATTGTTTAAATTGCATTTGTTCAGAAGTTCAATGATTTTATCTTTCTGAGTAAGTTTGAATCCCCTTCTAGTTTTGTTAATTTGTACACCAAGGTATTTGTTTACTTTACCTAGAGATTTCAACGAGAAATGTTCGTTTAGCTTGTTTACAAAGGTTTCTCTTCTCTCCTTGTGTTTTCCTATATATAAAATATCATCTACATAAATTAATACAAATTCAATGTGATCATCACTCTTTTTTACAAAGAAACAGTTATCAGCAGTGGTAGCGTTGAAATCCATGGTCTTAAGCACTTTTACCAAGCAATCGTACCATCTTTTGCCAGATTGCTTTAATCCGTATAGACTCTTGTTCAATAGCCAAATTTCATTCTTATTAGTGTATTGACTGTGTGGTGCTCTTACATATATTTCCTTATCTAGCTTTGCGTGTAAATACGCAGTCTGTATGTCATATTGAAATACATCAAGATTGAGTGCAGATGCCACTACTAGAGCTGTTTTAACACTCTCTGTTCTTACTGTGGGGGAGTACGTGTCAGTATAGTCCTCCGGATATTTTTGTGCATAACCTTGTGCAACCAATCTAGCTTTGTATAGAGTATTGCCTCCTTCTAGATTCTTAATTTTATAAATCCACCTGGTACCTATAATTGTTTTATCTTTAGGTGCAATCGCAGGTGTAAACACATTTAATCCTTGCAAACTTTCCATCTCTTTTTTCATAGCTAGTTCCCACTTTTCCTTTTCTTCACGAGGGAGTTTTAATACTTCCTCATATGTATTAGGTGTCATTTGTTCACCATCCATATGCATTATGTAATCTCTGTATTTATTTGGTATTTGATTTCTATTGTTTCTAATAGCTCTTTCAGGTTTGCTATGGTAATCATGCAAATATCTTGCTTCTTTTTTGGTTAATGTGTCTGTCTTTATTTTGTGCTGACTATTTGTCCAAGTTTTGGTTTTGTTTTTATTTTTGTTGATATTTTGATTTTCTATTGTCCCTTCCTCACAAGATTTTGTATCTTTGCATTTATTTGGAAATATTTCATTAAGATGTAATTTAGACCAATTGGCCTGTTCATGGAACACAGCTGTTCTGGAAACTATAAATTTGTTATTATTATCAATGAATCTGTACCCTTTGGTGCCAGTTTCATATCCCATAAATCTTAATCTTCTGGATACGTTTTCTCCCTTTCTTCTCAACTGCTTAGGTATGTGTACGTCTGCAGTGACTCCAAATATGTGCATGTGTGCTAATTTGGGTTTCCTATTATACATCACCTCATATGGTGTTTTATTCACAATACTGGACCAGGTTCTGTTTTGAGTGTAATTTGAATAATGTAAGGCTTCTGACCAAAATTGTTTGCCTAAACCAGCATCCTCTAATGTGCACCTAATCATGGTTTGTAGTGTGGAATTCTTTCTCTCTGCAATCCCGTTTTGGAACGCAGAAAATGGACTAGATGTGAAATGTAGCATTCCTCTATCCTTTAACCATTGGGAGAATTCTTTAGACATGAATTCACATCCCCTATCTGTCATAATTTGTTTTATTCTGATATTATGTTGTGTTTCTATGCGTTTGTAGAATTCCTTAAATTTCTGAAAGGTTTCATCCTTGTGTTTTAATGTGTAAACAAAACCATAGCGACTGTAATCGTCTACTATTGTTAGGAAGTAACGTTTTCTATAAGTGATTGATGGAGTTAATGGACCAACTAAGTCCATATGTACTAAGTCAAAAATTTTGTTAGTTGATCTGTTGGATTTTTTTGGTCTGGGACTAGTTTTTAGTTTAGTGGATTTACATACTGAGCATTCCAAATAATTTTCACAATTTTTTATTTTGACACCTTCTGCGTGTTCAGTCATTTTTTGTACTACAGGAAAACTTGCATGTCCTAACTTCCTATGCAAGATGTGAGCACACTCATCATGAATTGGTTTACCTATTCTTGGTTTCTTCTCATTGTGTGTATTTGCGTGATCATGAGATATTTTACATTCATCATTGTCACTGTTACTAACATTTTCATCATCTGCCTCAATACAATCTTCCATATTTGAATCAATGTTATGTAACCATCTTTCTTTTGTTATTAGATAGGGTAGGCCTCCTTTAATCATCACAGTGCCTACATTTGTTTTGTCCTTCTCTAAAGTTGCTTTCCCCTTTGAGAAAACTATATTGATGTCAGAATCTCTGCTTAGTTTTATAGCACTTAGTATGTTATGAGGTATTTCTGGAATTAACAATACCCCCTCTATTTTTCCTAGGCCAGGCAAGGTCACATTTCCTCTGCCTAATACTTGAACCTTTTCTTGATTAGCTACCTTTATTACAAATTTATCTTCTGTAAATGAAGACAATATATTTTTGTTATTAGTGGTGTGGTTGGTCGCCCCAGAATCAATAAGCCAATTATTGTTCTCATTTTGTGGTGTTTTAGTGCTGTCTTGTTTATTTAGTCCATTCAGTGAACCAGATTTTCTCTCTTTTGAATTTTCTCTACCCCCTCTACTTTCTCTATAATTTGGTGGGCTTCTATATTTATGTCTATCTGTGGAAGACTGTCTATAATTGTATTTGCTCCTATACTCTGACCTATGTCTCTCCTTTGAGATTTTGGGACAGTCTCTTCTATTGTGTTCCCTGGACCCACAATTATGGCATTTAAAAGCTTCATTGTATTTTTCTTGGAAAGCTACCTTCCTAAAAGATTTGTGTTCTGTGTGATTGCTGGAACGATTTTTTCTTGAATTGTCTTCTGCTATCAATTTGTTAGATAGACTTTCTATGGATAAATATCCTAGATTGATGGTGTCTAAGTGTGACATAAAACTATCCCATGATGAATCAAGTGAATTGATAATAACACTTTTCATTGTTTGATCTGAAATCACTTCCCCCCTCAAATGCAGCTCAGCTCTTATTTTGTTTAGAGATATCAAATGCTCACTTATGGAAACCCCTGGTTTTACTCTGGAAGAAAAGAAATCCTTAGACATTCTTGTAGTGGTAGCTACACTATCGCTGTGAAACAGATTAAACATGCATTGAATTATTTCTGAAACAGTTAGGTTTGGTTTGATGCTATGATACATTGCAGGAGACACGCTAGATATTATTAAGAAAAATGCTCTATGATGTAAACAATCTATTTTTAAAGTCCAAGGTCTTCTTGGAGGACTAGTGATAAAGAATAGTAAATTTTCTTTCATAAAGACAACCTGGAGCTGTTGATACCATTCTTGCAAATTAATGCCATCAACTCTAAGTTTTGGGAAGTCACTGGGTAAGTTTCCCACATTATTTTGTCCATTACTTACAACCTGAGGTAGTCCGTGGTCTCGCAAGTGCAGGAAATTGCAAAACGGCATGGGGATGCTCGTAACGAGTCTGCGCGGTTCTCTGGCCAGTTCAAGTCTTTCCGGACCGTCTACGTAGTTTCGCACATGCGCGTTGCTCATTTCTTCTTTGGCGTCGTCGTGGAAGGTTCTCTCCATTGCAGCTCGCTCGCTCCGCTCCTCTTCAGACGAGTCGGTTTCTGGCTCGGTTTTAGGAGTCTTGATGGCGGCGACTGCTCTTCTCTTTCTTTTGTGTGCGTTGGTACTTGATCCGGTCTGCGGTGTAGGGCGGAATCGACATGGCTCTCTGGGCTCGGGCGTCGTCACTCTCGAAGTCAGGATGGGAGCGTGCAGGTCTTGAGGTATCGGCTTGTTCTCTAGCTTCTTCGTTGTCGCTTTGGAAATTTTTAATTTTGGCCCAAATGCAGCAAGAAGCGTTTTCATTGCTGACTTTACTTGGGATTTCGTTAAGTCGTCTTCGCTTTCTGATTCTGGTTCTTCTGAAGAGTTTGAATCTTCCTTTTCACTTTCGTTGTCTGATAACGTTTTTCGCGCCAGAAATTTTGAACTGAGCATTTTGATTGGCTCTGCTTCGCTCACTTTGGAGGCTTGTTGAAACCAAGATGGCTGCCATTCAAAATTTCGCGCGGGATCACATCTTTTCTTTTTCATAACGACTTTCTCTGTAGTCATATCACTCACAGTTTTTTGGTCTTTGGGTTTCTCTTTAGCGATGTTTTTCTCTCTCGCTGCTCCGCTGTTTTTCAGCATTTCTTGGAGATTCGCGATGAGGCTTTCATCATTCTTCTGGCTTTTTAATAGTTTTAATATCTCTGACCTGAGTTCGTTATTTTCTATTTCGATTTCCTCCTGGTCATTATTTTCATTTATTAGTTCTTCTTCTTCAGTGGTGTATTCTTCGGATTCTCTCGAAATCGCGTTTGTGGATTCGTTGATTATTTCTTGTTCAGTTTCTATTTCTTTGCTGTAGGCCCTGGTGTTGGGCCTATCTTTCTTAGACATTTTTAAGTATTTATTGAGTCAATTAACCATCCTCTGCTACCAGCTTGTTGCAATATTTTCAGGATCAGACTCAATAATGATAATAAGAGTTAGAGGTTTAAATATATTTCTCTTTAATTATAACAGGCATTCTATATTCACTGAATATTCACAGATAGAAGCGAGTAAAATGGTGAAGGTGGCTCCTTATATACACAAGGGGTGGAGCCAAAGGTGGGAGTGGTGAATTATGAATACATTAGGAACCAAAGAATAAGTTAACCCCCGATGTCCCATATATACATTATTTACACAATAGGGAATAAGGCATTTACATCTCACATATACAAAGTCAGCTTATTGCCCCCACAAACTGGGTCCTCAATTTACCTACCTTAGAAAGAATGGAAGGCTGAGTCAACCTTGAGTCTGGTGAGATTCAAACTTACAGTAATTGCAAACAGCTGGTGTTAATCACAATGCTCAGTCTGCTGAGCCACCAGGCCCTTCTGATCCACTTTTGTTGATTTACCCATTTCTAAGCAAATTGAAATTTCCTCTAATGGTCTAGGACAGGGGTGTCAAACTCAATTTCATTGAAGGCCACATAAGGGCTATGTTTGATCTCCGGAGGGCTGGGGTGTGTGGCCAGGGGGCGGGGCCAACTCAACATCCCTCGTGTCGGGGGTGCCTGTGGTGGCCGCCACCACAGGCACCCCCGACATGAGTGATGTCAAGCTCACACCGCCCCCTGGGGCGGTTTCTTCTAGGAGGGGGGGGCTTCCCACAACAGTATTCTTATTTAGGAAGTAAAGAAGGATATTTGCATCCTCTTAAGCTTCTCTGGTTTTTCCCCTTCCCTAAAGATGATTTTATAGTTGCTGTTGTGAGGAAAAACCAGCATGGACTGATGCAGCTTTGGGTGCTTCCTTTCATTTCCTTCCTCCCCACTTTCCTAAAATTTCAGGGCAAATCAAAAGGAATAAGTGGGAGGAGGAAACCTCCAAACAGACAGTGACATGGAAACTAATTAAAATAAAGCCTTCTTTCTCTGCTCCTCGTTAAGCATTCAAATACAACAATACAGAAGTTCCAGGAAAGGAAGGATTGTTCTCTTCTAAACATTCAGCCTTTGTGTCCAGAAATAACCCACTCCAACCAAACAAAGTGACTCAGACTGCAGCAGGGAGGGAGGTCTGAAATCTGTAAAAGTCTTCTTTGATTTGGTGCTTTTTTCTGCAAGAAAGGCTCTGGTGAGCTTTTAGCAAATGAAAGTGACCAGGCAGATTGGCCAAAGCAGCATAATGATTAAACTGACAAAACTTCAGAAAACAAAACATGGAAAGATGGCGAAGGCCAGATTAAAAAAATAAAATAAAACATCAACTCTCAGCTTTAAAACAGGTCAGTGCAACTATTGATATACCAAACCAGGCATGTCGTGTGGGTTACACACTTACTTTTCAAGCCAAGTGGAAACTTAAAAAAAAAAATATTCACGATGACCAGTGGTGGGATTCAAGTAATTTAACAACCGATTCTTCTTAGTGATTGGTTGGATGGGCATGACTTAGAGGGAGAAAGCAGCACCCACCTTTCTTAATGGCCCACAGCAGATGTCAGCACTTAAGAGATAAAGAGATAGATAGCTCTATTCATAGACAAAGCAAATACTGCAGGCAGAATTTAATCAAGTCAGGATATTTTGAAATTTCCTGCAGCAAGGTCTGAAGAAAGATAGGATTAGCCCTCAGGCACAATAGGAATTGTCCAACACCAGGGGTGAAATTCCGCAGGTTCTGACAGATTCTGGAGAACCGGTAGCGGAAATTTTGAGTAGTTTAGAGAACCGGC
Organism: Pituophis catenifer annectens; assembly: GCF_029215685.1. NCBI lineage: Eukaryota > Metazoa > Chordata > Lepidosauria > Squamata > Colubridae > Pituophis > Pituophis catenifer. Next base: position 10,419,364 of record NW_027256886.1, on the reverse strand, counting down.
AAATACCACCTCCGGCTGGCCCCAGAGTGGAGTGGGAATGGAGATTCTGCAATATCCTTTCCCCAGGAGGGGGGGGAGAATGGGGATTTTGCATATCCTTCCCCTGCCATGCCCACCAAGCCAGGCCCACCAAGCCACACCCACAGAACCAGTAGTAAAAAAAATTGAATTCCATCACTGCCCCACACCTCAACCAAACTTGGGAACTCAGACAACCTATAGAGCCAGCTATGACCCTACATAACCCCTACAACAGCCCATAGAATATGTATTCTTGCACAGGAATAGGAAGCTCAAGTGCAAAGCCCAAGAGAAGGTATAAAAAAAAAACCCACTCTCAACTCCATTTTGTCAGCTGCCCAGAATCACATGTGGTTCTGCTTCATCATTAAACCATCTTTCCAATCAGCCTCCATGTTTCCAGTGTCTTTCTTCCAGCTTGGAACTGAACCAGATAGATAATTCTTCCCATACCTGTTATTTAAAAAACAAGTTTAATGCTCTCTATTACTGATAAACCAAACCCAGTTTATTGGGCATAATGCTACATAATAATATACATGTAGTCCTCAGCTTACAACTATTTGTTTGGTGACCATTTGAAGTTAAAACACTGAAAAAATGACTTACAGACCAATCCTCGCACTTATGACTCTTACAGCATCACAATTCACCTGATCAAAATTTGGGTGCTTGGCAACTGGCATGTATTAATGATGGTTGCAACATACTGAGGTCATGTGATCACCATACAGCCATGTTGGTACAGTGGTTAGAATGCAATACTGCTGGCTAACTCACTGTTCCCTCCAGGAGTTCGATTCTGAGCGGCTCAAGGTTGGCTCAACCTTCCATCCTTCCAAGGTCAGTAAAACGAGGACCCAGATTGTTGGAGACAATATACTGACTCTGTAAACTGCTTGGAGAGGGATGTAAAGCACTGTAAAGCAGAATATAAGTCTAAGTGCTATTGCTATTTATAGCAATAGCAGCAAATTCAATGGGGGGGGGGAAATCAAGATTCGGTTAATGACCATGTGATTCATTTAATAATGGCAGTGTTTCACTTAACAACTATGACAAAAAGATCTAAAATTGGGTTGCCTCTCTTAACAACCATCTTGCTTAGCAACAGACATTCTGGTTGTAATTCTGATAATAAGTCAAGGACTATCTGTACTGTTCAAACTTCTTCAATGAAAAGGCCAATGAAAATAAAAATTGGGAGTAAAAAAAGTACCCGCAATATCTAGGGAATAATTATTAACAATTTAATAATCTGATTCAAAGTGTTTTTGTTGTGTTCTATCAGTGCAGGCAAACACTGCATCAGTGGTGGGTTCCTCCTGGTTCAGCCCGGTTCCGCTGAGCCGGTAGCAGTGATGATATGACATCACCGAACCGGTTCTGCCCCCTGCCCCCCACCCCCCTGCATTATTCTTACCTTTTATTTGGCCCCACCCCCAATCTATTGCTGCCTCCTGAGTCCCAGCTGATCGGCTAGAGGGAAAAAAACTGTTTAAACTCTTGCCGCGGAGCTTCAAAGGGCCGCCCTACAGCTGATCAGTGTTAAAAGAAAACAAATGAGTAGACTGGTGCCTGCAAAAATAAATGGGTAGACTGGTGCCTGCAAAAACAAATGGGTAGACCAGTACAGCTCTGCAAGTAGTTAAAAGCCTGGTAGACCAGTACCTCTGCTAAATCCTAAAGAATTGTCACATGACCATCAAGCCACGCCCAGAAAATAAGCCACGCCCACAGAACCAGTAGTAAAAAATTTAGAACCCACCCCTGCACTGCATCAATAAAGTTCTAACCAAAAAAGAGTTTGACTGAAAAGCATACATGAAAATCACATCAGGATTATTTGTTGATGGTGGAGAGAAAGAACAAAATGTAGAGCTGCAATAAAAGAATGGAATAATGGAAAATAGCAATGTCTTTGTTTCACCTTAGAAATGGTCACCAAGAACTTCAAAATCCATGAAGAATTGCATGTAAAAACATCCTAGATCTGCCAGTGAAGCATTTTATGACAGATGTCCTATTTTATTGGCCTTTTCATGGAAGAACCTTGAACACCCTTTCAGCACTATTAATTCATGGTTATTTGGGAAGATGATTAAAAAGGTCAAAGAGTCAGCTTGCCAACAGTTAACGGTTTTAAAACTATATGTGAATGAGAGAAATTATTAGTCCCCATGGACACAATTTACACTAATAGATCAATTAAGATGAAGTTACTGAAATAATTTTATAGAGTCAACATTAACGTTAGTTGGCAAATCTTCCAAAGTTTCCTCCCCTGGACAAATAAAATAGAGAAAAATTCTGAGATTATCTTCAGAGGATTTAATGAATAACATTAAATTCTCTGAAGAATTTAATGAAATTTAATGAATAACGATTACCGTACATACACAACTTTGTGAAATAACAGCAGTCAGGTCTTTGGCTGGTGTTGGCCTTTATACACATCGAGTTCTTCCCAAAAACCTACGATATTGTAATGTATCAATATAGTATATGTGTGAATCCAAGCAGTGTGGTCTTATATATTTGACAGATGGACATCTTTTCAATGTGCAGATTTTCTATGTCATCCAAGATTTTTTGGTATGGTATCTAGTGTACCAGTAACCACTCCGATTGCCATGGCCAGTTTATGCCATAATCTTTCGATTTTGATTTAACAGAATAATAGAGTTGGAAGGAATTTTGGAGGTCTTCTAGTCCCCCTTTTTAAGCAGGAAACCCTATACCCGTGATGGTGAACCTATGGCACGCATGCCACAGGTGGCACACAGAGCCATATCAGTGGGCATGCGAGTGTTGCCCTAGCACAGCTCCGGCGTGCATGCACATGCCGGCCAGATGATTGTTGGGCCTTTCGGGCCCACCAGAAGTCGGGAAACATGCTGTTTCCGGCCTCCGGAGGGGCTCCAGCGGGGTGGGGAAGCCTGTTTTTCGCCTTCCCCAGGCTCCAAGAAAGCCTCTGGAGCCTGGGGAGGGCGAAAATGGGCCTACCAGGCCCACCGTGCCATCGCATGCCAAAAGCAGGGAGAGCACGTGGGGTCACGTGCGCATGTGCGGGCGGACGCATTGAATTATGGGTGTGGGCACGCATGTGCGCACGTGACTCCCACCCCCCTGTGCTCCCTCTGCTTTTGGTACACAACAGCAAAAAGGTTAGCCATCACTGCCCTATATCATTCCAGACGAGTAGCTGTCCAGTTTCTTCTTAAAAGCCTCCAGTGATGGAACACTCACAACTTCTGAAAGGAAGCCATTCCACTGGTTTATTGTTCTGGCTGTCAAGAAACGTCTCCTTAGTTCTAGGTTGCTTCTCTCCTTCCATCTCCTTCCTCCTTTCCATCCATTACTTCTTGTGTTGCCTTCTGGTACTTTCTTTGTGGCAGCCTCTCAAATATTGGAACACTGCTATCATAATTTTCAAACTTGAATATTTTGTGATCTCCAATTCTTTGTTTTCCATTCTACTATCCCCTGGTATTGGCATATCAATTATCCATACTTTTGTTTTTCTTTTCAACTATAGTTAAATCTGGTGTATTATGAACCAAAATGTTATCAATTTGCATTTGGAAATCTCAGAATATTTTATTCTGGTCATTATCAACTATTTTTCCAATTCCAATTTTTTTTTTTTATTACAGACGCATGATCATTTTTATAGAAGTTCCAGTGAATCATTTTGGTGATTGTGTTATGTCATTGTTTATAATCACTTTATGCAATCGTCTTGCATGAGCTGCTTATAGGAGCCACTGTTTCTTCTGCTTCTTTATACAATCTGCACTAGGTAGCTTTGCCAGCATTGAGTATAGTATAATTCCATCATTCCCACTAATTCCACACAAAGGTATTCTAATGACAACCTCAGCTCAGTTTCTGCAGGAGGACCAGTGGTGGGTTGCCCTCAGTTCGGACCGGTTTGCAAGAACCGGTAGTAAAACCGGTAGGAGGCTCCGCCCACCGACCCCAACATCATCAGGAAGCTTCTGCGTATGCGGCCCCGTTGCGAACTGGTAGTAAAGGTAAGTAGAACCCATCCCTGAGGAGGACATCATGCAAAATGGCTACAATGAGGCCATCATGGTAATTTAGATATAACAGAAAACAGATTGCTTGCCTAACACATTATAAGTTCTGTGGCTGTATTTATTAAAAAGGAACATATAACAAGACATTTTTGAAGATGGTCTGCACTTCTAAAAACTGGGTCAGTTACCATGACAATAAATGTAGCATAAGACTCTAAATGGAATGCAAAATGATGACAAGGGAAAGCTTCAATCTACATGGAACTTTTGATCTTAGAGTAGTTGGGATAAAATGCATCATTTAAAAGCTAAAAAATTACACTTAGAAGTATATAATTTTTGCTAAGGCATTCCCAGACAGGCAACCAGTCTGGAACATCCTACAACAATATGAAATACATCTTCAAAAATATTCTATATTAATCACTCCTTTGTGCAATGGGCCACTTGTGCTGTAAGAGGAAGCACGCAAACTGAAAAGAGTCTGGAATAACTTTTGTTTTCATGCCACATTACTGTCTCTTAAGGGTTTCGAATACAATCGCAAAAAAAATGACAAAATGGCAAAAAAATGTATTGTGAGCAATCTGCTTTTCCTCCAGGTTTGTTAGGAAATGGAATTGCAATCCCACATTTACATCATGGTCTTTTATCATTGTGTTCCGAAAGTAAACCTGGAGGGAGTTGCTAGTAGAGCCAAATCATTACAATGTTGCACGATCCAGTCTGGGTCAGTCACTGGGACCAGAGGTTTAGTCTTCCAAGCTTTCAGACTCATGCTGGAGCCCATCCTCAGGGAACTTCTCTCTAGCAATTTGTGTGCTTTGGGCTATTCTCTGTGTGATATTTATATGGTGCCTTTTGTACTTGTTTTTTTTTTTAGGATGTTGACTGGGGTGTTGATGGCTGGCTATTATGTCATTGGCTTTGTTATTTCCTTGTGCTGCCAAGCCCTCGCCTTCTAAGTACTTTATAAGCTGGTGGTAAATCAGCATTGATGAGTTGCTGTTGACTGATGAGGGGTCTGTTTCCCAGGCTTCAATCACTGTTTTTGTGCCTGCTTGTCCAACAATCTTAATAGCTGCAAAATTGAACGTATGTCTTTGTTTATTGCAATGTGAGGCTACCAATGAGTTCTCCTCGTCTGATCAATCGCTTGTGTGACTTGAAGGGTTTGACTTACAATGTATGACTTGAAGGGCTGTTTTATTGTAACCCATAGTAGGTTGAAAGAAAAAAAGGCAAGAGAGTCCTAGTCAAAACTAATTATTCTAATTGAGCCCAACAGATAGGATATCTGTTTGGTTACCATACGACAAGAAGATTGGGAAGTCAGACATGGTTGGGTTGGGTTGTGCATATAACTTGGTTGAATCTAAATATATTCATTCCTTAAAATTGGAGTGGGGGCTCCTTTTAAATCTTCGTTTAGACATCAATTCTCTGTCTGACTATCTGATCTACCTGTTTCTTTCTTCTTCCCTTCTGTGCTGTTTCCAAAGTTCTCACAATTTTGCCCATTTTTTTTCTGATGTCAACTTAATCTCCATCAACTCCTTAAGGATCTCTAATGTAAACAGATATTGTTGAGCTGCAGTTTCCAGCAATCCAGCTTGGATCTCTGTTCAAGAACAGTGGGAAAACTACACATTCCTCTTCTACTTGTCCTCAATATCTTTCTCAATCTGTTCATCCCTTCTAATGTCTCTTCCTTCATTTCACTTATTCAGATTTTTCTTTCGTATTTTCCTTCAAATCTTCCATTAGCAGTATACAATTACTTCTTTTGCCCTTTTCAATCCTCTTACCTTTATTGTTCTAATTTCCTTTTCATCTAGCTTTAATTTTTCTTTGATGTCTGAGCTTTGTCCTCTTCAGAAATGAAATGCACATGTGTAAGATGGAAGATATCTGCTTGGTAAGAGTGCTTTTGAACATGTTTTTAGAACAAAATTTCATTTGAATATGAATCATCACTGTGAGATGGCCACCAAAAAAGTGAACATTAAGTTAGACTGCACAAATACCTACTTTCCTATAAATATATGCTTTCTATTTCTCAAGAAATCACTCCATCTCAATCCCCTCTCAAGAATCATGTCAAGTTGTGGGCACCACACTTTATGAAGAATCTGGATGAACTGAAACAGATTTACAGAAGGCTATCAGGAATGTTCAGGAAATTAATAACTAAGTCCTATTGCCCAGAGTCATTGGAAGTTGGGCAGGATGATGATGATGATGGTGATGGTGATGATGATGATGATGATGATGATGATGATGATGATGATATACTCAGATGTTACTTTAACAGCTCTTAGGTCCTTGGTTAGGACTTGAACTGTTAAGTTTTTACCAGTCCCAGTTTGCGAATCAAATTGAAGACTAAATCTTAAATCATCATCATCATCATCATCATCCCTCCATAGATACCCCCTTATCATAGGCGAGAAGTTTGTCATGCTCTGAAGACCAGAAGGGACATCTATGTCAGACAGATCTTAGAAAAGAACCAGACTAAGTTTATCAATCAATCCATTTAACATGTTGAAAAAACAGAAAAAGAATCCTACATATACCATTTTGCCTGCTATTAGAAATTGGAACAAAAAACCCCCCACTGCTACTTAAAGTCAATGTTTGAACTATGGAAAAGAATTTATCCAGATTCAGATATCATTGAACAAAAATTAACAAATCAAAGGAGATTCATTATCAGGGGAAAAAATATTCAGGGATGTAGAACTGGAAGAGATTCAGAAATATTGTAAAAGTGGAAAGACCCAGAAACAATAATAGAACAGTAGAAGAAACTCAGATAACAGTTAGAAATATAAAGGAAACAACTGATACCAACTATAGAAATGATAACTTAGAAAAAGTAATAACAACAAAACCAGAATAGGCCTGCACTGAAACAACCTATGAACTGAACCTGTGACATGAAAATATTAAAAGAGAAAATTATAGTGTATGCAGAACACAAGTAGAAAGAAGCAGAATGCAGCATCATATTCCCTAAAGTCCTGGCATTACAATGAAGGATGTGAATAAGATACTTGCAAGGATTAAAATAACATCTATCAATCAGCTTCCCTACAATATAGCAGTGATGATTACAGAAAAACTGAGTATCAAAATTAGAAAAGCAAAAGCAAAACATATTCAAGCCGAAAGTGGAATATGAAACTGAAAACGAACATAAAGAATTTAAGATCACAAGTGGATAATTTAAAGAATATGAAACAGCAGAACATTAAGAATGTATGGATGAAGACAAGCCTAATTTAAAAAATGTTGGTATCATCAAAAAATTGGAAGACACTTTGGAAATCACAAAGGAACAGATAACAGCAATAGCTGGGAACATTGAATGCTATGAAGTAGGAATCATCAACTTCTGATTATAAAATGGTTTTGGAGAATTGCATAAGGGGGTAAAAAACCATTTACACATGGTCTCAATTAATTATAAAAAGTGTTTGATTCATGACTACACAATAGGATCATGGAATGTTTGGAAACAACTGCTGTCAGTAAAAGCATTAAAATGTTTATAGAAAAAATAATGAAGCAGTGGAACTCAGAGTTGGTATTTGGAAATGAAAAATACGGGATTGTTAGCATTAGAAGAGGCATCTTCCAGGGTGACTCATTATCACTCTTATTACTTGTCATAAAATCTCACATTTGCTTTATATGCATGATTGGAAGCTTTATGGAAAATCAGAAATCAAAATCCAGTCACTGACAAACACTGTCAGCATTTTTAGCACAGATACAGCAATGGAATTTGGCCTGGAGAAATGTGTTCCAATAGCATTAAATTGGGATTGAAATGCCAAATGGCCAAACCATCAGGATGAAGCCTACAAGTATCCAAGCATTATACAGTGGGATAACAACAAGTAACAAGCAACAATAAGCATGGACAAGTTAAAAATGCGATCTGTATGGAATACATCCAGGGGTGAGAAAAATGCTAAAGACAAAATTGAACAGTGGAAATACTATCAAAGCCATCAATACTTGAGCCAAACCTGTGATATAATACACTGTTGGAATTATTAACTGGACAGTTTGGACTGAAAAAAACAGGAAAAATGATGGCTATTCATCATGCATTACATCCCCGTTGTGATATTGATATATTATATCTGCCTGGCAGAAATGAATGCAGAGGTTTACTTCAAATCAAACAAATTGTTGAAGAAAAATATGCATTGGCTGATAATACAAAAAGAATATATTTGAATATTAGTAGCTCAGGTTGGTAGTTAAGCTATTGTTCTGAGCTCCGAGTTTTGCAACTTGGTTGCAAATGTTTGCAACCAATTTGCCAAGCTCGGAGCTCAGAACAAAAGCCTAAATGCAGAAGAATAAATATTGATTAATTGAAAACTGGAATTTTTTGAATGTACAGGATACAAAACAGGTATATTGAAATAATGTAATAAAAAATACAAACAACATGCTGGCAAGGAAAAGCATTACATGGTTGGCTTGAGAGCAAAGTGGATAAAGATCAAACCTGACAATGGCTTACAACTGAAACAATAATAATAAAAAAGAAACTGAAGGTTTGAATTTAGCTGCTCAAGAGCAAGCTATTCAAACCAATACAATCAAGGCCAGAATTAAAAAAAAACATCATCAAATGATTCAATGTGCAGATTGTGCAAATAAATGTAATAAAGGTTAGGTCATATATTCAGTTCATGCAAGAAGATTGTACAAACTGATCATAAACAACAACATAACACAGTCACAAAAATGATTCACTGGAATGTCTTTAAAAATTATCATGTGCCCATAATAAAAAAAAAACGTTAGGAACATTTAGTTTAAAAAATAGTTTTGTTAAAAGTTTGTAGCATAAACTACATTGGGGTGTTTTAAATCTGTCTTCGGCCAAATTGTTTAATTCGGTTTTATTCTGTTTTTTAAATTTTGTATTTATGTGTTTTTATCTTGTGGCTGTTCACCGCCCTGAGTCCTTCGGGAGTAGGGCGGTATATAAATCAAATAAACTAAAATAAACTAAACCAGCTGAGATGGTCCTAATGGTTATCAGCACAATGAGTACCATATCAAAAAACTTGGACAGCCCATAGAAAATATGTGCATTGACTATAAAAATTCTTTCAAAAGAGAAAATGTGAGTGAAATTCTTCATATCTGCACTTGCATTTGATTTGGCTATCAGGTGGCTGGGGGGTGTATGAGTCTCCTGTCCTTCAATGTATAATATCTGTTCCAATGTTCTGTGACCTCCTTGGTTTCAGATTCTTTCAATAAATTCCAAGGATAGGAGGACATCATGAGTAAACTCCTTCTTGGAGTGGGGTGGAGGCTCAGTAAGATAACTACAAGGGAAAGACCTGGTCTTAAGAAAAGAATATATATATATATATAAAAAAGCCAAATCCACTCACTCATCACAAAATCTCCAGAACTGTAAAGCCTACAAACTTGAAATTTGGCCGTATGTTCCTCTTAGTTTCTAGGTGCTCGCTAAGGAAGGATTTTTCGAAATGACCATCAGATCATTAGTAATTCATATACAGTATATTCATATACAGTATATTAACATGCTCTGATATTATGGAGTTAGACGTTCTACTCCCGCTCTCCACCTGAAAAGTTCCAACTGCCACTTGCCTCACATTCCATTACCTCAGGTCAAACTGGCAGACGTTCCACTCAGCGGTCTGGGGCTCCTTACAGTACTAAACGTCCCTTCTTCACCAAAATGTCTACACCTTCCACCTATGGAACTGCTTCCAGATTCAAGGCGGTGGGAGAGATATTCCCTTATGTGTTTCAATCACTGACCACCACTGAGCCAACGGATTGTGAACCAAATTTCTCCTGCATAGTGTCCCAGCCCCAACTCACTTCTTACACTGACCTCCTCAGTTCAGTCAAATCTGTTCCTTCTACTGTAACACCAGTTAAAGGGAAAAGACTGTCTTTCTGCTGCCCGGAAGTACAATGGATGCTTCCAAATGACGTCTTTTGGAGCCAGAGAGGTGAAGGAGGGAAATTTTATGCCCACATTCAAAGTGCAGGGGCAGGTCTACCACAGGATAGGGAGCATCATGGCAGGGCCTCAGCAGCAGCCTTCATTTCTCCAGATATACTTTGTTGGTGATGGTGACAATGAGAGTCTGTCAAGACCACGGGGATGCTACAATAGTCGTAAGTGTGAAAAATGGTCATAAGTAGTGAAGCACGGGTATCCAGCTAGTATCACATATTTTGAAGAAACCGCCCACCCATTTTCTCTGCCCAGATATTTAGATACTGAATTAATCTATTATCTAGGCTGACATCATGCAAACTAAGAAGACAGGCTGAATTTACATAATATTTTAGCATGTACAGAACACACACACATGTACCCTAACTAAAATTAACCAAAGTTAGCATGTTGTACAAGTACATCTGCTAGTTCATTACCTGATTTAACTATGTATGTTCTGCGAATACCACCAATCTGTCTTTATTTGGGTTTTAATAACTTGGCAATAATTACCTTTTTTTTTTTTTACTTTGGGATTTTTCTTAATTTCTTTTCCACAGTCCCATTTTTGACTGCTAGAAACTTGGCCACTATACTTTTTCCTATATGGAATTTCAATAACTGTTTCCCCCTCCCCACTTTGGTGTGGGTGCTACTATTGACATTTTAAGGAAAATTCTGGGAATGTGAAGAATTTACCATTCTGTGGATAGAACATTCTAGAGAACTTTGGAACATTCTATTATTCCTCCAGACCATCCTATTCCTGAGGTATTTTCTAGATGTTTTAACTCCCTGAATAGTAACAGTTAGCAGTGTTGTACCATGTTTCAGAAACAAGTCCAAAATATCACAAACTGTTCTTGGTTTGAAGATTTAACTCACAGAACAATTCCTGGATTAATTGGATTGGCATGGTCCAAAGGAAAAATGGAATGTTTTGAGTTATCTTTAACATTTTATTCCCAAAATAGTTCATTTTGTACAAGCCTAGAAATATCGTACTGTGTATTGTAGCCCATCAACAATTGATTTACTTAACTAATTCACCATGGGAATTTATCCTTTATTTCCACATTTCATACAATGTTGTAAACTGCAGGAGTAAAAATAAGCAACAAATAAACCCTGCATTTTAATAATTGGACATAATCATTCACGATGTTCTTTTTAAGCTAGTTAAAGAATCTCTTTTAAAACAACAGAGAGGCTGTAGGAATCCTGTGGAAATGCAATCGCCTTTCGGTAATCCATAATTGCAAGAACCATTGTTCATTATCGCATTAGGTGCTAACTCTGATATGTACATGTGTGTGTGTGTATGAATATGAATATATAAATTAATGAATGAATATACAAATGTTTGGTTGTACTTATGGTCTATTAGGGGCAGATGGCAGAGGTGGTATTCAGCAGATTCTGACCACTTCTGGAGAACCAGTAGCGAAAAGTTCGAGTAGTTTGGAGAACCGATAAATACCAGTTCTCACTGACCGCCCCCCCCATCTATTCTCTGCCTCCCGAGTCCCAGATGATCGGGAGAAAATGGGGATTTTGCAGTAACCTTCCCCTGGAATGGGGTGGCAATGGAAATTTTGCAGTATCCTTCCCTTGGAGTGGGGTGGGAATGGAGATTTTGCAGTATCCTTCGCCTGGAGTGGGATGGGAATGGAGATTTTACAGTATCCTTCCCCTGCCATGCCCACCAAGCCACGCCCATGAAGCCATGCCACACCCACCAAGCCACACCCACAGAATCAGTAGTAAAATTTTTTGAATCCCACCACTGGCAGACAGGTTCTCTTTGGCTTCTTACCAAACTAGCCATTTTGAGCAATCTAATTAGATCCTTTTAATCATGCAATTTAGATATGCTGGGTACATTTGCACAGCATGGTTTCTATTAATGTTTGTTATCCTTCTGGACGGCCTAGTGTACTCTGTGAACTCAGCACCCTTTATAAGTTTTTGATTTTGCTGCATGGTGTGATCCCAGGAAATAGGTTATTTCAGGAATCAGCTTAATCTTGCTGTCTAAATGCAGCCTTAAAATAATTAGGTATTCCATACAGATAGTCCTCGACTTATGACTACAACTGAACCCAAATTGTTGTGGCAAGAAAGGTTGTAAAATGGGGCAAAACTCACTTAACTAATGTATTGATTTCACTGTACGGCGTGATCCCAGAAAATAGGTTTTACTACTCTAAATAGATTTACAAACTTAATCAATTTAATTTACAACTTTTCTTGCCACAGCTGAACCACTGTAGTTGTTTAGTTAGTAACACAGTTGTTAAGTGAATCTGACTTCCTCATTGACTTTTGGCTTGCCAGAAGTTTGCAAAAACTGATAACATGACCCTGGGACACTGCAACTGTCATAAAACTGAGTCAAGTTGCCAAGCATCTGAATTTTGATCATATGACCATGGCGATACTCAGAGGTGGTATTCAGCAGGTTCTGACCAGTTCTGGAGAACTGGTAGTAGAAATTTTGAGTAGTTCAGAGAACCGGCAAATACCACCTCTGACTGGCCCCGCCCCCATCTATTTGCTGTCTCCTGAGTCCCAGCTGATTGGGAGGAAATGGGGATTTTACAGTAACCTTCCCCTGGAGTGGGGAGGGAATGGAGATTTTACAGTATCCTTCCCCTGCCACGCCCACCAAGCCACCAAGCCATGCCATGCCCACCAAGCCATGCCCACAGAACCAGTAGTAAAAAATTTTGAATCCTACCACTGGCGAAACTAAATGGTCGTAAGTGTGAAAATTGAATATAAGTTACTTTTTTCAGTGCTGTTGTAACTTCAAATTTATTATGGCTGTTCACCACCCTGAGTCCTTCGGGAGTAGGGCGGTATACAAATATGAAAAATAAATAAATAAATAAATAAATAAAATGTTGACCATTTGAAGTTATAACAGCACTGAAAAAAGTGATTTATGACCATTGTTGTAAGTTGTCAACTATCTGTATTATCAGGGCCATTTACTATTTTCCTATTACTCCTCTATTTCTTGCAGATCTCCTTTCCTCAAGACAATGGAATATTATTATTTGCACTGCAGGGAATGCTGTCTCACTCTGTTTGGACTTTAACTGTCCATCATTTTGCTCTTTTCTTCAAAAGGTATTATAGATGTCTGGAAGCAGTTATGAGAACTTCCAAGATGCAGGAAGCAGCTGTCACAGGTTGCAATATGCTGGATCCAACTCTAGTTAGTCTGGATATGAGATTACCCAGTGGTGGGATTCAGCCGGTTTGGGCTAGTTTGGGCGAACCGGAAGTTAAATTACTGTCTGGCCCCTCCCCTCCCCTCCCCTCCCTGCCCCTTCCAGGAATCCCCACATGCCCCATTTTGGCTCCCAGGTAAGTGCAGGGAGGCCTACTAGGCCCAAAACAGGGTGTGGTGGGGCGCAGCATGGCTCCCTAATGGCCCATTTTCGCTCCCAGGAGGCTGCAGAGAGGCCTACTAGGCTAAAATGGACCATGGGGGGGGCACATACCCCCACGGCCCATTTTTGCTCCCAGGGGGGTGCAGGAGGCCGAGTGCTGCCTGTCACACACCCCGGCCATGCCCACCATGGCCACGCCCACCCAGCCAGTCATTAGGGCAGAGAACCAGCAGTTAAATTTTTTGAATCCCACCACTGAGATTACCTACATATTTCCATAAAGATTCACTCTCTAATCTTGATTTCTACTATCATACAATGAATGTTTATTTAGGATCCAAGGATGTATGGTATAGAAGTAACAGACCTTTCATATAATATTGTCTCTGGAGGAGAAATGTGGAGCCTTTCCTCTCAGCAGAACTGAAAGACTAAAACCTATTTCTAAAGAGAATGACAAATGAAATGTCAGCAGTAACAAACATTTCATTTCTCAGGTACAAAGGAGTAGGCGTAAGGCAGAATTGTATGTATCATTTGTGGATGGCCTCTCAGCTGAGGTCTCCAATACTGTGTAGGTGGTGTTTGTGGAAGATTGCAGCCTTCCTGCATGCAAGTGACATTTGGGATGTTCTTAACTATTAAGCAAGTATTATAACTCTTCCATTGCTGCTCGTGGAGCTTTATGAAATACAAGAAGTCGGATCTCTAAAGGAAGAAATACCTCATTCTATGTTTTCCTGAGGTTCACAAGGGAAATTAATGGACTCAGCCCCAAGCAGAAAAAATATAGGCACAGTAAATTAGACCCAGTGGATAAAGTTAAAATAGAGGTCTTCTACCAAAGAAGGCAACAGGAAAAAAGAAAAAAAAAAAAGGGGGGGGGGAATTGGGTAGCTCCAAGTGAATTCTGCTGACTGAACTTCTCTACTTAAAGGACAATAGAAGGACATTCTAGCAGTACTCTAAAATCAGAGATGGTATTCAGCAAGTTCTGACCAGTTCTGGAGAACCAGTAGCGGAAATTTTGAGTAGTTCAGAGAACCAGTAAATACCATCTCTGACTGGCCCCGCCCCATCTATTCCGTGCCTCCTGAGTCCCAGCTGATCGGGAGGAAATGGGGATTTTGCAGTAACCTTCCTCTGGAGTGGGGTGGGAATGGAGCAGTGATGTTCTGTCCGCGTCCCACACACACACACACACACCAACAGACGTCCAAGAGTTAAAAACCAAACCAGCCGACAAAATCCTTTTCCTTATGATAACGGAACTTGGCAGCAACCTAGTGGCTGCCTGCCAAGAGTTTATTACTCACAAAGGGAAGAGATAACCTCTCTCTGCTTTTGGTACATCAAAGTAAAATGTTCAATAATTACAGAGTAAATTAAGTCCAAATATAATCCAGCAAAGCCTATAGCAAAAGTCCGGCAATGCAGAATGGCGTGGAAGCTTTCAGCTTTGTTCGTCACAAGGCTTGACTGGCCACCACGCTCTCTTTTATACCCTGTGGGGTGTGGTCCAGTGACTCAGCCTAATCTCTGGCATGCCTCCTCTTCTGTTGCGTGCGCTTATCTCTCTGACGCTGGCGTGGATCCAGCCAAGACTCATCCCCGTCACTGTCCAACTGCGCCTGCGCGGGGATACCTGGCTCCTGGCCAATCTCTTCTCCGTCGGGAGACACCTGAGGCATTGCCAGAGAGGAGGGTCCTGGAGAGGGAGGCCCAGCCAACTCCTCTCCTTCCCTTTCGGAGCCTTCTTCTCTGATAAGACGGGCTCGGGGGTCGGAGCCACAACAAGTGGTGGGTTGCTCCCGGTTCGCCCCAGTTCGGGTGAACCAGTAGCAGCGGCTGTGGGAGGCTCTGCCCACACGCCCAGACATCATCAAAAATGCTCTGTGCATGCGCAGAAGGGCCGCACACTCACAAAGCAACAGTGCATGCCTGCGCGCTACCAATAGCGAACTGGTAGCGCTGGGATTTGAAACCCACTACTGGAATGGAGATTTTGCAGTAACCTTCCCCTGGAGTGGGGTGGGAATGGAGATTTTACAGTATCCTTTCCCTGCCATGCCCACCAAGCCACGCCCACCAAGCCATGCCACGCCCACCAAGTCATGCCCACAGAACTGGTATTAAAAAAATTGGAATCCCACTACTGTCTAAAATCACCTGAAATCCTCTGTAGAGAACAATAAATTATCACATTCATTTCAACCATCTCTAAGTAAACGATCTAAATATGCATTGTTCTGCAGTGCCTGCCTTTTGTTAGAGTGGAGAGAACAAAGGTATGTGGACTTCTTTTTGGTAGAGATTTGCAAGAGTCTAAAAAATGGTTCTCAACCTATGGTCTGCAGATCCCTGAGGGGGCCAAGATGTCATGACAGGGGATCCATGAAGAAATATTATGATTTAAATATTGAGTTAAGTCTTGGGGGTCTGTACAAAAGGTATTTAACGGGGGTCCATGATGAAGAAAAGGTTGAGAACTATTGATCTAAAAGAAGAATTCTAAAGAAAAAGAATTTTAAAAGAAGTAACAGATGGAAGCTTATCAAAGAGAGATCCAACCTAGAATTAAGGAGAAATTTCCTGTCAGTGAGAACAATTAGTGGAAAGCTTGCCTCCAGACATTTTGGTGCTCCATCACTAGAGGTTTTAAGAAGAAATTGAAAAATCATTTGTCTGGAAAGGTATTGGATCTCCTGGTTTAGCAAGGGGTTGGACTAAAAGACCTCCAAGATCCCTTCCAACTTGATATTCTGTATTCTGTGGAACAGATTTCTTCCGCAAATAAAGGAAAGAGAAGCACGATCACTCTGAAATCCACAAGAAATCCCTAGGGTCACACTTTCCAAATGCTTTGATAACCACAATCATACCATTCTACATCATTTACTCTGTAATAGTGATTTTCTACTGAGTTAAAAGTAAAGCTGATGAATATAACTTCCCTCTTTCTGCTATTCATTGCTGCATTAAAAAAAAATGAAATTGCCTGTAGAAAATTCCTAAAGCAGCAAAAAAGTGAAAACCCAACATGTTAGGATATTTGTTTGAATATTATGTATAGGGAAGTGTTTGGTTACATCAAGACACATTAATAAATTGCATTAATCACCCATACTTTGTTGTTTGATGTAAGCCTACTTCAGGATTCCATCATCTAAGATGTCTAACCATGTCACTATCACCCTTCTCATCTTTCCTATTACCTACTCCTATTAGTATCTTATGACTATCACTTTGTTGGTTGCTTCTTATGATCTATGATTTATCACTTTCTGCTTGCATGTACATTGAGACCTTATGCACCAGAGAAAAATTGCTTGTGTGTCCAATCACACTTGGCCAATAAAGACCTATTCTATTCTATTCTATTCTATTCTGTTCTGTTCTGTTCTGTTCTGTTCTGTTCTGTTCTGTTCTGTTCTGTTCTGTTCCATTCCATTCCATTCCATTCCATTCCATTCCATTCTATTCTATTCTATTCTATTCCATTCGATTCCATTCCCTCCTTTTATTTTATCTGGAGGTCGAAGAAAATTATCCAGGCTTATTTTAACTGGGAATTTGCTTTTTTGTCATATCGTATTGCTGCACTAGTAAAACATTGGCAGGTCTGCACTTTCACACATGCCAGAAATATATTAGCAAGATATTTTCAGTAAAACATTATAAAATAGTCATATTTGTATTCAGGATTGAATGTCTGAATATTGCTTGGGGAAAATATGTCCTGTTTTCTAAAGAAGCTTATAACTAAGGGTGATCAAAATATCTGGACTATCAGAATTTTTTATACATATATAAAAAACAGCCTTGGATAGAACAAAGATATAGGAGAACCAGAATTACCAGAACATATTCTTCACAGTTTTTCTGTGGTGGCCACTATTTGTCTTCTATCATATAATGCCATAGAACAAAGATAGTTAATAATTCAGTTGCCATTGCTACCATCTTTAATAGCAGCATCTTTTTAATTTTAATTTATTTATTACATTTATATCCCATCTCACTGTCACACAACTCTCCTTCCTTTTACTACCTCCAAAACGGGAATAAACATTATAATATGTGCTAGAAAATTTCTATTATCATTAAACCACTTAGAGAGGGCTCTAAAGCACAGTGAAGCAGGATACTGTAGGATGAAGGCCCGTTTATTGAAAGTTATGGGCCATAATCTATTATGCTGGTACACTTGGGGTTGGAAATAAATGTTTCTTGACTTCTCAACTTAAGGCTCAGAGAGAAGACTGGTATGAAGTCACCCAACTAGCTTCCATACATAAGAGGGGACTAGAATCTGAGATTTCCCATTTCTAGTCAAGCTGCATATATCTATTTATATGAGTCTCTCTCTCTCTCTCTCTCTCTCTCTCTCTCTCTCTCCCTCCCTCCCTCCCTCCCCTCCCCCTCTCTCTCCACACATGCATGTGTATATCCTTGCATTTTTGGGAATGAAACCATGATATATTAAAGAGCCCTTTGCATTAAAATTTTGTCAAAAAACAGTTCAGTTCAAAAGCTCTCCGCTTTCAATAGCCATTAAACCCTTGGATCAATAGCAATAGTAATAGCACTTAGACTTATATACCACTTCATAGTGCTTCACAGCCCTCTCTAAGCTGTTTACAGAGTCAGCATATTGCCCCCAACAATATGGGTCCTCATTTTACCTACCTCGGAAGGATGGTAGGCTGAGTCAACCTTGAGCCGGTAAGGCCACCTCGGCTCTTAACAATAAACAATGATGCATTAGATGATTCAGTGCTCAGACCTATTTATCAATAATAGATCTAGGATATTTGAAAACTTCTGAAACTAAAGTCCAATTGGGTATACTTTTGAAATCTGTGAGTAGAATCTAAAGTCGTTTCAGAACCATAGTTTATGATATCTGGGTAATTATTAACTTCATATGGATATTTTGAAGATTTGGGAAGTGTGATTGGGGGACACTGGGGAATGGAATATTTATTATCTTTTCCATCTGTTTTTTATCTAAACCGAGTACATCAGAGTTGGACAGCTCTAACAAATCTAAACAAATTGATAAATCCTCAGCCTTCCAATTATAGCCTGACTAGGTGGCTCAGTGGCTAAGATACTGAGCTTGTCAATCAGAAAGGTCTGCAGTTCGGTGGTTCAAATCCTTAGTACAAGTCTCCTGCATGAGCAGGGAATTGGACTAGATGATCTCCAAGGTCCCTTCCAACTCCGTTACTGTTACCAATTGCTTTTAGCTATTAACTTCTTAGATCTAAGAAGTTACGTTGGGAAAGTACCAAGACAAATATTTACAGAATATTTACAGAATTTACAATACAACAGAGTCAGAAAGGACTCTGGAAGTCTTCTACAGTAGTCCAACTCTCTGCTCAAGCAGGAGACCTTATACCATTCCAGATAAATGGTTGTCCAATCTCTTCTTGAAAACCTCCAGTGATGGAACACTCACAACTTCTGGAGACAAGCTGTTCCACTGATTAATAGATAGAAGGAATTCTTTAGATATCTGTCCATACTTTTGGTATCATGTAAAAACAACCACTATTATAAAAACGATCACTTTACTTACCCATGTAGTAGGGGTGTATTGCTGTTATCCTTCTCATCTTCTCACCTTTCTCATCCTCTCATCTTTCCTACTACCTTCTTCTATTGGTATATTATGACTGATCACTTGTTTGTGTCTTATGATTAATGATTGTAACTATGATTTATGACCTATCACTTTGCTATATGTATGTACACTGAGAACTTATGCACCAGAGACAAATTCCTTGTGTCTCCAATCACACTTGGCCAATAAAGAATTCTATTCTATCCCAATTCCTGATGAACACTGCAATATTGAAAATCCAACAGCATCTCAAAATACAGCTGAGGAAAACATGGAGCGCTGGATCCTCACAAAATTCTCCTTTAGTTTGTGTTCTTTCTTTCCTCGGGCATCCTTCCCTTGCTATTTTTCAGCATCACCATAGATCATTTTGCCACACTCATTGTTTTCTTCTGCAATAACTCCCAGACTGCATTGTGCTTAATCGTTAAATAACTGCAGGAAAGGAATCACTTCATTTACCATTATTAGAAAAGGAACAGCTGTTTGCTTATTTAATCTAATCTGCACCAAGCTGTTTTCTAGATCCTTAAACTGTTTTTACTATGACAGATCTATGATCCGCCTTGACCAGTAATCTCACAGACTAAACCTGGGATCACATCCATACCTGGCATGTGCTTTATTTACCAAGCTAAGCTTTCTGCTAAATTATATGGTGATATGATTTGTATCATATTTAGTAGGAATGGACAATCTGTCAATTTCAATTCCCTCACTTATTCTTTTTTCCCAAATTTATTTCTGAAACATCCAGCATTTTGATAAATGAAAAGAACTTCTAGATAACTTGACTACAAAGTTTGATAAGCACAATTAAATATTTCTTTTTGGATTAAGAGAGAGAATGTACATAGTTTCTGCAGTTTTATTGTGGTTGTGTTAAGAAACCTGAGGTTCTTCAGCTGTTATGCCTAAGGGGTGTCCAATCTTGGCAACTTTAAGACCTGTGGACTTCAACTCCCAGATTGTGGGTGTGGATTCAAGCTTACCAAGATTTGCCTGGCTTGTCTTATGCCTATAAAAAGTTCTAGTAAGTCAGAAAGAGGAAATGGATTTGACATGTGGTGCCTGATGTGACCAGTAATGTTATGCTTGAAGTGACCAGTAATCACTAGGATTCCATTGATTTTAGATCAGACTACAATATTTCTGTTTCTTCCTTTCCCATCATTGTTTTCTTTAAACATTTTTTTCTATGGCATAATGCTGCTCTTTACCATATCAAAAGTCCCAGTGAGACCTACAGTAGTGGCCAAAATTCTGGAAACCTTTTGAGAAAAGTGTATTTTTCAGGTTTGATGGCTAATAACACCATTTTTTATTTTTTTTGGAATTTCAAAATAATTCTATTCCACTGCTGGAATGGCCTGGGAATAGCCCAGACCTTAACCCAATTGAAAATCTATGGAGCTGACTAAAGAAACTTGTTAGTTAGAAGCAACCCAGCAATAAAACCCAGTTAATAGAAGCAATCATTCAGTCTTGGTTTCAGATTATAACAGCTGCAGAACTAAAAGACTTGGTTCACTCCATG
Organism: Pituophis catenifer annectens; assembly: GCF_029215685.1. Lineage (NCBI taxonomy): Eukaryota > Metazoa > Chordata > Lepidosauria > Squamata > Colubridae > Pituophis > Pituophis catenifer. Next base: position 10,398,705 of record NW_027256886.1, on the reverse strand, counting down.
GAAAGACATTGTAAGGCCATAATTCATGCTAAACTAAGTATTAACTGACATGATAATTTTTGTATATCGCGTTTTTTCTATGGTGATATCTCATTTTTTCTGTGTGTTTCACTTTTTTTCTTTATACTGTAACTGCTATTCTAATAGCAAATCCTTCATAAAAGTTATTGCATTACATTCTTGATTAAATTATATTTCCTTTGATATATAATTTTATGGTACTACTGCAAAAAAAAAAAAAGTGGTGTTATTAACTAGTTTTAGAAAATACACTTTTCCAAAAAGGTTTCCACAATTTTGGCCACTACTATATCTATTCCTAAACAATCCACTGGGATCTGATTGAATATTACACAAACTTTTGTTTCACACCACAGTTCTGATAACATATACATCAAAGCAATCCACTTTTATTTCAATTTTACAGAGTTCTAAGTAGTATAGCAGGACTACTATTGAATCCTTCAGACAGCTAAGATGTACTTGGAGCTTATTCTACAGAGCATAGTCTCGGCAAGATCATTAGTATGACTGGTCAATCTAGGCTAAGTTAAAACTTTAAGAAATGATAGGAAAGTATAAAATGGACCTAAGAATTCCTGGCCGGTTAGTTTAAATCAGTATTTCTCAGCCTCAGCCACTTTAAGATGTGTGAACTACAACTCCCAGAATCATGAAGTCCACACATTTTAAAGTAATCAAAGTTGAGAAATGCTGGTTTTGATAGTAGAATGAGCAGGTGTACAATGTCTTCACCTCTAATGGAGATATGTAATGTTTTCTTGCTCGAATATGTATCTTAGGGATGTCAAATTTGCAGTCTGCAGGCTGGATGCGTCACATGCTGGCCATGCCCACCCCTGATTTAGTAAAGAGGGAGAAAGTTGTGATATGTCACATGATAACAATGTGTCATTGTGAATTTGACACCCCTAATGTAGCTGATGCCAATGATAGGGATCTGGTTTCTGAGATCATGGATTAATTGAAGTACTGGGCTTCACCAAATACATATAGCCCTAATATGGTGAGCTTGATGAGAAGGACTTTCAAAGGAATATTTTGAGACTAGAAATGAAAACCTTGGGGGGGGGGAAGGACTTCTGTAAAATTCATACACTGTATAAAGTGGATGATTTGCTGAAAGGGGCCTCTTAAACCATTTAATGAAAAATCAGAAAGAACATTGGGGCATAACGTTTATTCCCCTTATTTTGTGTGTGTCTCTGTGTGTATTACTGCTCACAGTGTGAAAAATAAATAAGATAAACTCAAGATGTTGAGATCTCAGATGATTTAATAGGCATATCAGACATCTGGTGGGATGAATCGTGACTGAAATATAACAATGAAATAATGCAATTTGTTCAAACAACAGCAGCACTAGAAAGGGAGAAGGAATTCTACTGTATCTTAAAAATATCATTTTCAGCTTAGAAATCTAAATGAATAAATTTGGCAGTGCTATAGAGAGCATCTGGCTTTAAATACATGGAAGAATAACTAGAATTACAAGAGCTCAGTGTAGATTTATCAAGAATATCTTCCTAGATTATAACCTTCTCTCGTTGTTATTGGGAAACTCCTTTAATAGATTGAGGAAATGCTGTAGACATAATATATCTTGATTTCCTTATGATAGCTTTATTAAGCTTTTTAAATGTGGGCTAGATGGCAAGACAATTAAATGAATAGTAGGCTTAAAAATTATGCTTTAAGGATGGTTCCACATCAAATTGGAATGAGGTAACAAATTGGAGAGCAGTAAAGAGGAACTAAAGAGCCTTCTGATGCAGGTGAAGGAGCAGAGTGCAAAAGTTGGCTTGAAACGCAATATTACAAAAACTAAGATCATGTGTGAAAATTAAGAATGTGTGGAGATGGACAAATTAACAAAGGAGATACAAGAAAAAGAAGAAACAGAATATTATTTAGTGTGGGAGAAATGGTATGAATGGTTGGAGGAGAGAGATAAAAGGCAAGGAAAAATTAAATAATGGTTGAAATAGGAGTAAAAGTATAATTGTAAATATGAGGAAACAAAAATTGTAGAAATGAAAGTGTGTACACGGGTATTTTGTGTATATATAGTAGAAATAAGGGAGGAAAAAATGTATAAGTATGAAATGTTTGACTGATGCGAAACTGTTGAAACAGAAAAAGTGTTAAAGCTTTCTTTTTGTTTTTAAAAAAATGTTTAATAAAAAATTTAAAAAAAAAAGAAAAGAAAAGAAAACTAAGATCATGGCTCCCAGAACATGTCATTCTTAGTTTTGTCCGGCTGCCTGTAAGATAGACATGAATTTAGGTGAAGCTTCTCAGAAACTCAACCTGATAGTACTATATCTTTATGGTAATTTGGTATTGGTAACCATTCTTTTGTGGCCATTAACACTTATTCAGATTTTGGGGGAGGGTCATACATACTTGTAAGTGACCATTTCTTGTTCACATCCTCTGCATTCTCATCTGGGAAGCTGTACCTACTAACAAAATGTGATGGTTTCAGTAAAAATATGGAGGGAATGCTTATCAAATGCTTATCAATGCTTATCTACAAATGGCAGCAAATTGGGTGGGTTAGCTAAAACTCTAGAACAGGAGTGACAAATTCAAGGCCCGGGGGCCGCATCCGGCCTGCAGGGTACTTAGATCTGGCCCGTGAGGCCATCCTGGAAACAGTGAAGGACTGGCCCGCAGTGCTTCTGCCAGTGAAAATGGGCTCCCGAGCTCCGTTTTTGGCTACTACAGCCTCCTGCAACCCTCTGCCAGTGAAAACGGAGCTCGGGAGGTCCGCATGCATACAGGCCTACGATACAGTATATTTAACTTGGTAATAGAAGATTTTGTATAAAAGATCATATAAAAAAACTGTAGTTTTATACAGATATAAAATTAATACTATTTATATAATTATACTAATTACAGTATTAAATATTGATATTTATCATTATTATTAATAAAATATATTGGTAAAGAGTAATGAATTATATTAATAATATTGTACTATACATAAATACATATATTTTTGTTAAATATTAATTGTAGCTCTATAAAATTAGCTACGCAATTATAATGTTATACTTGTATAAAAGAATTATAGTTAGTGGAAAACTGAATACGAACCAGTGGAGGCTAGAAAAAGTGAGGCTAGAAAAAGGCAAACTCCATTTTAGGGTGTATCAATAGAAGTATCATGTCCTAACGATATGTTTATCCTGCTTTGGTCAGATCCTATCTTGAATTTTATTCTAGATACCTCGGGTGCAGAGAAGGGCCGTGCAAATTATCAGGAGATTAGATGTTAAATGCTACCAAGATTTGAAGAAGCCAATTTGGTTTAGTAGTTAAGATATCAGGTTAGAAACCAGGAGTCTATGAGTTCTAGTACCACTTTTTTAAAGACACTCTTTTCAGTGCAATTCTAACAGTTGCTAAATGAATTGTTAGAAATCAGGGACTATATATAATTGTTGTACAGTGATACCTTGGTGCTCAACTGCTTTGAAACTCATCGAATTTGGAACTCAATGCATTTTGACATGACCATTTTCTCCCAGTACTCATTGTTTGTTTGCTGTTCAACACACAAGCTAGAACTTCTCAGAGTCAGCTGTCGACTCACTACATTATTCCTTATGGAAAAAACGTGTTTGGTACTCATCATTTTTGCTACTCATCGTGCCTCCTGGAACAAATTAGGGATGAATACTGTGGTAGGACTGAACAATTTCAATCTCATTCATCCAATCTAAGTGACACATTTTCATAATACACAGATGTAATTTAATTTGTCAATCTGGTCATCATCAATGCCGCATTCGTAACTTTCTGTAAGCGAGAATCTCAGGCTTCGAGACAACAGGAAATCCTCAATTTATGACCACAACTGAGTCCAAAATTTATGTCGTTACGGGATAGATTTATTAAGTGAGTTTTGTCCCATTTTATGACTGTTCTTGCCACATTTGTTAAATGAATCACTGCGGTTGTTAAATTAGTAGCACCATTGTTAAGTGAATCTCGCTTCCCCATTGACTTTACTTGTCAGGTGGTCACAAAAGGGGATCACATGACTCCCGGACACTGCAACCATCACAAATGTGAGTCAGTTGTATTGTCAAGCATCAGAATGTAAATTATGAGATTATGGGGATGCTGCAATGGTCATAAGTATGAAAAATGGTCATGTCACTTTTTTCTGTGCCATTGTAACTTTGAATGGTCACTAAATGAACTGTTGTAAGTCAAGGACTACTTGAACTTTGCAATGCAAAGATTGCTCCTGCATCTCACCAATTCCCTTTGGGGTGGAAATCCACACCCACACCCACATACATACATACATACATACATACATATATACTATGGCTATACAAACATCTTGAGCTACGTAGGAAAAAACCCTGACTAGAAAAGTATTATATATATATGTGTATGTATGTATGTATGTATGTATATATGTATGTATGTATGTATGTATATATGTATATATGTATGTATGTATGTATGTATGTATGTATATATATATATATATATATATATATATATATATATATATATGTATGTATGTACGTTTATGTAAGTTTTCACGGGTATATATGTATGTACAGTTAATATCTCGGGTTTCTTCCCGTGTAATGGCAAACATATCCCTAGAAGGGTAGCAGTGACGTTTCAACAAAATCACATTTGTCATCTTCTGGCTGAAGTTCTTGGCTTGGTTCTTATGGGCAAACTGTGTGATTGTAACTGATGCTTCTCTATATATATATAGAGAGTATATATTTGTATATATATATATATACATCCAATATATAGTAGTGGCCAATCACACTTGGCCAATAAAGAATTCTATTCTATTCTATTCTATTCTATTCTATTCTATTCTATTCTATTCTATTCTATTCTATTCTATTCTATTCTATTCTATTCTAGTCTAGTCTAGTCTAGTCTATTCTAGTCTATTCTAGTCTAGTCTAGTCTAGTCTAGTCTAGTCTAGTCTAGACACACACACACCTTTCTCCAGTGGTGAAATCTAAAATTGGTTACTACCTGTTCTGTGGCAGTGGCTTGGTGGGGGGAAGGGGTGGGTAATGTGACTGGGTGGGCGTGGCCAATTTTTTTTTAAACTTTTAAAACCATTTTTTCTACAACCTCTTCGGTGAAGATGTTGTTAAAAAAATGCTTTCAAAAGGCTCTGACGATCCCAGATGCATTGCCTGATCGGCAGAGGCTTTTTTAAAAAGCCTCTGGTGATCAGGCAACGCAGCTGGGATCATTAGAGGCATTTAAAAGAAAAAACGGTTTTTTTCTTTTAAAAGCCTTTGACGATCCCAGCTGAGCCGCGCGATCATCACAGGCTTTTTTTTTTTTTAACTTTTAAAAGCATTTTTTGGTCGAAGAGGTTGTAGAAAAAATGCTTTTAAAAGTAAAAAAAAAAGTCTCTGATGATTGCACAGCTCAGCTGGGCATGGGGGGGTGGGGGGGGCAGGGATTTTTGCTACTGGTTCTCCGAACCACCCGCCTCCATCGCTACCAGATCGGGCAATCTGGTCCGAACCGGGAGCATTTCATCCCTGCCTTTCTCTCTTCTCTTATTTTCATTCTGTAATGCATAGTGTCAGGAAGATTGCTTGGTTCCATCTCTCTAAATTCAAAACTTCCTACTTGGCCACTACAAATTGTTCACAAAGCTTAATGAAACTCAAGTGTGGCCTAATTCTCTTCAAGTTTAGAATTCTAGTGAACAAAAATAGTATCTTTAGCTCATTTCCTCATTTTGCTAATCCTTCCTATTTTGAGCGATGCCTCAGTATAAACTGAGGATGAGATCTCATCCTCCACAGTGCTTTATAAAGGATGCTGTGGTATCTCATCTTAGTTTTCTCAGAAATGTTCTTTAGCGTGGGAACTGTTCAATAAATACTAGAAGTTTAGACAGGTTTCTGTCCCAATGCTTTTGAAATTCCCTTCTCCACAATACCAGTAACTACAGTGTGTTGCAAAAAATGGGAATGTTGAAGTTGCTGGACCTAAGCAATTGCCAAAGATTTGGCTCTGGATCAACAAGGACTGTGCTAACTGTTGCAGTTCTTGGATATACAGTAGTGGCCAAAATTGTGGAAACCTTTTGGCAAAAGTATATTTTCTAAAACTAGCTAATAACACCACTTTTTTTTTGGAGTAGTACCATAAAATTATATATCAATGGAAAGATAATATAATCAAGAATGTAATGCAATAACGTTTATGAAGGATTTGCTATTAGAATAGCAGTTACAGCATAAAGAAGAAAAGTGAAACATGTAGAAAAAATGAGATATACAAAAATTATCACCCTGTCAATTAATACTTAGCTGGGTAACTTTTAGCGTGAATTACGGCCTTACAACGTCTTCCCATGGAGTAACCAAGTCTTTTAGTTCTGCAGATGTTATGTGAAACCAAGATTGAATGATTTCTTTTATTAACTGGGTTTTATTGCTGGGTTGCTTTTGACTAACAAGTTTCTTTAGTCGGCTCCATAAATTTTCAATTGGGTGAAGGTCTGGGCTATTCCCAGGCCATTCCAGCTCTTGATACTCCCCAAAAAAGTGGTGTTATTAGCCAGCAAACCTCAAAAATACACTTTTCCCAAAAGATTTTCACAATTTTTGCCACTTCTGTATGGTGAAAAATGGGCTACAGGATTCAGGACTGTGGGCTGAGAACCAGGGCCAGCAGCTGCAGACTACTGGAAGAAAAGGGGTTTATCCATCGTAGATATAGATAGTCCTTGACCTATGACTACAATGGAGCCCAACATTTCTGTTGTTAAGTGAGACATTTGTTAAGTGAATTTTGCCCCATTTTACGAGCTTTCTTGCCACAGTTGTTAAGCCAATCACCGCAGCTGTTAAATTAGCAACACGGTTGTTAAGTGAATCCGACTTCCCCATTGACTTGGCTTATTGGAAGGTGGCAAAAGGGAATTGCATGACCTCAGGACACTGAGGTCATAAATATGAGTCAGATGCCAAGCATTGAAATTTTGAACACATGACCACAGGGATGCCACAACGGTTGTAAGTGTGAAAAGAGGTCAAGTCACATTTTTCAGTGCTACTTTGAACAGTCACTAAACGAAATGTTGTAAGTCAAAGACTATCTGTATATAGAAACAGAAAACAAAGAAATAATGAAGTATTACAAATTCAGCCTCAGTCAATTGCAAAATGCAGATGCACTCAAAACAGCTTATATTCTTACAATACTTCTAGCATCATCCAATATCAACATCTGCTTATCCCAGGTCCTTGGGAAGCACTTGATGGGTGGATAAAAATGTCAAATCCAGTCTGAACATCTGGCTGACCATGCTATGAACTGTAATAATCTAAGCAGTACAGAGATATAAGTGAACAGAGTTAAGAAGAGAGATTAGACATTTATTTGACAATGAAATGAAGAATCATTTTGGGGGATTTGTCAACAAGTTAAGAATGGATGAACTTCTCATCTTCTTCCCTGATGCTTAGATCCTTGCAAGCATCAGTCTAATATGTGCACTGTATTGGCTTTGTGATGGAATTTGCACATTGTCATTTGGTTTTCTTAATAGCGTCTAAATATCCTATCCAGTTTACATAATGCTTATGAGATTCTGGTTGAATTCCTACGGTATGCACAGTCTTCTCTAACAGAATAGCTTCAAAATAGCTTCAAAATGCAGCTTTTAGAATTTCCTCAAAATATTCTAATAAAAAGATTCAGGATATTTTTTTAAAAAAAATTGGAAAAATCTGATTTCTGCACTTAAATACACATACATTAAATTGCACAATCTTTAACTGCAACAGTCTAAAGAAAATTATCAGGACTTCCAGTTGGTGTTGCAGCGACCCAGACGGTGGAATAGCGGGGCTCTTAGAAGCCCCGCAAAAACCCCGTCTGACGTGCCACCGCCGGCAGGTCTACGGACCTACCCTGTTCTGGAGGGACAGGGGGAAAGAGAGGGACCCCTCGGTCGGCCGAGAGGAACGGGCAGGTTCCTCGGGGCCGGAGGATTACCCTCTGAGTCGGTGGAGGCTGAGCGGCAGCCATGGCGGCTGCCTCAAAGCTGTGACAACTGGGCCATCCTTGTCTATTTTGAGGGGTATCTCTAGTGTAAATTGATGATTGCTATTCTACCTTTCATAATGTTCTTTTCAAGGATGCTGCATTATATTGGCATAATTCAGAAGGAAATAGAAGGAAAAACCGGTGTCTGTCAATCCTTGGACTGAAGTACTTATATGCTTGGATAGTATTATGTATTTAAATAATTTACATTGTAGCCCATGGCTTGGTGGGCATGGTGTGCCTTGGTGAGCGTGGCAGGGGAAGGATACTTCAAAATCTCTATTCCCACTCCAGGGCAAGGATACTGTAAAATCCCCATTTTCTCCCCACTCCTGGGGAAAGGATATTGCAAAATCTCCATTCCCACCCAACTCTGGGGCCAGCCAGAGGTGATATTTGCCAGTTCTCTGAACTGCTCAAAATTTCTGCTACCGGTTCTCCAGAACCTGCTGGATTTCACCCCTGATGGAAGAAGAAAGAAATCAACATCTTTATCCACAACTTCAGCTATGCCTCATCTCCGTGCTTATAGGTAGCAAAGCCTCCACCATTCTATCACCCGTCCCCTCTCTAAGAGCTGGTTGATTCGTACACCCAAAAATAACTCATGTACTTTGTTTTTACTAGCTCAGTTGAGGAATGAATAGACTGTTCTCTGGATTTTCCATCAGGAGAATAAAATCTGTGCTTCCCCTGGGGTGGGGGCAGGCCAGACAAGCCCACTCTGGCAGCTTACACAAATATCTCAGTAGGTCAGGCCATTTACTTTGGGAATAAATTCTTACATCCAACCTGGGAGGAACAGCAGAGTACAAATGTAACACAGTGAGCTGCTCTGATAAAGCCTGTAAGGTAAATAAGAAGTATACTATATGAAGGCCGCTTTACAGTCCTTTCATCCCCCTCTTCCTTACACACACACACACACACACAATAAGCCTATGATGAGATAAGCAGTCATTCTGAAAACTGAATGGATCCATTTTCATTATCACAAAGATTCTGATAAGCCCCTTTCCTCTCGGTTTATCACACTGAATGTCAGCAATATTACCTGGCTGCTGATTGCATTGGATTGTCTTCATTTATGTTTAATGTGTTCAAAGTCTGAGAGTTCTTTTGAAATGCTTAATATGCTAAATGCAGCGATACTGTGATATAAAAATCATCTTTGGCGAGGCTAAGGATAAGCATGCCTTCAATAAGCCACAGGTGAAACACAATAGAGCTGAGCAACGTTTGGGGGGTTTAACGTCTTTGATGAGTCTCTGAAAGAGCGAAATGCTTATCCTGAAGGAATCACAAAAGTAGAGAAAGGCTGATTTTCTGCTCTCAAGTGACTTTTAGTTCTCAGTTGTCCTTTTTAGCAAATCAAAGCAACACTGCCATGATATTTACTTCAGTGTATTGTTAGGACCTGTCCTACTTTTTTAGGTTAGAAGAAGTTCCAACCCAATTTGATATCAATTTGATACGCAAAAGTCAAGAGATGAGTGGAATAAAGAATCAGAGGACGCTGAGCTTGTCAATCGAAAGGTCGGCAGTTCAGCGATTCGAATCCCTAGTGCCGCGTAAGAGTGTGAGCTCCCATTACTTGTCCCAGTTTCTGCCAACCTAGCTGTTCGAAAGCACATAAAAAAGGCAAATAGAAAAATAGGGACCACCTTTGGTGGGAAGGTAACAGCGTTCCATGCATTTTCAGCATTGGGACACAGATTATTATAATTCATTAAACCTTCTTACAGTTGCTTTCTCAATTCTCTTTGGAACAAAGAGTGGGGAGGGGAGAAATATGAGGTCACCAGGAAGTTTGGATCTCATATTATTGTACATTCCCTGTCTGGATTCCTCTTCCAGATTTTTAACTATGGAATCCATATGCAAAGTTTCAATAAGGCCCCAAACAGCTGCTTAGAGAAGTTAACCAAACAGAGATAGAGAACTCAAGAATAAAACTTCCTGAGAACTAGACCTGTGGTGGCCTGTCCTAGAATGTCCTACTTCTATTATATCAAAAAAGAAGAAGAAGAAGAAGAAGAAGAAGAAGAAGAAGAAGAAGAAGAAGAAGAAGAAGAAGAAGAAGAAGAAGAAGAAGAAGAAGAAGCAGCGCCATGAAGCTATTTATCTTTTCTTTTCCCCAATAATAAGTAAATTGCTAGCAAACAGAACCAGCAATTAATTTAATTGGTGTAATTTTGTTCTACTATCAGCTTGACTTGCTGGCAAGAGATATGTGTTCCATTTGTGACCTTGAAGTTCTTCTCCAAGCATGCTGTTACCAGCTTTGCCATTTAACTTCAAAATGGTATAAATATTCTATTGTGGATGCTGAAACAACTCAGATCCACTTTATAAGAATCAATACATCATGTCACATGCAGTGTCTGTCAGTCAGTCAGTCTGTCTATCTGTCTGTCTCTCTGGCGCTATCTTGGCTCTCCATTGTGTACTAGTTTCATTTGAGAATCATCAACAGCAAAATATGGGAATACCAGGCAGGAGAAACAGTCATGGACATAAGTAATCTCCTATATATTTAGGAACTGCCTAGAAACATCAATGAAGAGGCGCTTGTGGGTGGAATTTAAAAAGTGGTGTTATTTTACTATACTGACCCCTTTAGTTCATGTGTTATGATGTCACATACAGTATAACTATGAAAAGGAAATTGCACCACAGGAGAGTGTTCTGCTATTGTCATTTTGATGAGAATTTTGGATTCTGTAGACACTTCTGTGAGAGACCGTCTTCATGTTGGTGAGTATGGTTCTGGATTTATATCCTTAAAATCTACATCAACAGCATCACTGGGAAGGACAAGTCCTTCTCCTCCTGTCCAAGAGACTCGTAAGGATGGGACAGTGTGGGACGAAATAGGATGGGACAACTAAGTGTAGTAGACTAGGCTAATGAGCAAAGCAAACACCTTCTATCATGTTCTGCATCTCAGCATCTGCCATAGAGGACGCCTAAATTAATCTGTCACTTGGACATGATGGGCAAGAAATATGTCACTCTCCCCAGCATTTTTGCAAATGGGAAACATTTCTATTGAGACAATGTTTCCTGTCTACCTCAGAGAACATGTGGTGCACCAGATTTTGCTTTAAACTGCTGATGGCAAATTTCAGGTGGTCTTTGGTAAGAGATTTCTCAAGAATCACGTTGTTCCTCAATGACTGCAGGTTTTGCATAAATGGCTATTAATTAATTCATTAAACATGAAACTCAGTCAACAGAATATTCAAAAATGCATCACAAATACCATTGACTGGTGCTAATGGCTGATACGGGTTGCTGCCTGTGTCCTAAGTATCAACCAAGTACCTTCTTAAGATATACAATGTTCCTAGTAGTGCAGTTTTTTGCAGTTCCACTGGTGTTATTGCAGGAAGTTGCAATTTCTTGATGCACTGTGTAAAATTCTTGGACATGGTGCCAAGTGCCCCTATGACAACGGATATCACAATTATTATTTTTATTATCTCTTTTATTCATTAAACATGAAACTCAGTCAACTGAACATTTAGAAATGTATCATAAATACCATTGACTGGTGCTAATGGTTGATAGAGGTTGCTGCCAGCATCCTAGGTATCAACGAAGTACCTTCTTAAGATGTACGATGTTCCAAATAGCGCTGTTTTTTGCAGTTCCGCTGGTGTTATTGCAGGAAGCTGCAATTTCTTGATGTGTTTTGTAAAATTCTTATGTTGTTTATTATTATTATTATTATTATTATTATTATTATTATTATTATTATTATTATTATTATTATTACACAACCTACCAGGTAGGTCTTACTGGACTGGGTAATTTTGACTGCTGTAATAATAAAATAATGTCTTCATTTACATATGACTTCCAATTATCTATCACATGCCTAGAAAAGCTGGTGAAATCTCATTGTGTTTTGCTGGGTTATTGCTTCACCTAATTTTTTAAGAATTAAACACAAGTGGAATATTAATTTGCAGAACAACAGCCACTATTTTTATGGGAAAGGCAAGTAATTCCCCCCAAAAAAGCAAAACAAAAAACAAAAAAAACTAGGCATGAAGAGGAAAAACCACCCACAGCCCATCAGCGATTCAATTTTCTTCAGAGCAATTGATTCTATCGACATTTTGATTGAAATGAAAAAGAAGGGAAGATTGTCAATGGACGACTTTAGTTTAAAAATTAAACAGACAGTCATGGATTCTGTGAACCAGTTCTGCAGATAAATCTCTCAAGGGAGACTGGAGAAATAATGCAACACTTCGTTACTTAGGAAAATGGTTGACAATGACTTACTATAAGCTCTCCTCAAACCAGTGACATGACTGAGGTTTTTCTTTCAAACCAGACTGAAGATAGAGTGGTCAACCTTTGGTAGCTTGAAGTTAACCATTTATCATTTGAACTGAATGAGATAATAATGCCAGATGAATATAGCCATGTCATGTGCCTTGACCAGGGCAAGCTTTTTCTGGAAAGGATTTGGGAGAATTAAGACTATTTTAGTTTTAACAGATAACAGATTAATAGAGTTGGAAGGCACCTTATAGGTCATCTAGTCCAACCCCCTGCTTAAGTAGGAAACCCTACACCATTTCTGACAAATGGCAGTCCAATCTTTTCTTGAAATCTCAAGTGATGAAGCTCCCACAACTTCCGAAGACAAGTTTGTATTTTGCTAATGTAAGCCATTTGTTTCATTTATCGTTTCATTATTTTATCACAGTAATAAGCCTAGCGCATTACTAAGTTACGTTCTGACTCCTGATGGCCACTTGACCATGATCTGGTAAATATCTATGGAGAAGTTCAGTCATCCATGGTTGTCCCAAAGGTGCTTTTTTTCAAGAGGCAACTGGACTTTCTGGTTTTTCTTTGAAGACATTTCATTTCTCATCCAAGGAGCTTCAACAGTTCAACAAGAAAGCTCCAGACTAATTTGTACCACTTGGGTGACCCTGATGACACAGATAAATCACCAGGTGACCTTAACAACAACAACAACTAAAAGAATGCAAATGTCCAGCTGTCTGCAAGGAATATAAATCCTTTGATTCCCCACCATCCAGTTCTTGGATGAGAAGCAAAAAGTCTTCAAAGAAAAACCAAAGTTCAATTGCCTCTTGAAAAAAGGACCTTTGGGACAATCATGGTCAGGTAGTTTTCTTGCTATACTTTTTGAAATTACAGATGGCCTTTTGAAGTTCTCTAGCAAATTGGTAGGTGGAGAAAGTAGGCAGATCATTTTCTTCGATGGACAGAAAGGCTTACCAACAATATCTCAAGGAGACTTCCTTAGTAAAGAGACTCACTCTAATAATGAAGGAAGCATTTCCTCATGACATCTCTTCTTGGGATTCGATTCAAGTGTAGAAGCCCAGGAGAGTTCCATCTTAAGGGCTGTGGTGGCGCAGTGGTTAGAATGCAGTATTGCAGGCTAATTCTGCCAACTGCCAGCAGTTCAATCCTGACTGACTCCCAGTTGACACAGCCTTCCATCCATCTGAGGTCAGTAAAATGAGGACCCAGATTGTTGGGGCAATATGCTGATTCTGTAAATCACTTACAGAGGCAGTAAAGCACTGTAAAGTGGTGTATAAGTCTAAGTGCTATTACTATACTGGAGATAGAATTATCTAGTGAAAAACTTTGGTCACCTTATGACTTATTTAAGCATATCATCTTCTACAGAGGTGGTATTCAGCCGGTTTGGACCAATTTGGGTGAACTGGTAGCAGTGACTGCAGCTGGGCACGCCCCCCCGCCCCCCGCCCCTGCTCCCCGCCCCAGCATAATGCCATCCTATTTATCCACGTTTTTGAGGCTGCGCACATGCGCAGAAGGCGAGCATATGAGAAAAAGTGCATGTGCGAAAGGCTGGGCGCCTGTGTGGAAGGTGCAGATGAAGCAAGCGTGGGCGAACCAGTGCTAAGAATATATGAAACCCACCACTGATCTTCTACCCCCAAGGAGGCTCAATTCTCCTTTGAGTCATTTTTAGGCTAAATTAGGCTAAATAATGAGGACTAGTAGAACAAAATGATGCAAAATTTCTCTGCTCAATTCAACTCTTGTTTCAACCCAGCTTTTCCTGTGCCAGCTTCTTAGGTTATATAATAGTTTAGGACAATGGCAGTTTTTTAGCTTTCTTTATTGCTCCTTATAATCTCTGGGAACATTCAGAAGGTGATCGGATATCAACAGTGGTGGGTTACCCCCGGTTCAGACCAGTTCGCAAGAACCAGTAGTAAAACTGGCGGGAGGCCACGCCCACTGGCCCAGATGTCATTATCGGCAATCTGCGCATGCACAGAAGCAAGGCGCGCGAGCGAACGATCCCGTTGCGAACCAGTAGTAAAGGTAAGTAGAACCAACCCCTGGATATCAACAATTTGTCCAAACTGCATAGTGAATAAACTTTTGATTCTGTCATGTCTAATTTTAATTAGGGAGCAATTGAAAGAAAGCTCTTCAGCAAAATCTTTTATATCAATGTACTAAATTGTACCTTCTGAACCTGTGGGTGAACCAGAATTCATTTCAGCCCTGAAAAATGCAGATTTTTTTGATGTGATTAGCAATTCAAATATCTCATTAATATGTCTACAATCATTATACACAGGATTAATGTGTGTATTTTTTAAAAAAAATACTAAAAAAAAACCCGCATTTTTTTGTGTAGTCTTTTTGTTTACTGAAGAGATTTTGGAACTGATATAAAAATGAGCCAATACAATAGGGAAAAAGAATCAAAATCAACACATGAACAAATGCTGAGAAATATATATGGAAATGTCATATTCAATGACAGGTTTCTATTTGAAATAATAGTCATATGAGAAAAGCAGATTTATTTAATAATATTAATGTATTCTATTAGTGATGATATTAATGTTAACGTTCAATGCTTTAATGTCTTAACATTTTTATAAGTGGACCCTGCCATAGTGCGGGAATAATGCCAGGAAGAAGATGTTTTTAAGAAGATGTTGGATAACCATTTGTCTGAAGTGGTGTAGGGTTTCCTGCCTGGGCAGGTGGTTGGACTAGAAGACCTCCAAGGTCCCTTCCAACTCTGTTATTCTATTCTATTCTATTAAGAAGAAAAAGATTATTGTCTTAACATTTTAATGTTTTATATTGCTGTTTTTATGTTGTTGTAAGCTATCCAGACGTGGTGTACAGATGCGGTGGCTCAGTGGCTAAGACACTGAGCTTGTCGATCAAAAGGTTGGCAGTTCAGTGGTTCGAATCCCTAGTGCCGCGTAACGGGGTGAGCTCCCGTTACTTGTCCCAGCTTCTGCCAACCTAGCAGTTTGAAATCAAGTAAAAAATGCAAGTAGAAAAATAGGGGCCACCTTTGGTGAAAAGGTAACAGCATTCCGGGCGCCTCTGGCATTTAGTCGTGCCAGCCACATGACCACGGAGACGTCTTTGGACAGCGCTGGCTCTTTGGCTTTGAAACGGAGATGAGCACTGCCTCCTAGAGTCGGGAACGACTATCACATATGTGTGAGGGAAACCTTTACCTTTACCTTTTAAGTTACCCAGCATCACTCAACAGTGGGCAGCATATAAATTAAAACAAACAAACAAATAAATATTAAAACTATTGATATACTGACGTTCACATAGACCTTCCATGGAATATGAACCTCAGTTACTAAAGATCTTTCTTTTCAAAAGAAACAGAGGCCAAAATTGATTAGAAAAGGTCACACATCACCTACTTCTGTCAGCTTTAACTTTTGTGATTCTAATGCCATCAAGTTGTGTCACTGTAAATTATGGAAATGATTTAATCCTGTCTGCAGAAAATGATAATATTGCCTGTGTCTTGGTTTCTCCTCCATTTGAAGGATGGAAGACAGGGGGAAACAGACAAACACAGACACAAATTATATATATACTGTATAGTCTCACTTTTACAACCAAGATAGCTAATAAACTCTTGAAGCTACGAAAGCCAAGACAGAAGAATTGAGAGATAACAATAAGCACAAAATTAGAAGGTAACAAAGAGGTAGTATTTCAGAGGTGATATTCAGCAGTTTCTGACCAGTTCTGGAGAACAAGTAGCAGAAATTTTGAGTAGTTCGGAGAACCGGTAAATACTACCTCTGGCTGGCCCCGCCTCCATCTATTCTCTGCCTCCCGAGTCCCAGCTGATCAGGAGGAAATGGGGATTTTGCAGTAACCTTTCTCTGGAGTGGGGTGGGAATGGAGATTTTATAGTATCCTTCCCCTGGAGTAGGGTGGGAATGGAGATTTTACACTATCCTTCCCCTGCTACGCCCATCAAGCTATGCCCAAAGAACTGGTAGTAAAAAAATTCGAATCCCACCACTGTATTTCCAGTGTTCAGCCAGATTTTTGCAAACCAGATTTGATAACACTAATAAAAACTGAAATTGTGGTAGGTCCAAGCTGTTCTGGTAGCCAGGGCTTCTCATTTGTTAAAGAATGAATACATCTCAAATAACAAATGCCAGCTTGCAGCTCTTCTGTTTTCAATGTATTTTATGCTTTCAAATACCTAATAAAATGAGTTTCTATTACAATAGGATTTTTTTAGAGTTATATAGGAGAATTTTGTGCAGAGAGAAATAACAGATAAAAGACCAACTTAGAGAAGGATTTCTGTACACCCACCTTATCTTTTAAAAGAAGAAAATCTTTTATTAGGAAGCAATAAATAGCTGTATTCTGGCTATATTTTAAGTAAAAGTATGAAAGCCCACAGAGTTTTCTAAACCAGACAAAAATGGTATGTATCTACTCTATTACCAGATGGGTGAAGAAATGTGGCAGAAACAAGCAGCAGGACCTGAAGTGATGACAACCCTAAAAATATCAATTTGACCAATTGGAAACATGCAAAGTGATGCCAAAGAAGGAATGAAAAGGGCCAGTGAAGGGTTTTCTCTACACTAATTTTATGTTTATTGACTCTAATGAAAAATGGGATGAGAATGTACAAGAAGGCAAAATATATACAAATAGTTCTTCCACCACACTTGGAATATTGCATCCAGTTTTGGGCACCACAAGATTAAAAAGATGTTGAGGCTTTAGAAAGAGTGCAGAGAAGAGCAACAAAGATGATTAAGGGACTGGAGGCCAAAACATACGAAGAACGTTGCAGGAATTGGGTATGTCAAGTTTAATGAAAAGAAGCACTAGGGATGACATGATAGCAGTGTTCCAATATTTGAGTGGCTGCCACAAAGAAGAGGGAGTAACCATTTGTCCAAAGCATCTGAAGGCAGGACAAGAAGCAATGGGTGGAAACTAATCAAGGAGAGAAGCAACTTAGAACTAAGGAGAAATTTCCTGACAGTTAGAACAATTAATCAGTGGAACAACTTAACCTTAACAACTTAACCTCTAAAATTGTGGATGCTCCAACACTGAAAGTTCCTAAGAAGAGATTGGACAACCATTTGTCTGAAATGGTATAGGATTTCCTGCCTCAATAGGTGGTTGGACTAGAAGACCTCCGAAGTTCCTTCCAAGGGACCTTGGAGGTCTTCTAGTCCAATCCCCTGCTTAGGCAGGAAACCCTACACCACTTCAGACAAATGGTTATCCAACATCTTCTTAAAAATTTCCAGTGTTGGAGCATTCACAACTTCTGTTGTTCCACTGATTAATTGTTCTAACTATCAGGAAATTTCTCCTTAGTTCTAAGTTGCTTCTCTCCTTGATTAGTTTCCACCCATCGCTTCTTGTCCTTCTTGTCAGGTGCTTTGGAGAATAGCTTGACTCCCTCTTCTTTGTGGCAGCCCCTGAGATATTGGAACACTGCTATCATGTCTCCCCTAGTCTTTCTTTTCATTAAACTATCTTCCTGCCTTGTTGTTGGCTTTGATTCATTGATTCCAAAGTCAAATAATTGTTGGTGTGGCTGGTTCAGGGGAATTCTGGGAGTTGAAGTCCACACATCTTAAAGTTGCCAAGTTTGAGAAACCCTGATTTAAGCAAATTGAACCTTTACCTGCAGAAAGCACGGCATCATCAGCAGTATACTACATCTTTCCAATTTATAGCCATGTCGGAAAGCAATCTAGATTGCTAAAGAAATATGAAGAGGCCTCACTATTCATATACACCTCATGAGTCAATTTTGAATTGATTCTGCAGTTCTCTGCAACATATGAGTTTGGTTCACTGGATTCATTCTTTGCAAATGCTTGACTTGTGACTTTCTTCTGTATTGTATCAGCATGTCTACCTAATGATTCATTCCTATGCAATTTACCTTGAGGATATTTTTCTGTCAAGTGGTCCTCCCACCTACCCAGGCACTTGTTCTTTGAGATGCAAGATGCTTTTGAAAGAGAAGCAATGCCTATTTCTTATTTTTATAAAAACGTGTCAGCCTAAAGGCCTGATTTAGTCATCTTACCCAGTTCTCAATGTTCCTGGACAGAGCACAGATTTTATTTAACCTGAGGTAAATTAATAATTCCCTCATGATCCTCAGGCGGTAATATGGATCAGAAGATCCACCTCAGCTCTCTCTGACAATTTTACTCCAGTTCTGTTAATGTTTCTATGAACAACTTCCGGTGTGCTTATAAATCCTGTACAGTGGTTTGTTTAATGACCATTTAATGACAATTTGTTTATTGACAACACAACTGAAAAAAGTGACTTGAACGTTACAACCGTTGCAGCATCCCCATGGTCACATGATCAAAATTCAGCCGCTTGATACCTGACTCATATTTATGGCGGTTGCAGTGTCCCGGGATCATGTGATCATCTTTTGTGAGTTTCTGACAAACAAAATCAATGAGGAAGCCAGATTCACTTTGCAAGAACAATGTAGCAATAGAACTTAGTGCTTAAACTTATATACCGCCCTCTCTAAGCAGTTTACAGAGTCAGCATATTTTCCCCCAACAATCTGGGTCCTCATTTTACCGACCTCGGAAGGATGGAAAGCTTGAGCCTGGTGAGAGTCGAACTGCCAAACTGTTGGCAGCTGGCACTCAGCAGAAGTGGCCTGCAGTACTGCATTCTAACCACTGTGCCACCGCGACTCATGTAACTGAACAATTGCAGAGATTCACTTAACAAGTTAAGAGCCTTGGTGGCGCAGCAGACAAAAGCACTCTTAAGTAACACCAGCTGCCTGCAATTACTGCAAGTTCAAATCTCACCAGCCTCAAGGTTGACTCAGCCTTCCATCCTTTTGAGGTAGGTAAAATGAGGACCCAGTTTGTGGGTATAAATAACAAATTGTCATTCTCTGTTAATAATATATATGCCAAGATTTTAGGGTCTGCAACTTTCTATTCATCCTTATTCCCTTCATTCTAATCTGTCTTGCACTTGTAAAGTACAGGCCAAGCCAGCATCTTCAATAAAACCTTCAATCAAAGGTAGTTTGGATGGATAGGTTCTTCTGCTTGAACATAAAACATAGAATCATGGGGCTGAAAAGGATGGTGGGATTCACTTACCTTCCCTACCTGTTCGCAAATGTGAACTCGCTTCGCTCGCACGCACCTCCTCTGTGCATGTGCACAGCCTTCCACGCATGTGCATTACTCATGCATTACATCCAAGCAGGTGGGCAGAGTGTCCCGCAGTCACCACTTCCAGTTCCCACAAACCGGACAGAACCAGCTGAATCCTACTTCTGGTTCTGATGCTACCAGTACTTCTTATTAGGGCCCATCTTACTAAATGCATACTTCACAACGCTACTTAGATATTTTCATTGTGAGATATTAACAGTTGCGGCCAACTGACAGTTTTCCCAGTTCATTTTTTTTTTAATTATCAGAGGACCAATTATCAGTTTAGGCTTCATTTATGGAAACAGTTGTTTTATTGGAACTTGATAGGGTCTTTAGAAATTTAATTTCTGATTTCTAAATCCTATTACAAAATCTACATCATGAAATATGATGATAGATTTACAGTTAATGCTACATTCCATCGTATAGTGTCAAAATGAAGCAAAGTCTGCGTTATTCATCTGGTATTAACATGGAGGGCAATTCAAAATTCAATAAAAGGAAAAGAACCATATACCATTATGATACTTATTTTACATTAAGTAACAGTGCTTCAGAACATTTACCTAGGTTTCACCACATCCTGTAAAATTGGTTGGTTGCAAACATTGTTAAATATCTTCCCTCACATTAGTATGTGCCATTTAGCTAACGATATGTCAAATAAGTATCTTATTAAACCTTAAATTAAATCTACGTTGACAAGATGTACAGTAGCTTAGTATATTAGAAATGAGCAAAATCGTCTCCAATAAGTACAGAACAGATTTCCTAAGCTTAAGAGAAAAAAAAAACAACCTGATCATGAAAGCTGTGTTCATTTATTTTATGTTGGACATCTTCTGTTTATTGGGAGATCATGTCACTCATGGCAAGGTGGGGCAGTGCAGGAGGGCCGATGCTGCAGAGACAGGGCAATTTCCTACGTACCATTCCTATCCCCCCTCCCTTGGGATGACAAAATGTGCTCGGCAGGCAGTCACGATCTTTAGATGGGCTTTTATTTTGTCAGCCTGAGAGTGGGGGGAAAGGGCTCGGAATGGTACATAGGAAATCACCCTATCTCTGCAACATCCATTGTTTGCCAGAGAGTAGGCAATGAGGAGGCAGTGGCAGGCAAGTGGGCTTGGCTGCGGGGATCACAGGAAAGGCAGCCAAGCATGGCTGGGCCACGGGTGCCACATGGGAAGTAGCTGGGTGTGGAGCAAAGGAAGACTCACCAGGCAGAGATCAGCTGGGCCACGTGGTTGAGGCAAGTGAGGGAACCAGAGAGCAGCAGCAGCTATGCCGCGGGTGTGACTCTAGGCATCACCCAAGGCAGGCAAGGCATGATAAGGAGTGAGTGGGAGGGGAGGGGCCAGTCAGTGATGCAATTTGCCACTTTGCCGAACTGCACAGAATTGTAACAACCGGTTCGCCTGAACTGGTCCGATCTGGCTGAAGCCCACCTCTGAGTGTAACTATTATTCAAACCAACAGTTTAAAAATGCTACAATATGCTATAACTATATAATTATAAGATTATATTTATTTTTAAACTGTTGGTTTGAATAATAGTTTAAACTGGTTAGGAATTTTAGAATATAAAGAGAATGTCACACTCTTCCAAAATGGCCGCCATAATGGGCATGATCAGAACATAGACTGAGAATTCTCCACTTTAAGACAGTCACTATCATAGAAGCTTCCTATTGGCCCTGTTGAATTAGAGGTGTTTTCACACTATAACTATCACCAATGGTTGGTATAAAAACCATGTATCATAATAAAAAAATAACAGACTTGGAAAGGACCCTGGAGGCCTTTTAGTTTTAACCTCCTGCACAAGCAGGAGACCCTACACCATTCTGGACAAATGGCTGTCCAATCTCTTCTTTAAAAACCTCCAATGATGGAGCACTTCTGAAGCATTTCTGAAGGCAAGCCATTCCACTGGTTAATTGATCTCACTGTCAGGAAATTTCTCCTGTCTTGCTTTAACCTATAGTCCCCCAGTCATCTTTGTTGCTCTTCTCTGCACTCTTTCTAGAGTCTCAACTTCTTTTTTATATCGTAGCGACCAAAACTGGATACAATATTCCAATTGTGTGTATTCCAACACTAGCTGGATCCCAGTGCTTCGCTACGAAATTATGTGATCAGGCTTGATAAATCGACACTTGCAACTTTAATCCTCCCCTCTCCTCTCCCCTTCTCTCCCTCAGGCTGGCCCCACAGAAGCCTCTCCTCTCCCCTTCTCTCCCTCAGCCGTGTCCCACAGAAACGTCTCCTATCCTATCCCCTTTTCTCCCTCAGGCTTTCTAGCCCCTTCTCTCCATGAGGCTTGCCCCACAGAAGCCTGTCCTATGCTATCCCATTCTCTCCAGAGTTATTTTCAAGTTGGGAGGGGGAGTAGAATGTCTAACTAATTAGCATCAGAGCGTGTTATAATAATATAGGAAATACTAATGTTCTGATGGTTATTTAGAAAAATCCTTTCTTAGTGAGCACCCAGAAGCCAAGAGGAACATACGTGGCAAATTTCAAGTTTGTAGGCTTTACGGTTCTGGAGATTTTATTTATTTATTTATTTATTTATTTATTTATTTATTTATTTATTTATTTATTTATTTATTTATTTATTTATTTATTTATTATATTTCTATACTGCCTTTCTCCCGTAGGACTCAAGGCGGTGTACAGTCAAGAAAAATATAGATACACAAACATCATAAAATTGCTAATTAAAATTATTATTATAACATAGTTTGGCCCAATTAAATAGAACCTAAAATTAGATAACATTGTAAAAACATTCACATGTTCATATGTTTAGCCCTGCTTGTTGGAACATCAAGGTTTTGAGGGCACGGCGGAAAGCACAGAGATCAGGGATATATCGTATCTCCGGGGGCAGTTCATTCCAAAGGGTTGGAGCCCTCACAGAGAAGGCCCTCCCCCTGGGAGTCGCCAGTCGGCATAATTTGACTGACGGTACCCTGAGTAGTCCCTCCCTGTGAGAACGAACTGGTCGGTGGGAGGCTATTGGTGGCAAAAGACGGTCTCGTAGGTACCCAGGTCCCTAAGCCATGGAGCGCTTTAAAGGTGATAACTAACACCTTGAATCGCACCCGGAAGACCACCGGGATTAATTTTATTTCATGATTAATGCATGAGTGTTTTTTGTGTTTCCATGAGTGTTTTTCAATATTCCACATGTTTATTTCCTAAGAATGGTTATGGAGTTTTGCACCTTTTGCATTTTTATTTCCAACTTCCTGCTTATTTAAAGTCAATCCTATTACAATTAAAGACAGTGAGAAAGAGCAGAGAATTTGTCTCGGTGGTAGAAAAGGAGTCCCAAGGCATCACTTTGTCAGTCCTTGGTTCAAGTCATATTGAGCATCTTCTTTTTTAAATTTTTTTCCCCAGTTACTGCCAAAGGCTGTATTTGCACCACATGCTTAACCTGATCAATGAATTGACCCAGTTTCTACATCAAAACCAACAACTAAACCAACAGGCTGGGTTCACAAAAATGCTAAGCAACCAAATAAAATGAGAGCAAGAAATGAATCAAAATGTAAATAGGCTTGGCTTGTTATGTGGCTGTGAAGTCTTTAAGTAATTTGTTCAAGATTGTAGTGTGAACACACCAAATTTGTATATGCAGGTGGATTAATACATTTCACACAGGACCCAGCTGGGGGAGAAAAATACCATGAAATGAAAAGGAAGGAAGAAAGGAAAGGAAACAGCTGAGCCAGAATCTCCAAAATCTTCCAGTGAGAATATCTCATAGTACAGAAATTTGCACACAATAAGCATCACTATTAAAACACATATTTGGATAGATGGATAGTAACCAATTTAGAACCAGTTCAGAAAGTAACTAGATGTACTCAGACAATAGAGAGTATTGTTTAGTGTTTCCCAGTGCTTACAGCTTCATAGATCTGCCACAATCAAAGGCATCAAATCCTAATTATCAGCGGCTTGGGGAGCAATCATAGATTATTTCTGTCCTGCTAGTAAACTTCCAAGATGCTATTGGCCATCCAATGGGAGATTCAGGCTGCATTCACACATTGTGGAAAGCCTTGAAATGATTTGCTTGATTTTGGCATAGTTTTTTGTGTTAAACCAGCCAGTTATGATATGCTAATTATGGTTTATGATTCAACCACTTGTGATATATTCAGAAAATGTTGACAAAATGAAACAGTTTAATGCAATGCTTTCATCCATAGTTAGAAAGCTGAGATATATGAGAGAGAAAGTGATATAAATGAGAGAGATAGACAATAGATAGATGAGAGAGAGAGAGAGAGAGAGAGAGAGAGAGAGAGAATATACTGTAGACAAATAGCAATAGCACTTAGACTTATATACCGCTTCATAGTGCTTTTACAGCCCTCTCTAAGCGGTTTACAGAGTTAGCATATCGCCCCCAACAATCTGGGTCCTCATTTTACCCACCTAGGAAGGAGGGAAGGCTGAGCCAACCTTGAGCCGGTGAGATCTGAACTGCTGAATTGCAGCTAGCAATCAGCTGAAATAGCCTGCAGTGCTGCACTCTAACTACTGCGCCACCTCGGCCCTTATATATATGATAGACAATGATAGATCAATAAACAGACAGATAGATGATAGAAACAGAAATGACCATCCTTATTCTTTTCTTATAACCTTAGCAATATTGTGTCAAACAGTTCTTTTCTGTTTACCTTACTTCTTTCCTGACAAGTGAGAAGATGAGTGAACATAAATGAAGATGGTATTTCTTTCAGAATTTATAAGGGTTGCATCTCTTTGGTAGTGTTGAACAGATGGGATCTTTAACTTTAAAAAAAATACAGCAACATGAACAATCACCTATAGTAAATTTGGGACTCTTTCCATATTCCATCATGGGAGAATAATGATCTGACCTTCAAGAAGTGGTCAAATAACCACAGAACTCTGCATGATGAAGCGGTCATTCTCCAAAGCATAGTGAAGATAATAATAATAATAATAATAATAATTTTATTTCTATACCGCCTTTCTCCCAAAGGACTCAGGGCGGTGTACAGCCTAATTAAAAACAGAATAAACATCAATTTAAAATAATTTAAAAATATTAAATAAATTTGGCTTAATTTAAAACCCCAAAAATTTAAAACATCCAATTTAAAATTATATTGCTAACATATTGTTCTGCGCCAATATGAGACAATTTGAACAATTGACTTGGTTTCATGTGGGATCTTTTTTAAAGTTTTACAAACCTATGTAGAACAGACACAATTTTTTTTAAAAAATAATCTCATTAATGCAAGCAACACATCAGTAAACTTTATAGATGAAATGAACAAAGCTACAAGGGCATTCTGTTTGCACAATGACCTAGAGCTTCTGAATTTCAGATAGTTTTAAAATTATCATGAAGTAGAGTTCCTGGAGGTATCTAGGTCATCCCACTAGTGCATTTTATTTTTATTTATTTATTTATTTTATTTATTTATTAGTTTGTCAAACATGTACAGATAGGTGTAAATATAAACATGGACATGAACGAAAGAAATGAATACAAATAAATGGGGACAGTAGGACAGGGATGGTAGGCACACTGGTGCGCTTATGCACGCTCCTCTTACAGACATTTTAGGAATGGGGGGAGGTCTATGGTAGACAGTTTAAGGTTGAAGCTGTGAGGGTTAGAAGATGTAACAATGGAGTCGGGTAGAGCATTCCAGGCATTGGCCACTCTGTTGCTGAAGTCGTATTTTCTGCAATCGAGTTTGGAGCGGTTTACCTTGAGTTTGTATTAATTGTTTGCCCGTGTATTATTGAGGTTGAAGCTGAAGAAGTTGTTGACAGGTAAGACATTGTAGCAGACAATTTTGTGTACCGTGCTTAGATTGTACCCTAGTCATGCAAAAATTATCCATGTTCTGCATATAACTTTAGAGAACGTGATGCTCAAAAGCTGAATAAATTGCAATTTGTATATAGGGCTTTCCTCCCCTTGCACACGTAGAAGCATATACCCTACCAGCACTCACTCACATTTTTACTCAATAGTCTTCATAGCCTTTACTGGGAAGAAAAGGGAAGACCACACCTCACTGCTGTGCCCCATGCCTGCTCCCCAACAAAGGAAATTAAAAGTGGCTAACTACCATCATTGGAAGTCACTTTGATAGGAAGAATGGGGAAGAATAACAGAATTGGAAGGGACCTTGGGCATCTTCTAATCCAGTGATGGTTAACCTTTTTGCCATCGTGTGCCAAAAGCGGGAGGAGCATGGGGGGTTGTGTGCATGTGTGCCCACACCCATAATTCTATGCGCCCTGCCCCCCACGCATGCATGTGACCACCCCTCGCTCTCCCTGCTTTTGGCACGTGATGGCACGGTGGGCCCAGTAGGCCTGTTTTTTGCTCTCCCCAGGCTCCAGAGCCTCTCTGGAGCCTGGGGAGGCCCTTTGGAGGCCCTTGGAGGCTGGAAATGGCCTGTTTGCTGACTTCCGGTCCCAGGGGGTGGGGTGGGGAGGGCTGTTTTTGCCCTCACCAGGCTCCTAGAGAGGCTCTGGAGCCTGGGGAGAGCAAAAAATGGGACTTCCCTCCACCAGGCCCTCCAGAGGCAGGAAACAGCATGTTTCCCTACTTCAGGTGGGCCCAGAAGGCCCAAAAATTAGCTGCATGCACCGAATCTGAGTTCACGTGCCCACCGATATGGCTCCGCATGCCACCTGTGGCACGCGTGCCATAGGTTCGCCATCATGGTTCTAGTCCAACTCCCTGCTCAAGCAGAAAACCCAATACCATTTCAGACAATCTTTTTTTAAAAAAAAGAAACCAACCAACCTCCAGTGTTGGAGCACCCACAATGTCTAGAGGCAAGTTGTTGCACTGATTATTTTAATTGTCAGGAAATTTTTCCTTATCTCTAGGTTGATTCTCACCTTGATTCTCTCCTTATTTCTTAGTTGGATCTCTCATTGCAACTTGTCTTGCCTTTGGGTACTTTGGAGAATAGGTTGACCCCCTCTTCTTTGTGACAGCCCATAGTCCTTTAATCAGTCTATTCTATTTCTGCTTTCTTGAAAACAGAAATGAGATCCCTTTAGCCTGCTAAGAGACTTATTGAATTATCTAATTATTGTTATCTGGAGGCTAAAACATATGATGAATGGTTGTAGGAACTGGGCATGGCTAGTCTAGTGAAGAGAAGGACCAGGGGAGACATGATAGCAGTGTTCCAATATTTGAGGGGCTGCCACAGAGAGGAGGGGGGGGTGTCAACTGATTTTCCAAAGTACCTGAAGGCTACACAAAGAATAATGGATGGAAACTGATCAAGGAGACATTCAAACCTAGAAATAAGGATAAATTTTTTGATAGTGAGAGCAATCAATCAATGGAACAGCTTGCATTCGGAAGTTGTGGGAGCTTCATCAGTGGAGGCTTTCAAGAAGAGACTGGACTGCCGTCTGTCAGAAATGGTGTAGGGTCTCCTGCTTGGGCAGGGGTTGGACTAGATGATTTACAAGGTCCCTTCCAACTCTGTTAATCTGCTAAATCTCTCCTTCCAAGCTTTTCTTATATGACCAGAGATGGTTTTGCAAGAAAAATACAGATCCTTGATCATTGCATTTGTTGTTGTAGTCCCATACCAAGTAATGGGACAAAGCTAGACTGAATGGATTTCCACTTTTCTGTATTTTTAGTTTTCCATGCTTTGGTTTGAGCCCATAAAAAGCCTGTGCTTGTCAGGGTAACAGTATGGCCAGGATGATCATACATTCAATAATGTATGATTAAAACCATTAAGCAACAACGGCAACAAAGTTATCACCATTAGAAAAAGGTGCACATTTCCTCTCCTCAGTGACCCTCTAACATCTGAGTCTTAACTTTTCCTGGAACTGATCGGCAATGTTCTCATTTGAGCAGGCTTTTTATATGGCGGGGTTAATTGGGTGGACGATAATTTGAGATTAGGGATCCAACATGTGTTACATTTCATAGTTTGGTGCATATTTGTTAGCTTCAGAGGACTTCCAACTATTGTTACCTGGCCTTTGCTTTCGGGGTGCAAAGTGTTACACAGCCTTACATGTATCACATAATTTGCTGTATGGCTCCATGCATTTCACTATCTGTTTGTGTTAAGAAGAAATGGTAGGACCAGCTGTCAAAGCAAAAATTTTAATGCATGATATTAAACACGCCACATGCTGCGTCTGACATGCTAAGGCCCTAGATATTTTTAATAGTTTGTTGCAAGGGAATTAGCCAAACATTGGGTTAAAATGTCATCTGCAGCATTTCCCATCTGTTGTTCTGGCAAGAGCTTATTTCACCTTGACTTGCTCTGCTTGTAGAATAATGATAACCTATTGTAGCAAATTCCACAGAGCAACCTGAAATTTCTGACTGGATTTAGGCCAGCTGAAAGAGGATAAATATACAACTGTGCACCAAGTGATTACTCTCAGTCATTGCTCCCAAGCTCCTGCACATCATCAAGTTTATTTTTCTTGTGGCTCTTTGCCTGTCTGAGGGGGGAAAAATGCCATTTATGTGGGGAGAAGCAGGTCAACCCTGAATTGAGCCCAAAAAACAATAATAATCCCAGTCTTGTTTTCTTTTGCTAAGACCACCAGGAGCCATCAACTCCTGAAACATGATTTGCAAGCCTCATAATTAACATTGCAGTCCCATTGTCGTTTGTATACTTATGCATGTTATAAGTCAGGTCACGATGTCAGCTTCCTCTGCTTTGTCACATTCTGTCATGTTACAGTGTAATGGTTTCCCACCTTGGATCTCTAGATGTTGGACAACCACTCCTCTTATCCTCAACTAATAGGGTCAATGGTTAACCTAAGGATGACGGGCATTGTAGGAATGCAAGAATTGGGAATAAGTACCCCAGAATGTTGATTTGGTAGTATGTATAGAGGAATTGACTGTAGTTTGTAGGTACATGGGGTTTAAATCCTTTTTTTTTGGTGGGGTAGAAAAGGTGACTGCCCATTTTTAGAAGAGTTGTCTCTCTTTTTTTTTAATCAAAAATGATATAAATAGGCAAAACATAGCCATAAACACATAGAATGATTACATATAAACGGGGACAGTAGGACAGGGACAGTAGGCACGCTTGTGCGCTTACTTCCTGCTCGTGGAAATATGGTGAGTTGTATTGAACAGCTTACAAACGCCTTGCCAGGACTGTGGGAGGCACCAAGGCAGAAGTGCTCATTCAAAGTCAGGGCTTTTCTTAAATTAGAGGCTCCCAACTCATATAGGTCTATTAACGGGCAAGGAAATCACTGCCTAGGGTTAGATGTCAGGTGCTACAGCAAGAATCACAGGTGATGATTCTTCAAGCTTGTTTCATACCTGTAGACAAAATCTTGCCAGACTGAAGACTCTTCTACCTATATCTACAATATACTCTGTAAACCATTAAGGAGGGCCTGTGTACAACTTCTTTCTCTCACACTTAATACTCTGAATGAGTCACCTCTTATTCAGGGGTGAAATGCTCCCGGTTCGGACTGGATCACCAGATCCGGTAGCGATGGCGGAGGGTGGTTCGGAGAACTGGTAGCAAAAATCCCTGTACCCCCACTACCACCCATGCCCAGCTAAGCCGCACGATCATCAGACGCTGTTTTTTTTAATTTTAAAAGCATTTTTTCTACAACCTCTTCAGCCGAAAAAATGCTTTTAAAAGTTAAAAGAAAAGCCTCTGATGATCGTGCGGCTCAGCTGGGATCGTCAGAGGCTTTTAAAAGCATTTTTTCTACAATCTCTTTGTAGAAAAAAATGCTTTTAAAAGGCTTTTAAAAGGCTCTAACGATCCCAGCTGAGTTGCCTGATCGTCAGAGGCTTTTAAAAGCATTTTTTTCTGCAACCTCTTCGGCTGAAAAGGTTGTAGAAAAAATGCTTTTAAAAGTAAAAAAAAAAAAAGTTGGCCACGCCCACCCAGTCACATTACCCCACCACCACCACCAAGCCATGCCTACAGAACCGGTAGTAACAAATTTTACATTTCAGCACTGCTCCTATTCCTCTGGAATATTTGGTCTAGTTAGTACATGGGTGGCAAACTCACGGCGTTAGGTTCCCATCACGTGACGTATCGTGACGTTTTTTTCCCCTTCGCAGAGCTGGGGTGGGATGGCCTGAGCGTGACACATCCGGCTGCCAGTTTGACACCCCTGGTCTAGTAGTTAAGGCATCAGGTTAGAAAGCGGGAGACCCTGAGTTCAGGTTCTGCCTTAGCATGAAAGCCAGCTAGGTGACTTTGGGCCAGTCACTCTCTCTCAGTCCAACCTACCTCACAGAGTTATTGTTGTGGGGAAAAATGGGAGGAGGAAGTGTTTGATAGGTTCCCTGCTTTGAGTTATTCATAAAATAAAATGAATAAAAGGTGGAATACAAATAAATAAATAAATAAAATGCAGTCCCTCCCTGTGAGGAATCCATCTTTTTACTACATTCCATCACATTAGACAGTGAAAAAGAGAAAGCTGTAAGGCTGCAAGGCAAAGGCAGAACTAAGAAAAAATGAGAGAGGGAAGGAGGGAGGGAGAGAGAGAGAGAGAGAGAGAGAGAGAGGGAGAGAGAGAGAGAGAGATTGGTGTTTGCCAATCTAAGCAAGCAAATATATTTTCCTATTATACTAAAAATAATTACAATAAAAGTAAACAGAGATATGCCCTTTACCCTCTTAAGTAAACAGAGATATGCCCTTTACATTTAGGGATATTCCTTTTCTGTAACCTAACACAGAAAGCCAGTTTGGTGCAGTGGTTAAGGTATCAGACTAGAAATCAGAAGACTGTGAGTTCTAGTCCCACTTTAGGCATGAATCCAACTGTGTGACCTTGAGCCCAGTCACTTTCTCTCACATCTAGAAAGAGGAAGGCAATGGCAAACGACATTCAAAAAATCTTTGCCAAGGAATCTCCAGGGACATGTCCAGGCAGTTTTCAGGAGTCAATACTGACTAAAAGCACAACAATAAAACCCCAACAAAATAGGTTTTAGTGAAAGAGGTATATTACGCCTGTTGGGTATGTGACATACTAATGTTATTGGCTGTTCCTGGGAAAACAGTGAAAAAGCATTGCATTTGTGTATGATTTTTTTCCTAGTGAACTTTGACAGTGCAATTAAAGGTGACAGTAAGAGGCTGGATACAAAGGCATTTGTATCTCTGTGTGTGTGTGTGAGAGAGAGAGAGAGAGACAAGCAGTTCAAAATAAGACAAGATGGCATGCATATAATAAAGTGTTGGGGCTTTAATCAATTGATTGCAACATCCATTTGTTCTTCTTTTTTTTTTATTACCCTGACTGGTTATCATATGATATTTGCCTGTGCTTTAAACACAACCTTCTCCATCAAAAACCATCAAAACCTCCATCAAAACCTTCTCCATCAAAAACCAAATCCTATTTACCAAAAAGGAATAGGGGCCTAAATTTAAGACCATCCTGCCCAGTGGTGGGATTCAGTCGGGTTAGCCTGGTTCGGGCAAATTGATAGTTAAATTGCTGGCTGGCTCTGCCCCTTCTTGCCCCACCCCTTCCAGGAGTTCCCACACACCCCATTTTGGCTCTCAGGAGGCTTCAGGGAGGCCTCCTAGGCCCAAAATGGGGCGCAGGGCGGGGTGCATGCCCACCTCACACAGCCCGTTTTTGCCCCCAGAAGAGGTGCAGGAGGCCAAGTGCTGCCTGTTACACCCCTTGGCCGCACCCACCATGGCCACGCCCACCCAGCCAGTCATTAGGGCAGAGAACCGGTTGTTAAATTATTTGAATCCCATCCCTGCTCCTGCTCCTCCCTCACTACAAGAGGAAGATGAATTTCCCGTCTGCCTCTTTTCCAGTATTCCCAGGAAATCTAAGACAACCTTCTCATTTTAGAGTTAAATAATTTACCGAAAAGCCTAGTCTTCTTTTCAGGATCAATACAGTAGAGGTCACCAGAAGGCCAATGCCAACTTTAGTTAAAATCACAAGCCTCTCGTGAAGCTGAATATTCCCTGCCCCAATAAACGGAGGGGAAAGGATCTCAAAACATAAATCCACACTGCCTTTATCAGAGAGGAGTCTTATCTATTTCTCTCTGAATGTGTATAGGTATGAGAAACACAGGGAAAAAAAATAATAATAAACCACCCAGCCTCCTTATTTGAAAATGAAGTTCAGGAAGGGCTGCTTTATTCCAATTATAATTCTTTCTATATTGTTGTGAGGAAAGGGTCAGACGCCATAATGACTTCTCTTTATTACTTTTCGGGCAGGGTGGCCTAGAATTTCTCATAACAAATTTTGCAGCTTTCCTTCCACTTTAATAAAAAAAAACATCCCGAGGCACAAATTCCTGGTGTGTTTATTTCCTTTATTTTAAGCAAATAAGTCCGAGTGACAACAGGAAGATTGTCCATACGAGGCCTTTTGGTTTCCCTTAAATCAATTAATTTGGGGGCTTCGTTTTTTTGTGACTATGAAGACAGTCTTTCCCGGAAGATTTAGAAGTCACTCTCTTCTGTTTGTCCCAAAGCAGGGGTGAAATTCAGCAGGTTCTGACAGGTTCTGGAGAACCGGTAGTGGAAATTCTGAGTAGTTCGGAGAACAGGCAAATACCAACCTCTGGCTGGCCCTAGAGTGGGGTGGGAATGGAGATTTTGCAGTATCCTTCCCCTGCCACACCCACCAAGCCATGCCCACCAAGCCACGCCCACAGAACAGGTAGTTAAAAAAATTGAATCCCACCACTTTCCCAAAGGTGCTTTTTTTCAAGACGCAACTAGACTTTCTGGGGTTATTTTTTTGAAGACCTTGAGCTGAAGAAGCTTCTTGGATGAGAAGCGATATGTCTTCAAAGAAAGTCCAGTTGTTTTTTGAAAAAAAAGCACCTTTAGGACTACCATGACCTGGATGACTGAAAATCTCCATAGACATCTCTTGTGTTTGCATCACTTCTATTAGCTTAAGCTAGAAAACAACACAGAATAGGGGCAATAGGTGAATTGTGTGTTTAGAATGGCTTGTATCAAATTCTTATAAAGATATTTCCAAGCAAGTAAGCCACAAAAAAAGGGACTTGGTGGCTCAGTGTCTAAAGAAGAAATCTCGAGAAACAAGATACTTTCAACACTTGCAGCTTTGTGTCTGGATAAATAAAGGAATGACAGTCAAATTCAGCTACAAAAATCCACATGGCCACTAGATGGAGGCAAAGAGGCTTAGAAAACACTAGCCTTTTGCCACCATCCAAAGATGGCTCAGTGGCTAAGACACTGAGCTTGTCGATCAAAAGGTTGGCAGTTCAGCGGTTCGAATCCCTAGTGCCGCGTAATGGGGTGAGCTCCCGTTACTAGTCCCAGGTTCGAAAGCATGTAAAAAATCCAAGTCGATAAATAGGGACCGCATTGGGTAAACAGGGCCGCAGCCAGGCTGACCCAATGCTTTCTCTTCACATTAGGTAGACCGGGCTGAAGCAATGCAGGATGGCCCTGTACATTTTCCAGGACAGCCACGCAGGCCGGATCCGACTACATCGCGGGCCGGATCCAGCCTGTGGGCCTTGTGTTTGACACCCCTGCTCTATATCAAATCCTTCCAGTGTGGGCTTCCTGCCTCTTCTTTTCGCTAAACCTGTACTTAGAGGGAAAAAATATTTCCATCTGCACGTATGGTATGCAATGTCTCCGACTGTTTCCCAGGAATGGCTCGGGGACTATCTACATGTGAGCTAGGATGAATTTTATGAGCACGGATGGCTGGTTATAACGACTGTTCCTGCCCTGTCTCCACAGGACACAGATGCATACAGCCTGAACATCTGTAGGAAACATACATTTGTGTAGAGGATGTCCTCTTTTAGGGACTGCCTCATTTAGCTATCATTTGAAGTTTTAACAGTGATGGCAAAATCACTTTATGGCTATTCCTCCCTTTTACAACCTTCTGCAATCTGTAAAGCAAAGGAAAGGTGAAGTAAGATCATAAGCACAATTGTTATTTCACTTAGTAGCCAGGTTGCTTAATGACCAAGTTGCCGATTTCAGTTCAGGTCACTAAACAAGGACTATCTGTATATGTGCAAGTATGCTCGAAGACATCCCTGTTTGGGAAGATAGTGCATGGAAATAAAGTCACATGAATAATATTGGAGGGGCTGACTGAGATAGGATTGATAAATGGTAATGTATGAATATAGCCACGTACCATAGAATCTTGGAAAATGTAGTTCTGTTGGAGTATTGAACTGGCCAACCCTTGTTATGGCTTGGAAAGTTTAAAAAAAAAAAGTATTTAGCTGTAAATTTATCAGGAATAGCAGGACTGTAAGTGATATTACAAAGTTGAAAAACATCCAGAAAGCAGCAACGATTAACGATGTCCATATTGAACAATTTACTTATTTAATTAGCATACAATTTTCCCTTAAACTTATTTATTGGCCCAAAACCTGAGTTATCACATACATATCAAGTTAAATTAACCCAATTCTTTAAAATATAAAAGAAAGCTTGAGGACACAATTCTGGTTTATCCTTGAAGTCCATCTCAAAAGATAATATCCTTCTTGTTCCAGATTCAGCTGACTCATGTTGCAAACTGCAGTGTCCACTGCGGAAAAGCCTAATGGGGCTTCACAATTATCACAATCTCTGAAAAGCCTGCTTTGCTTTCCTCTGATTCATGACCTTGATATGTTGCATCACTATGTTGCAACCAGTTAACAATTTGCCCTTGAAATAGCCTCTCCTACTGACTTTAAATTACACTAAAAAACCCATAGGATGAGGGGTGGGTTTCAAAAATTTTAGCAAGGGGTTCTCTGCCTGGTTGCTGGGTGGGCGTGGGCACGGCCATGGTGGGCGTAGCCTAGTCGACCTCCTGCACCACAGTGTGTGGGGGGTGTTTTTGCCCTCCCCAGGTTTTGGAGGCTTTCCTCGCGCCTCCGGGAGGGAGAAAATGGCCTCCCCAGGCTCTGGAGGCCCTCTGGAGGCCAGAAACGGGCTCATTTCTGGCCTTTCTGAACTTCCGGTAGGCCTGTTTTTCACCTTCCTCAAGCCTCCGCAAGCACCCTGCGCTTGCCTGCATCCAAAACAGGACTTGTGGGGACTCCTGGGAGGGGTGAGGTGGGGTAGGTGGGGCCAGCCAGGAGTGGGATTTGGGGGTTCTCCGAACTGCACAGAATCTTAGTTAGAGGTTCTCCTGAATCCCTGCAAACCTCCAGAAGTCCACCCCTGCGACAGATGATTTTTAGCATTCGGTTAGCTGAAAAATTGGTTGTCGTTGATTTCCCCAAATATAACTTTTGCTGCTGTGACCTCCTTCCTCCTTCTCAGTTTTCAGGGAATCAAAATCAAAGCATTGCAAATGTTTTGACTATTTTCTTTTACTAGCGATCTCCTAATGGAATGCCTTTGTCATTTGGGAAAACAATATGATATACGTGATGACATTAAATCTGCTTAATGCTTAAATTGGAATGAAGGGTTTGCTGAGTTAGCTTAATTCTGACTGGCTATCAGGATGCTTGGGTTTTTTTTTCCCTCCCCTTAGTTTGTTTATTTATTTAGCTGATTTATAGCTTGTCTTCCTCATTAATCTGGGCACTCAAGGTGGTTAATAATTAGCAATCAATTGTACAAAATAAACATTTGAAGTCATACATTGAACTCGGTGTAAACATCAACAAACAATTAAAGCATGGTGAATGGGATCCATCTTGGCTGTTCTTCTAAAGCAGAGGAGGGGAACTATTTCCCCATTATGACTTGTGGAGTTCAACTCCCAGAATTCCTGAGCCAGCATGGCTGGTTCAGGAATTCTGGGAGTTGAAGTCCACAAAAGGGCCATAGTTCCCCACCCCTGTTCCAAAGAAAAGAGATTGGAAGCTCCATACAATTCCCAAGCAGTGTATTAGACTATTTTGTAGCATCACAAGAGGAGAATCTCTTTTGCATGGCATAATTAGATCGTTAGATTAATGCCTAACAGTGGGGGAAATCTCCAGAAGGGTCTTTCCTAAAGATTTGCAGTGGGAAAGGCAGCTGTTAAGACAATCATGCCCCAAGCTACTGTATATATAACAAGTGTTGAAAGAAGTGTCCATCTGGGTTCAGTTCCAATTGGGGAGAAAGACACTGGAAATATGTAGGCTGATTTGGAAAGATGGTTTAATGGTGGACAGGATCACATGGTTTGAGATCCTGGGCAATTGAACACATGGGGAGAGGGAGGGAGGGAGGGAGGGAGATATATATATAGGGTATATATATATATATACCCTCTCTTGGGCCCCCGCCTTGGAGCTTCCTGTTCCTGTGTAAGGGCAGGTATCCTGATTGGTTGTCAGACTCCCATGGGGCCATGCAGGGGTAACTTTGTAGGTTGTCTTGAGTCCCAGGCTTGGTTGAATCTTGCTGGGTGATGAAGTAATGAAGCTAATCCTATTATGTCCTAAGAATGAAGATCTTAATCACCCTGGAGCTAAAAGGGGGGCAGGGAGCTGCAGGGAGCTGTTCTGTCTTTAAAAACATATTTCTCCTTTTCTCATCCAGGGAAATATAATATTTTGCCTTTTTAATATTTCCTAGAATATTTCATTCTTCTAGAAGATGGGTAGGTGCTAACTTTCTTACACAAGTGAAATTGTTTTCTGTTCCAATAATTTTGCAAGCAATACAGGTTTTTTTTTTCCCCAGAATAAGCATTGTGTGATTCTTGGACTTCGCAGCAGTTATCAGCTTGCTGCCTTATTTGACACCAATTGCCACGTCTAGTATTTTCTCAAATGTAGCTCCAAGTACAGTGCATTGAATGACTTAAGACAAGATGTAAGCTAGGCATGGATAGTTGCTGCCAAAGTTGGCCAGCTCAAGAATTATTTTTCCCCCAATACATTAATTATAACTGTGCAAACATGTTCCTTGTCACAACTATCACCAGCAATTCAACTCTGAATTGAAGATGGATCATTCTCACACTGCAGGATGTCCATTTCAACAGGCTGA
Organism: Pituophis catenifer annectens; assembly: GCF_029215685.1. Classification (NCBI taxonomy): domain Eukaryota; kingdom Metazoa; phylum Chordata; class Lepidosauria; order Squamata; family Colubridae; genus Pituophis; species Pituophis catenifer. Next base: position 10,362,052 of record NW_027256886.1, on the reverse strand, counting down.
ACCCCATGTCTCGTTTTCTATTTTACCAATAGGACCTTTGTCTTGTCTGAATGTAGTTTGACTTGTTCTCCCTCACGCAGTCCTATTTTCAAATTTAGGCAAGGAATAATTGCTTGTTTGGAATTGCCCAGACTCACTTTATTGCTGAGATACACCCTTTGACCAAGATCAATTCCAGTGGAAATCATGCTTACTTGCTTTGGCCACATCCATTTCTTGAGTGGGGGAGTCTTAGCACATCCCACCCTGCAGCTGGAAAAAAGTTATTAATCCATCGTCTAAGAGCTATCCTGAAAAGCTTTATGGCAGCTGATGAATCTCAGCTAAAATTTCCACTCTGCTGTCTCAGTGACCGGACAAATGGTAGCTAAAAACAGCCCTGGCAAGAATCCCAGATATGCAAGGAACACTTTCCTTCTTAAAGAAATTGCTGGCTAGATTCTTGTCCACTTCCATCATGCATGGCAATGCATTAGGGGTGCCATTAATCTCCTTGGCCCAGACTAGTCTTCTCTATTTATAACCAGAATACAGATGACATGCAGATCTCTTTGAAAGCCATGTAGGGTGGATGGAGAACATTCACATCTGGATGCTCATCGGACTTGTACATAGCGATGTCGGTCAAACTCATTCATCTGGGGATTAGACATGAGTGTTGGAGATACTTCTCATGCTCAGCTCAAAGGAGGGGCAAGCGTGAGATTGCTCTCAAAGCTGCAAACTGAGTCAGAAAGTAACCCCGGCCTTACTTTCTCATAGATCTCTATCCTTTGCCTAACCCTATCTCTGAATTCCTAAACCCTTCATTCATATAGCCGGGGAGATAAGTGGGAATGAGACGCCATGTGCTTCATTGATTTTGCAGTGAATAGCTTTCTTTTTTTTTTTCCAAGCCAAAATTGGCTTGAAAATGATCCGCAGATGATTCGCCAGTTTCATTATTCCCATGGATCCTGATCCAGTAAAGTAGTCACTTTTATAGAAATGCATCATCATAAACTGGCATCATTATCTTATTTCTCTGCCTCTACAAGCAATAGTCAATTAAGGGTCCATTGGGACATTGAATTTGATGACATCATATAGTACATTGTTCAATCAGATGTTTCCAGGAAGACGATTAGATGAATCAGGGATAGTTGCAGCTCTTTGAGTGAGTGTTTTAGACTTCATAATTTCTATCTCTAAAAAACTTTTTTTTTAACCTCTAGCATCTCTGCAGTATGCTGTTGGATGAGCAACTAGACTTGTCCGCATCTCATTGTTCCACTAATTATTAGGCTGTCTTAATATAGCACTTACTCTAATAAACTCTATAAGTCTAATAAAACTCATAAATTTCTATTTAGCTACAACCTCAGTGATTATTTTCTTTAATTCTCTCCGGGCTTTCCATATATGATGTTTTTTTTTTTCTTATACACAAATATTTCCACACTCAAGAATTTCTTTCCCATGTTTTGTTAAAGATAATGTATAAATTAGAGCTTAGGCTGGGGGATTAAATTCAATTCTTCATTTTTTTCCCCCACCACTGTTTATTTTCAAACTCATACTGACCTCTAGCGGGAAAAGATCTAAATAACCAAACATTATCAATGTAGAGAATTTCAAATGGAGAACTTACAAGAGCTTGGTTCTAAGTACAGAGGAATTACCTCCACCACATTAAAAATAGAGGTCAGAAGCCATTTTTATGAGCATCAGATAAATAACATCTGTTTAAATCCTTCAGGATTTTTTTTCCAGTCCTACTCCCAGCTGTTTTTTTTTTCCTTTATTTTTTTAGTTTGACACACCAGGGAGGAAAATAAAAGGCGAATGACAGACAGGCATGTGTATTTCTTCTGAAGCATTTCTGTTCTCCTTTTTTTAAATAGAAAATAAAGTTCGCTAGAACATACAATGAACTGAAAGAAGACACAATCTCTTGATACTGAGACCAAACCAGCATATTTGGAATTTTCTTTCAATCTAAAAAGAAAAAGAAAAAAGATTTCTCCCAAAGGAAAAGCAACCACTTTATATCTTTCCCTCTCCAGTGAGTTTTTGATGAAATAAATTTTTTAACTTCACCATAAAAGATTCATAAAGAGAACATGTCTAAAGAATATCATGAAAGCAAGAGGCACAGGATTCTGACTTTCTTTAATTTTTTTCCACCTCTCATATGATTGTTGTGGTTGGTGGCACAGTCAGCCAGATGTTTAGACTGGGTTTGGCATTTTTGTCCACCCATCAAGTCCTTTCCAATGACTGAGATAGACAGATGTTGTTCTTTGATGCTGTTAAAGCTGTTGTTGCAGGTTGTTTTAAGTTGTTCAACAACTTGTAAATTGTTCCAAGTAAAGCTGCCTTTTGCAATGGACTGGTGGTGATTTTGTCAATTATTTAAATGGTATGAACGTTATTGTTCATGTTTGTTTAAATTTGTATACTGCCCAATGACTGCGGGGTTCACAGATAAAACATTTTTTAAAAATACAATAACTATCATAAAAGAATACCAGAATAAGAGCCTTGGTGGCGCAGTGGACTAAAGTGCTGTTACGTAGCACCAGCTGCCTGCAATTACTGCAAGTTCAAATCTCACCAGGCTCAAGGTTGACTCAGCCTTCCATCCTTTCGAGGTAGGTAAAATGAGGACCCGGATTGTGGGGCCAATAAGATGACTTTGTATAAAAAAGAACACCGCTTAGGGAGGGCCGAAAGTCCTACTAAGCAGGTATATACAAAAATATGAAGGCTATTGCTTAAGGCATTGTAAGCCGCCCTGAGTCTCCGGAGAAGGGCGGCATATAAATCGAACCAACCAACCAACCAACCAACCAACCAACCAACCAACCAACCAACCAACCAACCAACCAACCAACAAATAAATAAATAAATAAATAAATAAATAAATAAATAAATAAATAAATAAATAAATAAATAACAGAGTTCGAAGGGACCTTGGAGGTCTTCTAATCCAATTCCCTGCTCAAGCAGGAAACCCTGTACCATTTCAGCCAAATGGTTGTCCAATCTCTTCTTAAAGAAGTTGTGGCTTCTTAAGGCTGGATTCCACCCTGATGAATAATTCCTGACCTGTCTCCAATCTTCCCTTTTGGGGGAAGGTGGTTAAGAAGGTGGTTGCGCAGGAACTCCAGAGATTTCTGGATGAAATGGATTATGTAGACCCCTACCAGTCAGGATTCAGGCCTGGATATGGGACAGAAATGGCATTGGTCACACTTTTGGATGATCTCTGGTGGGAGAGGGAGGGGTAGTGCATTTATCCTTGCTCTACCTGACCTCTCAGCAGCTTTCGATACCATCAACCATGGTATTCTTCTGGTGTTGTGACCTAGGCTTCCTGAGTCATTAAAACACACGAGTAGTCCCAAAAACCTCTTTTATTGCAACAGCTGTGAATTACGTTCATTCACAGCTGAGTGCCAATTAGTTGCAAAAAGTCCGTCGAGAGAAGTCCTTCAGGATAATCACCAACCTTTATCTCCCTTGACACTCTGCCAAAAACCTACTTGGCAAAGGTACACAGGTTCCAGAATCAAACAGAGATGCCGACTGGGAACAGAATTAACGACGTTGCTTTTCTGCAAAGTGCCCACATTTTATTTATTTATTTATTTATTTAATTAAATTTTTATACCGCCCTTCTCCAAAATAGGACTCAGGGCGGTGCACAGCCAAAGTAAAAACAAGACATATATACAAACATGGTGAATCTAAAAAACTATTTAAAATAATTAAATGTTTTGGCCGAATTAAAACCATTTCCAATTTAAAATCAATTTAAAAATTAAAAAATTTGGTCAAGCCAGCCCAGCTTGTTGGAATAAATAGGTTTTTAGGGCCCGACGAAAAATCCGGAGGTCTGTTATTATGCGTAATTCTGGGGGGAGGGTGTTCCAGAGGGTAGGCGCCACCACAGAGAAGGCTCTCCCCCTGGGGGTCGCCAGCCGACATTGCCTGGCGGACGGCACCCTGAGGAGGCCCACTCTGTGTGAGCGTACTGGCCGGTGGGAGGCTATTGGTGGCAGAAGGCGGTCTCGTAAGTACCCCGGCCCTAAGCCATGGAGCGCTTTAAAGGTGGTCACCAACACCTTGAAGCGCACCCGGAAGACCACCGGGAGCCAGTGCAGCTCGCGCAGGAGAGGTGTCACGTGGGAGCGCCTCGTCGCCCCCATGATCCCCCGCGCGGCCGCGTTCTGGACCAGCTGGAGCCTCCGGGTGCACCCCAGGGGGAGCCCCATGTAGAGAGCGTTGCAGTAGTCCAGGCGGGAGGTGACGAGGGCCTGAGTGACTGTGCGTAGGGAGTCCCGATCTAGAAAGGGACGCAACTGGCGTATCAGGCGAACCTGATAAAAAGCCCCCCTGGCCACGGCCGTCAAATGATCTTCCAAGGACAGCCGTGCGTCCAGGAGGACGCCCAAGTTGCGGGCCCTCTCCGTGGGGGCGAGTGATTCACCCCCAATAGTCAGCGATGGCGTCAGCTGGCTATATCGGGACGCCGGAAGCCACAGCCACTCGGTCTTGGAGGGGTTGAGTTGGAGCCTGTTTCTCCCCATCCAGGCCCGCACGGCCTCCAGGCACTGGGACAGCACTTCAAGGGCATCATTGGGGTGGCCTGGGGTGGAGATATACAGCTGGGTGTCATCAGCGTATTGATGGAACTCCACCCCGAAGCCACGGATGATCTCACCCAGCGGCTTTACATAAATGTTGAACAGAAGGGGCGAGAGTACCGACCCTTGTGGCACCCCACAAGCAAGGTGCCTCGGGGTCGACCGCTGCCCCCCTGTCAACACAGATTGCGACCGGTCGGAGAGGTAGGAGGAGAACCACCGCAAAACGGTGCCTCCCACCCCCAACCCCGCCAACCGGTGCAACATGATACCATGGTCGATGGTATCAAAAGCCGCTGAGAGGTCTAACAGGACCAGGATAGAGGAATGACCCCTATCCCGGGCCCTCCAGAGATCATCCACCAATGCGACCAATGCCGTTTCCGTGCTGTGCCCAGGCCGGAAGCCGGACTGGAGCGGGTCTAGATAGACAGCTTCATCCAGGTACCGGGGAAGCTGTTGCGCCACCACACTCTCAACAACCTTCGCAACGAAGCGAAGGTTGGAGACTGGACGATAGTTAGCCAAAACAGCCGGATCCAGAGAGGGCTTCTTGAGGAGGGGCCTCACCACCGCTTCTTTCAAAGCGGCCGGCAGGACCCCCTCACCCAAAGAAGCGTTAACAATCATCTGGAGCCAGCCTCGCGTCACCTCCCGGGAGGCCAGTACCAACCAGGAGGGACACGGGTCCAATAAACATGTGGTCGCGTTCAGCCGTCCCAGGATCCTGTCCATGTCCTCGGGAGTCACAGGATCGAACTCCCCCCAGATAACACTCTCAAGACCTGCCTCAGTCATCCCGTCCGGACATACCCAGTCAGAGGCCAGCCCCTCTCGAATCTGAGCGATTTTGTCATACAGATATTGCACAAAATCCTCAGCTCGACCCTGCAAGGGGTCATCCCGCACTTCCAGATGGAGGAGGGAGCGGGTCACCCTAAACAGGGCGGCTGGGCGATTATCTGATGACGCGATAAGAGCGGCAAAATAGCTAGTTTTCGCCGTTTTTATCGCCACTAGGTAGGTCTTAATATGAGACCTCACCCGTGTTCGGTCAGATTCGGAGCGGCTGGTCCTCCAGCTACTCTCCAGGCGTCTTTTCCGGCGCTTCATCTCCCTAAGCTCCTCGGAGAACCAAGGAGCTAGGTGAGTTCGGTGCCGGGTCAGAGGCCGCAAAGGCACGACTCGGTCCAAGGCCCCGGCAGCCGCACTGTCCCAGGCGGCCACCAGGTCTTCCGCCGAGTCATGAGCCAGAATCTCAGGAAATGGCCCAAGCTCCATCTGGAACCTGTCAGGGTCCATCAGGCGCCTGGGGCGGAACCACCTTGCCGGTCCCGCCTCCCTGCGGCAGGGTGCAGCGGTTAGAAAGTCCAGTCGAAGGAGCGAGTGGTCAGACCATGACAAGGGTTCGATGACTATATCCCCTATATCAAGGCCACTCAACCACTGACCAGAGACAAAAACTAAGTCCAGAGTGTGTCCCCCTGTGTGAGTGGGGTCATGAATTAACTGAGTAAGGTCCATGGCCGTCATGGAAGCCATGAACTCTCGAGCCACCTCAGACGTTTCACCGATGGATGGCAGGTTAAAGTCCCCCATGATGGCAAGTCTGGGGGTAGCCACCGCCACCTCGGCTATAACGTTAAGGAGCTCGGGCAGGGCCGTTGCCACGTGGCAGGGAGCCAGGTACGTGACCAACAAGCCCATCTGTACTCCATGACCCCACTTCACAAAGAGGGACTCACATCCGGCTATCTGTGGAACAGTGGTCTCCCTTGGATCTAGACCTTCCTTTATAATAACCGCCACCCCCCCCGCCCCTGCCCTGAGCCCTCGGTTGATGAAATGCACGGAAGCCTGGTGGGCATATATCCACGAGGGGGACTCCCCCCTCATGGCCCAACCAGGTCTCCGTAATGCCCGCCAGGTCCGCCTCCCCCTCCTGAATAAGATCGTGAATGAGGGGGGCTTTATTAACAACGGACCTGGCATTGCACAGCATCAGCCGGAGGCTCTGGCCCTGAGAATCTGGACAGCCTGGGGAACAAGAAAAGCATTGGGGGCCGGAGTGCGCAATCGCTCTAAGATAGCGAGTGCGCATTCCCCGCACATGATATGGTCCCCAGCTTCCGCCATATCTGCCCCTCCCACTCACTATGCTGATGGAACAGCCCTCTTCAAATCGAACTCCAACCCCCTCCCCGACCTCCGGTTCTGCGTCCCTAGTGTCGCAGCCCTTCGCTAAGGCTGGTCTTGAACCCAGTGGATTTCCCCCAGAACCCACCCTAATCCCCCCCGAACCCCTTAAAATTTTTGTTAAAAACCCACTAAAAAACCCACTTAAAAAACCCCTCAAACTCTTCTTAGCCGCATGCCATCTCTCGGGGCTCCAACGCCCGTCATCAAGATAGGCCCTCGATAGCGAAGAGGGCCAAGCCTGCGAGAGGGGGGAGTCTCGCAGGGCACGAAGGTCATTCCCCGAATACATCAACGTCAAGGGAGGTGATAATTCATGGCCAATAGCCAGGGGCCAATTTGATGTTAACACAGTCAGAAGGAGTGGAATGCCAGATTTCAATAGAGTTCCGTTGGAGCATGTGAGACCTCAGTGCCCTCTCACGGCAATGGCGGGAGTAAAATGCTGTTTCGATCCGGCAGGGGTGCTCCAGCCCCCCCTCTCACATGCCTTTGCTCCTCTTTTAAGCCTTATTGGAGAGGCCAATCATCTCCAGGCCTTACTCCCGAGTCGTCCCTTTTGTTTTAACTGTTCGTGCCTTCTGGCAGCTCTGTGCATGTGCACACTAGGAACAGGTTCCTCCTGTTCCTCTGCCTCTCTGCTGTCCGACTCTGGAGGCTCCGGAGTCCGTGCATCACTCCCAGATGGCCCCGGCCCCATCTCTGCCTCCGACACAGAGCTCTCATCCGAGCTTTCCCTAGACTCCAGGACTGGCCCATGGTCCTCCCCAGCCTCCTCACTGTCCAACTCCACTGCCAGTTCCGCAGGCTGCTGGCAGACCACAACATCTGGGTGGCTTCGAGACTGGGAGGCTCTCTGCTATCCTGGTTCACTTCCTTCCTCTGTGGCTGCTCTCAGTCAGTGTTGATAGGAAGTGAGAGATCCAGCCCTTGTCCACTGCTTTGCAGAATTCTGCAGGGCTCGGTACTCTCTCCATTCCTGTTCAACATTTAAATGAAGCCATTGGGTGAGATCATCCATCACTACACTGATGATATTCAGCTGTATGTCTCATCCCATGGTGAATTAAGCAATGCCGTGTCCTCCCTCTCGCAGTGCCTGTTAGGGGCTGGATGGAGAGCAATAGGTTGAAACTGAACCCTGGCAAGACTGAGTGGCTCTGGCTTTGGGGTTCTTTGGCTCAGGGAGAATTGCCACCTTTGGTCTTGAATGGGGTGGCACTACCCCAAACAGACCCTTTGTATAATCTGGGAGTTCTCCTGGACTCGCAACTCCTGCTCAAAGGGCAGGTGAAGGTTGTGGGCCTTTGCGCAACTGCAGATTGTGCACCGGTTATGCCCTTTCCTGGATTGACAATCCCTACTCACAGTCACTCATGCCCTAGTCACTTCCCCTCTTGAGTATTGCAACGCTGCCCTTAAAGGGGATCTGGAAGCTCCAGTTGGTGCAGAGTGCAGCGGCCCTCATGGTTTTGTGCAGACCTCATTGTGCACATGTATCACCTCTTCAGATGTGATCTGAAGGTCTTCAATGGCAACGCCACATTGATCACATTTCTGTAGTTAAGCCATGAGGTGACTAGAGCATACCAGTTTATCAAGCAAGAGCTATGAGTCCAAGAAGACAGCCAACTTGAATAGGGAACTGCAAGCCCAACCAAGGTCAGGAATGGAATGTCCCCAGATCTGGGTGGCCAAAACACCCAAGGATACTTGACCTTAACCACTGCAGTGATTCACTTAACAACTGTGGCAAGAAAGGTTGTAAAATGGGGCAAAATTCACTTAACAATTATCTTGCTTAGCAACAGAAATTTTTGGTTTGATTGTGGTTGTAACTCGAGGACTCCTTGTAATGATCCCTAAAAACAGAGCTCTTGTGAGAATTGATTTTATGTCTGATAAATATTCAAGCGACCATTATGTAAATAATAATAAACTTCCCCATGACCAATGAGGAAGACCACCTCCCTTCTCGTACTCTTAAAATCAGCAAGAAAAAGGCTTCAGAAGTCACCATACTTATTACTTAATGCACATTGAGATGTGTTTATTCTGAATTAAAATTTGTTCACTTACTGCAGTTTGTGTCTCTGGATCCTTTTGTTTTAAATAAACCTTGCTGAGTGAAATTCATGCTTGGAAAAGAATTACTTTCCAGTTAGACAGCCACCAAACGTCCTTCCAGCTTTTCTGATACCTCCCCAAAATGAAAATGTGGAGAACGTTGTCTCAGATTTGTTTTTCACACACCCTGCTACATCGGGGTGGAATTCAATTTTTTTTACTACTGGTTCTGTGGGCGTGGCAGGGGAAGGATACTGTAAAATCTCCATTCCCACCCCACTCTAGGGGAAGGATACTGTAAAATCTCCATTTCCTCCTGATCAGCTGGGACTTGGGAGGCAGAGAATAGATGGGGGCACAGCCAGTCAGAATTTTTACTACCAGTTCTCCGAACTACTCAAAATTTCCGCTACCGGTTCTCCAGAACTGATCAGAACCTGATGAAACCCACCTCTGTGCTATATCCAGTCCATTAGGATGGGAAATGGTGGTGAACTCATAGGAAAAAAGAAGATGAGAAGCTGGCATCATCTTTGTGGGGTCATGGAGGAGTTATGATGGTTCAAATTCCTTCCTTCTCTCCTTTGATTTAGTTGCTTATTGATCCCCTGTGTACAAGCTGGAAATGTCAGATGTCCTGAATATTCTCTGGGGATTCTCCGTCCTGTTTTGAACTGACAAAAAGGCAAACCTGGACACAAAGCTTGGCATTCTGAGCTGTAGTAATTGTATCATCAAAGTTGCTTCAGCAGAAGACTTCTGAGGGTGACCTTCCTCTTAAAAATTGGCAAAGCAAGAAAAAGAATAAACTGAGAAGTTAGGAAAGTTATTCCCAAGGGAATCAATTTCTACATCAAACACCATTTCATCTCGTAGGACATAGTTGAAAGCAGTGGTGAAATCCAAATTTTTTTTACTACCGGTTCTGTGGGCGTGGCTTGGTGGGCGTGGTGAGCGTGGCAGGAGAAGGATACTGCAAAATCTCCATTCCCACCCCACTCTGGGGCCAGCCAGAGGTGGTATTTGCCGATTCTCCGAACTCCTCAAAATTTCCGCTACTGGTTCTCCAGAACCTGTCAGACCTGCTAGATTTCACCCCTGGTTGGAAGGGACTTTGCAGGACTTCTAATCCAACCCTCCTGCTCGAGAAGGAGATCCTACACCCATGATGGTGAACCTATGGCATGCATGCCAGAGGTGGCACGCAGAGCCCTCTCTGATGGCACGCGAGCCATCACCCCAGTCCAGCTCCGCTGTGCATGCGTGGTCACCTCCCGCCAGTCAGCTGGTCTTTGGGTTTCTGCTGCGCATGCGCTGGGGGTGGGGAGGGGGCATGGGCGTATGCGGGTCTGGAGCGCATGTGTGGGGGCTGTGCACGCATTGCATTTTGGGGGTTTGGGTGCACTTTGGGCACTCGGTCCAGAAAAGGTTAGCCATCGCTGCCCTACACCATTTCAGACAAATGGTTATCCAGTCTCTTTTTGAAAACTTCCAATGATGGAGCGCCCACAGCTTCTGAAGGGAAGCTATTCCATTGGTTGATTGCTCTGACCATTAGGAATTTTCTCCTTAGTTCTAGCTTAGATCTCTCCTTGGTTAGTTTCCGCCCATTGTTTCTCCCAGAGGTGTTTTTTCAAGAGGCAACTGAACTTTCTGGTTTTTCTTTGAAGACGTTTCTTCTTGAGCAGAGCTGAAGAAGCTTCTTGGATGAGAAGCAAAACATCTTCAAAGAAAATCCAGTTGCCTCTTGAAAAAGCACCTTTGGGACAACCATGACCTGGATGACTGAGAATCTCCATAAACATCCGTTGTTTTTTGTCTCCACCCATTTTATTATTTCTCTCAGATGGGATTCATTTGTTAGAGACTGTCACAGATTTTCATTTAGAATAAGGCTAAATTGAACTCTATGCTTTCCTGCAGTGGATAGAAATTCAGGTTAGAGGGGATAGGAACAAAGTCCACCTTGGTGAGCCCCTCACTCTTTGTAGCTGGCTGATGACTCTTGGGCTTTAATATTGTGAAGCCATGAAACTGATAATTTTTTTTTTTTAATTTGATTTATATGCCGCCCTTCTCCGGGGACTCAGGGCGGCTTACAATGCGTTAAGCAATAGCCTTCATTCTTTTGTATATTTTATACAAAGTCAGCTTATTGCCCCCACAAACTGGGTCCTCATTTCACCTACCTTAGAAAGGATGGAAGGCTGAGTCAACCTTGAGCCTTGGAGAGATTCGAACCAGCAGAAATTGCAGGCAGCTGTGTTAATAACAGGGTGCTTAGACCATTGTACTATCAAGGCTCTTGATATAATGATCATGGCATGGGGCTTTGGGTGCAGATTATGAAGAATGCTGATCAGGACTGTGGTGACCAGAATAAACTGCCTAAAGAACTGCTGGGGAGAAGCTCTTGTACTCTGCATTGATTATTTATTTATTCAAAACATTTCTGTAGTAAATGTTATGGGAAATATCAGCAGGTACACAATTCAATATTAAGGTACAATATAAAATAAATCATATCAAACAATTCATGTACAGTTAAGTGCATATTAAAACCTAAAATCAGAGGCCATAACTGGAGGCCATCATGAGACCGTGTGAGGCTGGTGAATAAAAAATATTTTCAGTATTTACTTCAACTGAAATAAAGTGAATTTATCTATCCCTGGAGTGAGTATATACCAAAATCCAGAAAGATTAATGCCTACTTGTGTTCTTGTTAAGAGCACCACTGGAAATCTTCAGTTCAATTCAAAATATCATTCCCCCCACCCACTCATCATCATCAAACACCACATTGATAATATATATGTCTCAACCTCAGTCACTTTTGATATATGTGGAATTCAGCTCCCCGAATTCCACAGCCAGTTGCACTGTATCCTTCCGATTCTGCAACACCCACAAAAATAGATAATCGATGATAGATAGATAGATAGATAGATAGATAGATAGATAGATAGATAGATGATAGATAATAGATGGATGGATGGATGGATGGATGGATGGATGGATGGATAGATAGATAGATAGATAGATAGATAGATAGATAGATAGATAGATAGATAGATGATAGATGATAGATGATAGATAGATGATATATGGATGGATGGATAGATGGATGGATGGATAGATAGATAGATGATAGATAGATAGATAGATAGATAGATAGATAGATAGATAGATGATAAATGATAGATGATAGATGACAGATGACAGATGACAGATGACAGATGACAGATGACAGATGACAGATGGATGGATAGATGGATAGATTGATAGATGATAGATGATAGATGGATGGATGAATGGATGGATGGATGGATGGATGGATGGATGGATGGATGGATGGATGGATAGATAGATAGATAGATAGATAGATAGATAGATAGATAGATAAAACAGCTAAATTTTTGATAGTTCAGGTGATTGCATTTTTATTCAGCCTTATTCAGTTCCTCTGTCAAGTAGTCCAGGTTTTAATTTATGTTTATTTAATTATATGATGGATGATAGAAGGGGGGGGAGGGAGAGGGGTAGGGAGACAGGGGGATTCTTACAGCAATAATAAAGCCTTAAATAAAATGGTGGCAGGGACTAAAGATGGGTGAAGGAAAAACAACCGCACAGTAAAATAACAGGAAGCTCTGTTAATCATCAAATAATACTTGTCTCATGATCAAGCTGGCGTCACACACCAGAAATAACAGGCCTTTTCATATTCACCTCACTGCCTCCTTCAAAATAGTGCAGTCAAGTCATTAGATGGATACGCGCACAGCAAACGTGCCCAGCCAGGGTATCCCAGACAACGACAGCTTTCCCATGGCAACGGGCCACGGAATGTTTAGCAAAACGTAAATAAGAACTTTCATAGCCTGGAAGAGAGAACAAGAAGTCTCACAGAGCTGAATGGCTGCACTTCCGGACTTTATAATGATCCAGCCACACAGCACATTTATCAGACTCAAAAGTGTCATTTAGTTTCTGCAGAAGGGTTTTCACTACTTCCATGCCCGATAATTTCTCTTAAAAAAAAACACACACACACAGTAACAAGTCTTGCCTTTATTTAAGTCAGGTCCACCACACAGAAGCAACCCTTTGGAGGAAATCTCCTACTTTAGCATAACACCTCATCGATATATTGACTGCCTCGCTCAGGGAACACACAACGTTGATGCTATTTTCTCCCAAATTCCCCCCATTTTTTCCCCCTTCCTTCTATCCAGGTGTTTCTTTTGGACTGCTGTGTTTCAAGGGCAAAGTATGGCTAATCTAGTTGTGGAACACTGCTAAAGAAGGTGGTTTGGGATAACCATGAAAAATCAAGGCACACAGTTTTCTGTGGAATGTGAAACAGAGTCGGTCTCAAATAGTCTGAGCTCTGGACCTACTTCAGTAGTAACAATCCCAGGTGTGTGGGCAGGTGATAACTGGGTTTATTAAGCCAGACTCAGGCACACAAATGAGCTCCAAACAGCACTGGTATGGAAATAGATGCAATCTGGAATCCGGACTTTCCGTCGGGCCCTTAAAACTCACTTATTTCATCTAGCCGGGCTGGCTTGATCCCATCTTCCGGTTTTAATTTGAAATTGATTTTATTGGGGTTTTTAAATTGTGGGCCGAAACGATTTAATATTTTTTAAATTGTTTTAAATTTTGTATGCTATGTTTTTACCTTGGCTGTTCACCGCCCTGAGTCCTGCTGGAGAAGGGCGGTATAGAAATTAAATAAAATAAATAAAATAAAATAAATAAAGTCAGCGCTGGAAGCATTCGCCTCCCAGGGCGGGTAATAGGCAGGTCATGCCCTCCCCCAGCACAGGCACTGCCTGAAAGTCGCTCACCCAGCTCCGCATGGCAGCACAGCTGATTGCTGGGCATCCCGGTTGTGTTGCTCTGGCCACCGCCCAGGCACACAGCTGATTGGCACTCCAACGGTGTTGCTCCAATGCATGGCTGTAGCCGCCGGCATCACGAACTCCTCATGACCACCAGGATCATCTCTCCCCCTTGGTAAGGCAAACCCCAAGGTTGACAGTAGGAAGGTATGAAAGTGATTGTATATTGCAATTGGAATGTTAATCTAAAATGGTATCATTTTTAATTACTGTATATACCGCCTTTATTATTTTTATAAACAACTCAAGGGGGCGAACATACCTAATACTCCTTTCTCTTCTTATTTTTCCCACAACAACCATGTGAGATCTGTTGGGTTGAGAGAGAGTGACTCGCCCAGAGTTACCCAGTTGGTTTACATGCCCAAGGTAGGACTAGAACTCACAGTCTCCTGGTGATTGGCCCAAAGTCATCCATCCAGTCTTAAGGCAGGACCAGAACTCACTGTTTCTTACTTTGTGAAATGGACTACTGAGCAACCCACTCTGAAGAGAAGAGATGGAAGCATATATTGAAATCTTGGGTTCTCCAAAGGACTGGTGATCAGAAACAAATGTGTTCTTTAAAACACATATAAACATACAAGTTTCAAATGAGTAAATGCTGGAGCTTCAGGTGAAGAATCACATTTTAAAAATAAAAAGTCAATCTATGGCAATCCTAAACTCCTGGAAACAGCTATGATTGCTCACCAAGGATCAGGTGGTCTTCCATGCATCTCTATATCATAAATGGTGACATACATGTAAAAAGCAATATAAGTGCAATGGGTGATTAACATAGGATTTTGTCTATAGTTGATATAATAGGACAGGTGCAAATTCCCATCCAAAGACACAGCACTAGAGGTGGGTTTCAGCAGGTTCTGACCAGTTCTGGAGAACCGGTAGCAGAAATTTTGAGTAGTTCGGAGAATCAGTAAATGCCACCTCTCACTGGCCCTGCCCCCATCTATTCTCTGCCTCCCAAATCCCAGCTGATCAGGAGGAAATGGGGATTTTGCAATAACCTTACCCTGGAGTGGGGTGGGAATGGAGATTTTACAGTATCCTTCCCCTGCCATGCCCACCAAGCCACACCCACCAAACCATGCAACGCCCACAAAGCCACGCCCACAGAAATGGTAGTAAAAAAAATTGAAACCCACCACTGCACAGCACCCAATTTAAAACGGGGTTCATTCATCTTTCTTCATTCCATCCCTGAAGCTGAGAAAATCATTCATGTGGCATGGAGGATTTCATCAATACAGCCTACAGATTTCAGTAAAAGCATCATGCCAATCAAAATCTCTGGGCTTCTTGGGGACTTATTTCCAATGAAAGACACATCTTTTTACCCTGTTTCCCCGAAAATAAGACCAACCGAAAAATAAGTCCTAGCATGATTTTTCAGGATGCTCGTAATATAAGCCCTACCCCAAAAATAAACCCCAGATTAAGAGTGTCAGCAGACGGAGGCGTTTAGTACTGTATTTTCCCCACAATAAGACCTAACTGGAAAATAAACCATAATGAGTCTTTTGGAGCAAAAATTAATATAAGACCAGGTCTTATTTTGGGGAAAACATGGGTATTTTTAAAAAAAATCACAGAGGAAAGGAAAAAAAGAATGGAACAACCTACTAATGAACATGTAAACACTCACAGACCTGAATTATTCTGGCCAATCCCTATCCATAGAACTTCTAAGGATAAACCCAGGGAATATGAGCAAATGCAGGTGAAATTCACATGGACCAAAATCAAAAGTTATCTGTTCAATATGTTAAAATTAAAAATTATCTGTTTATCTCTACAGGACTCCTGAAAAGCAGCTCCCAATCAGAGTGAACAGTGTTGGAGAACTCGGGCTAGCTATTAGGATTGCTAGAAAATAGTTTCACGTGTTCTGTATCTAATCACATAGGAAGTTAAGGCATTCAATCCTGCAAAGAACTGAATCTTTTCTATGGTTGGGCTTTCTTGATTGCAGCTAAACTCAGCAAAGTTGAGGGCATTTGCTGCCTTGCATAATTGGGCTTGTAATTGCTTCAAATTGCAGGATGGAAAAGATTATCTCTTTACGTTGTTTATTTCCAGAGGATTAGAAGTTAATTGCCAAAATACCTTAATTACAACTCTCCAAAGCTATGTGCTTTGTATGATTTTCTGGGAGATCATTCAATTTTATTAATGTCCCGATGAAGAATAAAATGAAAAAGGGGACAGAATCAAGTTAGTTGGCCAAACTAATTTAATCTCACTTTCCATTTGATTGCAATGTTGTCCTCCTATAAACAGCCTCCGGAAATCATTTTACTACACTTTTCTAGTAGTAGAGTGAAACAACTTTAAAAATGTTGTTTCCTTTATTCTAAAACCTGCCAGTTATTAATTTTAATTTTAGTTTTTAATGGCCTTGTGCGATTTTGCGTGTGAGAGAGTTGTCCAGAATTGGGCTTTAAAATACAACTCAAACAAACAAGTAAGCATAGGATGAATGAAACATTTTAAAATCAGTTGAAATGCTTAGTACTGAGACTGCTAGTTTTTGAGGAATTCCTGAATGAGCCGATGGAATCAAATGTATTAAGGATGCCAAATTTTGTTTAGTAAGAAATGAGATGACAACGAATCCAAAAACAGCAAAACAGGTTTTCACACTGTCTGAATAGGGAAGCAGAAGTAATGTAACAAGTTTTCTTAACAGCAGCCAGTTGCCAGACCATCTGAAATTTAAATTTAAATTTTGTCTATCTTTGTGCTTTTAATCAGGCTGTACACTGCCCTGAGTCCTTCGGGAGAAGGGCGGTATAGAAATAAAATAAATAAATAAATAATAAATAAAATAAATAAATTATGGGCTGCTGTTTGCATATCTCATAGCTTGCTTTCCTATTAGAATTAGTTTAAGCTGGTTCACTTGGAAGGAGAGAGAGAGAGAGAAAGAGACAAAGACAGACAGATTTATTCACCGAATGAATATCTCTGAAGTCATGTGATTGCTCTTAGATGTTGCATAGATGATTCCTATTCTTTATCGTAATGGGTTATGTATGCAATTGTGATCATACATACACTCCTGAAATTTTCAAAAATGTTTTACATAATATCATTCCTTTTAAAAAAAATATAAGTCTTATACACTGGCTAACTTGCCAGCCTCGAAAAGTAAATAGTCAGCAAAGTTCCCACAACTTTGGGAAGTAAGCTGTTCCATTGATTAGCTGTTCTGACTTTCAGGAAATTCTTCCTTAGTTCTAGGTTGAATCCAGGGATGAAATCTACTTACCTTCCCTACCGGTTCAGAAGTGCACTCTTTCATACGCTTGAACCCTCTGTGCATGCACAAAGTCTTTTGCGCATGCGCAGAGGGTCAAAAACAGGTTACTTCCTGGTTAAAACCAGGAAGTAATGACATCCGGGAGGGTGGGCGGAACCTCGCGCTGCCACCGCTACTGGTTCTCCAAACCACGCGCTGCCACCCCTACCGGTTGGCCAAACTGGTCTGAACCGGTAACATTTCACCCCTGGTTGAATCTTCCATTGCTTCTTGTCCTGCCCTCAGATGCTATGCAGACTAAATCAACCCCTTATCTTCCCTGTGACAGCCCTTCAAGTCTTGGAAGAAGGCTATCATATCATCCCTAGTCGGTCTCTTTGTTAGACTAGACATACCCAATTCCCGCCATTCATCATATGCTTTAGCCCCTAGACCCCTAATCAACTTTGTTGTTCTTCTCTGCACTTTTTTTCCTAGGGTCTCAACATCATTTTTTATATCGTGGTGACCAAAACTGGTTCCAGTATTCTAACTGTGGTCTCACCAGTGCAATATAAAGGGGCGTTAATATCTCACATGATCATGATGCTATCCCTCTGTAGATGCAGTCCTATGATTACATCGGTGGCGCAGTGGTTAGAGTGCAGTACTGCAGGCTACTTCTGCTGACTGCCGGCTGCCTGCAATTTGGCAGTTCAAATCCCACCAGGCTCAAGGTTGACTCAGCCTTCCATTTTTCCAAGGTGGGTAAAATGAGGACCCAGATTATTGGGGGCAAATATGCTGACTCTGTAAACCGCTTAGAGTGGGCTGTAAAGCACTGTGAAGCGTAAGTGCTATGTCAGATGTAAATGCCTTATTCTCTAATGTGTAAATAATGTATATATATGGAACATCAGGGGTTAACTTATTCTTTGGACTTTAATGTATTCATAATTTACCACTCCCATTCCTGGCTCCACCCCTTGTATATAAAAGGAGCCATCCTCCCCATTTTCCTTGCTTCTATCTTGAATATTCAGCGAATATAGAATGCCTATTATGATTAAAGAGAAATATATTTAAATCTTTAACTTCTATTATCTTTATTGAGTCTGATCCTGAAAATATTGCAACAAGCTGGTAGCAGAGGATGGTTAATTGACTCAATAAGTAATTAAAAATGTCCAAGAAAGATAGGCCCAACACCAGGGCCTACAGCAAAGAAATAGAAACTGATCAAGAGATGATCAACGAATCCACTAATGCGATTTCGAGAGAATCCGAAGAATACACCACTGAAGAAGAAGAACTGATGAGTGAAAATAACGACCAGGAAGAAATCGAGATAGAAAATAACGAACTCAGGTCAGAGATATTAAAAATACTAAAAAGCCAAAAGAATGATGAAAGCCTCATCGCGGACCTCCAGGAGATGCTGAGGAACAGCGGAGCAGCGAGAGAGAAAAACATCATTAAAGAAAAACCCAAAGATCAAAAAACTGTGAGTGAAATGACTACTGAGAAAATAGTTGTAAAAAAGAAAAGATGTGACCCCGCGCGAAATTTTGAATGGCAGCCATCTTGGTTTCAACGAACTTCAAAAGAGAGTGAAGCAGAGCCAATCAAAACGCTCAGTTCAAAATTTCTGGCGCGAAAAACGCTATCAGACGAAGAAAGTGAAAAAGAAGTCTCAAACTCTTCAGATGAACCAAAATCAGAAAGTGAAGACGATTTAACAAAGTCTCAAGTAAAGTCAGCAATGAAAACACTTTTTGCTGCTTTTGGGCCAAGATTGAAAATTTCCAAGACATCAACGAAGAAGCAAGAAATCAAACCGACAACTCAAGACCTGCACGCTCCCATCCTGACTTCGAAAACGACGACACCCGAGCCCAGAGAGCCATGCCGATTCCGTCCTACACCGCAGACAGAATCGAGTGCCAGCGCACACAAGAGAAAGAGAAGAACCGCCGCCATCACCAAAGCCCCAAAAACCGAGCCAGAGACCGACTCATCTGAAGAGGAGCGGATCGAGAGAGCTGAAATGGAGAGAACCTTCCACAACGGCGCCAAAGAAGAAATGAGCAACGCGCATGTGCAAAACTACGTAGACGGCCCCGAAAGACTTGAACTGGCCAGAGAACCGCGCAGACTCGTTACAAGCATCCCAATGCCGTTCTGTAATTTCCTGCACTTGAGAGACCACGGACTGCCTCAGGTTGTAAGTAATGGACAAAATAATGTGGGGAACTTACCCAGTGACTTCCCAAAACTTAGAGTTGATGGCATTAATTTACAAGAGTGGTACCAACAGCTTCAGGTTATTTTTATGAAAGAAAATTTACTATTCTTTATAACTAGTCCTCCAAGAAGACCTTGGACTTTAAAAATAGATTGTTTACATCATAGAGCATTTTTCATAATAATTTCTAGCGTGTCTCCTGCAATGTATCATAGCATCAAACCAAACTTAACTGTATCAGAAATAATTCAATGCATGTTTAATCTATTTCACAGCGATAGCGTAGCCACAACCACAAGAATGTCTAAGGATTTCTTTTCTTCTAGAGTGAAACCAGGGGTTTCTATAAGTGAACATTTGATAAATCTAAACAAAATAAGAGCTGAGCTGCAATTGAGGGGGGAAGTGATTTCAGATCAAACTATGAAAAGTGTTATTATCAATTCGCTTGATCCATCATGGGATAGCTTTATGTCACACTTAGATACCATTAATTTGGGATATTTATCAATAGAAAGTCTATCTAACAAATTGATAGCAGAAGACAATTCAAGAAAAAATCGTTCCAGTAACCAAACAGAACACAAATCTTTTAGGAAAGTAGTCTTTCAAGATAAATATAATGAGGCCTTTAGGTGCCACAATTGTGGATCCAGGGAACACAGTAGAAGAGACTGTCCCAAAGTCCCAAGGGAGAGACATAGGCCAGAATATAGGAGCAAATACAATTACAGACAATCTTCCACAGATAGACACAAATATAGAAGTCCACCAAATTACAGAGAAAGTAGAGGGGGTAGAGAAAATTCAAAAGAGAGAAAATCTGGGTCACTAAATGGGCTAAATAAACAAGACAGCACCAAAACACAACAAGATGAGAACAATAATTGGCTTATTGATTCTGGTGCAACAAATCACACCACTAACAACAAAAGTATATTATCTTCATTTACAGAAGATAAGTTTGTGATAAAGGTAGCTAATCAAGAAAAGGTTCAAGTATTAGGCAGAGGAAATGTGACCTTGCCTGGTTTAGGGAAAATAGAGGGGGTATTATTAATCCCAGAAATACCTCACAACATACTAAGTGCTATAAAACTAAGCAGAGAATCTGACATCAATATAGTTTTCTCAAAGGGGAAAGCAACAATAGAAAAGAACAAAACAAATGTAGGCACTGTGATGATAAAAGGGGGTCTACCCTATCTGATAACCAAAGAAAGATGGTTACATAACATTGATTCAAATATGGAAGATTGTATTGAAGCAGATGATGAAAATGTCAGTAACAGTGACAATGATGAATGTAAAATAACTCATGATAACAAAAATACACACAATGAGAAGAAACCAAAAATAGGTAAACCGATTCATGATGAGTGTGCTCACATCTTACATAGGAAGTTAGGACATGCAAGCTTTCCTGTAGTGCAAAAAATGACTGAACACGCAGAAGGTGTAAAAATAAAAAATTGTGAAAATTATTTAGAATGCTCAGTATGTAAATCCACCAAACTAAAAACCAGTCCCAGACCAAAAAAATCTAACAGATCAACTAACAATATTTTTGATTTGGTACATATGGACTTAGTTGGTCCATTAACTCCATCAATTACCTATAGAAAACGTTACTTCCTAACAATAGTGGATGATTACAGTCGCTATGGTTTTGTTTACACATTAAAGCACAAGGATGAAACCTTTCAGAAATTTAAGGAATTCTACAAACGCATAGAAACACAACATAATATCAGAATAAAACAAATTATGACAGATAGGGGATGTGAATTCATGTCTAAAGAATTCTCCCAATGGTTAAAGGATAGAGGGATGCTACATTTCACGTCCAATCCATTTTCTGCATTTCAAAATGGGATTGCAGAGAGAAAGAACTCCACACTACAAACCATGATT
This sequence comes from Pituophis catenifer annectens, assembly GCF_029215685.1. Taxonomy (NCBI): domain Eukaryota; kingdom Metazoa; phylum Chordata; class Lepidosauria; order Squamata; family Colubridae; genus Pituophis; species Pituophis catenifer. The sequence continues at coordinate 10,340,842 of NW_027256886.1, read as the reverse complement.
AGATGCACATTAGAGGATGCTGGTTTAGGCAAACAATTTTGGTCAGAAGCCTTACATTATTCAAATTACACTCAAAATAGAACATGGTCCAGTATTGTGAATAAGACACCATATGAGGTGATGTACAATAGAAAACCTAAATTAGCACACATGCACATATTTGGAGTTACTGCAGACGTGCACATACCTAAACAATTGAGGAGAAAGGGAGAAAACGTATCCAGGAGATTAAGATTCATGGGATACGAAACTGGAACCAAAGGGTACAGATTCATTGATAATAATAACAAATTTATAGTATCCAGAACAGCTGTGTTTCATGAGCAGGCCAATTGGTCTAAGTTGCACCTTAATGAAATTTTTCCTAATAAAAGCAAAGATAATATATCTTGCGAGGAAGGAACAACAGAAAATCAAAATATTAACAAAAGTAAGAACAAAACCAAAACTTGGACAAATAGTCAGCATAAAATAAAGACAGACACATTAACAAAAAAGGAAGCCAGATATTTGCATGACAACCATAGCAAACCTGAAAGAAATATTAGAAATAATAGAAACCAAATACCAAATAAATACAAAGATTATATTATGCATATGGATGGAGAACAAATAACACCTAATACATATGAGGAAGTATTGAAACTTCCCCGTGAAGAAAGAGAAAAATGGGAACTAGCTATGGAAAAAGAAATGGAAAGTTTACAAGGATTAAATGTATTCACACCTGCGATCGCACCTAAGGATAAAACAATTATAGGTACCAGGTGGATTTATAAAATTAAGAATTTAGAAGGAGGTAATACCTTATACAAGGCCAGACTAGTTGCACAAGGTTATGCACAAAAATATCCAGAAGACTATACTGACACATATTCACCCACAGTGAGAACAGAGAGTGTCAAAACAGCTCTTGTAGTAGCATCTGCACTCAATCTGGACGTGTTTCAATATGACATACAGACTGCATATTTACATGCAAAATTAGATAAGGAAATATATGTAAGAGCACCACACAGTCAATACACTAATAAGAACGAAATTTGGTTATTAAATAAAAGTCTGTACGGATTGAAGCAATCTGGCAAAAGATGGTACGATTGTTTGGTAAAAGTACTTAAGACCATGGATTTCAACGCCACCACTGCTGATAACTGTTTCTTTGTAAAAAAGAGTAATGATCATATTGAACTTGTATTAATTTATGTGGATGATATTTTATATATTGGAAAGCATAAAGAAAGCAGGGAAATCTTTGTAAATAAGTTAAACGAACACTTCTCATTGAAATCACTAGGTAGAGTGAATAAATACCTTGGTGTACAAATTAACAAAACTAAAAGGGGATTCAAACTTACTCAGAAAGATAAAATCATTGAACTCCTAAACAAATGTAACTTAAATAATGCCAAAACATGTGACACACCTATGCAAACTGATTTCCTTAGAAACAATGATGAATCTTCCCCTGAGTTTAAAGACAACACATTTTACAGATCAGTTATAGGTTCACTCCTTTATATATCTAATTGGACTAGGCCAGATATTGCATTACCTCTCAATTTATTGTCAAGATATGTTAGCAAACCAACCTTGTATCATTGGGAAGCTGTCAAAAGAATTTTAAGATATCTGAAAAGTACATTAGATTTTTGTTTAATATTGGAACCCAATAATGACAAAGAACCAAAAATTACTTGTTATGCTGATGCAGATTGGGCTGGTGATACATCATGCAGAAAGAGTACCTCTGGTTATGTTTTTCTATTGAACGATTGTCCAGTTTACTGGTATACTGGTAAACAAGAACTGGTAGCCACTTCTACCACAGAAGCGGAATATGTTTGCTTGTCTAAAGCTGCAAATAACCTTGTATGGTTCAATGATTTGATCACAGATGTTTGGAAGAAACCTACTTTACCATTTATTATGCATGAAGACAATAAAGCGGCCATTGAAATATCTAGATCCGATGCAATTGGACAAAGGTCCAGGCATATTGATATAAAATTTAAGCACGTGAGACAACTATCTCAAGACGGATTCATCAAAGCAATACATTGTGATACTTCTGAACAATTAGCTGACATATTAACAAAACCCTTACCTTCTAAACAACACAAATATTTAACTTCTAAATTATATGTATTATATTGTCCTGAATCTGAATGTAACTGGTGTTGTATAACGAACCGGCATTTAGAGGGGGATTTGTCAGATGTAAATGCCTTATTCTCTAATGTGTAAATAATGTATATATATGGAACATCAGGGGTTAACTTATTCTTTGGACTTTAATGTATTCATAATTTACCACTCCCATTCCTGGCTCCACCCCTTGTATATAAAAGGAGCCATCCTCCCCATTTTCCTTGCTTCTATCTTGAATATTCAGCGAATATAGAATGCCTATTATGATTAAAGAGAAATATATTTAAATCTTTAACTTCTATTATCTTTATTGAGTCTGATCCTGAAAATATTGCAACATGCTATTTCTATTGCATTGGCTTTTTTGGAGCTGCAGCACACTGCTGTATCATACTTAAGTGGTGATCCACCAGGGCACCTAGATCCCTCTCACAGGCACTAATATTGAGCCAGGTACTGTCATTCTGTATCTATGCATTTGGTTTTTCCTGCCTAAGTGTAGGACCTCACTTTTCTTGCTACTGAATACATCAGAACATCATTTATGTTTGAGCACTCCACTGAGTGGGCTAGACGTGGTTTGAACCGCATCCTACTTCTTGAGGCAACTTGTCATTTCAGAGAGGTGCAGAAGAGCATCTAACAGGATTGCAATTCTTAGAAGCAGAGATCAAAGTTATTCCTGGGAACATTCTTAACCAACGTACGACATCAGACTTACAGTATGCCAGCTGTCTAAAACTGGGAGCAAATGGCATAATGCACTGATATTTCTACAGCTCCAAAAGAGCAAGAACAAGTCCACAGCAACAATGTTCCCCTTGCTCTGCTGCTTTGCTTCCATTTCTTTAATGCTATGTTTTACCTCAGCTATTATATTTTACCTGTCAGATTTGCAACACCACTTGAGCAACTGAATGTTCCACCTTAGACATGGAGATGTGACACAGATATTTATAGATCCCTTGAGTGCCTTCAAGAGACGTGGATCAGGTAAACAAGCTTCATGAGTCACAGGGAGATAAGTCTCTGAAAGCAGAGGGGGGAAAGGATGCATAGTTGAGAACTGACCTTTCATAAAAAAGAATACACACACATACAGATATACATACCGTATTTTTCGGGGTGAAAATTTATTTAGGTGTATCTTATACACCAAATGTAGCCCCAGCCACCCACTGGCCCCCACCCTTTGGCCTCTGCCTCCCAGCAGTTTACCTCCTTGCAGCAAGCAGCAAGAAAAAACAGCTCCTTTCAGCTTCAACACAGCCTAATTAGCTATGCTGAAAATGAAAATGAAAGTAAAGCAGGCTATTTACTGTTTGCTACAAGGAGGCAAAATTGCTGGGAGGCAGAGGCAGATTTCTTTTTCTTGTTTTCCTCACCAAAAAAGGTAGGTGCATCCTATAGTCCGGTGCGTCCTATACTCCGAAAAATACAGTAGTCTGTAATTCTTGATGCCTTGGTTTGCACATTTCAAATGCTGAGCATATAAACAAGAAAAGTACTTCAATCTTCTCAAGGGGCTAGAAACAACTAATAGTCTAAAATTCTCAAGACAGTCAATCTGCCTCATGTATTCCCACCCATTGCCCACCATTTCTTCAGTCCCTGGGGCACTTGCTACCTCAGATTTATTAGTGACCCTTCCTAAACATGGAAAGGTCAGCCTCAATTCTGCTTTAAAAAAAAAAAAGTCCCCTTAAAAAAGGCATAAAAAGAAAGGAAGATACTAACTGCCATGAGATGGACATCATACAAACTGCATATGGCCATAAATCACAACAGCAACCATGAATGAAACACAGAACAACTGTTAAACTAAAAACAGAATATTGTAAGTATGCTATGGGAAAAGTCTCTGTAACACTTTTTTAAAATGAAATGAATATTCTTAGGAGCTTATATTTCTGTTCTTGTTGCCACATTTAAATATTTATGAGTTTCTTCAGAAATATATTTTTTAAAAAATGTTTTAATCAGTTTTGCTTTTTCCCCAAACTTCTATGTCATTAATATATTCACTAATATTTTTCTGATAGTAAAAAGATAAAGGTAAAGAAAACAGTCGTTTGTAAGCCAATAACAGATGAAGGGAGGGAAGGAGGGAAGGAGGGAGGGAGGGAGGGAAGCAAGGAAGGAAGGAAGGAAGGAAAGAAGGAAAGGGAGGGAGGAAAGGAAGGAAGGAAGGAAGGAAGGAAGGAAGGAAGGAAGGAAGGAAGGAAAGGGAGGGAGGAAAGGAAGGAAGGAAGGAAGGAAGGAAAGGGAGGGAGGAAAGGAAGGAAGGAAGGAAGGAAGGAAGGAAGGAAGGAAGGAAGGAAGGAAGGAAAGGGAGGGAGGAAAGGAAGGAAAGGAAGGAAAGAAGGAAAGGAAGAAAAGGAAGGAGGGAGGGAGGGAGGGAAGCAGGGGTGAAATGCTCCCGGTTCGGACCGGCTCGGGCGAGTAGGTAGCAATGGCAGTGGGCAGTTCTGAGAACCGGTAGCAAAAATCCCTGCCCCCGCCCCCCATGCCCAGCTGAGCCGCGCGATCATCAGAGCCTTTTTTTCCTTTTAAATGGCTCTGACCAGGCAAGCTCTGATGATCCCAGCTGAGTTGCCTGCTAATCAGGCAACTCAGCTTGGATCGCCAGAGCCATGTAAAAGAAAAAAAGTTTCTTTTTTTCTCCCCCCCCCCCCCACACCCCAGCCTCCAGATTGCTTACCTTAGCTGCTGGTCGCAACGCTGTAATACCTGCAATCTATTGCATCAGCAAGCAACTGAATCTCCCTGCCTGCAATCAAGCTCATCGGTGAGCAGCTCTATCTGCAACTTTACGACTTGTGGACTTCAACTCCCAGCAAAGCTGGCTGAGGAATTCTGGGAGTTGAAGTCCACAAGTCTTAAAGTTGCCAAGGTTGGAGACCCCTGTTCTATTGGGTAAGTTTTTTCCCCTTTAGGAGCTTTAAAAAAAATAGTTAATTGGGGGTTTTTTTAGTTGTTCTTTTTTTAGACCTAGCCATTTAAAGTTTAGGAAGTTTTAAATTTAGCTGCTTTTATATAAAAATAAAAATAAAATAAAATAATATTTTTGCAGCTTTCTGAGATTTAGTGTGTTTCTGTAGTGTTTCACTCTAACTACACAAACACACAAAATCTCACAAAGCTGTATGTGGAATTTTGTGTGTGTAAAGTGTGAAAGTTGGTTTTTTGGGCTTTTTGTGGCTGTGTGAGGTTCCTGCTTGTTGCGGGGCCATTTTGGGTCTAGCACAGCTGCTTTTACATTGTGGGTGAGCCAGTTGTGTTGTGTTGTGTTTTGTAGGTTAAAAAAGGGCAAATAAGTGACATTAACTTGGCCACGCCCACCCAGTCACCTTACCACCAAGCCCTGCCCACTAATTAAGCCACGCCCACAGAACCGATAGCAAAAAAAATTTAGATTTCACCCCTGGAGGGAAGGAAGACGGAAAAGAAAGGAAGGAGGGAGGGAGGGAAGGAAGATGGAAAGGAAAGCAAAGGAAAGGAGGGAGGAAGGAAAGGAAAGGAAAGGAAAGGAAAGGAAAGGAAAGGAAAGGAAAGGAAAGGAAAGGAAAGGAAAGGAAAGGAAAGGAAAGGAAAGGAAAGGAAAGGAAAGGAAAGGAAAGGAAAGGAAAGAGGGTGAGATGGAGGGAGGGAAGGGAAGGAAAGGAAAGGAAAGGAAAGGAAAGGAAAGGAAAGGAAGGAGGGTGAGAGGGAGGGAGGGAAGGAAAGGAAAGGAAAGGAAAGGAAAGGAAAGGAAAGGAAAGGAAAGGAAGGAAGGAAGGAAGGAAGGAAGGAAGGAAGGAAGGAAGGAAGGAAGGAAGGAAGCAAGGAAGGAAGGAAGGAAGGAAGATCAAAATGACCTCAAACAGAAGTTTAAAACCTTTCTGGTAGAAAAATTCCATTTTCCAATACTTTCAACTCTTAAAAAAAATAGCAACAGGCTGTATATTAAAAGTATCTCAGCTGCAGCAATACAGAGGAGAAATGACCACTTGTTATCGTTAAGGAAGTGTTTAAAGAGAGTGAGAGACAGATGTGGGAGCTGCATGAAAGGAAGATCGCATCAGAATAATGTGTGTTTACAGAAAGACTTTTGCAACCATTTTAGAAATTGCAGGTGGGTGATCAATGCAACATGTTTCTAAGATTAAAGAGAGAGATTTAGAACATCACACTTAAATCATTGAGCTTGACTCTTGTTCCTCCGGGGATCCAAACTTAAAATATTACTTGACAGGCAGCTTTTTAGCCTCTGCTTGAAGACAGCTAATGAAGGACAGCTGTCAGATTCTTGGGTAGTTGGTTCCATGATCAAACTGCTCTTGCTGTTAAGAATTGTTCCCATCACTGAAATAGAAGCAACACTTCTGTCATTTTTAAAAGCCTGCTGTATTTATACTATTCAGGAGAATCAGGGACAAGTATAGTAATTCTGCCCACTCTTCCATCACCCCATAAATGTAGAAGGCAATGGTCTGCAACAGATGTTTCCTCCTTTCCTTGGTGCAATGATCCATCCTGGAAAATTAGAGATCTTTCAATGTCAAGGAGATCCTTCATAAATAACAAGCCCTGAATGCCCCAAACAATGAGATGGACAATATCCATTGTTTATTTATTTAATAAATAATGAAGAATGTGCTTCTCTTAGCATATGGAAAAAGCTGGTAATGAAGAAGACCTTTCCCCTCTCTTTAGAGGATGGCTTTAAGAACTTTAAGGATGGTTAAAGAGGATTCCACTGGGAGAATGTCTATGAAGATTCTCAGTCATCCAGGTCACAGTTGTCCCAAAGGCAGAAGTGGTATTCAGCCGGTTCGTACTGGTTCATACCGGTTTATGCCAATATATTTTGCAATGTTTTTGAGGACGGGCGTGTGCGTGGAAGGTGTGCAAGTGAGCAAATCACATGTGTGGAAGGCTGGGCACATACACAGAAGGCGTGTGTGAGACAAACCGTGGTAAGGATATTGGCAATCCACCGCTGCCCAAAGGTGCTTCTTCAAAAGGCAACTGGATTTTATTTTTCCCTGAAGAACGTTTCACTTCTTGAATTTGGTATTGATGTAACCTTCACAGATGTAAGAATCTACATGTTTGAAATGTGACAAATAATATAAACTTGTATAGAGATAAGGAATTGTATTAATCATAAGGTAAAACTTGATGAAAATGTTTGAACTGGAGACGTCACACCATGTCCAATGTTTTTGATTTACTAATAAAATCCTTTTAAATAATAATAATAAAAAAAGAATGTTTCACTTCTCATCAAAGAAGCTTCTTCAGTTCTGAAGAACCGAACAGACCTGAAGACTTTTCTTGGATGAGAAGCAAAATGTTTTCAAGGAAAAACAAAGTCCAGTTAACTTTTGAAGAAGCACCTTTGGGACTTCCACTGGAAGAGTTGATCTCTGTCATGGTTATTGAGTGAAATGAGATCCCTACCATGAATAACAGAGACACAGAGAGATGTTTATTCTAATCTCTTTTGACTTCAACCCTGATCTTCCAGAAGTATTCGCCATGTTTGTTGATGCTGATGGATTGTGATGGCTGGGGAAAGCTATCCCATTTCAATCAAAATTCATGGGGAAATGAGACCAGGTGGAATAATGGCTGGATGGGAATCCTTTTAACGTGTGATACTGAGAAGAGGTTGAGAATCTACAGATGCAAACTCACATGAATTGTAGAGAAGTCCACTTAAGTATATACATCACAACTGTCGGACTTATGTTGGGAGTATAAAGTTTCCCAGGGTTGGAATAAGGAAACAGGAAACTGCTACTTAGAAGTAACTATGGGATATATAAAGTTAATTTATCATTAGTCTGTGGAAAACATAAAAAGAGAAAGATACTTGCCTTCAGAAGTTGTGGGTGCATCACTAGAGGCTTTTTTTCCTTTTTTTTCAAATTTTTATTTTCCATTTTTCCAATTTACACAACAATAAGCATTTTTTAACAGTACTGTGTCATGTGTCTCTTACAGTTATCTACATTTATTTCTATACATTTTAGCCAATCTCACTGGTGTTAAATGCCACCTATAAAACATTTAGGAAGAGACTGGACAGGCATTTGTCTGAAATGATATAGGGTTCCCTGCTTGAGCAGGGGGTGGACTTGAAGACCTCCAAAGTCCTTTCTGTTATGGCCTGCCAGCTGCCAGCGGAGCTGGTGGCAGACTCAGATGATGAGGAGGTTGGGGAAGAACTTGGGCCAGTCCTGGAGTCTGGGGAAGGCTCTGATGAATGCTCTGCATCGGAAGCAGAGATAGAGCCAGGGCCATTCAACATTTCCTAGCTGCCTTTGGAGTCAGAGATAAGTGGGGAAGAACAACAGCTGGGGCCTGTTACAGATGCGCGTATGCGCAGAGCTGTCAAGAGAGGAGAAGCACTGAGGAACAGGAGCCACCTTGGGAAGAAATGCACAGTGGACGCTGAATGGCCCCTCCCTGGCTGGGGAACAAATAGAAGCAAAAGGGGAGTGATGGTTGCAGGAGACAACAGTTCAGATTTCTTTCGGAAGATTTGCTTATCGTGGTTCGTGCCTCAGAGACTGCTTGCCAGGAATTAATTTACAGCTTTGCAACTGGAAGAAGCTCTTGGCCTGGCAAGTATCCAAGGAACTGATAAGGTCTGTTACTGCAATTAACCCTTGGAAGGATTATTGCCTGGACTTTTCTGTGTGTGAATGCCATGAATTCACAGTAGCTAAATAAAGAGGAGTTTTTCAGGACAAGGAGTCTATTTCTTGGTTTGGCTAAGGCTGGGTCAGAACATCTTCCAACTCTGTTATTCTGTGTGTATTACCTGGGATTCATATTTTACAAAACATCTAGCATTATGAGAAACTGCAGTCTAAGGCTACAGCATGTCAACATTTGAAAGTTCACATATCAAGGAAATAAAATTAGTCTGAGGACCTATTTCCTTCTCTCTCTGGAAGTATTACAAGATATGTGTGTGTGTGTGTGTGTGTGTGTGTGTATGTGTGTATATATATATATATATATGGTGGCTGCACTGTTTGGAATAGGCCACACATCAACTAATTCAGCATACAAGGGAGGACATCCTAAAATTTCTCACAAAAGAAAGGAAATGGTGACATCTCGTGGCAAAATGAGCTCCTTACAGAAGTTTTGCTAAGGATCGAAAAGATGTCAGGATGGAAGCAGCTTAGACCAGAGATTCTAAGACCATTTTACAGGTTTACACACAAAAACTAGAACTAACTCCAACCATTTCCACCCAATATGAGGAGGAGGAGGGGAGGAGGAGGAGGAGGAAGGAGGAAAAGGAGGAGGAGGGCGGGGAAGGAGGACATTATCCATTCACTTACATCCAACTCTTGACAATTCTATGGGTCAGGTCTCATCATATTTTCCAATCTTGCACTATTTCTTTGAGTTGTTCTATCTTCTGGCTGGTATCAGCTTTGATAGTGGCCTGCTGATATCATGTCCACAATTCAGGTTCCCTGATTATTAAGTCAGCTTAAAATGCTACTTCAGTTTAGCATTTCTAGGGATATCTACAGAGTGCAGTTTAAAAAAAAAAATCAGCATGGTAGCTACAATGGTTCAATCAGAAGTCTTTTTTTTAATATATGTCACATTTACAACGTATATTTTAAAAAATAGGCAGAATTTTGATTGCAATGTTGTGGCATTCATCTATTTTTTAAATATTCCTTACAGACAGTCCTGTTGGGTAGCATCATCCTGATGCCTTTTAAGAAAAAAGGTGTAAATTGATTCCAGAACAGGTTTCCGGATATTCCCCAATATTAAGTTTTAATGTAAGATAACATTAAAGAAAAAACCAAAAGTGAAAGAATTAAAAGAAAGAGACAAGTGCAAAAAAGAAGAAGAAAAAGAGATTCTGACTTTTTTTCAATGCAATAAAATATTTTTAAAAATTACCACCTCAACCTTTGTATTTCATAACATTTTAAGCGATTTCCATAATAACAAAATCTGTCTAATCATACAAACTTAAAATCAAAGTTTTGGGGGTTTTTTTTAGTTTCAAGCAAAAAGTCCTGAATCATCCAGTTCAGTTCTCTAATTAAATGTAGAGTTTGTGAGAAGGAAAAGGTAACTGTGGTTGACACCCAACTCAACTATTTGTTTGGTTCTCATTTCCAGCAGCGAGTTTACAATGAGGATTCAAAACATTATCAATTCAGCTTCGGTCTTGATTATGCAAAAGGATGAAAACATTCAGATTTCACCAGTGTTGTCATGCAGAACATAATAGCTGCCGGCAACAAGCTGAATTCTGACATGGAGAGTTCAAGCGTTGACCTTTGGGGACAGCATTTTAAATATTCATATCATTTGCCTTTAGAATAAATATTGAATGGCTGAGTGAAGGGATTTTAAAGGGCTCAGTGACATGGGTTCAGGAAAGGCCAGTGTCTCAGAATGATGCGGTAGACAGGACATTTTCATGCTATAGTTGTTTCGAGGCAGTAACAACTATTTTTTTAAGGCTGCATATTAAAACATGCAGCTTTTTTTTCCCCCAGGCTGCGTACTAAAAATGTAACAAGGTCTCTGCCTTTTCTTCTTCTTCTTCTTCTTGTGCCATATCTGTCATCGGATGTCGGCGATCATGTTGGCCATCCTATTTTTATCAACAGCCAAAGCCCACTGTAACAACATCGCCAAAAAGGCATTAAGAGTTGTAAACCTAACCTTGCGTAGCTTCTTCTCCGGTAATATCATACTACTAACCAGAGCATACAAAACATTTGCTAGACCAATTCTCGAATACAGCTCATTTGTCTGGAACCCACACTGCATATTGGACATAAATACAATTGGACGTGTCCAGAAATATTTCACGAGAAGAGTCCTCCACTCCTCTGCTCGCAACAAAATACCTTATGCCACCAGACTTGAAATTCTAGGCTTAGAAAACTTAGAACTACGCCGCCTTCGGTATGACCTAAGCGTAGCTCATAAAATTATCTGCTACAATGTTCTACCTGTCAATGACTACTTCAGCTTCAACCACAACAGTACACAAGCACACAATAGATGCAAACTTAAAGTGAACCGCTCCAAACTCGATTGCAGAAAATATGACTTCAGCAACAGAGTGGTCAATGCCTGGAATACACTACCTGACTCTGTGGTTTCATCCCAAAACCCCCAAAATTTTAACCTTAGACTGTCTACTGTTGACCTCACCCCATTCCTAAGAGGTCTTTAAGGGGTGTGTATAAGAGCACCAATGTGCCTACCGTCCCTGTCCTAATGTTATTTGCTAAAAAATACAGTTGGATAACACACGCACACAAACACACATTCAAATGCAAAATAAAATTTTCCTACCAACGAATCAGCAGTTAGGCAATCTTTCAAAATTAAAAGCAATAGGATTAAAATATAATTAATATTTAAAATAATTAAAACATTTAATCTGAAGTGATGCAACCCTGAGGTTCCATAAATGAGGTGCCACCACAGAACAAACTTTCTTTTTTCTATAAATCCCACACCTAGGAAAGGAGCAAGGTTTCATTGCAACACAGATAATTCTCAATTTATAACTGGTCACTAGGAATCATTTAAAGTCATGACGGACCTACTTTGAGGCTACTTATCACCTGAATTCAAAGCTCCAATAGTTCCCCCCTCAATCATTATCCCATGACTGAACTTCTGGTGCTTTGCAAGAAGATTGCATTAATGGCTGTTTGCAACATCCTACAATCATGCATTTTACAATGGTTTTGCTGGGAACTGGCACTCCCAGTTTTCAGCAAAATTGCACTCATAGCAATTGGTTTGCTTAACAACCATAAGTAACATATGTGCTAGTCGTTCCTGACGCTTAGGGGGTGGTGCTCATCTCCGTTTCAAAGCCAAAGAGCCAACGCTGTCTGAAGACGTCTCCGTGGTCATGTGGCCGGCATGACTGAATGCCAAAGGCGCACGGAACGCTGTTACCTTCCCACCAAAGGTGGTCCCTATTTTTCTACTTGCATTTTTTTATGTGCTTTCGAACTGCTAGGTTGACAGAATCTGGGACAAGTAACGGGAGCTCACCCTGTTACATGGCACTAGGAATTCGAACCGCTGAACTGCCGACCTTTCGATCGACAAGATCAGCATCTTAGCCACTGAGCCACCGCATCCCCATATATCAACAATAACATTCACTTAACACAGGGGCGGGCAACTGTGGCCCTTTTACAACCTGTGGACTTCAACTCCCAGAATTCCTGTGGACAGCCAAGCTGTCTCAGGAATTCTGGGAGTTGAAGTCCACAGGTTGTAAAAGGGCCACAGTTGCCCACCCCTGACTTAACAAGATTCGCTTTACAAGTGCAGTAATTCATTTAACAATCTCGGCGAAAAAAGATAGTAAAATTGAGTCACCCATTTTAGGGCCATCATGACGTTTGACTATGATGATCAACTTCATTATGGTCATAAGTCAAGGACCTCCTGAAATGAGCATCCACAAGGGTGGAAAACCCAAAGGTGCTTTTTCAGGAAGCAACTGGACTTTGTTTTTCTTTGAGGATGTTTTGCTACTCTTCCAAGAAGCTTCTTCAGCTCTGACTGGATGGTGGGGAATGGAAGGATTTATATTCCTTGCAGACAGCTGGTCATTTGCATCCTTTTAGAGGGTCGTTGAGGCCACCTGGAGGTTTAGCTGTGTCCTCAGGGTCACCTGAGTAGTGCAAATGGGTGTGGAGTTTTCTTGGCTGCAGGATGTTTTCTGCCCTGGATCCCACAGGCTCAGGGTGGGAAACACAAGAGAAGGCAACTGACCAAAGCCTCACTTCTTTGCCTGTGCACATGGCAGGATGTTGCACACACATATACAGTAGTGGCCAAAATTGTGGAAACTTTTCGGGAAAAGTGTATTTTTGAGGTTTGATGGCTAATAACACCACTTTTTTGGGAGTTTCAAGATAATCATGTTCCACTGCTGGAATGGCCTGGGAATAGCCCAGACCTTCTTAACTCAATTGAAAATGGTGAAGTCCAAATTTCTTTACTACCGGTTCTGTGGGCGTGGCTTGGTGGGCGTGGTGTGGCTTGGTGGACGCAGCTTGGTGGGTGTGGCAGGGGAAGGATACTGCAAAATCCCCATTCCCTCCCCACTCCTGGGGGAAGGATACTGCAAAATCTCCATTCCCACCCCACTCTGGGGCCAGCCAGAGATGGCATTTGCCAGTATTCCGAACTACTCAAAATTTCTGCTACGGGTTCTCCAGAAGCTGTCAGAAGCTGCTGAATTTTACCCCTGATTCATTTCTACATTCCTTGTGTTACAATTAAAACACTGAGAAAAATAACTGAAAAGAATTTGATTTCAGGGAAAATTTGGGCATGCAGAAACAGATGAAAAGTAAGGGAGCAAACTAGTCCAGATCTCTATACCAGTGACCAGGGATAAGAACTGTCATGCAGGTCACCAGGAAACAATCCATAAAGATCAGACAAGGTTGGAATGACAGGTCCCCAAAATAAGAACTGGTATGCTGCAGATCATATAACAGATTCAATGACAGATTGAAATGATGTTGAAATGAATGTGCAAAGGACAATGCTGGCAAGAAATAAAAGGACGAGCTGTACTGGTCTCTATTGGAAGAGACCCAGTTTTCACAAGCAACTATTTTCTACAGAGTAATCTTTCTTCCCCCGTCATTGTACAACTTTTGGCCGGGATATAGCAGGGCAAGTGAGTTTACATAGAACACAGAATAATAGGGTTGGAAGGACCTTGGAGCAGGGGTGCTATTTAGCAGGTTCTGACAGGTTCTGGAGAACCGGTAGTGGAAATTTTGAGTAGTTCAGAGAACCAGCAAATACCACCTCTGGCTGGCCCCAGAGTGGGGAGGGAATGGGGATTTTGCAGTATCCTTCCCCTGCCACACCCACCAAGCCACGCCCACAGAACCGGTAGTAAAAAAAAATTGAATTCCACCACTGCCTTGGAGGTCTTCTGGTCCAATCCTCTGCTCAAGCAGGAAACCCTATATCATTTTTGCCAAATGGCTGTCCAATCTCTCCTTAAAAACCTCAGGTGAAGGAGCATCCACAACTTCTGGATGCAAGATGTTCATTGATTTATTGTTCTCACTGACAGGAAATTTCGCCTTAGTTCTAGGTTGAATCTCTCTTTAATGATCTTCCATTCTTGTCCTGCCCTCAGAGGCTTTGGAGAATAGGTCAACCCCCGTCTTCTCTGTGACAGCTCATCAAACACTGAAAAATAACTATCATATCACATGTGTGTACATATGTGATGTATAAGCAGTTAACAAATAACAAAGGCATTGTAGGTTATTAGAGAGAGAGAGAGAGAGAGATTAATACTATACTATATGAGCTGCAGTGGCGCAGTGGTTAGAGTGCAGTACTGCAGGCTACTTCTGCTGACTGCTGGCTGCCTGCAATTTGGCAGTTCAAATCTCACCAGGCTCAAGGTTGACTCAGCCTTCCATTCTTCCGAGGTGGGTAAAAGGAGGACCCAGATTATTGGGGGAAATATGCAACTCTGTAAACTGCTTAGAGAGGGCTGTAAAGCACTGTAAAGCAATATATAAGTTTAAGTGCTATTGCTAAGTGCCATACCAACAAAACCCCAGAGCCATGGAATTACCAACTCAGATAAACAATCCAACAATAAACAACAATCTACTGTATTTTTCAGAGTATAAGACGCACTAGAGTATAAGACGTACCTTAGTTTTTGGGGAGGAAAATAAGAAAAAAGCTGATTGGCAGGTGGATCGGCCTCCCGGAATACCGCCAATCAGCTGTTCCCAGAGGTGAATTTTAGCAACAGGTTCCTTGGTTGTAAGCTCTGTGCCTTTTTTTTTTTTTTTTTTGCTTTTTTTCCTGCCTCTGAAAGCCTCCAAAACAGAGCTTCAGAAAAAAAAGCCTCTGAAGCTCTGCTTGGGAGCTTCTTTTCTGAAGCTTCATTTCTGATGCTTTTTTCAGCCTCTGAAACCTCCATTTGAGAAGCTGGGTGGGGCTACATTCGGAGTATAAGACACACCCAGATTTTCACCCTCTTTTTTGGGGGGAAAAAGGTGCGTCTTATACTCCGAAAAATACAGTAATCAAGAAGCCACCAAGAACATTCCTACCAACACTGACAGGGCAAGCTACTATTGTATACAAATAGCAAACCCCTTCCCTTCTGGCACTGAAGGTATTACCAAGCTGAGTAATGAAATGTCTGCAAGAAAACAACCAACCTCAGAGAGCACCAAGTTACTGTATGTGTTCCCTTAAAGTATTTCGTTACTGCAAATGATTGAGAAATCCTGTATCTCCATTGAAAATATGTGAGTGTATTGACTAAGAAATTTCACACACACACACACCCAATGCCAAGCCATGTCTATCTTGTCTTTGAATGAGGTAGAACAGAAACAACAAGTGCCTCACCAAGGTGATTGAAAGTAAAAGTGAATGAATGAATTATAAATTGAGGAATCTGAAGCACATGTTGCTTCGTGTAGTCATTTTATTTTATTATTTCCTTTGAGTCAGTCTTGATGCCTGGCAATAGCCCGGACAGGTTCCTGCAGTTTTTTTGGCCAGATTTCAGAAGTGATTTGCCTCAGCCTCCTTCCTAAGGCTGAGAGACAGGGACATCTTTTTCAATTGGTTCCTTGTCATTGGTTCTTGCACACTAGAAAAAATCAGTTCCGTTTTTTGACATATCAAAATCATACCCATTTGTTGTTGTTGTTGTTAGTTGCGAAGTTGTGTCCGACCCATCGCGACCCCATGGACAACGTTCCTCCAGGCCTTCCTGTCCTCTACCATCCCCTGGAGACCACTTAAACTCATGCCAGCTGCATCAGTGACTCCATCCAGCCACCTCGTTCTCTGTTGTTCCATTCTTCTTTTGCCCTCAATCGTTCCCAGCATTAGGTTCTTCTCCAGTGAGTCCTTCCTTCTCATTAGGTGGTCAAAGTATTTGAGTATCATCTTCAGGATCTGGCCTTCTAAAGAGCAGTCAGGGTTGATCTCCTCTAGGACTGACCGGTTTGATCACCTTGAAGTCCAAGGGACTCACACACAAATATCTAAATCCTTCTATTCTCTGACTTTGGTTTCAGCCCTAATCATTTTGTCACGTTTAATCCTAACAATAACAACAACAACAACAACAATTTATTACATTTATATGCAGTGTGCAGAGCAGTGTGGTGGCCTAAAAGTAGACCTCTTGCCTCACAATCTGTGAGTTCGATCCTAGGTACCAGCAGATCATTTCTCTCTCTGGATGCAAAGTGAAAATATCTGCTATGGCCTCTGCATAGGCATCAGGAAGGGCATCTAGCCAGTAAACTCTCAGCTCTATTCAGTCGCCCTGAGTCCACCCCAATGCAAGAGATTACAGGGTCATTTTTTTAAAAAAAAATATATATGCTTACATATGTGTTAGCAACTCTGGGGGGGATTACAAACTGTTAAAAATCCAGGAACAATGCAAAAACCACAAAACAACACAAAGCAAAGGAATAAAGATGGCAGAGAAAAGAAATCCAGAAAACAAACACTTTTATTTTTAATCCATCCATTCGCTATGCTGGTAAATTTGTAATCTTCATTTACTTTGAAAAACAATTTGTTCCTTTTTAAAATTTTCATCAGCACCTTTTCCACAGCTACCTCAGAATTGGAGGGTTAAAAATAACCGTGAATTGAATTATCTTTACTCAGAGGGGCTCAAAGTCAAATTTCTTTGGGTTTGAATATACAAAGGAAATAAGAATGTATTTGGATAATCAGAAGTATAATATAACTATTTGCAAAAGTACATTTGAAATATATGTACAGTAAATGTACCTTTATATAATGTTGGAAGAAATGTCATCTGGGTTCAGCTGAGAGAGAGAGAGAGAGAGAGAGAGAGAGAGAGAGAGAGAGAGAGAGAGAGAGAGAGAGGGAGAGGGAGAGAGAGAGAGTTATACCCTCTGTTCCTCTTTAAGGGCAGGTATCCAATTAGTTGTCAGACTCCCATGGGGCCATGCAAGGATAACTTGAGTCCCAGGCTTGGTTGAATCTTGCTGGGTGATGATGTAATGAAGAGGGTTGTGTTCTGAAAGGGTATTGGGCCATTACTATTATGGCTTAATGGCTTTGTCCTCGTTTGGATCTTGAGTGTGGACTAATCCTATCATGTCCTGAGGGTGAAGGCCTTTGTTTTGTAGATAAGCTGGCCCAGCCTTTCTGGGGCTAGTAACAAAGGTGGGGGCTGCTTTCCAAGAGCATGTATTTCCTTTTCTCATCCAGGGAGATATAATGTTCTGCCTTTTCCTAGAATATTTCATTCTTCTAGGAGAAGGGTGGGTGCTAACTTTCTACAATAAATATATATAAATGTGCATTGTGGAGTCCTTGCGCAAAATGTTTCTTCTGCTTTCCTACTGATAGTTTTGATGCTTAATTTAAATTCTGACTGTAGATGGTGCTAAATTCTTTTCAAACTTTCCAGTTAGTTTAGGAACTGCAGCCCAGAAAAGTTTTAGATGAATTTTCTGTTCTGTGCATCTCAATCTGCAAAAAATCTCCAGAGAGATCTCCCTTAATTTGGAATAATAAATTACACCTTTTCCCCAGAGTTCTACCGCTTGAACCTGGCATTCAAAAATCCTGGGCTCAATTCCCCTTTGTCCATCTAAAAGGATCAGATAGCTGACAATTTGAAAAAACTTCTGCTGGCAACTCTGGAATGGCACGATTCTCTTATGCTACATTGTGGGCACTTTCATACTGAATACCTTCCCTTAAAAAAAGAAAATTAGGTAAGTTTTAATCCACTGCTGCTATTCTTCTTATTTGTAGTTTCTGTTCTTCTGGCTTTATTTGCATGTTTCTTCCTTTTTCCGCCCCGTAATTATTCTTAGCTGGCAGGGCTAACTTGCAAGCACCAAAAAAATAAGATACTTAAGCTCAAATTCACAAATAAGCAAAGATATTTTAGCACCGTTTCCTAGACTGCCAAACGTTTCCCACAACACTGCACATGTATTTACAAAAACTTTGTCTTTGTTTACATTTATGTACAGATAGAAGACAATATTCGTAGTTCAGGGTTGAACTGTGAAGTTCTTGGTGCTTTCTATGCTTAGTTGGTTTTTGGTGGGGAGGGGGGTTGCAGATATTTCTTTACCAAACTAGGTAATATCATCAGTGCTAGAAGGAGTGGGATTTGTTCTCCATTTATATATTAGTGGCTTAAATTTATGTTTTCTTCTAGGACTATTACTGTGTTTTCCCGAAAATAAGATCCTATCTTATATTTTTTTTAACCCCGAAATAAGCGCTTGGGCTTATTTTCGAGGAGATCTTATTATTTTGGGGCACCTGGAGGAAGACAGGGCTCCTCTTGCCATCTTACCTGATTTCCATCTCTGTCTCCCTAATCCTAACCAGAGGAAATGGTGAGGACCAGCTGCACATGCATTTAAATATTTTCGGGGAGGGCTTATTTTAGCGCATGCACTCAAAAGCCCGATTGGGCTTATTATCCGGGGAGGTCTTATTTTGGGGGAAATAGAGTAGCAACCAGAAGTTGATCAAGATATGTCAAATGTTTGCTTCCTAATTGCAATTCTTTTGAATCAATCTTCAGTCCTAAGGCTAATGCAGAAAGTGTATTGTTGCCAATAATATTCTGTTTCCACATTAACTTTGGCAATCTCTACTTCTGCCACTGGCCATGCCACCTCTCTTTGATTTACTGCTCCCATTTAACCTACTTTTAACTGAAGTTTTGTTTTAACATTTCTCTGCACTAAACAGAAGACAAAGTTATTCCAAACACAACTTTAAAGTAAAGTTCTTTAAAGCCTCAACAAAATAACAGTCTTGATATCTTTCTTAATAAATGTGGTTATAATCTTGTCCTCTTCGGGCATTCCCCATCACCCTGTCCTGATATATAGTTCAAATAATGTCTGCTGGAGAAAAATATTATTTTGCTAAAGTCAGTTTAAAGGTACAAGTGTTGTGGTCCGCCCGCAGCCTGCGGAGCTGGCAGCGGAGTTGGACAGTGATGAGGCTGAGGAAGAACATGGGCCAGTCCTGGAGGCTGGGGAAGGCCTGGATGAGGGCTCTGCGTTGGAGGCAGAGATGGGGCCAGAGCCATCGGGGAGTGATATACGGACTTTGGAGCCTCCAGAGGCTGACAGTAGAGAGGCAGAGGAACAGGAGGAGCCTGTTCCTAGAGCACGTATGAGAGTTGCCAGAAGGCAGGAGCAGATAAAGCAGAGAGGACGACTCAGGAGTAAGGCCAAGAGATTATTGGCCCCTCCCATAAGGCTTAAAAAACCAGCAACGGCTCTTGGCCTCTTTGCCGGAAAACAACCGTTGAGAGATTTGATTCATGTTTGGATGTATTTCTTTCTTGTCAGCGTCTTCTGTTCCTGAACTGTTGCCAAGAAAAGCCTTTGGCAGTTTCCCTAATTATCCCGAGGTCAGAGATAAACTGAAGAATGGTGTTTTGAGAACTTTGCTTTCATTTAATTTGGAATAAGCTGAGGAGTTAATTCTCAACTGTTTAAATAAAATCTGTTTGTTTTTGGAGCTGTTTTGCATTTAATATTAACTACGTGGGCCTGGGTCACAACAACAAGTAATCCTCCACTTATGACCATAATTGAGCCCGTAATTTATGTTGCTAATTGAAAAATGTGTTAAGTGAGTTTTGCCTCATTTAACGACTTTTCTTGCCACTGTTGTTAAGTGAATCACTACAATTGTTAAATTAGTAACATGGTCGTTAAATGAATCTGGATACCCCACTGAACATCACAAAAGGTGATCACATGACCCCCCACCCACCCCCCACTCCCCGGGCATTGCAACTGTCATAAATGTGAGTCAGTTGCCAAGCACCCAAATATAAATCACATGAACATGGGGAAGCTGCACAGTTGTAAGAGTGAAAAATGGTCAGAAGTCACTTTTTCCAGTGCCTTCCAACGGTCACTAAATGAACGGCCGTAAGTCGAGGACTAATGCTTGATAATTTACAATCATTTGTTTAGGCACTGCTCTAAGTTACAACAGCACTGAAAAAAGTGATTATGACCAAGGTTGCAGTTTCCCAGGGTCATGTGATCACCATTTGTGGCCTTCCCAGTTTGCTTCTGAGAAGGAGGCCAGATTCACTTAATGAGCATGTGATTCATTGAACTGTATGAATTTGCCTAACATCAGTGTTAAATGGTCATAAGATTCTTGCATGGTATGGGAGCAGCTCTGTAGTGGACAAAAAAGCTCTACGGAGAAACATTAAAACTGCCCAGAATATCATCGGACTCCAGCTACCAGCCCTGGACGACATCTTCGAATCTCGCTGTTTGAGGAAGTTGCATAACATTCTCAGAGACTCTTCCCATCCTGCTTACAATCTTTTTGGACTGTTGCCTTCTGGCAGAAGATACAGAACAATTAAAACTCGGACCACACGTTTTCTGAATAGTTTTTATCCCAGAGCTATAATTGCACTCAACAATGAACTAAAGGGCCACCATCAGTGAGCTGTTGGACAGTATTACTTGGTCTGTTGTGTGGATGTTTGGGTGGTTTAGGGGTGGAGAATTGTGGTGGGTGGGGGGTTGTTTGGGGAATTGTTATTTGTGTTGGACCTGGTCTTTGGGCGTTAAGTGAATTTCGTTGTATGGGTATACTGTGTATACACGTACAATGACAATAAAGTTATTATTATTATAAGATGAAATGCAATTCACTTAACAGCCATCTTGCTTAGCAATGGAAAGCCTGCCCCCAGTTGTGCTCGTAGGCCAGGGACTACCTGCATACGTGTATTCTTTGTAAGTGAGGGGTGCACGTGTGTGCACATTTTTTAAATTAATCTCTCTTGATAAGTTGCATTTGGGGTTATTTGCACCAAGGTATGCATTTCTGTACAACTTTTTGATGTTTCTGCATACCTTTGAATAGAAGACTGTTCTAATGCGCAACGTGAAATAGACACAGTCAGTAAAAAGTGAACTGAACTAAATACTTCCCAGATTCAACAGAGACGTTTGACGGATGAGCTGCTTATCTACATTTGGTTTCCCTTTGAAGGAGATAATGTGTAGGGTTGTACATGCTTGAAAATGATTAGAAAGAAGTGGCTTGGGCTTTGAATGAGAGCAGCACGTCCTATTCATTAATGTAATGTAATGCTGTTCATTAAAGCAATCTGTTTTTTATTATCATTATTTTACGATTTCCAGACAAAAAGACTCTGATTCAGGGGTGAAATCTACTTATCTTTCCAACCGGTTTGGAAGTGTGTGCGTGGACCCTCTGTGCATGCACAAACCTTTCTGCGCATGCACAGAGGGTAAAAAACAGGTTACTTCCTGGTTAAAACCAGGAAGTAATGACGACTGGGTGGGTGGGCGGAGCTTTGCGCCACCATCGCTACCGGTTCTCTGAACCACCAGCTGCCATCACTACCAGTTCAGCCAAACCAGTCCAAACCAGGAGCATTTCACCCCTGCTCTGACTGCTGTAAAGACTCATTACAGTTATCGTGATTCTTAAAAAGCAGGGCATGATCCATTTAGCAGTAGCATTTAGATTTGTATACCACTTCACAGTGCTTTTACAGCCCTCTCTAAGCGGTTTACAGAGTCAGCCTATTGCCCCCAACAATCTGGCTCCTCATTTTACCGATCTCAGAAGGATGGAAGGCTGAGTCAACCTTGTTGTGTTCTTGGGTGTCCATAGTATTCTCAGAATCTTCTCCAATACCAAAGTTCAAAAATATTAATATCCTTCCTATCCCTGCTTCACAGGGAATACAATTACTTGCACCATTCTGATTTAAATAGGTATAGATTCATCACACCATACAAATACCTTTTTTAAGGCCTTCATGGCTAGTCTATCAAGTAGCAGTCAGTGTTGTTTTTCATGATAGCTTTTGTGTTTGTCTGGACTACCTCACAATGCTCGACATAAATCGAGAGGTGAACTAATTCTAATTTATTGTAAGGTTACATTAATAGAATCTTGCATGTCTGAAAGTAAATTTCTCCCCTGTCATCGTTACAGTCCAAGAAACTGGATAGGATCCCCTCTGAGATATTTTCCATGCTCACATTTCTAATGTGGACTAAACGTTCTTATCCAATTGTGCTTCTGGGGATCAGACCCTGTATTCCCTCATGCTGATGACATTACCTAGTTGGGTAATGAAATGTCTACAAGCAAACAATCAAGAGAGCACCAAGGATTCACAGTTCACCCTTGAGCTACATATATTGTATTCTATTGGAATGACTACTACTATCAAATGTACTCAATAATAAAACAATTCTAAAGACAAATTTAAATCTAAAACAAATGAAAGCACAGCAAAAGCATTTGGTCCATTCTATAGTAAAAGGATTAAAGGTGTAGTGAGAAGTCAAAATTTATTCTGAAAACCATAGAACTCAGTATATTTCATAGAGTATAATGTTCAGAAAAGGCAAAATACGCATCCATCTTCCCCAGACTGTCTACCCTAACAGTGAAGATTACATTGCTTTATAAAACAACAATAAACGTAGAAGTCTCTGGATACCCTTTCTATTAATGGCACATTTTACCATTACTGCTATTAAATCAGGAAAAGTCGTTCTGGAGGTTTCCGCTCTTTGTTTCTCCTGGGAATTGCAATCCACGGAAGATTATTATTATTTCAACAAGGAAATGAATTTGCTACTTGATTTCAAGCCATCTTTTAAATGTCAGCAGTAAACACTTCAGCGCGGCAGATGTTTCTCTGCGTACACACGGAGGCCTAAACAAACTAGAAGGCATTGTCAATGTCACACAACACAGACGCAAGAATGACTTCTCTAGACTGCCGTCTCATAAATCCGCTTCAGAGGAGAGAGAGAGAGAGAGAGAGAGAGAGGGAGGGAGGGAGAGGGAGGGAGGGAGGGAGAGAGAGAGAGAGAGAGAGACCCTTCAGGGAAGCAGCAGATCCTTTTGCTAACACACAATCCAGACCCACAAGAAGAATGAGGGTCGCCCACTAAATTGTCCCTGTGTGACCGTTTGCTATTTAAAGTCTCAAGCTACGTTTCCCAGAAATGTGGTAGGTAACTGGTTAAAAATAATGTTCTATTTTGAGAAGAAAGAGAGCCCTTTGTCTTTCTTTCAGTTTGCCTCTCATTCCTTCCTTTTCATCATAAGGAATGAAACCCGAGGGCAAACCAGAGACCCTTGACTTATCCCCTCACCCCAAGTCGGTGCCTTTGCCATTTGTGGTCATCTGAGAGACCATCAGCTTGATCAGAATGGGATCATTTGTCCCAGATGGGCTTACAACGCTGAAGAAGGGCTGGCAGCCACTGGAACGCAACATTTCCCAAGGGTTTGTTACATCACATTCACTGAATTGCCGTTCCAAAGGAATTGCCGCTTCATGGCTGGAAAAAGTTAACAACCAACAAGAGTATAGTCTTTCTGTGTCTGTTGCTATGAGTCCGGTCTATAGGGGTATAGTTTTCCTCTTGGGTTTCTCTGTTTGTTTTGCATATTGCTTTCCTCTCCTTTCTGGAAGAGGGGCCTTTGTATTATGGGCAGGTGACAGAGCGAATCCACCTGCCGACATGGAGCACCTGAATGACACAAAGGTGGCTCTCAGCAAGCCAAAAGAAAAATGGGGGTAAGTGGAAAAACACATGCCTACACGCATACTCCTACCACAAACTTAAGCCTTAGAGAACAGGACTACAGCTTTAAGGTCGTCTATTGTTCGGAGATAATTAATAAATAACCAACGGAGCCAAAGCTAATCTTCTCAAGATTCTCCCAGATTTTAGTGAGAGAGTTAAGCATGGGCTTTGCCGGCTCCCATTGGAATTAGGGGGGATTTGACTAGGCTTAGAACGAGACAAATGTAGGCATGGATGAAAAGAGAACTAGGGATAACTTAGTTGCATTAATCATGAGTGCAATTATATTTAGAAGAAGCCAAGCAAAAATGTGTCTTGTGGATTCTCAAGTGAACGATGATGGTTAAATTCCTCCATTGCTAGTTCTTTTGTTGCTGCTTTGGTTTTTTGTTAAGGATGGTCCTTTATATTGTCCACAGCAATTGCACAAGCGATAAATGTTGGGAAAGAAGGGCTGATGGCTTCCGGATGTTGGATACTATTCATTTTCAGTTGATGTTTAGGAAGAGAAAATTAATTCATGCTTGCTGAGTGAATACTATAAACCATTCCAGAGAACTTCAGTTATTGGTTGAGATGGAAAGATTATGATAGAGTATTAGAATTATTTTAATGTTTTTTTAATTATTATTTTCAAAGTGTTTTTAGTGTTTAGCAATGCTTCTTGTTTGGTGGAAGAACCAAAAGGTGAACTGTTTGCATTGTGCAAGGAAGTTGATATTCTCTACCATCACTGCTTCTGATCCTTTTATCGTCAAAGCTCAATTAAAAGAATGACATCTGCAATCCAGCAATGAAAAAGAAGGATTTTATAGAGCTCTTTAAATATGAATTGTAACCGAGGTACTTGGATGAACTGGGTTCAGTGGATTTTTTAGAATCCATTTGGATCTATTTGCTCCTTATTCAATGGGCTTTGGGGATCCACTTGCTTCTTTTTCTGAGCAGATGCTCTCTACCCGCTTCGTTTTTGTACCATACTTAATATGTCATGTCTGGTTTCTCTCTTTCAGTTGAATATATATTCTAAACTGGATCTTATGGGTTCAGCAGCACTAAATTGTATGGTGCAAAGGGCAATTCTGAAAATATTTGATGAATCCCTTTGGTTAATAAAATAAGCACCTGCTTGGCTGGGAATATCAATTTGCAGTCATAATAGTAACAGGAAGTGAATGGTATTAAGCAGGCCTGTTTAATAATCCTACAATCGCGATACATTTTGATACTGATGGAAAAAGCCTTTTCAGCAGTAGTGGACTTTGAGAATAGAATATATATCAGAACAAGATGGAATTCCAGCTTATGCCCTTAAGCCAAATGCAGACTTTGAATGACAATATACAGTATGTGGGTGGGTGGCAGGGAGAGAGGGTAAGGGAGGAAGTATTTGAAAGTTTTCTGGACCTACAAAGCTTTTTTCATTTTAAAACAGTTCTGTTCGCCTGCTGTTCCTTTATCTAAATCCTTAATATATAAAAAGAGCTTTGCAGTTTATAACTACAGCAGTACAAAATATCCACCGGATTCAATTTTCTGGTCCAAGCAAGCAATTTAAAATAGATATCTATGGAGAAGATACATTTGTTGAAAAAATAACTAGAAGGTGTTAATAAAAAGATAAAGATTCTCTCCAGCTAAACCCTCTTGAATATATGGGCAGACCCTGCATTTTTATTGGAGAAAAATACAAAAATGGTTCACCAGTACCTTTTTCCAAAGGTGCCTGGAGTTTTGTTTTTCTACTCAATGGAGACTGTAGTCTTGAGATTTCCTGGCCATTCCTTATCCTGTTTTAACCAGCACTGTCCTGCTGTGGCTTTTAATAGGAATATTCCAGGAGCCAATTGCAACATCTCGAATCCTGACTGAACCATTTTATCACCCCCACATCTTTGATTACTACCACTAAGATATTCCACCAAGTATATTGCAAGAATCCAGACCGTTGGATTAGGTTTTAGAATCTTGTAATTTGGTAAGAGGATGATTAATTTGGTGAGAGGATGAGCATTTTGAATTCATGTAGTCATATTGCTCCATACACCATTGTCCCCTACAATCTAAAGCAGGGGTGTCAGACTCGATTTCATTGAGGGCCGCATCAAGGTTGTGCTTGATCTCGGGTGGGGGCAGGGTGTGTGTGGCCAGGGGGGCATAGCCAGCTCAATATCACTCGTGTCGGGAGCACCCAGTGGTGGCCCGAGCACTTTGCCAGTGAAAACGGGCTCCCGAGCTCCGTTTTCGGCTGTGACAGCCTCCTGCAAGCGAAAATGGAGCTCAGAAGGGCGGCCCTCCTGAGTTCTGTTTTCACTGGCAGAGGCACCACGGGCCAGTCCTTAGCTGTTTCTAGGGCAGGCCAGGTCTAAGCACCCCGCAGGCCGGATCTAAGCACCCCGCAGGCCAGATCTGGCCCCCGGGCCTTGAGTTTAACACTCCTAATCTAAAGTGATACTGTACTGGAACTTCCTTGCAAGTTCAAGACTATTAAGTCTATGAAGTGAATCGACCTCAATCCACCATTAATAAATGAAAACTTGTATAGCAAAAACATTTACCCGTATTCTGGATTCCATCTGTGTGGATGACCTTTTTTAAAACAAAGAAATTAATAGGTACCTGATGAAGGGAAGGCATTTGGAGACGCAGCAGGAAATGGAACAAAACATCAAACTAGTCAATTGGAAATGAAAAGAATTAAAACACACGATGGGCATGCCAAATAGTCAGAAAGGGAAACATAATAGGAAGAAAAACGTTTAAAAAACTCCTTCATCAACATGCTCCCCAGGAATAGATTTATCCCACCACTATGAAAAATAATTGAGGTATTGAAGATAACAAGATCAGGAAGAAAATAAGATAAATAGAAAGACGTAAATAAGAAAATGACAAACCTGACATTAAAGAGCCTTTAAATCCCAAGCACAGTCGAAACCAGAAATTCTGATGAAGTTTAAAATGATTTCATTTGGAAGACCAATTTATCCAATAATAGTACTATGATAGTAACTGAGCCCGCCTTCATCCCATGATATTTTTGTCATATTTTCTGCTGGCAACATATGAACCCTACTGAGATGGAACATTATAGCCAGTTACTTTATTTTACATTCTGTAATGTTAGTTTTTACTCTCCATTAATTTCTCGTTGATTGCACTGAATCAGACTATTCGATAACGTTTCGCTCGCCCCTTTGCATAGCTAGAATCCTCTCATTTTCTGGAATACATGTACATGTGTGTAAACTCTGTGTGTGTGCACGGACATGCATACATGTCTGTGTGCATGTGAGCATGCATTCATATATACATTTGTACTGTGACCATTGCATTGCCAATGTCAGGTGTGAAAGGCCACACGTGAAAGTCCAATTAAATTGATTCATTGTTAGTCAGCCTATGCACAAGAATCTTCTCAACTAGCAGTTAGCACCTGCTTGGAGTTAAATAGTGGTCCATAGAATTCAAAGAAGATTGGACTTAGTCCATTTGTGGCTACATAGAGATTCTAGGCTGATTCCTTTTTTAATTCTGCCTTCAGATTCTACCATTCCTACTCCTATAGCCAAGAAACCACTTACCTTCCCTACTGATTCGCAAATGTGAGCGAGCTCACTTACGTGCACACTCCTCATCTACGCATGCACAGTAGGCACATGTTACGTCAGGTCAGATGGGCGGAGCCTCCCACTGTCACCGCTACCGGTTCACGCGATCCGGAGAGAACCGGCTGAATCACACCACTGCAAGAAACTCACACCCAAGACTAGTGTTAGGGAATCACAATTCCCATAGGAATGAAGTGTGTTTATATGTGTATATGTGTTGTGTTCTCTGTGGGTATGTGTGTTACAATATCCATAATTGCATTCAGAGACTTTACAAGTTGGAAAAGACTGCTCGGAAATAGATGAAGTATTTTTTCTAAAGGATTGCTGAGAGAGCTTATCAGCACCATACTAATTCTCCATTTGTTCAGTCTTAATGACTTCTTAGATTAAAAAAAAACTGTTAAATGTTCCTCAGCTCCATGAAAGAAGCCTGAAATGAACCACCAAAAAATGCAGAATTGATTCTTTCTTCTTGTCTAGCTTTTTCACTATTCGAACCAAAGAGACAAAGGAAAAGAAAAATTTATATGACATGTCTTAATTCACAATATTGATTCACATCTTCCTGTAATTGCAAAATCATAGTCGCTTCCACCATGCCCCTATACCATTTCATAGACTGCTTTTCTTGATTAAACTTCTCACCTATTTTTTAGAAGATTTCAGCTTTAAGATAGTCCTCGCTGAGAAGCAGTAATTGGGACCAGCAACTCGATTGCTAAACAATATCCAGATAAAGGGCAAAGTCACATGACCATGCTGACTTACAGTGACAGTGATAGCAGTCCTGGTTGCCTGCATGGTCGCATCATCCTGTGGTCACGTGTTCACCATTTGTAATCTTCTGCTGGCTTCCCCATTGATTTTGCTTGTTGGAAGCCAGCAGTGAAGGTCACAAATAGTCATCAGATGACAGTGGGACAATGCAACCATCGTAATCAATTGCCATCGTAATCAATTGCCAATCATTGATCATGTGACCTGCAAGGAAACTGTAATGGCTGCAACTATGAGGAACAGTTGTGAGTCTCCCCTTATTCAGCACTGTCGTACCGTTGAATGGTCGTTGAATGAGTAACTGCTGAACGAGAACTATCTGTATGACTTTCCTCAACTGAAGCAGGCAGGGACAAGGAGGAGGGCATTTTCCGTTGTGGCCCAAATCTTGTGGAACATTCTATCAGTGGAGGTGAGAATTGGCCTTTCCCAGGGGTGGGCTGCTGGGGGTTCACAGGGGTTCACGAGAACCTCTAGCTAAGATTTTGTCCTGGCTGGCCCCGCCCATCCCTCCCAGGAGTCCCCCGAGCAGCCTGTTTTGGATGCAGGTAAGTATAGGGCGCGCGTGGAGACTCAGGGAGGGTGAAAAACAGGCCTATTGGAAGTTCGGGAAGGCCGGAAACAGGCCCATTTCTGGCCTCCAGAGGGTCTCCAGAGCCTGGGGAGGACCTCATTCTCTGTCATCCCCTTTTTCTTTTGCCCTCAATCTTTCCCAGCATTAGACTCTTCTCCAGTAAGTCCTTCCTTCTCATTAGATGGCCAAAGTATTTGAGTTTCATCTTCAGGATCTGGCTTTTTAAAGAGCAGTCAGGGTGTCAGTGTTCCAGCCCTGACATATTGAAAGGAGAGGAGAAGCTTGAATTTTTGCCTACTTAATTCCTTTGAAGATTCTGTTTCCTCGGAGATGGGAGGAGGGGGGGGACATTCCTGTGTTCTGACAGAGATGGGATGAGGAACGTGGCTTGGAAGATAGCCAATGTGACGCAGAGAATTGGGGATCAGAAAGGGGGGCAAAGGTCAGTGCTGACTGTGAAAGAACCAGGGACGGGTCGCTATGCTCAATAAAGAGAAAATTTCCTCAAAGATCGGCAGTTTGGAAATTCATTTATTTTGAGATAGTATCGAAACCTGACACAGGGTTGATCTCCTCTAGGACTGACCAGTTTGATCGCCTTGCAGTCCAAGGGAGTCACGGGTTATAGATAAATAGACATTATCAATAAAGGAGAATATTTGTAGTTCAGAGTTGAAGTGAGGGGCTTTTGGTGCTCTCTGAGTTTTGTTGTATTCTTGTAGACATTTCTTGACCCAACTGGGTAGCATCATCAACACCATCAGTATTGACAAAATTACCATCAGTCAATTGCAACAGTCAGTTTTATTTGGAACAGCTTACATCCTGTGGACAATTTCTTTAATACCATCAAACAACATCTACCTACTCCCAGGTCCTGGGGAAAAAGTTGATAGATGGATATATATGCCATATCTAGTGTAAACATCTGGTTGACTGTATGACCAACCATGATAAATAAGCCTGCTTTTGAAAATCTATTCCACTTGTCATGCAACCGCGGGGTGAATGTGTTAGAAAGTGTGCAACATCTAAGACAAGATATATCAACTCTTTTTTTTTTTAGTTTGGGATTCAAGAAGATTGCTAAATTCAGTATTTTCAGAGAAAAGGATCACAATAATTTATTTATCTCTGTCTTGAATTCGCTGAACATCCCTATCCAATAGATGGCAGTAAGAGATCCAGTAATAGATTCCAAGAAATTGGCAAAACAACAGTTTCAAATATAAAGAACCTACAGATTCTCCAAAGAAACTACAGTGTTCCCTCTTCCACAAACATTTTTTTGGAAGAAAAAGCCACTTTGGATCTTAAAAAACAACTCATAAATGTTTGAAAGAAATATAACTAGGAGGTAAATTGCTTGAGGCATTTTTCCTCCTAGGACAAATGTTTGAGCAATTGACAGAAAGGAAGAATACCGTGGTTGTTCAGACATCCAGATATTTGAAGTGAATGGAACAAAAATGTGTTGTCATTTTGAGCTGGGAAAATCTTTTCAACCTGCCAGTCTAATTATCAAGAGGAGGATCACAGCATCATAAAATATTTGAGCTGGAAATGACTTTGGAAGGCATCAATTCCAAAACTCTGCTCACTTCAGGATCTTCAACAGAAGACTGCAGATATAGTGTTCTTGAAAACTGGTCATCCAAATTCTCCCAAAGTACCTCTGAGGGGAGGGGAGAGACAGAGACTATTCCATTGCCAAATATTTGTCCTAGTCTTTAATCCTACATTGCTATTTTTAACTCCTTATCATTTCCACTTCAGTTTCTGCCTTGAGAAAGTGTCTGTTCCATCCAGTGGTGGTATTCAGCCGGGTTTATCCGGTTCAAACGAACCGGTAGCAGCAGCTGCGGGAAGCTCCGCCCACCCACCAGGATGTCATCATGTCCTGTTTTTGTGAACCGGTAGTGAAGGTAAGTGAATACCACCCCTGGTTCCATCAGATCAGGACAGCACAACCTGAGGTGCGATGTGGCTCCCAGCACCCCATTTGCAACAACTTGAGTCTGCAATGCTCAAAATTACAGTTTTTGAAAGTATGATTTGGGGAGGGGAATCCTCAACAACAGAGGTCACTCCATCTCCAAAATGAGATGGAACCAAATTGTTCTAAAGTCTTGGCAGCATGATTTGCAGTGATTGGGGTTGAAGCGGACTGTTAAAGGTGAAATTGACAATATTTCTCTCTCGTTTCTTTTTCAAACACTTGAAGCCCTTGAAAAATGGACCAAAAGCAGAGGGGGCATCACTCAGATCTTCTCAGTTAAACAGGGGAGGAAGGCAGAGCCTTCAGCTTAGAAAAGTTGACTAAATCAGATTGGATCCTGTAATGTTATCCTGGAACATGTATATTTTCCTTCGTTTGCTTAATTGACACTACTGTTAATGCTTCCCTTCCCACAAATCTCCTGCAAACTTGGTTTGGCTGAGAGTTCCTGACTAGCCCAAAGAATAGAATAAAATAGAATAGAATAGAATAGAATAGAATAGAATAGAATAGAATAGAATAGAATAGAATAGAATAGAATAGAATAGAATAGAATTTTTTATTGGCCAAGTGTGATTGGATACACAAGGAATTTGTCTTGGTGCATACGCTCTCAGTGTACATAAAAGTAAAGATATGTTCATCAAGAATCATAAGGTACAACACTTAATGATCCAGTCTAGCATTTGAATCAGGATCTCTCCAACTTCAGCCTAGCATTTTAACTACTATAACAAACTGATTGTCAAAATGAAAAAAAAAATTTGATATAATGAACTACTAACAAAAGTGTAATAAGAAGCAATTGAGTCCATTCTGTTTTTTTGGAAAGTGAACTAGCTTTGATTGATGATATGACTATAGGACTAAATTCTCATATGCAATCTTATAGCAAAAGTCTTGCTGCCTGGCCTCTAGCTGAGTCACGAGGATTTCATTCCCTGCCATAGGTTGGCATCAGTGCCTTCAAACATGACAGAGGTTAATAATGCTTTAACCCATTCACAGTGATGATTTCCCCAGCCTTTCTGAGTTTACTAGTACCCTGTTTCCCCGAAAATAAGACCCAACCAGAAAATAGCATGATTTTTCAGGATGCTCGCAATATAAGCCCTACCCCAAAAATAAGCCCCAATTAAGATTGTCAACCAGACAGAAGCATTTAGTACTGTATTTTCCCAAAATAAGACCTAATCAGAAAATAAGCCATAATGCATCTTTTGGAGCAAACATTAATAAGACCCGGTCCTAGTTTTGGGAAAACATGGTATTTTTGAATTCCAAACAGAATAGATTAAAACAAACAAAAATACTTCTAAGTATTCCATATCCATAATCATTAGAAAACAAAGAACAAATAGACATTTTTTCATTCTTGATCCTTCTCTCATCAATTATTTTTGGCTAGTAAGCCAGTGTAGGTTTGTTCCAGAGACTAGAATGCAGAATTGGGGGGGAAAGAACAAGCAATTCTGAGGACTTATTTCCAGTTTTACTTCTTAAGTAACTGTTAAAATAATAAACATCAACTAGCAGCATGAAGAAAACTCCTTAATTGCACAACATATGGACAGATTTAACCATAATTTCAACTGGGAAACTGAGCATCCTAAATAAAGCAAAGTCCAAGAAGGTTAGAGAATTCCTGGAAGCCTAACACTCAGACAAATCAGCCATCAACAGGCATATGGTGATAAACAACATCTACATACCATTCAAAAGAGACAATCAAAAAGCTAAAAAGAGAAACAGAAAGACCAAAAAACACCTTCACCAGCAATCAACACTCAAATAAGCAGAGATTAACATCAAGGTTAACACTAGACCAACAACCAAGCTATGAACAACACCCCAACCAAGGAACTATCAAGTCAGACAAACAAACAGTAAACAACAGCCTAATTAAGGAACCACCAAGAACACCTCCACTAACAGGACAAGCCATGTGTATATAAACAGAGAGCAATTCATTCTCTTCTAGCACTGATGATGTTATCTAATTGGGTAATGAAATTCTGCAAGAAAGCAACCAAGCTCAAAGAGCTTGTTATACTTCTTTTTAACTTGTTTTGCCTCACAAATAGCTCTCTCTAGAAGGAGATCCATGTTCAGGCAGATAAAGAGGAGATCTATTCCTATTGCCTAAAATAAGAACAGAAAGAGATCCATTTTGAAAGTTTCAGCAAACATATTTGTTGCCAGCAACTTTAGCCCATCTTACCATGCTGGCAACAAATGTGTTTGCTGAGATTTTCGAAATGGATCTGTAGAAGCTTCTACTGAATGATCCCTGCAATGTTCCTACTGATGCACTATATAACACTTAAATAGACACATAGACTTGTTATGTACTTATTAATCTTGTTCCTAAAAAACAACAACAGGTGATTGTTTAAGTAAGCACAATGCACTGATTCACTTCTTGAAATTCTCTGTGCAAATAATTCGGAAAATATCTTTGTATAGAGCAAGGAAATGCAAAATGTAGTCCCTATCTGCAACTCTTCAAAGTAGGAGCAGCTTTGTGCAAGATTGTGCTATTCCCTTCAAGTGTCACAGACCGGTGTGACATTCCTGCTCCCACATGCTCTAAAGCACCTTTTCCAAATGATTTCCAAAATGCTGTGCAACCTCCAGAGACCCTCTTTCTCATTTCATGTAGATTACTTTCCCCAGTCTGCTGACCTTCAGATTTGCTTCGTATCACGTCTCAAAATTTCATTGACTATGCTGACTATGAATTTTTGGAGTAGAAGTCCTTGGGAATATTTCAGCAAGGCTGCAGAGGTGGTTAATTCTCATTTGTAGGAAGGAATGGCAAAACAAAAAGCTGAAATTTGAAACTGTAATATGAGATGGGGGGCACACTTAAATTCTTAAATTAAGAATTAAATTCTTTTAGCACTTAGTTCAGGAGATCCAGTATTAAAAAAAATGTGCCACTGGTAGAAATTTCCCCTACAGGATCACATGCTCTGAAGAAGAACACCTCTTCGTTATTTATAATTTTTACTGAAGTTTAAAAATACAAAAATAAAAAGTAATACAAACTAAGAAACGTAGAAGGTGAAGAAAGAAAAAGGGAAGAGGGGGAAAGGAAGAGAAGTATGCAAAAGATATAAAAGGATGTGTGTGTGTGTGTGAGAGAGAGAGAGAGAGAGAGAGACAGACTGACTGACTTCTCGCTTCATCAAGACAAGTGCAAACAATTTCAATAACTTATCACTTTCTCTAACATTTCAATCTAAAATCTTTTCATACCATATCTCATCTTTTATCTATTGGAAAAGAGCAAAGCTTCATCATTCAATCTTAATCAGCATAAGTCTATTAAGAGCTACCAGAAATGTGTGTGCGTAGGTGTGTATATATTTAATCTTATGTAAATATATTAACCTTAAACAAGTAAATCAATTTCAATTAATTTACTTTATCCAGGAACTAATCATTTTCTCTAAAAATAAAAAAAAAAACACTCTTTTTTCCCCCATAGCTTAATTCATATATATAAACAAATCTTTAAAGCCTCATCTTTCAACCAGGAAAAATCCATTAG
The DNA here is from genome assembly GCF_029215685.1 of Pituophis catenifer annectens. Classification (NCBI taxonomy): domain Eukaryota; kingdom Metazoa; phylum Chordata; class Lepidosauria; order Squamata; family Colubridae; genus Pituophis; species Pituophis catenifer. Next base: position 10,306,476 of record NW_027256886.1, on the reverse strand, counting down.
GAGCTATCAGAAATATTGAAATTTAATCTCATCAAACAACGTTCCCCAAATTAATTTCTTATCATTTCATCTTCATCTCCTTTCAGGAACTGCTTCGCAAATTTAACTTTCCTTCAATTTTAACATCACGGTTTATCGCTTTCCCTACCAATACAACAAAAATAAATGTTCCCATATTTTATCTGCAAACAAATATTTAAAACCTCACCCTTCAGTCGCGGATAAGAAAAACTAATTAAAAACTGCTAGAAAAGAAAGTTCATCATATTTATTTTAGTCTTGGTCAAATAAGCCAACTGTATAAATCTTAAAGACTTGATGTTTATTCTATTTAAGTAATGTCCCAGAAGATTATTTATTTTCATTTCCTCTTTTTTTATCTTTTCTCAGGAATGCCTTCTTAGGTATAACACATTTCTTTTGTAAATCCAAAATAAGAAAGTTCTCCAAGACACTCTTGAGTTGAAATCCACAGCTCTGAAAAATATTCATATAATTGGAAAAGAGCTGGATTAGTCTGACTATGCAGCTATATTCTTTGGAGACTATTCCAAAGAAAATACATGTTTTTTTTTAATTGCCCATTCCTACCCCTCTAGAACAGTGTTACTCAACCTTGAAAAATTTCAGATGTATGGACTTCAACTCCCAGAATTCCCTAGCCAGCATGACCATAGACTGAGGTATTCTCAGAGTTGAACCCCACATTTCAGAAAGTTGCCAAGGTTGAGAAACACTGCTCTAGAATGTGCTATTATCAGGATTTTATGTCTCTTTTGCCCCCCTGATAATGACTTGCAACATCCTTAAATCACAAATTTTTAGACGCAAAAGCGCACAGCTTCAATTAATCAACTGATTAATTGCCGCTTATAGGATTGTCATTTCATAAAAATGAAAGGCAGCCCTAAAAAACTCATCAACCTCACTGTTACTTTTATCTATATAATTGTTGTAAATTATATTACTACGATTTATACCCATGTGTCATACTTATGTGGTAAACAACCAATAAAATACAATAATAACTGTTAAGAAAGTTATATAGTGATAGCAGGAAATTTACTAAGTAAAATAAGACATCAAATAAAATTTACACCGCTATGAACAAATGATTTAGTGATTTAGTGATGCTGCTAAGAATCTTCTTCCTTTTGGTCCCATCAAAATTAATTGACCACAGCTGAACAGAAAAGGGCCCCGTTTTCCAATTTTATAGTATAGAAAGGTAATATGGAAAGAGGTAGGTCCTAAATAAAACAAGCATTATGAAAATTCTTCAGCAAAACTTTGAATTATGCCTCAATATAGATTGTGGAGAAATTGAAGGCATGCAGCAAAAAGTTTAATGTGATATTTTCTGCATGTACGGAGGAGGAGCCAAGGGGTGCTACAGGGTTCGATAATTTCTCTGCTCCTCAATATTTACATAAAGTTGCTAAGTGAGATTATCAGACACCGTGGGATGAATTATCATTATTATGCGGACTTACCATCTTTGGTACTAGATGTGATCGCACTACCCGAAACAGATCCAGTGTGCAATTTGAGGGTTCTTCTGGATTCATGACTCCTACTGGAAAAGTAGGTGGCAGTAATGGCCACAAGGGCCTTTGCACAACTTCCTCCTCCTATATTCCCCACAACAACCACCCTGTGAAGTGAGTTGGTCTGAGAGAGAGTGACCGATTCAAAGGTCACCCAGTTGGCTTTCATGGCTAAGGTGGGATTTGAACTCACAGTCTCCCACTTTCTACCCTGGAGCTTTAACCACTAGACAAACGATGGCTAACCTTTTCGGCACCAAGTGCCAAAAGCGCGCACATGCATTCACACACACCCATAATGCAATGCATGCACAACCCCCTCCCACATGCCCCGTGTGCATCCTGCCCCCGTGTGCGCCCACCCCCACATGTGCGCACAACACCCCCCACATGTGCGCACAACACCCCGCACATGCACGTGCAACCTCCACGCATGTGCTTATATCTCCCGTATGCACCCTGCCCCCCACAGATGCGTGACAGAGACCCAAAAACCAGCTGGCCAGCGGGAGGCACATGCGCGGCAGAGCTAAACTGAGGCGATGGCTCCAGTAGTGGTATTCACTTACCTTCACTACCGGTTCACAAATGAGAGCGTGTATGCCACCTCTGCACATGCGCAGAACCTTCTGCGTATCCACAGAGCGTAGATGATGATGTCCGGGCAGGTGGGCGGAGCCTCCAGCTGCCTCCACTACCAGTTCACTCAAACTGGGGAGAACCGGTAGAATCCCACTACTGGATGGTTTGCATGCCTGCAACGAGGGCTCTGCGTGCCACCATGCCATCACGGCACTAGACCAAATTGGCCCTCTGTTTTTCTTCTGAAATGTTGCTTATAAATTTGTCAGTTTTGTGCAGTTTTCTAGAATTGGATGGAAATGCCCAGCAAAATAAAAAGTGCAGTACGTTTTTTATAAAAAACTTGACAAGAAGGTTTATCTTTCAGCTGTTATGCCTGACACAAGTACATTGACTTCAGGAGCTCTATTGACTGGGGAGAGGGGGAAGGGGGAACAAAAACCATAAGCCACTGATCACACTGCCTGAAATCTTTTTTTTAAAAAAAAAAGTCACAGGCATCTTCGATCCAGCAGAAAAAAACCAATCTGCCTGATGATTGCCTTTTACAGACTTTTACTGCATATCCCAAAGAAAACAGATCATTTTCACTCTATGCCAAGAAGTGAAAAAGGATCTGCCACTCTTATTTGATTTACGGGTGATTGCAAGCCCAGTACTTTTCCATAGAAATATTATTTATGAAGCATCTTGGAGAGAAAAGGGAAGTTGAGACTGTCAAATAATACATGATTTTTTAAAGTAGAGATTTTCCATCTTTTTTCCCCTTCCTATTCACTTAGCTATCTTATCCTGAAAGAGAACAGGGTATGTATCTATGTGTGTATCTACTATATGTGTCAGGCATACAAAGACCAGGTCCACACATGAAAGACCAATTAAACTGATTTATTGCTAACAACAGCTATGCATAGGAATCTGCTCAATTAAAGTTAATACCTGCTCATAGGTAGATAAGAGTCAACTGAATTCAAGGGAAGATTGAACTTAGTCTGCTTGTGGCTATGTAGGGATTCTAGGATGATCCCTCTTTTAATTCCACCACCAGGTTGTGCCAATCCTTCTCTTACACTATGTTAATTTTTAGTTTTTGAAATGCCTTGATTATAATTTCTTTTATCTACTGGTACTGGGATTCCAGTTCTGTGTCTAGAGATGGGTGTAGACAGAATAAGATATTTGGATTTTATTAAGGGATAGAATATAGGAATCTGTCTACTTGTCCATCTGGATCAGTACTGGGCTGAGAGAGAGTGACTGGTCCAAGGTTACCCAGCTGGCTTTCATGGTTAAGGAGGGATTTGAATCTGATTTCAGAGTCTTCTCATTTCCCTGGCTATTGGCCAATGGCCATTCTTCCTGTGGTTCAGAGAGATAATGGTTCAAATCACTGAAAGGGCAGCAGCTCGAGGAAGGATGTTTCCTACATTGAATAGCAATAGATTTCTGGAGACATCAGATTTAACAGATTAACAGAGTTGGAAGGGACCTTGTAGTCTTCTAGTCCAACCCCCTGTCCAAGCAGGAGACACTACACCATTTCTGACAAATGGCAGTCTAATCTCTTCTTCAAAATTTCCAGTGATGAAGCTCCCACAACTTTTGAAGGCAAGATGTTCCATTGGTTAATTGTTCTCACTGTCAGAAAATTTCTCCTTATTTCTAGGTTGAATCTCTCCTTGATCAGTTTCCATCCATTATTCCTTGTCTGGCCTTCAGGTGCTTTGGAAAATAGCTTGACCCCCTCCTCTCTATGGCAGCCCCTCAAATATTGGGACACTGCTACCATGTCTCCCCTGGTCCTTCTCTTCACTAGACTAGCCATGCCTAGTACTTGCAACCGTTCATGTTATATTTTAGCCTCCAGTCCCTCATCATCTTGGTTGCTCTTCTCTGCATTCTTTCTAGAGTCTCAACATCTTTTTTGATGTTGTAGTGTGGTGACCACAATTGGATGAGGTATTCTAGGTGTGGTCTTACTAAGGCTTTATAGAGTGGTATTAGTACCTCACGTGATCTTGATGTATCCCTCTGTTAATACAATATTGAACCTGGGACCTTCAGCTTGGAAAGAGTAGCTTTCTATGTATTAACTGCTTTTTCTTGAAATCACATTTGCCATCTACCTCAATTCTAGGGACAGTTATGAGCTGCATTTAATACCGAGACAGGGAAAATGATCACTCCAAATGATGAGACGAAGACTCATAATCAGTGGGGCTTAATTAAGATTTCTTGCTTTTTTTGAGCTTAGACTGTTTTTAGTCCACCCATTAGACTGCTATTCTGCACTCTAGTTCTTTTCTATGACTCCTATTTTGAAATCATTATCTCTGATTTTTTTGAAAGAGACAATTCTGAAGATGCAAAAAAGAAAAGATAGTGGATCCTGTGGCATGCTGGATCCACAAACTACCCATGCCCTCTCCAGAAAGTCAATCCCGAATTCTCGAACCTAAATCTGTGTTGTTGAAATTGACAGAGGGAGAGACCAACATTTTATCTCTCACATATCCAGGTGCTTTGTGGTGACTCATGTTAGTTTTCCCTCTTACAGCTGTTAAATAATTGCCACTCCACTGCAAAAGATCGTTTTGCGAGTATGCCAAGATTTTAAATGGAATTGGTTCTAGGAATAGGTCATTCTTCATGTCAGATCTATACACTGATGGGGAGACATAATCAACACCCACAACTCCAAGCTGATTGTACCCTTCAATGAGACTGCAGATGGCTCCTCTTTCCCTCAACTTCTCCTATCCCTCTCATATGTTACATAATTCTGAGAAGGAAGCCACCAAAGAACATTTTTATTTCATTATCTTCCTAATCGTTTGATAATCTTGAGCAAATTTTGCATTTTTCTTACTTTTCACATTCATCTGATCTTTAATTGGAAATTAAGCCACTGTTGTGGCCCACCAGCTGCCAGCGGAGCTGGTAGCAGACTTGGACGATGAGGAGGTTGGGGAGGAACTTGGGCCAGCCCTTGAGTCTGGAGAAGGCTCTGATGGATGCTCTGCATTGGATGCAGAGATAGAGCCAGAGTCATCCAACATTTCCCAGCCACTGGAGAGGCAGCTGTTGTTGGAGGCTGGAGATAAGTGAGGAGGAAGAACAGCTGGGGCCTGTTCCAGATGCACATATGCGCAGAGCTGTTAGGAGAGGAGGACAACTGAGGATAAGGAGTTAACTTGGGAAGTAAGGCACACATGGATGCTGAATGGCCCCTCCCTGGCTGGGGAATAAATAGAAGGAAAGGGGAGTGGTGGACGTAGGAGACAAGAGTTCAGATTTCTGAAGATTTGGCTCATCGGGTGGGAGCCCACAGCCTGGCAATTATCGCAAGGAACTGATATGATCTGTTACTGCGGTTAACTCCTTGAAGGACTATTGCCTGGACTTTTCGGTGTGTGAATGCCATTAATTCACAGGAGATAAATAAAGAGGGGTTTTTCGGGACAAGGAATCTGTTTCTTGTTACTGCTAAGGCTGGGTCAGAACAGCCACCAGAGGATAAGTCCAAAAGCTATGGAGGAAACATCTACATGTCTTGATGCCAATTTTCTCTATATATTTTATTCAAATTGTGGGATGTTATCTTTGCATGTATATGTAGTCCTCGACTTACAACAGTTTGTTTATTGACCATTCAAAGTTACAATGGCACTGAAAAAAGTGACTTATGACCATTTTTCAGACTTATGACCGTATGACAGCATCCCCATGGTCGCATGATCAAAATTCAGACACTTGGTAACTGACTCATATTTATGATGGTTGCAGTGTCCCGGGATCATGGGATCACCTTTGTGACCTTCTGACAAGAAGAATCAACGGGGAAGCCAGATTCACTTAACAACCATGTTGCTAATTTAACAGCTGCAGTGATTCACTTAACAATTGTGGCAAGAAAAGTCGAGACAAGACTCACTTGTCTCGCTTAGCAACAGAAGTGATGGGCTCAATTGTGGTTGTAAGTCAAGGACTACCTCTATCTCTTGGTAAAATTCACAGTTCAGAATTGAATGGGGTTGCAGCATAGATTTTATGCGGTGTAAATGTACTTGACTTTTTTTAAGCACAAAGGATGGATACTTCAAGCTATTTCAGTTCTGAGTGGGTTTTGTAAATTGCTGCTCAATGAATAAAGCTATTTTTAAAAAAAAATTGATTTATATGCCGCCCTTCTCTGGAGACTCAGGGCGGCTTACAATGCATTAAGCAATAGCCTTCATCCTTTTGTATATTTATACAAAGTCAGCTTATTGTCCCCACAACTGGGTCCTCAATTTACCTACCTTAGAAAGGATGGAAGGCTGAGTCAACCTTGGGCCTTGGCGAGATTCGAACCTGCAGTAATTGCAGGCAGCTGGTCTTAATAACCAGCTTAATAACAGGGTGCCTTAGATCACAGGCTCTTGTGGATCTACCAAATTAAGGACATGCCAAACTAAAGCAGACCTAAAGCAGACATTTAGGTCCAATCTCCAGAATATCTTTAAAATGATGAAAAGATTAGGGCTGTAGAAAACTCTAAAAGTGTGAAGACATTGTGGTCAAACCAGTCCATCAAAATAGATTTATGAATCCAACAGAGACCCACTCTGAGCCTTCATTGCTTTCTAGGAGCCCTTGGCCAATTTGACAGCTTTTCTTCTGCATCTGGCATTGTTGCAAATATTATACCCAATTGCAACTTCAATTTCATTCATAGAAAATGCTGGAGGGGCCTGGGAGTTCTTTTGAGCTGTCTGAGATCGATATGAGCTTTTTTGATGTTTTTGATGTTAGGTGTCCATTTTAAGTCTTGAGATATGATAGAACCTAGAGCAAAGCTTCCATAAGTTGAAGCCTTTTAGACTGCAAGTAGGGAGGCAGCGAATAATCTTCACAATATAGCTTTGAAAGGGTTCTCCATAAGAACCTTTGTCAGAGAGAATCATGACTCTTTGAAGCCCTACTTTCTCTGGTTAGATTCTTTGTGGACAACTCCTTATTAATTATTCATTATCCCTCTCATAATTTGTAACTTTAGAACTTTTTGTAAATTTCCCTCAGGCCAGTGATTTCTGGCCATTGGTTGACTGAATTTCAACAACTCCCAGAGAGCCTCTCTAAGCTAGACAAAAACAGGGTTAGAGGTTATTGAAGATTTTTTTGATGCAAATTACCCACTTCTGCTACATCTTCGGTCCCATACCTTGCTGAAGCAAAAGAGACGTACTTGAAAATGCCAATGAATAAGTAAAATTCTTCTCAGAGAAGTGAAGAGCACCTCTCTCTTTGGTCCTTTCAGCTGAAGAAGGGCAAGGTGTCATGTGCAGCACAGACAGAGATGTTACATTTGCTATTTTGAACCTTCTTCGTTTGCTTCCTTACTTATTCAGAGGGAGGAGAAGAGGTTTCTCTGCCATCCACTTTTATCATGGGAAGAGCTTCTGTCAGAGCTGTGCAAAGCACTGAAAAAGAGATGATCCGCAAAGTGTGCTGGGGTGAGCGATGCCCCCCTTGGTGAAGCATGAAAGCTGCTGCCTATAAGGCTGCTATAATAGCTTTCTCCAGCTGTCTACCAGTATGGGTGCCTTAAAAGTAGCTTCTTTTCGCTCAGCAGAAGTGTCATCTAAGTACACACATGCAGAAAACCGGAGAAAGTCATGCTGACTGGATGACGCTATTTTAACTTTTCAAGGAGGACTGTTTGCTTGCAGCCATCTGCTTTGTGAAGCATCCCTTTTCAAATGTTTCCTTCGGTCCTGGTTTCTCTACCAGCTTCAGATTCTGGTAGAGAATCAAACTTGGAAAATAGGAGAATCTTCCTGTGTAGGATAATCAGGATGGAAAACAGACACATATATTCATGGGTATAATAGGACTACCGTTCCTGAAAGCACCAAAGGAAATCCACCATGAAGGAGATTGTTGTTTTTGTCTGGAGAGCTCATGTTTCCAGGACGAGTTGCTAATGTCAGCTGTAAGATGCATTTTAAATTTAAGTCTCAGGAGGAAAAGAATATTGGCATGAGTTATTGACCTATGGAGACAGCTGTCACACAGATGAACTGAATGTACGGACCAGACTTCGTCCATGCAGTGAGGTTTCTGAAGCTTGGACCACAAGATTTCCAATTCATGCATTGCTTCAAGGATAATAGCTACAATCTCAAATCAGAGATAATTTATTGAATAGAATAGAATAGAATTCTTTATTGGCCAAGTGTGATTGGACACACAAAGAATTTGTCTTAGTGCATATGCTCTCAGTATACATAAAAGAAAAGATACGTTCATCAAGAATCATAAGGTACAGCACTTAATGATAGTCATAGGGTACAAATTAGCAATCAGGAAACAATATCAATATAAATCGTAAGGATACAAGCAACAAAATTACAGTCATACAGTCATAAGTGGAAGGAGATGGGTGGTGGGAACGATGAGAAGATTAATAGTAATGCAGACTTAGTAACTAGTTGGACAGTGTTGAGGGAATTATTTGTTTAGCAGAGTGATGGTGTTTGGGAAAAAAACTGTTCTTGTGTCTAGTTGTTCTGGTGTGCAGTGCTCTATAGCGTTGCTTTGAGGGTAGGAGTTGAAACAGTTTATGTCCAGGATGTGAGGGGTCTGTAAATATTTTCACAGCCCTCTTTTTGACTCGTGCAGTATACAGGTCCTCAATGGAAGGCAGATTGTTTTTTCTGCAGTTCTAATTATCCTCTGAAGTCTGTGTCTGTCTTGTTGGGTTGCAGAGCAAACCAGACAGTTATAGAGGTGCAGATGACAGACTCAACAATTCCTCTGTAGAACTGTATCAGCATTGTATTGGGAGGAAGCTTAAAGGTGCGTCAAGGATAGAGGTGATATTTGTCTTAAATGGTCTTGAATATCGGACAGTTTAATTTACCAGTTATGAAAGGCTCATGGATCTAGCCATCCTCATGTTAATCTTGGATAATTTCTAGGAGCGTGCAGTCCTGCTTGAATCTTAACTCAGTATGTATATTAATTTGAATTGATTTGGAAAATCAAGTCAGTTCAATGTGACACTTCAGGTCAAAATGTCAGATTGGTCAATTTAATGCAGTTTCCTAAAATGAATTGAGAAGCCTTTCCAAATCTGATTTGAAAGAATCCAGTTTGATGTGCTGAAAAGCTAATTTAATTTGGCAATTCTGTTAAATCAGTTTCAGATCAAAGCTTTATAGAGACCTAAGTTACACTGTTTTCATTCATTATCTGTCTGACTCAACTGATCAAGCTTAGAAGTCAAAGCACAGGAGCAATTAAATTCAAATAACTGGACAAAAATGAGCGTTTTCAATGCTGGACCCTCATTGCTGGCACATTAAAAGCAGGAGTGGTACCACCTTGGACGTTTGTGTTTTCCAGAATCACTGGATGCTCATTTTATGACCAGATGACATAGGACAACCTAACCTGTGATGAAAGTTAATGCTTTTCTCTTACTCTTTGCTCCAAATACCTGATATACAAAGCGAGATACTCTTATAAATAGGTGTTCTACTTAGCTTCATGGATGTTATCAGCACACCCAAAAGCCAAAATTGCACATCTTTCACATGCTCTTCTGGCATATATACAGTAGTCAGATGAGCTTATGAAAACATTATTGGAAAAGGGGTCCCAAATTCAGAAGCAGAAAAGCTTCTGCTTTTGCAGAATCAAATGAGCAGACACAGCCAGTGTCTGCCAGTGCCCCTCAAAAGCTGTTGCATATACAATACAAACATCTGCTAAGAGACATTTTAAGATGCCTGATTAATAAAACTATGGAACACATAAGAGTATAATTATATTAGCCCTATTTAATTAATTAATTAATTAAATTTAATAGAATGACTCATAAAATTAAATCCTATTAAATCAAACTCAGGTTCTATTCTTGTTCCACCCACTGAATCATCCTATCTCCATGTACTTTTCAAGAGTGGTTCTGGCATCACACTCTAAGAGTTACTGCAGTGTTGTGAACTCTGTTTTACAAGTTTGCCTGTGTAGACTAGGTTCCTGGGGGATAACAGGAATCCTGTGATGCCTCTCTTTCTTTCTCTTTCTCTTTCTCTTTCTCTTTCTCTTTCTCTTTCTCTTTCTCTTTCTCTGGCCACTGTAGGAAACCCTGGGAGACAGCCTTGAGAGAGATATGTCTGGAATGTGCTTCTGTTTTTGGCTGCCGTGCTGCTTCATCGGTTTCCCATCCCCCTTGCCTATGGCAACTCGAGAGCAGGCCAGGAATGCTTTGCAAGTTGATAGTAGGTGCATTCCTGTAATAATGTTCACACCTGTTATATTTCAGAGACCATATGGACATTTGCATGCACTTGGATTGCCAGCCATTCTGATAAAATGTAGACCGGACAGCTCCTGAGTTTAGCATAATCTGTTTTATACTACAAGGCACTGCTTTTCAACATTGGCAACTGTGAGAAGTATGGACTTCCATTTCCAAGATGGGTGAATGTGGAATTCTGGGAGTTGAAGTCCACCCATCTCAAAGTTCCTAAGGCTGAGAAACACTGGTGTAAACTATAGGAGTCTTGAAAGGCTGAATTTTTGTGATTCAAAGGAACATCTGTAAACTGCAGTAATGAGCTTCTTCCTCTTAATAAGGTAGTTTAACAGTTAGCAACTCTAACAGAATAACAGAGTTGGAAGGGACCTTGGAGATCTTCCAGTTCAACCCTCTGCTCAAGCAGGAAACCCTATATTATTTCAGATGAATGGTTGCTCAATTTCTTCTTAAAAACCTTGAGTTTTGGAGCACCCACAACAGTGGTGGGTTCCTCCCGGTTCAGCCCGGTTCTGCCGAGCCAGTAGCAGTGACGATATGATGTCACCAAATCGGTTCTGCCCCCCCCGCCCCCTCATCCCCCCACCACCCCGCGTTATTCTTACCTTTTATTTGTTCCCACCCCCAATCTATTGCTGCCTCCTGAGTCCCAGCTGATGGGCTATAAGGAAAAACTGTTTAAACTCTTGCCATGGGGCTTCAAAGGGCCGCCCTCAGCTGATCAGTGGTAAAAGGCAGTTTTTTTTTTTTTTTTTTTTTAATTTGATTTATGGTAGACCGGTGCCTCCAACAACAAATGAGTAAACTGATGCCTGCAAAAATAAATGGGTAGGCCAGTGCCTGCAAAAATACATCAGTAGACCGGTGCCTGCAAAAATAAATGGATAGACCAGTGCCTGCAAAAATAAATGGGTAGACCAGTGCCTGCAAAAATAAATGGGTAGACCAGTGCCTGCAAAAATAAATGGGTCGACCGGTGCCTGCAAAAATAAATGGATAGTAAAAGGCGAAAGATTTATACGATCTGAAGAGAAACCAGAGTGGGAACTATATCAAAAGGCGGCAAAAATAATCTGGATTAAGGAGTGGATCAAGTTACAAGATAGGAGAACCCTGACCTTGGAAGGACATGACCTTCTAGAAGGATGGCACTCCTACCTTTGGGATATAAAGAATAAGAAAAAATCCTATTTTCATAAACATAAAATTAGGGAGACCCTTATTCACACGTGGGTCGAAATTAGACAGAAGATCTATACGAAAGTACCCAACTGGCTTTCCATCATGGAAGCGTTGGCGGCACCAAACAGGAGAGATGAGTACAAATGGGGTACATACAAGGATATCCTCGATGAAGAAGGGAAACTTAAATCACTGGACCTATTGAGAGATCAGGGCCTAAACTTGGATTGGTGGAACTATTTTCAGATCAACTCAAGATTCCAAAAAGACAGAGACAATTTTGGTATAGCAGCGAAATTTGGGAACTTTGACAAAATTATTTGGGGAACAGATAAGAAAATGTTATCAAAAATCTATAACTTTCTATTAGATGAAGAAAAGGGCAGAGTCCATAGCAAGAAATCAACTGAACATCTGGGAAAAAAATTTAGGACATAGACTAAATTTTAATGATTGGGAGATAGCTTGGAATAGAAACTACAAAATAACTAAATCGACAACGTTTAGGGAAAATCATTACAAATTGTTACACAGATGGTATCTAGCCCCAGCGAGGCTAGCCAAGATGTTTCCAAATCTCTCCCCCATATGTTGGAAATGTGGAAAAACGGTCGGTACCTTCTACCACCTATGGTGGACCTGCCCTGAGACCAAAAAGTTCTGGTCCAAAATCCGACATTGGCTCTGTGAAATAACAGCACAGGAGGTAGACCTAGCCCCAGAGCTTTTCCTCCTAGGCATAACCGAAGAAGGCTTCAACAACAATAAAACCCAACTGATAATCCAGATTATAACTGCGGCTAGATTAGCTTTCGCAAAATGCTGGAAAAACAAACTTATGCCCTCAGAAGAAACTCTAATAAATAAGATCCTAGAGTGCGCAGAAATGGCGAAACTGACAAGTGAGTTAAAAAACGAGGACAACTCAAAATATTATGACGTATGGGGTATTTGGTACCACTGGTTGAACAATAAGACGAAAACATGACCTTAGAATTTGACTTGGCATATGTATTATAGTTGTATTGTATAAAATAATGTAGAGTTAAGGATGAAGTCTTTTTTTTTTTAACTTTTGTTTCACAATATTGTATAAACACTGCACCTCCGAAAGGAGAGATAGATTGTATACTTTCTTTTTTGTTTTGGAAAACTCAATAAAGTATTTAAAAAAAAAAATGGATAGACCAGTACAGCTCTACAAGCAATTAAAAGCCTGGTAGACCAGTACCTCTGCTAAATCCTAAAGAATTGTCACATGACCATCAAGCCACACCCACAAAATAAGCCACGCCCACAGAACTGGTAGTAAAAAAATTTAGAACCCACCCCTGACCAACAACCTCTTGAGGCAAAGTGTCCCACTGATTAACTGTTCTAATTGTCAAGAAATTTCTCCTTAGTTCTAGGTTGCTTTTCTCCTTGAATAGCTTCCATCCATTGTTTCTTTTCCTGCCTTCAAATGCTTTGGAGAATACCTTGACTCCCTTTTCTTTGTGGCAGCCCCTGAGATATTGGAACGCTGCTATCATATCATTCCTACTCCTTTTCATTAAACTAGACATATGCAATTCATGCAACCATTCTCCGTATGTTTTATCTTCCAGTCCCCTAATCATCTTTGCTCAAAATCTTTCAGAAATTCCAAATAAAAGTCCAAGGAATTAATGTGAATCTCAATAATTAGGTGGCCAGAGAAATATTTCTTGACTTGCCAGTTTGGGATTCTGGAATATCATAGCCTCAACACATCTGGAGGGCAACAGATTTTTTGAATAGGAGCAATTTCATTTGCAGGCGATGTCAGAGAAGATCATGTTCATTGATCATTCTGTCATTCAAAAAAATGGTATTTCCAACACAAATATAGGGAGCTGATTTTTGTTGTTGTTGTCTTATTAGGTAGAATTTGGGGAAAAAACTAAGGAAGAAAAATAGAGGAGAACCATTTTTGGGTTTCATAAAGATGTACCAGAAGCTGTAACTTTACATCTGATCACCATTTATCAAACCTAAACAAGATGAGTTGCTAAGCAATAACACAATACATCATAGCATCTTAAGTCAGAGAGATGGCTTAGCAGTTTAAGAAGATGGATTGGAAAAACGCCCACACTTGCTAAGCCATTGATCCCAATTCCCTGTAGCACTGATTTGATCTTCTTAACTGAGCTCAATGAGCTTTGGTTGAGTGGGAGATTTCCAAAGAAGGCTATCTTAATTGTCCTTTTGTCAAACAAAACAACAACCAAAATTAAGGTGGTATTTCTCATAACCAAGCTCCATCTTTTGTTTTTTTTTATTTGATTTATATGCCGCCCTTCTCCGGAGACTCAGGATGGCTTACAGTGCGTTAAGCAATAGCCTTCATACTTTTGTATATTTATACAAAGTCAGCTTATTGCCCCCACAAACTGGGTCCTCAATTTACCTACCTTAGAAAGGATGGAAGGCTGAGTCAACCTTGAGCCTGGCGAGATTCGATCTTACTTTAATTGCAGACAGCTGGTGTTAAATTACAGTGCTTCTGTCTGTTGAGCTAAACCATGCCCTTGTCCATTATTTCCTTCCTTGTGGTCTTAGAAATCTTTATGTCAGGGTTCCAAGTAATGAGCCCAATAGAATCAAAACTCCAAGGTGGGCAAGTTCCTTAAAGAACAAATTTATTAGGCACACCATATTGGCATGTCTGGGGAAACCTGACTCTGAGCGCCCCTCGGGTTTCTCCTTAATTCAAAGTAGGTAACGTCATCGGTGCTAGTTTAATCTAGCACTGATGAGGTTACCTCATTGGGTAATGAAACGTCTACAAGAAAACAACCAAGCTCAGAGAGCACCAAAGACCTTTCATTTCAATACTTAGCTACATCCATTGCATAAAGAAAAACAAGAGAGCAGTGGAGAAAACAGATTTGTGGGGGGGAAAGCAATGGTTACTCCCCCAGGCAGAACAAAGAAAGAAAGGAACTAAAAGAATAGTCTTTGGGGTCAAATGAAAACATGGCAGTATCCTTTTGAAAAGTCAGATCTGTGGACCCAACACTTGGAAAGCCTTATCTAATTTATGAACCAAGTACAATTCCCAAGATTGGCCTAACAATCTTTAAGGAGAACTTCACATTTCATGCTATTGAGGCATTCTAAAATTAGTACACTTGCACCAGGATGGTCAAGCAAGGAAGAAATGATGGGACAGCAAATTTCTTACCTGGGAGGTACTCTCCATCTCATACCCAAATTGGAATTCATCTGAATTTTTTTCATGCCGTAATCTCATCCAGGGAGATTTGAGAACCTGCAGGGCTGCCCTGCGTGAAACAAATTGCTCTGCAGAATTGTGGATGAAGTTAAAACAGCTGGTATAAAGCTTCAAGATTGGCTTTGAAAGGATGCCTATTAATGAGCTGTGGTTTTTAAAGGACCTATAGATAGCAGTATGGTATGGAATCATGCAATGACCACATTTCATGGTGGGGAGAGAGAACTTTGAATTCAGCCAATTGGGAATCAACTGAGATTCCAGGTCATACTGATATTGTAGAGATCTATTGCTTTCCTGGCTTCCCATCCATCAACGAAGTCTGAAAGGAAGACTTCTGGAAGGCTCAACTCCCCTTGGACTAATTAGTAAGTGTGAACAACCAAGAAGTAAAAGGATGCACAATAGACAATAAAATCAACAGCAGTAGCACCCTCTACTGCTTCTAACAATCAATTACGCTCAGAAACACCCCACTGAGAAATTTAAAATATGTTCAAACCTCTTGAGAATAAAGTAGTAGAAGCTTCTTTTTCAGGAAAAGCCTTGCTCTGTATTAAAAATTGAATTCTTACTAAAAAAAATAGCAGACTCAGTTTAAAGTTTTCCTTTCTGATGTCCTTTCCTTTCAAAGGCATGCTAGGGTCACCTCCTTTAGAATTCCCAGGGCTTCCTGCAAATTGTGATCCCAAACAATTTGAAATCACAAGTTAGCAACAGTTAGGAAGCTCAGTGTATAAGTTAAAAGAAAAACACACTTCCCTATTCGGCTATATACAGTATGAAAAAGTTCCTAGCTAGGAACCTGATTTGTGGCAAGATGTCGGATTTATATATGTGGTTTGTCCTGCAAACTGGCTAGGAAACTCTGGGAATTGAACTTCACACATCTTAAAGTTGCCAAAATTGAGAAACACTGGGTCAGACTGATATTTGCAGATTAGCAATTAGCCATATTTGATCATGTAGCAAAGATCCAGGAAACGAGTCCTTTCTGCCATAGCTCCTGCCCATTGGGGCATCATTACCCCTTCCAGGTGAGACCCTTACCCACCCTCCTGAACTTCCATAAGGGCCTGAAGACCTGCTCTACCAGTTGGCCTGGGGCCTTAACAGGCATGCACCACTCTGGAGGTTGCTAATAGATTAAGAGAAGACCCCACCTATGTACTTCATGCTCCCTTCTCCCCATCTTTTAATTATGTTATTGCTATTTTTAAAAATTGTTTTTAATGTTTGTAGGCTGCCAAGAGTCAATCCTAGATGAGATGGGTGGCACATGGAAGGAAGGAAGGAAGGAAGGAAGGAAGGAAGGAAGGAAGGAAGGAAGGAAGGAAGGAAGGAAGGAAGGAAGGAAGGAAGGAAGAGAAAAGGAAGAGCAGCAATGTGGATGGACTGAGTTATAGTGGGGATGAATGCACTACTGGAAAATCTGAAAGACCAGGTTAGGGACAGATTATCATGGAGAAAATCTATGTAGTTGACACCAACTTGATGGTACATAATTAATCCCCTTCCCCAACTGAGAAAATTTCTAAATCTATAGGCATTCAATCAATGTGTATAGGATGCAATGGTGGGTTGCTACTGGTTTGTCCCAGTTCAGACGAACTGGTAGCAGCAGCAGTGGGAGGCTCCGCCCACCCACCTGGACATCATCAAATACACTCTACGCATGTGAACTGGTAGCAAAGGTAAGTGAAACCCACCACTGGTAGGATGGAACATAAATTGCTCTCCAGCAAAAATTGAATTTCAAGTTGGAAATGAAAAGCAGGAGTACATGGGTTCCAGACTTGCCTGGAGTGTGAAGATATCTGGTGACGGCAAGGGCAGTTAACTTCTGAAGATTGATTGATTGATTGATTGATTTTATTTGTCAACAAGTATAAGACATGGACACATGAAAAAAAAATGGCACAAATAAAAAGAAATAAATAGGCAAAACATAGCCATAAACACATAGAATGATTACATATAAATAGGGACAATAGGACAGGGATGGTAGGCACGCTGGTGATCTTATGCATGCCCCCTTAGGGACCTCTTAAGAAACATGAAAGGTCCATGGTAGACAGTTTAAGGTAAAAGGTATGTGGATTAGAGAGACTAACAATAGGATCAGGTAGAGTATTCCAGACATTTACTACTCTATTGCAGAAGTCTTATTTCCTACAATCAAGAGTAGAGCGATTTACATTGGGTTTGAATCTATTGATAGCCCTTGTGTTATTACGGTTGAAATTAAAGTATTCATTTACAGGTAGAACGTTTTGGTAAATAATCTTATGAACTAAGCAAGATGTTGCCAAGAAAACTTCATGGAGTTGTCCAGGCAGTGTCCAAGGGTCAGCACACACACACATACAACACCGGTAATGATATTTTCTTGTTGGGTATGCACCTCATCTGCTGTCACTTGTAGGAACACAGAAACACAATTAGAACAGGATACCGAAACAATAGGCTTCGCGAGGCGGTCATCTTGGAAGAGGCAGGATGAGCAAAGCACACCCGCCGGACTGAAGAAGTTTATGGACAAGAAGCAATCATTAAAACTAAATGGAGGTCGGCATGTTCAAGGCATTTTAAGAGGTTTTGATCCATTCATGAATTTGGTGATAGATGAGTGTATGGAAATGGCACCTGGTGGACAACAGAACAACATAAGGATGATGGTTATCCATTATGCTACCAGTAGAAGCCCTGGAACGATTATAAAAAAATGAAGTACTGGCTCTTAACTACAGTGTGGGCAAATTTTATTATTGTTGGTTCTAAAGAATCATTCCATGTTTACATTTAAAAAAAAAAATTCTTAAAAGTTTTTTTTTTAAAAGAAGGATACTGAAGCAATAGAAAATGCAATTATGATTTTTTTAAAAAAACATTCCAATCCCAAGTCAGTTAAACATCTTGATTCTTACAAAACCAATTAATAGTGCTTCTCAGAAGTAGAAATCCAGCACTGTGTGTTTAGGATTGCAAACCAAATTCTACTGGATGTACAGTTATGCTCTTTTGCTTACTCTGTATAATCTCGGCATAAAATGAGTGTTTGAAGTGGGATAAAAAATGTTATTGCTCAGGCAATTAGAGCAAATAATAAACCTTGTTCAAGAGCTAAGGGAGAATCATTAAAACCCTTGATTTTCAAGATGACTTTCCAAGTCATGGGTAATAATTGCACCTTATATTTAATACAGCTCATTGGATCTAGTTTGTGAACAAAAAAAGAGCAAGCTTTGCATTTCCAATGGGAATTAAACATTGTTCTAGTATTTAAATGTGCATCAGTGACTTATCTTAAATAAGAAAGATGGAGGAGGGGAGGTAGTTTATGAAGAGGCTAGCAGATCAGCTGTGTCTTTTTCAGGTGAAGATAACTTCAGCCAGTCAATGAGGTATGGTGGGTTGTGCTATTGCAATGTACCATTTGTGGAGCTAGGTCTAGAAATATTCTTTGGTTGAAATAAAATCAGACCCAGGTCCACATACCATATTTTTTGGATTATAAGACACTCCGGACTATAAAACACACCTATCTTTTTGGGGGAGGAAAACAAGAAAAAAAAATCTGCCTCTGCCTCCCAGCAATTTGCCTCCTTGCAGCAAACGCCCGTTTCAGCTTCAGCTTCAGCACAGCCTGATTAGCACAAGCAGCTGATTGTCGGTTGGATCAGCCTCCTGAAGTTCACCTGTTTCAGGCTGCAGGGATTGCCATAGCCTATTGCTGCCTCTGCATGCCCCATTTTCCGGGGAGCGGGGGTGGCGGGTGGGCAGGGCTTCATTCAGTGTATAAGATGCACCCAAATTTTCACCCTCTTTTGGGGGGGGGAAGTGTGTCTTTATACTCTGAAAAATATGGTACGTCGCTGCCTAACATAATGTTCCCAATGCTGGCAAAAGACATGCGGACTTCAACTTCCATACTGGCTGGGGAATTCTGGGGGTTGAAGTCCACACATCTTAAAGCTGTCAAATTTGAGAACCCCTGGCCTGAGAAACTAACCAAAGACTCCCACAGCTCAGCTAATAATCTATTTTTCTTGGTGCTTCATTTTATGCTTTATAATTACAGGCAGTCCATTTGTTTAGTGGTCATTCGAAGTTACAATGGCACTGAAAAAAGGTGACTTATGACTAGTCCTCACTCTTAGGAGACCTCTGCAGCATCTCCATGGTCATATAATCAAAATTCGGGTGCTTGGCAATTGGCATGTATTTATGACAGTGTCCCTTGAAGGTGACATTTGAGCAAGATGGTTATTCCTTCATCTCCCAGTGCTCAAAATCCATTGGAGACTACTGTCTTGCAGTCTCCTTGTGAGGACCATCTGTCTGAAGTGCTTATGGGTGAGCTCGCATCCTTTTTTTGGTCCAGAGAGGTTCAAAGAGACCATCTTCTCACTTTTTGCAGAGCTGTTTTTCCGGCTGCCATGTCTTTCTCTGGAAGTTCCAATAGTAATAATTTATCATAATCTATTTTGTAATCAGATAAGTGGCAAAAAAAGCAGGAGAAAATTAAGATATTTTTAACAGCTCTATTAGCCTGGTTCTAAAACAGTTGGTAGGGAATAACAGGACTGAGAAAGAGAAATATTCACCTGCCTGGGATTTCAAAACAGCCAAAAAAGAGAACATCTGAGTCAATCTGATAATCTAGAGATGAAGACACCCATGCTATAAAGACCAGAGATCATAAACCAAAGATATAGTTCCCAGTTTTGTTTGGCAAAACAAAACTGGGAACAAGAAGCCAGAGGAAGACAGATCTGGTAGCATAGAGATTATCCCAACAAATGGAGGAAAAATTTATCTAATTAGAGAAGTTAATGCCTCCTGCTGTTGAGCATTCATGCCCGTCTTTAGTTGGCAGCATGATTTAGGGTTTGGCATTCTTCCCTGTTCAGGCACCGACTTTCATGCTATCAGAATCAAGCAGCTACCTGTGCTACCTGTGGTTCATTTTTCACAGGTGGCTGACAGTCTGTTGCTTTCTCAACTGCAGGTTGGAAGTCAACTAGGTTTTCTTCTTCAGCCTCGGAAGACTCTATAACAACATCTACTAAATTTGATTGCTGCTGCCAAGAGTTCCATTGGTTTATATATTCTCTCTGTGTGTGTCTCTCTGTCTCTCTGTTTCTCTGTCTCTCTCTGTCTCTCTCTGTCTCTCTCTGTGTGTCTCTGTCTCTGTCTCTGTCTCTTTCTGTCTCTGTCTGTCTGTCTGTCTGTCTGTCTGTCTCTCTCTCTCTCTCTCTCTCTCTCTCTCTGTGTGTGTGTGTGTGTGTGTGTGTGTGTGTGTGTCTCCCTCCCTCTCTCCCTCTCTCCTCCTCCCTCTCTTTCTCCCTCCCTCCCCCCCCCCCCTCTGTCTCTCTCTCTCTCTCATTTTTTTTTCATGAACTTCAACTAGATGTACCTGAAATTGCTTCTGTGCCTTTGGAAATTTAAGGAGTTTGTTACAGACAGAAGTTAAACCCAGTTTGATTTTTCCTTGTGTGTGTGTGTGTGTGTGTGTGTGTGAGTGAGTGAGAGAGAGAGAGAGAGAGAGAGAGAGAGAGAGAGTGTCTGTGTGTCTGTGTGTCTGTGTCTGTTTCCTAACAACTAGGAAGAATGTTTGTCCATGATTTCTGCATCTATCTCTTGGACCCCCAGTGATCAAGGAAATTGGCTGGATTTTTCTTTGCAGCTGAGAATGCACAGGAATGTGTGCCCATTGCAAAATTGCAGCTTTTCTCACAAAACAACAAGTAAAGGCGATTGGAAGCCTTTATAGAAAAGATAATGGTCTGCCGAGCTCCACTGCTCAAAAGGGTTGCTGAAGCCTCTAGGTGTCATTAAATTAACAACATGTTTAATTAGATATTGATCACTTTCACTATCAAACATGGTGGAATGATTTGCATTATGACCTGTACTTTCAATTTACCATTTCCTACTGTCAAACCTAGCCCAGTCAAACACAACTAATCATTTTAATCACTTTTTCTTTTACATGTCCAGAACTGACAGGCATTTTTCCTTTCTTCTCCATCTTAATAGCAAACCCATGGATCCTTAAAGCCACAGTGTTTTGCATATAGATAGCCCTCAATTTACAGCCATTCACCATTACTCGTAAACTGGGTCATCACGTGACCAGACTCAATTTTATAACAGTTTTTGTGGCGGTCATTAAACAAATGTGGCAGTTAAGCATCATATTGTTCATTATGGGTTGTTCTTGCTGAAAACCAGAAGTAAATGCTGGTTTGGGGCAAAAATGTCATAAACTGTGATCAAAATTTAATGAGTTAATTGGAATTTTATTGGTCTGAAAGTGAACTAAAGTACGTATGTTAAGAGGAAATAAAATGCATTAAAATGATTTTAGAAAAGTTTTTAAAGTACAACTTAGTGTTTTAAAATAGATTTTAAAACATATTTTTCCCTTTAAAGTTAAAACTTCTGAAAGAATACAGTGACTGTTGTTAATATAAATGATGATTGTTTATAAAGATTAATAAGTGCAAATAGAAATAAGTATTATTTCAACAGCAAGGGAGATAAAGCAGAAATGGTTAAATTGATTGTTCTATTCAAAGAGGAGAATATATGTTTTTTATTTAGATATCACTTCTGGATTTTTTGAAAAAAATGAAATTGATTTTGATTATGTCAACTAGATAGATTCATTGTTATAGAAATGGCTAGTTATATATTAATGTGTAAAAATAAAAAGTTGAGCCTGGAATGTTGTTATTTTGTACTGTGCTAAAAAGTATCAGAAGTCAGCGCCTTTCTATTTCTTCCCTTGTACCTCATATTTTCGTTTCCCCTTTCTTTCCTCTTCCCTTAATTTCCTATTTTTATTTGTATTTTATACATTGATAAAACAATAAAATTTATAAATTGTGGTCACGTGACTGAGATGCTGCAAACAGCCATGAATGTAGGCCAGTTGCTAGGTGACTGAAATGTGGTCATGTGACCATGAGGGGGGCAGCTGTTGAAATTTCATAATTACCCTGTTTCCCCCAAAATAAGACACCCCCTGATAATAAGCCCAGTCGGGCTTTTGAGTGCATGGCAATAAGGCCAAGCGCTTATTTCAGGGTTCAAAAAAATATAAGACAGGGTCTTATTTTTGGGGAAACACGGTAGTTCATAAGTACCTTTTGGGGAGTCCATCATATAGGGTACGATGGAGTATAGTCACCTTCACAAAGAAGTGAGAAATGCCTATATTGAAGAATTTATCAATCATAATGTCCATTCGTTCTAATTCATTCCCACAACGTACATAAATTTTGTATACCACTTATTAAAATACCACACTTATTTTAAAAGTCAATTCAATGAGAGGTATTTTTATAAAGTAAAAATGTTCATGAGTTTTTTATTCTAAATGTCTCTTTGTACACACACACACACAGTACATATACACACTCTCTATGTACATGTGTGTGTGTGTACTTTTTAAAAAGATAACAACTAATAGAAACTAAAATAAAGGAAGAAAAGGAAAATGAAAGAAAGCAAAGAGAAAGCTAAAATCAAGAAAAGAAAAGAAAGAAAAATTTTAAAAGATACAAAAAATGGCTCCTGAAATTCTCCACAACCCTTATAAATACAATTGTATTTTAACCTCTGTCTCTAAAACTACCTCATGATATTCTTCTATCCTGAGCATATAATAATCTTGCCACAGTAATCATATACTGAAGTAATCTTTTGTGGCTTTTTATAATTGGTTACCAATCAATACTAAAAGGAAAATTTTGGCTTCAACTAAATCAATGTTTCTTAACCTCAAGCATTCATTGGCTGGGGAATTCTGGGAATTGAAGTCCACACAACTTCAAGCAGCCAAGTTTGACAAATGGTGAACTAAATATTAAACTTTAAAACCTTCTGTATCAATGTATGTATTTGAATCCAATGTTTTTAAACTTCTTTACATCAAGCACGATAAAATGTCCTTGCATGTTGTTCACATTTCCAACATGTGAACAACAGAATGGAACCCTGACACATACATTTGACATGCTTTTATACATTCTAGACCAGTGATGGCTAACCTTTTCGCCATTGCGTGCCAGGGTGTCCGCATGCCCACACCCATAATTTTATGCACTGTGTCCCTATGCATGCATGCATGCCCCTCCATGCTCCCCCCCGTTCCTGGCACGCAATGGCACGGTAGGCCCGTTTTTTGCTCTCCTCAGCCTCCAGAGCCTTTCTAAGAGTCTGGGGAGGGCGAAAATGGCCTTCCCCACCCGCCTCTGGAGGCCAGAAATGGCCCATTTGCCAACTTCTGGTGAGACCAGACTCCTAGAAAGGCTCTGGAGGCTGGGGACAGCAAAAAACAGGCGTTCCGGTCCCACCGGAAGTTGGCAAATGGGCTGTTTTTAGTCTTCAGAGGGCCTCCGGGCAGGTGGGGAAGGCCGTTTTTGCCCTCCCCAGATTCCTAGAAAGGCTCTGGAGGCTGGGGAGAGAGAAAAACAGGTCTTCCCCACCATCCCCCGAGGTCCTCCAGAGGCAGGAAACAGCCTGTTTCCCTACTTCTGGTGGCCCAGAAGGCCCAAAAATCAGCTGGCCGGTGTGCGCATATGCGCCTGAGCTGAGCTCACGTGCCCACCAATATGGCTACGTGTGCCACCTGTGGCACGGGTGCCATAGGTTCACCATCACGGTTCTAGACAATTTCTCTCGTGTTGTATATCAATAATACATCATTTTATAAAAATTGTTTTTGAGATTACTTTTTTTTCTATACATTTCTCCATGACTATTTGGTTATGAGGTTTTCAAATTGATTAGTTTACAGACACACCTCTTACCAAACCAAAAAAAAAAAAAAAAAAATTAAGAGGAGGGATCAGATTTTGGACCAAAAAAAAGACTGATATTACCAGACTTTATTCAACGTTGACAGTTATGCTAAACCACTGATGACCCATCATTCATGAGTCATACTTATTTTCATAGGTCCTACAAAATTTCCACCTTCAAAATCCATGGCAGATTTATTTTAATATCCTACTAACATTTGAACCATCCAGTTTTTGATCTGTAGATAGGAGAATATTACCTGCACAGTCATAATTTCTTTTAGAAGGAAAAAAGAACCCATCTGAATCATGCAACCTGTTTTAACCCACAGTCCAGATTGAAGAGAAACTAGCTTTTAAATAAAATCCCTCGGCTGCCGCTTGATGTGGATAGTCAGTCAGCTACTGTGAATGGCATCTGGACATACATCAGATTATTCACCAGACTCATTCAACATGTCAAAAATAACAGAATAAATCAGACCGACTTTGACACAACAAAATGGTTGTGGATTCAGCCCTATTTCTCTTGGTCTAGAGATGGTGCTGAAAATTGGCCGTACCTTCCAATTTCAGATGTTGGAGTGCTGAATTTCTCTGTAGTGAGTCATCTTACAGATTTATGTGTTCCCATCTCCAGTTTTTAATTGCACTAGGTCCCTGACACTGATTTCTACAGGAGCGAATCCAGGTCAGATGTTAGCTGTTTCGAATGTCAGAGTCACTTCTGCTTTTGTTATTCAGTCATTTATATTTGATATTTTAGCCTTGGCTTCTAAATTAAAACAACTCATTTTTGGCCTAAAATCCTAACTGACAATGGGAACAAAGCTTGCTTCATAAAAACAAAGAAGGATGTGTTTTTCCACTGCTGTTGTTAATTTATATTGTTATTGATGATAACAATAACATAGCAAAATAGGAAGCCGAGCTATTTTTAACTTAGTTTTTTATTTCATGTTTTAATACTACTGCATAAACCAGTTTGTTACCATAGTCAGAGATGATTAGGATAGGATAGGATAGGATAGGATAGGATAGGATAGGATAGGATAGGATAGGATAGGATAGGATAGGATAGGATAGGATAGGATAGGATATAATTAGTTCATTGCATATTCTTCCAAGTGGATGGGATGTAGTCAGGTTGATGGCAGCTGTATGTTGGCTTACAAGGAGGTTGAAGGAGTTCTTTAAAAAGCTGTATCTTGAGTTTGGCGTAGTGGTTAAGGTACTGGCCTAGAAAGCAGGAGATGGTGAGTTCTAGTCCCACCTTTGGTATTAAAGCCCTCTAAGTGACTTTGAGCTAATAACCAGGTGGTTGTGAGTTCTAGTCCCTTGACTACATGTGCCAGATATTCAGTTCATTGTAAAGCATAAGAAGAGAACCAGTTACTGTGCTAGAAAGCAGGAGACAGTTAGTTCAAGTCCTGCCTTTGGAATGAAGCCACCTGGGTGACTTTGAGCCAATTGCTCTCCCTTAGCTCAAATGACCTCACAGGATTGTTGATATGAGGAAAATAGGAGAAGGAAGGAATATTCGATATGCTTTTGCCACCTCTGAGTTACCTATAAAGCAGTAAAGGTGAGGCAAAAATCTAAAAACAAATGAAGTTATGTGTAAAAAAAATATATGGGATTGAAGAGAAAAGTAGGTAACCAATATAGAAGAAAGAGGTGGAGATGGTTTGATCTTCTAGAATAAATGAAACAAGATCCAAGTCTCAAAGATACAAATGAAGAGTCAAGAGGAAGGGAATATGAGAAGATTGTGGTTAAACCAAACTAACGAAATCCTGAAAAAGAGAAGAAGAAAAGGCAGTATTTGAAGCACTGAATGAACAAGGTAGAGGTGACGATGACTTGCAAGATAAAAAGTTATAGAGATATGTTGGTCTAAACTAATTTTCACTGTTCCCTTTCTTTTGTCTTATCTATGACTTTAATTGCTTTGGTTTACTATCTCTTATTGCTTTTTCATGCTCCGCATATCTTATTTCTCCCAAAAGGGAATTAGGTGATGGGTATGTATATATGTACAACAATTACTTGCTGTTGGATAATTTTAAATTTAAAATTATGTAATTTGTTCCAGAACAATATACCGAGCAGTTCATTAAGTTTTTGGTTTATTATGTGATCTTCTGTAATACTGCTGGGGTTTGTTCATGTATTATGAAAAAAGCAGCCTGTTTCTTTGAATATTAAGGTGCAGACTCTGGTTTTAGACTCAAAAGTTCTCTTCCTTCCATGCAGCTGTAGGAAATTCCTTGTCGTGCCTGCAAGAATCTCTTTCTATTATGTTGTCAAATGTTGGTAGTGTGATTATTAGAAAATTGACTGCCTGTCAATTTTCCCAGTATTTTCTTTTGGGGAGGTTGTTAATAAGAGTTGAAAGGGATCTTGGAGGTCTTCTGGTCCAACTTCCTGCTCAAGCAGGAGACCCTGTTGAAAGGATTCGTTGCAACTAGGGAGGCAACAGCTAAACCTTTCAACCCCTGAATTGTCTCGGTGTTTCTGACACGAGTGTAAAAGTGAATCATGCCCACTTACAACCTTTTTTGTTAAACAAATGTAGGTTTCCTCACTGACATTGATTGTTGGAAGCCCTTTGGGAAGATCACAAATGGCAATTGCATGCAGTGGTGGTATTCAGCCGGTTCGGACCGGCTCAGGTAAACCGGTAGTGGCAACCCCTCCGGCACTATGTTGTCCTATTTAGCCATGTTTTCTAAGCCATGCGTGCAAGCCGTGCGCACAAGCAAAGCATGTGTGCAGAAGGCGGTGTGCATGTGTGAAAGGCGCGAGTGAGCGAAGTGCGTATGTGCGCGCTCAAATTTTTGGTGCACGGCAAACTGGTGGTAAAATGATGTGAAACCCACCTCTGATTGCATGGCTCCCAGATGCTGCAATTGTTGTAAAAACACACTTGTTGCCAAACGCTCACATTTTGAACATGTGATTGTGGAAATGCTGTGATAGTTGTAAGTGAAAAAACCAGGCATAATTTTTTTTTCAGCATCATCATACTCTCAAACAAAATGGTTGTAAGTTGATTGACTACCTGTAGGTTTTGTACAGAGAACAAGACCTACAGACTGGGGATGAGAGACCAGTAAATGGAGTCACTGTTTCCTATCCGTGTTACTTTAATGCAGAGGTCTTCAAGCTTGGCAGCTTTAAGACTTGTGGACTTCAACTCCTAGAATTCTCCAGCCAGCTATGCTATCCTATGCTGGCTGGAGAATTTTGGGAGTTGAAGTCCACAAGTCTTAAAGCTGCCAAACTTGAAGACCTCTGCTTTAATGCCTAGATTGCAGTCATTTTTCCTGTGATGTGGTTTTCCCTATCATACAATAGAGATTTATCTACTTTTTCCCTATCATGCTAGGTTTTCCCTAGTGTAGCCCCAAAATTGAATCATATAATCAGAAGTGGGCAATCTGCAGGATGACAATATTCTGCTTTGCTTACTAGTGTGCAAAATTTAATTTAGGTTGGTACAGTTAAAGCTGCAGATATAATCCTCTACTATGCTAGCTCAGAGATCCAGAAGGGAACCAAAAACAAAAACTAAATTACTAAATGTCTCAATTCAGGAACATTTGAAAAATCCCCCTAACAAACATAAAAATATATAGGGATGGTTAACAGAGGTGTCATAAATTGCATTTTGATGACATGGAGGAAATTAACTTGCAAAGTACAGAAATTGCTTTATTGAAAGAAAATAGTGAATTTAAAGCTCAAAGCTTTAATGGGGGACCAGAACAGAATCGTCTTAATAGATCAAGGGATTCGCTTTGATTCCACTGACAATCAGTTGATTCTATAGCTTGGTACAATTGTACCAGGTCGTACTTTTCCTTGTCCCGGCCATGAATCTTCTTAAAAAGGAATCATTTTTAGCAAATAGCTCATGTTTCTGTCAAAACAGATAAGCTTTGCAAAGAATAGAATAGAATAGAATAGAATAGAATAGAATAGAATAGAATAGAATAGAATAGAATAGAATAGAATAGAATAGAATAGAACTGGAAGGGACCTTGGAGGTCTTCTAGTCCATCCCCCTGCTCAAGAAGGAGAACCTATATCATCTCAGACAAGTGACTGTCCAGTCTCATCTTAAAAGCCTCCACTGATGGAGTGCCCACGATTTCTGAAGGGAAGCTGTTCTAATCATTAATTGTCCTCATTGTTAGGAAGTTGTTCTTTAATTCCAGGTTGCTCCTCCCTTTTTTTTCAGTTTCCAATCATTATTCCTTGTCCTGCCCTCTGGTGCTTTGGAGAATAATTTGACCCCTTCTTCTTTGTGGCAGCCCCACAAATCCTGGAATACTGCTATCATGTCACCTCTAATTCTTATTTTCTTTAGACTAGCCAAACCCAAATCCTGCAGCCATTCTTCATATGTTTTAGTCTCCAGGCCTTTGATTATTACCCCAGTCTCTCTTTTCTGAACTTTTTCCAGTCTCAACATCTTTTGTGTAGTATGGTGACCAAAACTGGTTGCAGTATTCTAGGCATGGTCTTAGGAGGGTTTTATAAAGCGGTACTAATACTTCATGTGATCTTGATTCTATGCCTCTGTTTATACAACTCAGGATTGTATTAGCTTTTTTGGCGGCAGCTGCACACTGCTGGCTCATATTCAAGTGAATATGAGACAGCAGTGTGCAGTAGCAGTGAAAAATAATTCAACCCTGATTGGCAGAGCGATCATCACTCATCTACTGGGCCAAAAATGCACATTTTGAATATAAGTTGGCTTTTTGCAGGTGCTACGAACTTCTGAAAACAGTGTGAGAATAATATGAAAGCCATGATGTTCTGGTAAGTGTCAGAACTAGTCCAACCTCCATCACCACATTCTCTTTCCACCACTCAAGGGAGCCCTTGATGGAGACTTTGTACCCTTCCGTGTTAGTGTAATTATTCATCATCATCTCTAAAAAGTGTGATACTCATCACTACTCTTAAATTTATATCTGTAGCACCAATCAAATCAAGGTTTTTAAATTCTTGGGCATTACATTTCTAACCATCAACAGCTTAGAACCATCAGCCACGGGAGGCCACAGCTAGGGCTCAAGATTCAGAAACATAGTTTTGTATTTTGCCAAACATCATGTAGTAAACTCTTCCTGGTTGCTACAAAGGTTTTCAGAGCCAAGGTTGTTTAATGGCACACTACTATCAAGACTTAACTCCAAATACGGCATCACTGTCTAAATTTCTGAGAGTTTTGCTATGAGTGCTCCACTATGTATTGAATTTATAGCTGAGATTAAAATCTGGCCTTGTTTCTATAGCAACCTGTGGCTTTGCTCCCTGAGATGCTGGCTTAAGTTACTAGTTTTGGTAATTCACTGATTCTTCTGTGTCCATTTTATATCATGGAAGAATAACCTCCTTATATATCTACAACATCATGGGCCATCAACCCACTACTCCACTTGAACCTGAGAATCCCTGGTCTGAAACAAAGATCCTCAATGTAGATATTCAGAAGGACCCAAGTAAAACCTCACCCATCAATGTATGGGCCCATTTGGAAAGCCATTCTTCCATGTTAAAAAATTAGCAAATATCCTCCATCTATTTATAGAAGACCAGGTACCTGCTATAAAATGTTGCTCTCCTTACTGTTTGAAGTTCCTGTATGAGAAAGATTTTGTCTTTGTTTTCTGGAAAAACATGAAAACATGCCTCATGTCATTTTGCGCTGCTCATTCTACACAAAGTAGTGTATTAGTTAATAATGCCTCTCTTGGGCATTATTGTTCCATCTGGGAGAAAAATACTTTTCAGGTATT
The DNA here is from genome assembly GCF_029215685.1 of Pituophis catenifer annectens. Classification (NCBI taxonomy): domain Eukaryota; kingdom Metazoa; phylum Chordata; class Lepidosauria; order Squamata; family Colubridae; genus Pituophis; species Pituophis catenifer. Next base: position 10,276,969 of record NW_027256886.1, on the reverse strand, counting down.
TCCAGAGCAGTTGCCTAAATTTTTGCATTTGCTTTTCCTTAAACACTCAACTGTACAATACAATTACAATACTTTTATTGCACAATAAAAGTCCAATACTTTTATGTGAAGAGTTATCCAACTTTCTTGATGTGTATAGCAAATGTTATTGTTCGCTAGAAAGTTTGTTTTGATCAGTAATCATAAAATATCCATATTTCTTCAGATTAGCTGGTGAATCTCACTTTAATATTAACCTAGCTGAGAATATGTAGGACAGATTGCTTGAATTACATTGTCTTGCAGAGGAAAGTTGCCACACCTAGAAACAGGTGCTTTCTCTTCACCAACAACACCTACTATCTGAGGTATGGTTGGACAAATTCTGAATAATCAGGTAGATCAGATATAACTCACAAACAGACTCAGTTTATATTTTCCTCTGTATTGCAATAGAAGCAGCCCTCACCTTGTCAAATATGCATCTATGACTTGCACGCCTGTTCTCTGCTTCAGGTCTCCTGCTATTCCCAGGAGCTAAATATCTCTTCTGAAAGAGAAGATTTCCTGAGATTAACATATGATTAGTATTTATAGCTGATTATGCTTTGGCATGTTCCCTCATTATTTTCTTTTTAAAGAAAGCTGAGCAAAATGGGAAGGATAGGGTAATGGAGTTGGAACAAGTAATAACAATTCATCTGCGTGTATTTTGAACCATAACAAAGTGAAATAACCCAGATGATGAAGCCACTAGACAGATGTATACCAATCCCATTTATTCTAATGGGAAGAATAAAACCTCAAAGTCGTGACAGGTTGAGGCACAATCAAACTGTCAAGGTTCCAAGTAACACTCCCAACAAAAGAAGACTCCGAGGTTAGAAGTTCCTCAAAGTTCCATTTTATTAGAGATGTTATATTGGCACATCTGGGAAAACCCAAATCTGAAAGCTTCCAGGTTTTTCCTACCCAACAGAAAATCCAAGTCCCTGCCCAGCACCCACAAGTCCATCACATGGCCCAATCAAAGCACTGTCCCAACTGGAGAGGCCTCCCAGTTCCAACCCTCCAGGTGCAGGGCAAGATGTCCTTGACTCTCTGAGAAAAGAATGTTATTATGACAATATATCACCCATGCTCCATACAAGCCCCCCTCCCAGTTTCCCACAGTAGGAAATGTGGCAGGCCTGAAGGTCCAATGCAAAAAATGGCTTCTAGGCCTGCCACAAACATTCAAATAGCTCATAATGCTAATGAAAGCAGCTTTACTGAGAAGCTGATATTTGGACTGCTGGATTGGATATCATTGAGAGGTTGAGCACATATAGAAGACAATAGAAGTTCAATAGAACTTCTAAAATACATAGTTAATCCTATTTGGGCTTCATTTCCTCAAAGTTTCTACTCTTGCAATCTTGGTTGTTGCAAAGAGCCCATTCTCAGTGCTTCCAATCAGTTTGTAAAGAAGGGTGAGAGCATCTTGATAACATGAGGAAGGTGACTTTTCCATGAGAGAAACTGTCTAGTGGTGAATACAAGTCAGGATTTCATAACTCGGCAGTCCAAGTTATAACATACAAAAGTATGAAGGCTATTGCTTAATGCATTGTAAGCCGCCCTGAGTCTCCGGAGAAGGGCGGCATATAAATCAAACTAATAAATAAATAAATAAATAAATAAATAAATAAATAAATAAATAAATAAACAAACAAACAAACAAACAAACAAACAAACAAATAAACTCTGTCAGAAAAAAAGCTTCATTTTTTTTCAAAAAGTTCTTCAATTGGCTATTGCTTAATGCATTGTAAGCCACCCTGAGTCTCCGGAGAAGGGCGGCATATAAATCAAACTAATAAATAAATAAATAAATAAATAAATAAATAAATAAATAAATAAATAAATAAATAAATAAATAAACTCTATCTGTCAGAAAAAAAGCTTCATTTTTTTCAAAAAGTTGTTCAATTATTTTGAAGAAACCAATAAACCATCAAAGTTCTTTAATTGACTATTATAGAAAATCATTGAAAGACTCCTTATCTTTTCCAACATGGGTTACAGAGGTATCTACATGGAGTTCAAAAAAGACAAAATAGTGGCCACAATCACGCCATTAAAACCTGCCCGTTTATGTGTGTCACGATGGAGATATAAAAAGGATGGGCTTTGATCACTTGCTTGTGGTCATGACTTTTGTTACCCCCTTTTAAAAAGGAGAGTACTTGTAGTTCAGGATTGAAATGAGGGGTTCTCTGAGCTTGTGTTCTGACCCAGTTCCCCAAACACGACAAACCCTCTGAAATGAACTCAAAGATTCCTTTATTAGGAGTGCTGGCAGCCCCAGCAAAAAGTTTCTCTCTCACCGCAGGCTAACAAGGCCAGCTGGCCCGCTGGCCAGAAGATGAATAGTTGTCTGCCACATCTATTCATCTCCACCCCCTGCCTTTTAGAGGTAAGGTGAGGCTTTGTTAGCAGCAGTGGCTCTTCCTTCCCAAGGTTTGGCCCATGGATTTCCACTGTTCTCCTCTTCTCTGCCTTCTGCGCAGCCACACATCAGGCACTGGACCCAGCTGTTCCTCCTCTTCCTCATCAGTCATCTCCAGACCTAGGGGCTGTTGACTCTCCATCGGAGGGCGGATGGACGGCCCAGGATCTGCCTCTGTCTCTCTCTCTCTCTCACAGCTCCATTTCCTCTTCCTCCTTGGAGCTCTCAGGTTGCCTTGATTCTGACTCCCAGGTTTCCTCCTCCTCTGATTCGGCTGCTGGAGGGACAGGTGGCCGACGGGCCACAACAGCTTGTTTTTCTTGCAGACATCTCATTACCCAAACTAAGTAACATCATCAGTGTTAGTAAGAAGTGGAATTTGCTCTCGATTTATATTCTAGTGGCTTGCCTTGTTAATGATGGTGGGAGTGATCTTGAAGTTGACTGTAAGTCACCTAGAATTGCCTGGAATGGACAGCATAGAAGTATAGTAACAAAATAAAAAAAATAAAATAAAATTTGGCCCTCAGAGGTTAAAAGAAACAGAGTATGAAAGTTCCTCTTTGTTTACTTGAATGTGGCTCAAAGAAAGAAGCTAGAAGGAAGAAGAGATCAAGTAGCTGGTAGAAGAAGTAATGCTGAAAAGCTGGATTTTAAACCAATCAATTGATTATAAAAAGCCATTCGCCTTCAGAATGTGACTGTCAGAAATGTGGTGGTAAGAATTCCTTTTGTGCCTCTAAGCAAACACTTCCTAAGATTTGGCAAGAAAGGTAGCAGAAAATTCCCCTCCCCCCCCTATGCATATAGGAGTTCAAATAATTTAATATGATGTGCAAATGTCATCATACATGCATACACACGCACACAGCTAGCTCATGCTCATCAACTGCAGCGATTCTTCATCTGCAAGTCTATTTGTTCTTGCAAACTCAATTATCCAGATCACAAAGAATAGCTGGAAAAAGCACTTTGGCTTTTGAATTCCACGAAACGTGATTTTTACAAAAATCATATCCTGAAAGGAAAGATTCCTCTAAAACAAAATAAGCAAACCAATCCAAACCAATCTACCTTTTCTGGGCTTTGGGGAAGAAAAATGAAACAAGGAGCACTGTAATCAAAATAAAATGGAAATTGGTGGTTTTGTTCCCTTGCCAGATGTGATATGTTTGCTAATAGAGTCCCCCCCCCCCATCCAATCAATGCTTATCAGTGACAAATTAATTTATCATCTTTAAAATAACAACAGGCATGAAATGCTTGGAAGAGAAATGAACACCAACCTCTAATAACGGTAAAAAGAACGGGACTTCTTGAAGAAATTATGAATGCTACAGCAAAACAGTTATTGTAACCAATTCCCACAAGCTAAGTGTTTTTAATCTAATAATTGCATTTTGCAATACATCTATTAACACACCTACCCACAACAAACAGTTTCTAGACCACACACAGAGTCTAACTAAGTTAAGGTAATGATGATTTAATAGCTGACCAGCTGCTATAAGGCTGTAAACCGAGATGATGCAATGAGAATGAGTCAGTAAGGTTATCACTTTAAGAGGTTGTCTATATAAGAGAGGCCCTGTTAGGGCAGCTAGTCTCTCCATGTATTTTCTTTCCGTCTATTTTCTCTCAGTGTATGCTTCGTGTTATACTTGAAGATTGATTGATTGCCTGGCTTTGCTTAGCACATGTATGTGTGTGTGTGTGTTCACTCGTGTTGGACAGTGAGGAGGCTGAAGAGGATGTGGTGCCAGAGGCAGAGACTCAGCCAGGGCCTTCAGAACCTCCAGAGGCTCCTTCAACTGGAGAGAGTGAAGTGGAGGAGCCTCTTCTCAATGCTCGGGCACGCAGGGCTGCCAAAAGGCAGGAGTGGCTACTCAGGAGGAGGAGGTCTCCTCGAGAGTAAGGCTTGAGGATAATTGGCCACTCCCTTAGCCTATTTAAGTCACACGCCATTAGTAAGTTTCTTGCTGGAAACAACTTGTAATTATCATCAGAGCATTTTTGGAAAAGTCTTATCGTATCTTGTTTTCTGGGCTGGTTGCCAACCTTTGCCGGACTTTGGTTTATTCTTGCTACTTAATAAATTTGATAAGGACCGTTGGTGTGTGTCAATATCCTCGGGAATCTGGAGCTGGGGCAGAACAGTCCTTGAGAAGTTGGAGCTATGCTTTCTATTCCCAGCCAGCCATGCTTCCATGCTGGAAGCTTTCAGATTCGGGTTTTCCCAGATGTGTCAATATGACATCTCTAATAAACTGGAACTTTGAGGAAACTCAAGCCTCAGAGTTTTCTTTCATTGAGGGTGTTACTTCGAACCCTGACATTAACCCAAATCTGAAAGCTTCCAGATTTTCCACACCCAAAGGAAAGTTCAAGCCTTTCCCCAACACCCACATGTCCATCACATGGTCCAATCAAAGTACCTTCCCAACTGGACATGCCTCCCAGTTCCAGCAGTCCAGGTGCAGGGCAAGATGTCCTTGACTCTCTGAGAAAGGAATGTTATTATGACTATATATCACCCTTGTTCCATACAATCCCCCCTCCTAGTTTCCCACAGTGGTAAATGTGGCAGGCCTGAAGAGCCAACAAAAAAGATGGCTTCCAGGCCTGATACCACTCAGATGTGAGAAGGAGACAGATTTCCAATAAGAAATCTGACAAGCAGATATTTCTGACTTTCTCAAGCAATTTGGCACAACTGAAGTAGAGGATGGTAGACTGGGTTTTTTCTTCTTCTTCTTCTTCCTGCTCAATATGAATCTTGATAAACATCCTCTGGCTTTCCTTATCTTAAATTGCACTGTGTAAACTTGCCAAAGATGAAATCAAAATTTGAACTATTCCAATTTATCAGACGTACAGATTTGCTCCATGTTCACATTCCAATTCCTTCATTTCAGATAAGATTAACCTGCTGCACAGCCCAATTGTGTGCAAGACCTGGGCAGGTTATGTACATGAGCTCACTTTGCACAAATAAGAGATTCCTCCAACCTGCCCCAGGTCTTGTCTGAGTCGCCCATCAATTATTATGTTTATTAACATTTATTAACATTATTAACATTTAATTTGCCCAGCAATTCAAATTCTGCCAGCTAACAGGTGTCCAAATCAAACAAATGCAGAGAGAACTACTATCTGACGTCCAGGTTTCCTTGGTAGATGGAATGGTGTTTTAGATGGATTTCAGCTTACATAATTTCACAATATTAATCAGTCGTACAAGCAGCTACAATCATATTCATCAGACTTGTCTTCCAGCAGAAATCGCATATAAACAGTTGCATTCTCCAAATGTTGAAAAATAGACTTTACATACAGGATTTTCCTTTCTGAAAAGCCCTTTTGAAGTTACCCTGCATATAATTATATATTAAATATAACGTTTTAAAAACTTTAACTTTTTGGCTCCAATATTTTCTACCTGCAAAGATGCATTTTTCTTGTTCCTATGACAAATAGCTGGAGATGCCCCACCAGTCTTTCTCTAAGACTTCAGGACTTAATCTGGAGAGTAGAAGGACTTTATAATGCAGAAAACATTATGTAATGTTTCTCCATCCACAGGACACTTTCCCTATTTTTATTCTTTTCAAGTCTTTCCTTCTACCTCCAAGAGAGTTTTATTTTCTTAGTAAAATTTCCCCTTAGCTTTGCAGTTACACTTCCCAATTAGTAAGGTTTGTGTTATGCAAATTACTGTCCATGCATCAACATGTATAACTGAATCTTATTAAGTTTTTATTGCACTTGTTTGTAAATATTAATAAGGATACTAAGATTAATTATTGGGGGGGTGGCAAATAAAAAGCAGATGTTCTGTAGCTTTCCACAAGGTTTGTCTTTCACCTGCTTTATCAGTAGCAATTTTAAACAGAATCACACAAGTATTTTAACTCTTCTCGTCAGTTTAAAAGCCACTGCATCTGTATTTCTTAAAGAATAAATAGTTTGTAGAACTTTAATGGTTGAATTAACCATTTTTTTTTCACAATACTATAAATAATAACAAAAAATGATGTTGGGTTCATTCCTGGAGCCTGGATAGTTCAGCAGACAGCAGAGAGCTCAGCAGACTAATGCATTGTAATTTAACTCCAGCTGTCTGCAATTAGTAAGTTCGAATCTTGCCAGGCTCAAGGTTGACTCAGCCTTCCATCCTTTCTAAGGTAGGTAAATTGAAGACCCAGTTTGTGGGGGCAATAAGCTGACTTTGTAAAAATATACAAAAGTATGAAGGCTATTGCTTAACGCATTGTAAGCCGCCCTGAGTCTCCGGAGAAGGGCAGCATATAAATCAAATTAAACAAAACAAAACAAAATAAAACATGCCAAGCAACATCAATATCCAGGTTGCAATATTGGATAAATGTATCTGGTGGGTCTCCAACAGATTAAATCTGGCATATAAACAAAGCCATTTGGAGCTGCCAAACAGCTTTAATATATGGAGCTCTTGTATTTTTACTGCACTGTCTGGATTATTAAACTCATGAACTTTTTCCAAGCATGTTCAGTAGATGAACTCTCTGAGTTTCAATAGAAGAGAATCTATAGAGATTCTCGGTCATCCAGATCATGGTTGTCCCAAAGGTGCTTTTTCAGGAGGCAACTCGACTTTCTTGTTTTTTCTTTTGAAGATGTTTCGCTTCTCATCCAAGAAGCTTCCTCAGCTCCGACACAGGATAGTGGGGGATGGAAGGATTTATATTCCTTGCAGACAGCTGGTCATTTGCATCCTTTTAGAGAGTTGTTGAAAGCACGTGGAGGTTTCCAAGAAGAAGCATCTTTGTCAAGTTAAATGTCTAACCCATTCGTATCACATCCCCTCATAGTCCTGCAAGGGTTAACATAACCACATATCCCATCATTCCACCTTACCTCTGACTCCTCCCCCTCGGTATAAGAGGTCCCACCACAAGGCCATCCAGCAGTTTCAGATGTGTACCTGTAAGAGAGAGACAAAGGTCAGTGGTTATCAACTGAATGGGCCTAGGACCAGTTCAGGCCTGCAATAAAGAAATTAAAAGAAGATATACTTGTGTCTTATGAGTTATTGGGTTAGATCCATCATCCTCACAATCTTGGATGAGAAGCGAAACGTCTTCAAAAGAAAAAAACAGAAAGTCCAGTTGCCTCCTGAAAAAGCACCTTTGGGACAATAGAAGAGAATATTTGTAGCTCAGAGTTGAACTTCAGTGTCCTTGGTTGTTTTCTTGCAGACATTTCATTATCCAACTAGGTAACATTATCAGTGCTAGAAGAGAGTGAGGCTTTCTCTCTATTTGTAGGCAGTGGCTTATCCTATCAGTGTTGGTGGGAGTGCTCTTGGTTCCTTGATTAGGCTGTTGTTTACTATTTTATTGTTTGTCTAGTATGAACCTTGGTGTTAATTCCTGCTAACTCCACTCCCTCCTAACAGTGATGATGTTATATAGTTGGGTAATGAAATGTCTTTAAAGAAAGCAACCAAGCTTAGAGAGCAACAAGGATCTCTTGATTTTGGCAAGTGAATGAAAACACTAGGAAACTTTCCAACGTTGTGATTGTTGATAACAAATTGGGATCAAAGAATCCAAAGAATGTACAAACTAGGGACACTTTTCTTTACTTTTTATGGTTTCCAGAAGTCTTTGTAAGCATGTTTACATTTCTCAATCTGATTAAGAATAAGAATAAGAATAATTTTATTTCTATACCGCCCTTCTCCCAAAGGACTCAGGGCGGTGTACAGCCTATTAAAAGCACAAGACAAACATCAATTAAAATAATTTAAAATTATTAAATAATTCAGCTCAATATAAAACCCCAGAAATTTAAAACACCCAATTTAAAATTATTATGTTGATAGCCCGGCCTGGCGGAACAACAGGGTCTTGAGTGCACAGCGAAATACTCGGAGGTCGGAGATCTTACGCACTTCTGGGGGCAGTTCATTCCACAGAGCAGGGGCTCCCACAGAGAAGGCCCTCCCCCTGGGTGTCGCCAGCCGACATAATTTGGCCGATGGCACCCTGAGGAGACCCTCTCTGTGGGAGCGAACTGGCCGGTGGGAGGCTATTGGTGGCAGAAGTCGGTCTCGAAGGTACCCGGGTCCTATGCCATGGAGCGCTTTAAAGGTGGTGACCAACACCTTGAATCGCACCTGGCAGACCACTGGGAGCCAGTGCAGCTCACGCAGGAGGGGTGTCACGTGGGCACAATGAGTTGCGCCCATAACCACCCGCGCGGCCGCATTCTGGACCAGTTGAATTAAATGGTTGCCTTTTAATGGCCCAGAACCAGGGGTGGGTTCTACTTACCTTTACTATTGGTTCGCAATGGGGGTGCACGCACGCTCTTCTGCACAAGTGCAGAAGCATTTTGATGATGTCGGGGTTGGTGGGCGGGGCCTCCCGCCTGTTTTACTACCGGTTCTATAGAACCAGTGTGAACTGGGGGCAACCCACCACTGCCCAGAATTCTGCAACCATCATAAATTCAGATAGTCCTCAACTTGCAATAATTTATTTTTATTTTTATTTAATTTGTCAAACATGTACTAGATAACAGGTATAAATATAAACATGGACATTAAAACAGGAAATGCGTACAAATAAATGGGGACAGTATTTATTTATTTATTTATTTATTTATTTATTTATTTATTTATTTATTTATTTATTTAAATTTGTATACCGCCCTTCTCCAACAGGACTCAGGGCGGTGAACAGCCAGAATAAAACAAAACATACAAAATTTAAAAACCAATTTAAAAATAATTAAATATTTTTGGCCGCAATTTAAAACAAACCCAATTAAAATCAATTTAAAATTAACCAAAACTATGGGGTCAAGCCAGCCCGGCTAGGTGAAATAAATAAGTTTTTAGGGCCCGACGAAAAGTCCGGAGGTCTGGTATTGTACATATCTCTGGGGGGAGGTTGTTCCAGAGGGCGGGCGCCGCCACAGAGAAGCGTCTCCCCCTGGGAGTCGCCAGCCGACACTGTTTGGCGGACGGCACCCTGAGGAGGCCCTCTCTGTGCGAGCGTACTGGCCGGTGGGAGGCTATTGGTGGCAGAAGGCAGTCTCGTAAATAGTAGGACAGGAATGGTAGGCACGATGGTGCGCTTATGCATGCCCCCTTTACGGACCTCTTAGGAATGGGGTGAGGTCCACCATAGACAGTTTAAAGTTGAAGCTGTGAGGATGTAACAACGGAGTCAAGTACAGCATTCCAGGCGTTGACCACTCTGTTGCTGAAGTTGTATTTTCTGCAATCGAGTTTGAAACAGTTTACTTTGAGTGAAATGCTCCTGGTTTGGACTGGATCGCCCGATCTGGTAGCGATGGCAGCGGGTGGTTCAGAGAACCGGTAACGAAAATCCCTGCGACCCCCTTCCCCCCATGCCCAGCTGAGCGGCATGATCATCAGAGGCTGTTTTTTTTTACTTTTAAAAGCATTTTTTTCTGCAACCTCTTCAGCCAAAGAGGTTGTAGGGAAAAAAAATGCCTTTAAAAGCCTCTGGTGATCCCAGCTGAGTTGCCTGATCCCCAGAAGCTTCTAAAAGCATTTTTTTCTGCAACATCTTAAGGTTGTAGAAAAAATGCTTTTAAAAGTAAAAAAAAAAAGTTGGCCACACCCACCCAGTCACATTACCCTCCCAAGCCACACCCACAGAACCGGTAGTAACAAATTTTAGATTTCACCCCTGCTTTGAGTTTGTATCTCTTGTTTGCCCGTGTATTATTGCGGTTGAAGCTGAAGTAATCATTGACAGGTAGGATTCATTTAGTGACCATTCAAAGCCACAACAGCATTGAAAAATGTGACTTATGGCCATTTTTCATATATGACCTTTGCAGCATCCCCATGGTCACGGGATCAAAATTCAGATGCTTGGCAATTGGTTTGTATTTATGACCCTTGCTGTGTCCCAAGATCATGTGATTCCCTTTTTGCGACCTCCTGACCAGCAAAGTCGATAGGGAAGCCAGACTCGCTTAACAACCCGGTTACTAACTTACCAACTGCTAAGCAATTCACTTAACAAGAAAAGTTGTAAAATGGGGCAAAACTCACTTAACAAATGTCTCACTTAACAACAGAAATTTTGGGCTCAAATCATGGTCGTAAATCGAGGACTACCTTTAGATGTCAATTGCCAAGCACCTGAATTTTGATCACATGGCCATGGGGATACTGCAAAGGTCATACAGTATGTGAAAGATGGTCGTAAGTCACATTTTTCAGTGTGGTTGTAACTCTGAATGGTCACTAAATGAACGGTTGTAAGTCGAGAACTGCCTGTGTTTATGACGGTTGCAAAATTCTGGGCCATTAAAAGGCAACCATTTAATCCGACTGAGAAACGGCGATTGAGAAAAGTGTGAAAAATGGTCATGTCACTTTTTCAGGGCCATCAGAACTTGGATAGGTCACTAAAGGAATGGTTGTAAGACAAGGACTTACCTGTAGTGCAGAGCTGGGTTTTTTTCTATTTGAAAGAGAAATTCACTAAAATAGTTAATTCTAGGGGAAAGTTGCAGGTTGGATTCATTCAAATACAAACCTGATCAGAACTATTGTTAAAAGCTTTCCATTCGTTTGCTAATGTTGGGAGAAAGTAAAAGCTTAAATAAGCTAATGTCAAGAGGGTCACATGCATCAGCCTTGGAAAAAAGGTGTCCTGACATTCAGAACCTGAAAGCAAATTATAACACTTGGCAGAAGGTTGCTCTGATTTGGTATAAGCTCATTTGCCTGAGAGATGTCAGTAGTAACAGCTGTTATTTAGTTTGTCTGGATTTGTTAGCAGAAACAACCAAGGCCTAAGAGAATAAAATTTCCAACAGAAAATGAAGCCAGAATCTTTCTCCAAAAATTTATAGGCTCTCTCTCTCTCTTTTTTTTTTTTTTACATGAATCCAATTAGTGGGTGACATTTGCAGAGGGGTCATTATTTACATGTCAGGTTTCCATTCAGCTGGCAGCCTCACTTTTCCACTCTGTGCCAGATGTCAAGAAAAGCCTAGTGAGTAGAGCTATACAACAATTATTCAGTGTTGGCCCAAGGCTTCAATGCTCCCATTTGTTTTTATTTATTTTTTAGTTCAGCCTTTAAAAAAACTGTACATATAAATAAGAATGCTCAAGGTCAAAGATTTTAGTTTGACACGACAGCAAAGAAATGAGATGAACATGGGATAATTTACAAATCTAACTAATTCTTTACTGTAATGATCAGGTCCTTTCTGATCTTCCCTGCAGAATCACCCTAATTACCATCTTATCAAGGAGAAACTCAAATTAAAACATGTACCACCTGAGCAATATTAGTAGGTGCTGGATGTTTATAAGATCCTCTAACTATAACACAAAAGGGACGCGATGGCTCAGTGGCTAAGACACTGAGCTTGTCGATCGAAAGGTCGGCAGTTCAGCGGTTCGAATCCCTAGTGCTGCGTAACGGGGTGAGCTCCCGTTACTTGTCCCAGCTTCTGCCAATCTAGCAGTTCGAAGGCACGTAAAAAATGCAAGTAGAAAAATAGGGACCACCTTTGGTGGGAAGGTAACAGCGTTCCGTGCGCCTTTGGCATCCGGTCACATGACCACAGAGACTTCTTTGGACAGCGTTGGTCTTTGGCTTTGAAACAGAAATGAGCACCGCCTCCTAGAGTCAGGAACGACTAGCACATATGTGTGAGGGGAACCTTTACCTAACTATAACACAATGAAACTTCAAATGCTTTGCTGGAATCCCAAATTAAAAAGGTAAAGGTTTCCCCAGTCCATCATGTCCAAAGACACTTTCCAGCATGACTATTCACCGAGGCTCACAGAACAGTTATCTTCCCACTGAAGTGATACCTATTTATCTACTCGCATTTGCATGCTTTTGAACTGCTAGCTTGGGAGAAGCTGGAGCAAGTTACAGGAACTCAACCGATTACTTGGTGCTTGGGTCTCGAACCCAGGCCATCAGCTTTCCAGATGAGAAGCTGAGCATCTTTAACTGTTATGTCTCTATTTCTTCCAGAGGGAAGCTGGGGAAAAAAAATACCTATCCTAAATCCAGGAGGGCCACACCTATACAATTGTAACTGTGCAATAAGAAAATTAGAGCTTTCTAAATGTTTGGACACTAATTTCCATTTTCCCCTCCAGTCAATCTATATTTCTAGGATGGGGGGCAGATACCACATATATACTACGCAACAGTTCTTCAAAACACTTCTTCAAAACTTAAAGCAGCTGTTTTCCAGAGATCATAGGAGCCAGTTATATAAAATATAAATTATATAAAATAACCTCTGTGTGTGCAGGAATACAAATAAAGGCATTCATGGTGCACAATTGCCTAGTATCCATTTTAACTACTTCAGTGAAGGTGAATCCATCAACTCTATGAATATTTTTACTTTATTTTTACTTTTCTCTAACATTCAACTGAAAACTGAATCCTTTGTGAAATGCTTCATAGAAAAGATGTATTATATCTTGAATTGTCAAGATAGGCAAAAGGGAAAAAAAAAACAATCGAACCCATCAAAAGTAGCACTGTAGGAGACAGAATAAGAATGCAAGTCAAAATAGGAAAAATGGTATTCCACTCTAGATGAGTTCAAATCACCAAGACCAGATGGATTATTGATGTGATGTCAGAACCACTGAAGAAAGTCTTTCAAAGCTCCTGGAGCACCAGGGAAATACCAGAGGACTGGAAAAGAACTGATGTGGTTCAGAGGTGGGTTCCAAATTTTTTTACTAGTGGTTCTGTGGGTGTAGCTTATTTTGTGGGCGTGGCTTGATGGTCATGTGACAATTCTTTAGGATTTAGCAGAGGTACTGGTCTACCAGGCTTTTAACTGCTTGCAGAGCTGTACCGGTCTACCCATTTGTTTTTGGAGGCACCAGTCTACCACCACACTGCCTTTTAACACTGATCAGCTGTAGGGCGGCCCTTTGAAGCCCCGTGGCAAGAGTTTAAAGGGTTTTTTTTTCCTTCTAGCCGATCAGCTGGGACTTGGGAGGCAGCAATAGATTGGGGGTGGGGCCAAATAAAAGGTAAGAATAACACAGGAGGGGTGGGGGTGCAGCTCCCAAACAAAGAGAACCGGTTCAGTGACATCATATTGTCCCCACTACCGGCTCGGCTGAACCGGGCCAAACCAGGAGGAACCCACCACTGATGTGGTTCCAATGTACAAAATGGGGGGGAAAGTGGATCCAGAAAGCTACAGATCAATCAGCCTGACATCAATAGCTGGACAAAACCTGGAGAAGATAATCAAGCAACACATCTGTGAGCAACCAGAAACAAACAAGACAATTGCTAGACAGTATGGGTTTGTCAAAAACAGATCATGCTAAACAGACTTTATTGCTTTCTTTGACAAAGTGACTAAATTAGTAGCTAAGGAAATGCTGTGGACATAGTTTATTTAGATTTTAGTAAGGCATGTGACAAGTAAACCACAGCCTACTTCTCGGTAAGATAGAACAATGTGGGATAAAGAGTTCCACCACTAGATGGATTTGCAACTGGCTGACTAACAGCATTCAATGTGTGGTCCTCAGTAGAACTGCTGTCCACCCTGAAGCTGATCTGACCGAAGCCATTTTGAAGCTTCAGTGTTGCCACCCTGAAGCTGAGGGATAGGGATAGGGGAATAGAAAATGCTGGGGCTTTGTAGCCAAAATACATATTCCTGGGAACCAAAAACATTCCCACAGGTGGCCGAAGAGAGGAAGAGTGAAGTTACCAGACAACCAGATGGCACCTTGATTGGACCATGTGACTGATTGTTTGGGAAAGGGGGAAAACTTTTATTTTTAATTAGGTGAAAACTGCAGGAACATTCAGAGTCGGTTTTCACCAGCTTGTGCCAATATGATATGTCCAATAAAACTATTATTTGAGGAATCTACCTGCCTCAGAGTCTTGTTTGCTATGGGTGTATTATTTGGAACCCTGACATTAAACTGACTATCCAGCTGCATGGAGGGAAGCAAATTTTGTTCTTGACAAATCCATCCTTACATCTGGTAATGGCCGTATGGTTTTAATAAATGTGTTTACAAACTCATCTCTTTATGATCTGCTATAGAATCTTCTCAATGTTAGTCTGACAACTGGTGTATTAGATCTTTATTGTCCCCAGTCAGATGAACAGCAAATGCCTTTAGTATTCAGGACTGAATTCAACTGACCCCAGAGTGATGATGGTGAACCTATGACACATGTGTCACAGGTTACACACCATGCCTTTTTTGTTGACATGCAGGGTTTCTGAGGCCTCTGGAAATCATGCTCCTATGATTTTTGAAGGCCTTTGAGAGCAGGGCTCTCTTGCTTGACTTCCAAAGAGTCTAAAATGAAGATTCTGGAGGACAGGAAAGGAGGTGAGGTGTGAAGCTGAAACATCAGCAGACACAAAGTAAGCAATTTTTTTTAAAAAAAAATTGGCATGCTGAACCCAAAAGATTTGCCATTACTGCCTTAAAGATTTAGATTCATTGAAAATAAATGGTACTCCTTGATCTACCTAGCGATCTCTCTCTCTCTCTCTCTCTCTCTCTCTCTCTCTCTCTCTCTCTCTCTCTCTCTCTGTGTGTGTGTGTGTGTGTGTGTGTGTGTGTGTGTGTGTGTGTGTGTTTGTGTGGGTGGGTGGGTCCATCTGCCTACTTGCCTATCTATCTTCCTGACTCAGGCTCTATTCAGTGGAATACTTCAAATTCTTTCATTCTTTGATTCAATATAAACAGGAAAATACCTGTAACTGCCCTTTAAAAAAAAAACACTGCTGTATCTGAACTCCAGATCAGAGTATTATTTTTTAAAAAAAAAAATTAGTCAATATATTCTACTCTGAATTATACATGATGTTTTATTAATGTGTTTATTCATTTGTTCCCATAACCTGAATCATGTGTTTGCTGCTACCTATATTGATATTTTACAGCATCTCCTAACCGCTGGACAGAAAGAAAACGAAAATGTCCAGATTGTTGCTTTGCAGTAGAATAGTTAAAGGTTATATATTTCATACTGTAATATATTTTAGACAACTATATATTTATGTGTGTTCCTGCAGGGGCATTATTCAGTTTTTATTATGCTTTATTTTAATTTAAGGTCCCTTTCCCAGTCCAAAATACATATGGTATGTCATTGTTATATTGCACCCTTGGGACTGAGTCAGCATTAAATAAAAAGAATAGTATCTTACACAACACAGAGTGTAAAATTTTTCATTAAACCCAGTAGAAAATATTGGAGAACATTAGCTTTCTTTTTTTAAAAAAATGAAATGTCTTCAATCAAAACCTGTTGTCCAGGGATGACTGTATAATTTCCAAAAAGCAAACTATATGATCTATAACCAACTATGAAAAGATTATCCCTGGACATAAAGCAGTCCATCTCCTTCCTATCTCTTCTCAGATCATTTTTAGGTGCAACAGGAATTCAGACTGATCTTTGGGTATGAGAGAGCCATTAAAGGAGGGAAGAAAAAGAAGTGAGCCAATAAGAACTTGGGAAAAAGATGACACAAATCTGTGATGGATGGAAACAAGACAGAGAAACTCAAAATAGCCAAAATTGTTTAGCATAAAATGAGTCAGGGAGGAACTTGGACAAACACCCAAAATTCTGGTTTTCTACCTTATTATAATAAATAATATTCATGGTATCACCACCACATCTGCAGGGGTGGGCTGCTGGAGGTTCGCAGGGGTTCGGGAGAACCTCTATCTAAGATTCTGTGCAGTTTGGAGAACCCCCAAATCCCATTCCTGGCTGACCCCGCTCACCCCATCTCACCCCTTCTAGGAGTTCTCACACGGCCCATTTTGGATGCAGGTAAGTGCAGGGCGCGCATGGAGGCATGAGGAGGCCGAAAAACGGGCCTACCAGAGGGCCTCCGGAGCCTAGGGAGGCCATTTTCGCCCTCCTGGAGGCTCAAAGAAAGCCTCCGGAGTTTGGGGAGGGCAAAAACGCTCCCCCCCGCCATGGTGCAAGAGGCTGACTAGGCCACACCCACCATGGCCACGCCCACCCAGCAACCGGGCAAAGAATCCCTTGCTAAAATTCTTGAAGCCCACCTCTGCATATCTGTTACTTTAACTATCTCAAAATCCTGAGACTAACAATCTGCAACTAGAAAGAATCCAGAACAGTGGTGGGTTGCCCCCAGTTCAGACCAGTTCGCAAGAACCGGTAGTAAAACCGGTGGGAGACCCCACCCACCTCCCTGGATGTCATCATCGGTGATCTGCGCATGCGATCCCATTGCAAACCGGTAGTAAAAGTAAGTAGAACCCACCCCTGATCCAGATGTAATGGAGAGAAAGACTGAAGGGTTCTTCTGTCCTTGATAGTGGCAAAGAACCTACCAAGAACACAGGAGAGTATGGTATAACCACTATTTTAGCATCCTACAATGTCCCACAGAAATATTACAACAGGAAGATGCTATGACGGTTGGAGTTCAGAGCCTGAAAACTGTAACTGTGAACAGCCTATAGTATGAATGATAACAACAGTTAAAATAATGTTTCTTTACCATGCCCTAAACCTATTAGATTTTGGGAGAAGGTAGTGGAGTATATAAATATGACTGCAACAAAAGCTAAAAAATTTTAGAATATAAGATTAGGATGGCATTTGGTAGACAATTTATTTTGAGATGATTGGTCCACAGATGCTTAGATTGGATTTGGCTTTTTTATCCACCCACCAAGTCTTCCCCAAGGATCTGGGATAGGTAGATGTTGATGTTTTATGGTATTAAAAGGTATTCTTGCAGGATTTAAGCTGTTGTGAGTAAAGCTGCCTTCTCTTATCAGTTTTTTTATCTATATCCATATCTATATATCTATCTATCATCTATCTATATCTATCTATCTATCTATCTATCTATTTCTATCTCTCTATCTCTCTATCTCTCTCTCTCTCTATCTATCTATCTATCTATCTATCTATCTATCTATCTGTCTATCCATCTGTCTACCCAACCATCCATCCCATCCATCCATCCATCCATCCGTCTGTCTGTCTATCTCTATCTATCTATCTATCTATCTATCTATCTATCTATCTATCTATCTATCTATCTATCTGTTGTGGCTCCGTTGCCTGAGCCTGGGCTATTGACAGATGCAGACTCTGAGAGCGAGGGAGAGGAGTTGGCAAGGCCTCCCTCTCGAGGACCCTCCTCTCTGGCAATGCCTCTGGAGGACACCAAAGGCCAAAAGATAGGCCCAGAGCCAAGCACGTCCCCGCAGCCACAGGTGGACAGCGACGAAGGAGATAAGTGCTGGCTGGACCCTCGGCAGAGGCGCAGGGAGAAGCGTGCACAGCAGAGTGGAAGGCATGCCAGAGATTAGCTGAGTCACTGGGCCACACCCCACAGGGTATAAATGTGGGTGTGGTGGCCGGTTCAGTTTGTGACGAGCAAAAACTAGAAATAATCTGTGATCTCTGCATTACTGGACTTCTGCCTGCCTTGTCAGACTGCATTTGGACTAATCCTTGTATTGTTGAAACTCTGCCTGCTTTATTGGAATGCTTGCAGTCTAATCTTTGTTTTGTGTGAGTAAAGTCTGAATTGGCAGCTAGCCACTGGGTTGCTGCCAGGTTTATCTTCAAAGATTTTGTCGTGTGGCTTATTAACTCCGGGCCATCCGTGTGGGTGCGCGTGTGGGACGGGGACAGAACTCTATCTATCTATCTATCTATCTATCTATCTATCTATCTATCTATCTATCTTCTATCTATCTCAAAGCAGTGAATTTACCTAATTCAGCACCTTCACCACTGTATCAAACTGGCCCTTTTTTGAAATGCCTTTTTCAAATGTGGAATTAATTAGACCCAATTTGTCTTTTTAGAAAATAGCCAGGTAATAGTCAGAAAATAGTCAGCTAAATGAATTAATGAAGGATGACTTTTGTGTGCTTAGGGAATGCTGTTCATTTTCAAGCAAAGGCAAGTAGAAAGTTCCTTCACATTTTGCTACTCAATAGCCGTGTTCCCACATCAGGTTGGTTCAAGACTTAACATCTGCATATGCCAATCTTGCTAAATTGGCTTGCAATATAACTTGCTGAGTGATATTGCATGAAAGCAGACAAAGTAGGAGATTGATGAAGAAAAGACAGTGCTATTGGGGAACTCGGAGCCTCATGTAGAACCCCATTTGATGCATTTTAAAATATTATTTAAATTTTACTATTCGACTTTAATATGAGGGCTCCCCAGTATCCTTGAGAAGAAGAAAAAAGTGAATCCAGCATGGAACTGACATAGCAGCCTCAAGGATGTGAAGAAAAAGATTGAGCTTGCAGGACACTAACAGGCCATAGCAACTGTGTACATTATTGTTTGCAGAACTTTCATGCTTATACAGAAAACCACGGGAATGCAGCAGAGGGGGGAAAAAATCAAATCAATTCACAAAATGGTGAACACTGCTGTTTAGCAAGTGCCCTGCTTGGAGGAATGTTTGGCCTATTTCCAGAGTATAGCAAATAGAAAGCAATCCCATCTGAAAGCAGTGTTAGGATTTTATGATGCAGAAATAAGTGGCTGCTATATGACGCACCGAGAGTTTAGGGTGAGCTATCAATTGGAAGAGAAAAGCTGCAATCTATTGGCAGGGGTTCGGCTGAAGCTGCCCCAAGCCCAAAACTGTGACTGTATCAGAAACTGGTCCATCAGTTGCCAGTACGTAAAAGAAATCAATGACTAACAATAGGAAGGCATTAGGAATAATTACCCGTTTGCTATTTAATGTTAAGTTGAGATGTAAACTAAAGAAGGCAGCCTGAATATATCAAGGATCCATGAGAGAAGAAAA
Source organism: Pituophis catenifer annectens (assembly GCF_029215685.1). Taxonomy (NCBI): domain Eukaryota; kingdom Metazoa; phylum Chordata; class Lepidosauria; order Squamata; family Colubridae; genus Pituophis; species Pituophis catenifer. The sequence goes on along the minus strand of NW_027256886.1, from coordinate 10,257,639 downwards.
AGTTTTCCGTAATTCAGAGGATTTTTATCTATCATCTCTCTCTATCTATCTATCTATCTTTCTTATCTCTCTATCTATCTATCTATCTATCTATCTATCTATCTATCTATCTATCTATCTATCTATCTATTTATCTATCCTCTATACCTACTATTTATCTATCTACCTATCTATCTATCTATCTATCTATCTATCTATCTATCTATCTATCTATCTATCTATCTCTTTCTCTATCTCTCTATCTATCTCTCTCTCTCTCTCTATCTCTCTCTCTCTATCTACCTATCTATCTATTTATCTATCCTCTATATCTACTATCTATCTATCTACCTACCTACCTACCTATCTATCTATCTATCTATCTATCTATCTATCTATCTATCTATCATTTATATATCTCAAGGTGATGATATAAATATTTCTGAGCAATATTTTCCATCCAGATAGCATGACCAGCAATTGCCATGGTTTGATTCCAAGGTGTCCCGGGACATATGGTTTCTCAGAGCTATGGTTTCATCTGACATCTAAAGAATCACAGATTCCTTATCTCTGGAATATGCAGTCTACTGATTTTTTTTTTTTTGCCATGTTTCTTTTTCCTGTCATGATTAATATAATCCAGACACGCTTAAAATGGTTTGATGAGGGAAGATGATATCAATTGTTTGGCCAGGTGTCATGTTCAGATGCTGCATACTGTACCTATCCTGATTGTCAATTTCTCAAATCTATTCATCAAGTTATATTTCTTTCCATACTGTGGTTCCTTGATCACAAAAAGGTTCTGCGGACTGCAACAAAGAACAAAGTAGAAGATGTTATACAGCTTGTCTCTCGTCAAAATCACAGATCTCTGATCCCTTAAATCCATCTGTCAGCATTCCAAGTAACACCCCCAACGAAAGAAAACTCTAAGACTTGGATTTCCACAAAGTTATATTTTATTAGAGATGTCATATTGGCACATCTGGGGAAACCCGAATCTGAAAGCTTCCAGGGTTTCCCCCACCCAAAGGAAAGTTCAAGTTCCTGCTCAACACCCACATGGCCATCAGTGGCCCAATCAAAGCACTGTCCCAACCTCCCAGTTCTAGTCTCACAGGTACAGGGCAAGATGTCCTTGAACCCCTGAGAAAGGAATGTTATTATGACTACATATCCTCCATGCTCTACACAATCCCGCCTCCCAATTTCCCACAGTATTAAATGTGGCAGTTCTGAAGGCCCAATACAAAAGATGGCTTCCAGGCCTGACTTGCCACATTAACTATTACCACCACCGCTACCCATTTCCCCATGTTTAGTCTAGCAACCCAAATACAAAAGTGATTTAGAGTCTTCCAAATAATCGATTTCTTTCCTACTTCAACAAAGAGTTGTTCTTATACAACAATGCTCCTAATGTTACCTTCAGCAAGATTTCTTAGTCATTCTGTCATAGATCCTCTCTCCCAGAAATTTGACATGTGTATAATGATCCAGTTTCCATAATCATAATTTTTCACATCTCAACACTCCCATCCCACGATGTATCTATTCAGAAGAAGTATAGCCTAATCCAATTGTCATTTTCTCACTGGATTTAATTGCATAGGTATCTGGAAGGGTTATTAAACAAAACACAACTGTGTGGTTTAGTGGGTTTCAAACAACCTGTGATTATTTTCAGTATTCAGCAAAGTGTCACTTTTTTTTTTTTAATGAATGGAGAGTTTCCATCCTGGAAATTGTAGAGGAATAGCTTTTGAGGGACAGGAGGCAAACCTGCCTTCAAAATAATGGACAGATAGAAGAGAACTGAGTCCTGGGCAGTGATGTAACCTGAGTAAACATCTCAGAAAAGACCATCCCTAGTTCTCATGAAGATAAGGGAGGGAAAGGGTTAAGTACATTCAGATTTGCAAGATTCCATTGCTGTAACCTTATAGCACTGATCTGCATGACATTGGACTCCTAGTCTGGTCTGCTTGAAGATATGCCTATTCAACAGAGGAGTAACAAAGGCCAAAGCAGAACATTTGATGATTGCTGGGTGGGTACAAGTTGGAACTTGGCAAGTTTTGGGGATAATGTGTTCCAAGCACTGACTTTATTTCTCATTTTTTCTGAACCTGCTTAACCTATCAGTAATAGACTCCGGAAGGGTTGGGATAGAAAGACTTCAGTTATTTCATAAGGGCAACCCAGCTGCAAAAATTTGGAAGAAAAAGCATTTAAAAGACCTTCCACCTTAATTAATTCATTTTTAAATAAACATCTTGCGGTCACACGATCACCATTTGCAACCTTCCCAATGTTGGAAGAAATATCTATCCGGTTCAGTTCCAGGAGGGGAGAAAGAGACTGGAAACATGGAGGGTGATTGGAAAGATGGTTTATTGATGAACAGGACTACATGGGTTCGAGGTCCTGGGCAGCTGACCACGTGGAGTGGAGAGGGAGGGTTATTTATACCCTCGCTTGGGCCTTGCCCTTGAGCTTCCTGTTCAAGAAATGTATTCTATTGGCTGTAGTCAGACTCCCATGGGGCCATGAGGGGTCATGTTTGTCTGAGCCAAGTTTGGTTGAAGTGTGCTGGATAATGCAATGTTCTTAGGAAATTGTACAATGTAGTAAGCTCTGCTGCTAGATAATCCTATTATGTCCTGGAGGGCCATGTCTTAATCCCATTACCCTGGAGCTGAAGGTCTTTTGTTTTGTAGATAGGCTGGCCCAGTCCTTCTCAATGGGCACCAAATATCTGCTGGGGGCAGTGAGCTGAAGCTCTGAGTTTCTGTCTCCCTTAAGATTTCTATTTTTCTTTTAGGGGAAATATAATATTCTGCCTTCTTAATATTTCCTAAAATATTTCATTCTTCTAGGAGGGGAGCAGTGGTGGGATTCAGCCAGTTCGGGCCAGTTCAGGCAAACTGGTAGTTAAATTGCTGGCTGGCCCCTCCCCTCCCCTTCCAGGAGTCCCGAAGCATCCCATTTTGGCTTCCAGGTAAGTGCAGGGAGGCCAAAATGGGGCACAGGGGGGTGCAGCAGTGGTGGGTTCCTCCCGGTTCGGTCCGGTTCGGCCGAGCAGGTAGCGGTGACAATATGATGTCACCGAACTGGTTCTCCCCCCACCCCTGCCCTCCCCCCCCCACCCCCCACGTTATTCTTACCTTTTATTTGGTCCCACCCCCAATCTATTGCTGCCTCCTGAGCCCCAGCTGATGACTAGAGGGAAAAAACCTGTTTAAACTCTTGCCGCGGGGCTTCAAAGGGCCGTCCTGCAGCTGATCAGTGTTAAAAGCAAACAAATGAGTCGGGTCGTAAGTGCAAAGACTGGTCTTAAGTGCGAGGACCTTCCAGAAATGACTCTGACCAGCTAGCCACGCCCACCTAGTCACATGACCTCCAAGCCACACCCACAAAATAAGCCATGCCCACAGAACCGGTAGTAAAAAAATTTAGAACCCACCCCTGGGGTGCAGTGCCCCCTTGTGGCCCGTTTTCGCTCCCAGGAGACTGCAGGGAGACCTACTAGACCCAAAACTGGGGGCGGGTATGTCCCCCTGACCAGTTTTTGCTCCCAGGGGAGTGCAGGAGGCCGAGTGCTGCCTGTCACACCCCTGGCTATGCCCACTATGGCCATGCCCACCCAGCCGGTCATTAGGACAGAGAACCAGTTGTTAAATTGTTTGAATCCCACCACTGGAGGGGGGGGGTGCTAACTTTCTACACCAGCCAGCTTCTGATAAGCAAAATCAATGAGGGAGCAGGCAGGGAACATCACAAAGTCATATGTCTTGCTTAACGACCATTCCACTTAATGATGAATTTTCTGATCCCTAACTTGTGGTTGTAAGTCGAAGACTACCTGAAGCTTGTGGCCTTTTTAAGAAAGAATGAATGATATTTTTTTTCTTTGAAATATTGTGGAAGATTCCAGAAAGCAACTATGATTGGATAGTGAATAATATAGACACAGATGAAAAGGGCCCCTGCAGCTGTCTCTTTTACATTACAAAGCACCAGACTGTTTGTAACAATCATTCCGTCTTCAAAGAATGGGATTAACCAGCCAAATTAACTCTGGCACCAGGATCAAATTGTCCCAAAGACGAAGACAGGCTCTATTCAAAGCATGGTTCTACGTTTGAAAGGATTAGTCACTTATCAAGTTAGTAACAATAACGAAATAGGGTGGAATCTCCAGTTATTTTAGCATTTGAATTTCTCCACACTTTCCCATCGATAAAGCCTTAATTTCAATAGACAAAAACCAAAAAGAAAAAGAAAAAGAAAGTTGTGAAAAGAAAGTTGTAAGGAGAGCTCAAATGAATATATATTATCCCTGGATAGATTAGAGTCTTAGCAATACATAAAAATGCCATAAAGTCTTGAACTCACATCTGAGCTGTCCACTGCTCTCAAAAACTTGTGAGTTGTGATATTTCCATTGGGTCTTATGGTTATATATTACATTACTGCAGACTTTCAATTATTTTACACATCAGGAATGCTGTCATTCATCTGCCAAAGTTTTGGTGTTGAGTAAGAGATCTTGGACTACGGCAGCTAGATGAAATTTTTGAAGGAACGACTGTACAAATTACAATGAATCATTTTAAAATTGGAGAATCCGTGGACGTTTCCATAGTCTCATCCAGTAGTAAACAGCTCTCGACAGGAAGCTGTCTCCCTCCTTTGAGCTACAAAGCAAACGGTATTTGATTGCCGTAATGGGACAGTTACGTTTCACGATGCTCCAAAATTTTCTACAGGCGGGAACAAGAAAGAGGGAGCTGATATGACATATTATGCTAGACCCGTGGTGGCGAACCTATGGCACACAGAGCCCCCTCTGTGGGCACACAAGCAGTCACCTCAGCTCAGGTCCACCACACATGTGTGCGCACCTTCCGCCAGCCAGCTGTTTTTCAAGTCTCTGCCGCACATGCACGGGGGCGGGGCACCTGGAGAGGGCTGTGCATGCATGCGCAGAGGGTGGGGTGCATACGGAGGCTGTGCACACGTGTGGGGGTGTGTGCGTGGGTGCGTGCATGCATGGGGGTGGGGTGCATGTGGGGCGCGAATGCTCATTGCATTTTGGGGATACGGGCATGTGCTTTGGGCACTCCGTCCAGAAAAGGTTAGCCATCACTATGCTAGACTAATGTCTTTCTGCTCACATACTAATGTGATTATCATATCAGAAAGTCAATTTACCATTTTAGTTCATTGTAGGAAGATGTTTTTTCTCAGGCCTTTTTTCAAGAAATAAATGTGAAAAAGAGAAAGACCCTTCCTTTCCTATTGTATGAATATGCAGAAATCTCAGCATAAGGAAATGTAGACCTACTTAAATCCCATTGAAACAATTCAGTGATGAATTTAAAAACACACGTACCCTGCTTTCACTAAACTAAAGCCAGCAAACATGGTTGAGAAAAATCAAAGGAACCAAGAGATGTCTATAACAGCATAACAGTTGCATTGAAAGCCATAGGCATTCTAGAATAGCCTTCAAGAGAGCCAGTTTGATTTAATGGTTAAGGCATCAGCTAGAAACCAGGAAACTATGAATAATAGTCCCGCCTTAGGCAGGAAAGGTGGCTGGGTGACTTTTAGCCAATCACTCTTTCTCAGTCTGTGACTTTAGCTCAGTTCAAAAGCCAGTTGGTCAATTCCTGTTGCAATCAACAGATCAATACTTGGTTGATCCTGAAACTTGTTGGGAAAATGCTAGGAAAGGAAAAATAAGAAGACTCTAGAATGCCATTCTCTTGCCAATATAGGTTAATCAGATAATTCTAGGAAGCTAACTGGCATAGAAACAAGGCTACGAGAGTCTACTATCTAATCAATGTAGGGAATTCAAAGCTAGAATGATGCCAACAGGTTATCTGATTCCACGTGATAATTGATGGTTATTAAAACAAAAATCTGACATGGGAAAAAATACATAGTACATAAATACAAACATACATATTACCAATATGTTCCCATTTCTGCTAGCACTTGTAGATGAATGAGGTAAGAGTAGTTATTAATAGATTCATGTTTCCTGTCCTTGCTTTATTTTCTTCTTGGCTGAACTGTATAGACACTGAACTATCAGATGACACAAACAACATTTTCATCCCATTATTTTCCAGAGCTATATACTATATATATCAGCAGCCCTACTCATGAAATTTTTTACAAGATTTCAAATTTACCCCACCCAATCTTACCCAAACTTCACTTTCTCTTTACTATTAGCAACAGATTGTTCTCACATGAGATTTCTACTTTCTGAATGACATACAAATCCTACAGTAAGGCGTCCCAAAGGTGGAAATCTGTAGAGATTCTCAGTCATGGTTGTCCAAAGATGCTTTTTTCAGGAGGCAACTGGACTTTCTTGTTTTTTTCTTTGAAGACGTTTCGCTTCTCATCCAAGAAGCTTCTTCAGCTCTGACAGGATAGTGGGGGTTGGAAGGATTTATATTCCTTGCAGACAGCTGGTCATTTGCATCCTTTTTAGAAGGTCGTTGAGGCCACTTAGAGGTTTACCTTTGTCCTCAGGGTCCTGTAGTCTGCAATTTTTTTTCCTCTGGAAATCCATTCCTACTCCCACACCATTCAAAGTGTGTTCATCCCAAATTGGATAGGTAAAAGTCTGTAGAGTCTGTAGACTACAGGAACCAGGATCACCACTCAGGTGACCCCGAGGACACAGATAAACCTCCAAGTGCTTCAACGATCCTCTAAAAGGATGAAAATGACCAGCTGTCTGCAAGGGATATAAATCCTTCCATTCCCCACTATCCTGTCAGAGCTGGAGAAGCTTCTTGGATGGGAAGCAAAATGTCTTCAAAGAAAAAACAAGGAAGTCCAGTTGACAGTCCCAAAAGTGCTTTTTCAAGAGACAACTGGACTTCCTTTGTTTTTCCTTGAAGACGTTTCGCTTCTCATCCAAGGAGCTTCTTCACTTCAGAAGCATCTACAGAACTGAAGAAAATTCTTGGATAAGAAGCAAAATGTCTTCAAGGGAAAACAAAGAAAGTCCAGCTGACTCTTAAGAAAGCACTTTTGGGACAACCATGACCTGGATGACTGAGGCTCTCCATAGACATAGACATACAGTAAAGAGATGCAACTGCATTACAGAGAAATTAGAAGTTGTATCTCTCTGGCCATGAGGACATTTTCCATTTTCAGACATAAGGGTAGGAGGGAGTTTTGCTTCCTGCTTTTAATTTGACAATGTTTCCCTGACATTCCAAGAAATTATTATGAGCCTGAACCGCCTGTTATTATTTAGTGAAGGATGAATGGAAGTGGTTGGCTGGCCGATCCAGGATATTGTTAAATATTCATTTTTTTAATCTCTCTCTCAGAAAGAAATGCAAACATTTCTCTTCCTTTAAAAAAGAGAAAATTGCTGACAGATCTCTGGTGAAAGTATGGGTGGCCTTTGAAGTTAGTGGGAAAGATACAATTTACATGTCAACAGATATTAGCTTTTCTTTCACAACAACAATAATGAAAGCAAATCAAGTCAAGGGAGGCAGCATCTACTTAACAGTCAAAGGATTTTTCTGCTGGTGGTTTGGAACAAAGCTTCTGATAGAAGAGAATATTTGTAGCTCAGGGTTGAAGTGTGGGGTCCTTGGTGCTCTTGGAGCCTGGTTGTTTTCTTGCAAGCATTTGATTACCAAACTTGTAGAGTGGTGCGGTGGCCTAGAGGTGAAGCTCTCACCTCACAATCAGGAGGCTGTGAGTTCGATCCTAGGTAGAGGCAGATATTTCTTTCTCTGGGCACAATGAGAATATATCTGCTGAACAAAGCTCAGCACTGGCGACAGGAAGGACATCCGGCCAGTCAACACTCAGCGCCATTCGGTTGCCCAGACTCCACGACGCAAGGAATTATGGGGTCATTAAATGATGATGATTTGATTACCAAACCCGGTTAACATCGTCAGTGCTAACACTAATATTATTATTTAGCTTGGTAATGAAACATCTGCAAGAAAACAATCAGAGAGCACCAAGGACCCCAACAAAGGTTCTTCTCCCCTGATCACCAAAGAACAGCCAAGAGTACAAAATATCTGGTCTTCTCAGAAAGACAGAAGGAATTGACTCTGCATCTTTTGGGTCAGTGATGGCTAACCTTTTTGCCGTCGTGTGCTAAAAGCGGGGGTAGTGGGGGGGATTGTGCGCATGCGTGCCCACACCCATAATTCAATGTGCCCCGTCCCCCAAGCATGAGCGTGTGACCCTCCCCACTCTCCCCCCCCGTTTTTGGCACGTGATGGCCCGGTGGGCCTGGTAGGCCCATTGTTTTGCCCTCCCCAGGGTCCAGAGCCTTTCTAGGAGCCTGGGGAGGGCGAAAACAGCCTTCCTCACTCCCCTGGAGGCCCTCCAGAAGCCCAGAAACAGCCTGTTTCCCGACTTCCGGTGGGCCAGGAAGGCCCGAAAATCAGCTGGCTAGCGCGCACATTCGTGCTGGACTGAGGTAGAGCAACGCTCGCGTGCCCACAGATATGGCTCCGTGTGCCACCTGTGGCATCTGTGCCATAGGTTCGCCATCACGGTTTTAGGTGATTTAAAAAACAAAACCTGGCTGTGAAAAAGCAGGGTTTCATACCCCTTTGGTTTGTAATTTATTTTGGTTAGGGCATAGTTCCCCCCTCCCCTTTTTATATTTAGCTTTATGGAGTTGGTGGCGGGTAGATTTTTACCTATTATATTGGTTTTGGTTATATGCCATCCAAAGTCTGCTGCGTGGCCCAGTGTGTCAGTACTTCAACCTGCATTTACTCTAGTGCTGACATAAGAAGGAGAAGCGAAGGCATCTGGAAAGGGACGTTTGACTTTTCACCTACTTATTTTCCCTGGAGATAATATCCCCTAGGAGATAAGATGGGAGGGGGGAAAGAGTAGATTAGGGGTAGAATGACTTGGAAGATGGCCAATGAGTGCAGGGGAGTGGGGAACGGAAAGGGAGGGTTTGGGGGCTGGAAGTCAGTGTTGGCTTCGTTTGGAGTCGGGTTAGAATGTCGTGCTTAATAAATAGGAGTTTTTCTTCAAAGACTTTGTTGGAAATGCAATTTATTTGAGACGACCTCGAAACTTGACACAGTGTTTATAAACCTAAGCTATAAATAAATAAACAAGCAAATAAACAACTGAACGAACAAACTGTGTTATGGAGGGATAAAAATGTCATGTGAACTTCCTAACCCTCCACAGTTTTAGAAGTTAAAATTTAGATCTAACCCTCCAACAGTTCTGGTCTGATGTGCTCATTATAGGATTGATTTTTTTATATATATTGATAGTATACGTTTGTTCCTCCTGCTAGGCTTATCTTTAATTCTTTATTTTTCTTCATTTTTTAAAAACTTTCGTTACTGCATGGTAGGAAGCCAGTGTTTTTAAGTCTCTGCAGTCCAGAGTTAATGATGAGCTGGACAGTCGAAAAAGCCAACTTATAAATAAATAAATAAATTATACACTCAGCAAAGGACTTATGTAATTTTTATTTATTTTATTTATTTATTTTATTCAATTTGTATACCGCCCTTCTCCTAGTGGACTCAGGGCAGTGCACAGCCAGAACTAAAACACATACCAGTACAAAATTTAAAATTTTTAAAAGAATTACATGACTTTGGTCCAAAATTTAAAACATTCAAACTAAAACCCATTGACAATTTAAAAACTGAAAAAAAAAAGGGGGGGGAAGGTCACGCCAGCCCTGCTTGATGGAAAAGAAAAGTTTTTAGGGCACGGCGAAAGGCCCGGAGATCCGATATCCTTCGTATCTCTGGGGGCAAATCGTTCCAGAGGGCAGGAGCTGCCACAGAGAAGGCCCTCCCCCTGGGAGTCACCAGCCGACATTGCCTGGCTGACGGCACCCTGAGGAGTCCCTCTATGTGGGAGCGTACTGTTCGGTGGGAGGCTATCGGCAGCAGAAGGCGGTCCCGCAAATACCCAGGTCCTATGCCATGGAGCGCTTTAAAGGTGGTAAATTGTGTTAGTGGCAAAGGGTAGAAAAGGGGCCAAGGAAATTTATGGGAAGCAGCGGAACATATGCTACCGAAGTATTGCTGCACCATCTTTTTGAAAAAAAGAAGAAAAAAAATCAAAAATGGGAAAGAAACATCAAGATGACTTAAGAGGTGAGTTATGAAAATATATTAATAGATAAGAATGTGTTTGGGTTCTTAGTTCTCAGAGCTTGGTTGTTTTCCTGCAGGCATTTCATTATCATGCGACATCATTAATGCATAATGCCTAGTAATGAAACATCTGCAGGAAAACAACCAAGCTCTGAGAATAACAAGAACTCAAGACTTCAACTTTGAGTTACATGTATTCTCTACTAATGGCCAGACTGCTTTTTGCAGAACATAGATTTGTAAGGCTGGAAGGACCTCAAAGGTCTTCTTGTCCAACCAAGCAGTGGTGAAATCCAATTTTTTTTTTACTAGCAGTTCTGTGGGCATGGCTTGGTGGGTGTGGCAGGGGAAGGATACTGCAAAATCTCCATTCCCACCCCACTCTGGGGCCAGCCAGAGGTGGTATCTGCCAGTTCTCTGAACCGCTCAAAATTTCCGCTACCAGTTCTCCAGAACCTGTCAGAACCTGCTGGATTTCACCCCTGAACCCAAGACAGGAGACCCATCTGGGGTCAGCAACCCGTGGCTCTGAAACCACATGTGGCTCTTTCATCTCCCTGCTATGTCTCCCTGTTGCCAGTCGGCGCCACAATTTTAAGAGGAGCTTCCGGTTGTGGGGAGGGGAAGCACGGTGCGCCAGGAAGAGACTCTATGGCAAGGGGCGGGCTTTCCGGTCGGTTCCACAATTGATAGGGCTTTCAGTTAGAGGTAGAGGAAAAAGGACACCACACTAGGAGGAGACTCTATGGTGGGGGAACTAGACTTCCGGTCTGCAGAGGAAAAAGGACACCGTGCTAGGAGTAGGGGTGAAATCCAGCAGGTTCTAACAGGTTCTGGAGAACTGGTAGTGGAAATTTTGACCAGTTCGGAGAACCGGTAGTGAAAATTTTGAGTAGTTCAGAGAACTGGCAAATACCACCTCTGGCTGGCCCCAGAGTGGGGTGGGAATGGAGATTTTACAATATCCTTCCCCCAGGAGTGGGGAGGGAATGAGGATTTTGCAGTATCCTTCCTCTGGAGTGGGGTGGGAATGGAGATTTTGCAGTATCCTTCCCTCGCCACGCCCACCAAGCCACACCACACCCACAAAGCCACACCCACAGAACCGGTAGTAAAAAAATTTGGATTTCACCACTGGCTAAGAGGAGACTCTATGGTGGGGGGAACCGGACTTCTGGTTGGCTCCAGAATTGAATGGGGGGCTTCCAGTTAGGACCTTTATGGCTTTTTGAGTGTTTAAGGTTGCCGACCCTTGCCCTATACCATCCCGGTCGAATGGTTGTGCAGTGTATTTTTGAAAAACATCAGTGATGGAGCACCCACAAGCCCAATAGGCAAGCTATTCCACTGATTAATTGTTCTCACTGTGAGGAAATTTCTCCTTACTTCTAGGTTAGATCTCTCTTTAATAAGCTTCCATTCATTACTTCTTGTCCTCATTCCACAATACTGAAGTGCAGCAATCAGTTTCAGTACTGTATGTCCCAAAGGTGCTTTTCAAAAGCCAACTGAACTTTCTTGGTTTTCTGGTTCCTTTGAAAATGTTTCACTTCTCATCTAAGAAGCTTCTTCTGTTCTGAACGTTTTCAAAACCAAAAAAAAAAAAAAAGTCCAGCTGTCTTTTAACGGTACCTTTGGGACAACTGGATGACTGAGACTCTCCATAGACATTCAATACTGTATGCGCTTCCATTTATTCATAGTCAAAATCAAAGATAATTCTACCGTTGCTCAACTACAGTTCTTTCCTAGCGTTTTCTCACAGCACAGGAGACTCCACAATTTTGAGCAAAGGATTAAATCTTATTCTGCAGAGCTCATGACTGCTTTACTTCTATCTGTCTGAAGAGTTCAGGCAGGTCCCCATTTTTCTGGCCTTCCAAAAAAAAAAAAAAAGTTGAAGACCTAGCTCTGCCAATTGGCATGTGGGTCAAAGAAGATTAGACAATCTTGGGGTTGGTTGGTGTTGTGAGAGTATTCTCTCCACCTTTTGAACTGCTATTGCTGCAAGCCTAACTTTCAATTCTGTTTTTTACTTGGTTCTTATTTATGCTTTTATATTTTGTGACATGTTTTTATTGTGACCCACTCAGAGTCACTTAGATGAGGCAGGTGGTATGGAAACATGATTCAATCAGAATAGAGCTGGAAAGGACTTTGGAGGTCTTCTAGTCCAACCCCCTCTCAAGCAGGAGACCCTATACCCGTGATGGCAAACCTATGGCACGCGTGTGGCACGCGGAGCCATATCGGTGGGCATGCGAGCTCAGCTCCGGCGTTCATGCGCGTGCCGGCCAGCTGATTTTCGGGCCTTTTGGGCCCACCGGAAGTCAGGAAAAAGGCTGTTTCTGGCCTCCGGAGGGCCTCCGGGGGAGTGGGGAAGGCCATTTTCGCCCTCCCCAGTCTCCTAGAAAGGCTCTGGAGCCTGGGGAGAGCGAAAAAACGGGCCTACCTTGCCATTGCATGCCAAAAGTGGGGGGGAGTGCGGGGGGGGGGTCGCACATGCATGCGTTGGGGGTGGGGCGCACAGAATTATGAGTGTGGGCACACACACAAGCGACCCCCCCCCCACTCCCCATCACTGCCCTATACCATTTCAGGTAAATGATTGTTCAGTCATTTCTTAAAAATCTCCAGCGATGAAGCACTCACAACTTCTGAAAGCAAGCTGTTCCACTGGTTAATTGTTTTCACTGTTAGGAAGCTAATTCCAAATTGCTTCTCTCCTTGATTAGTTTCCATTCATTGTTTCTTGTCTTGCCTTCCGGTACTTTTGAAGATAAGCTGACCCTCTCTTCTTTGTGGCTGCCCCTCAAATACTGGAATACTGCTATCATGTCACTCCTAGTCTTTCTTTTCTCTAGACTGGCCATATCCAATTCCTGCAGCCATTTTTCATATTTTTTTTGTCTCCAGGCCCTTAATCATCTTAGTTGCTCTTCTTTGCACTTTTTCCAAAGTCTCGACATCTTTTGTTGTAATGTGGTGACCAAAACTGGATGCAGTATTCCAGGTGTAAGGATTTATAAAGTGGCACTAATACTTCATATGATTTTGATTCTATGCCCCTGTTTATAGCCAAGAATTGTATTAGCTTTTTTGGCTGCCACCGCACACTGTTAGCTCATGTTTAAGTGATGAGTGACTGAATGAATGAATGGATGATGCCTACACTAATTTCACCAGTTATCCAACATCTAATCGTATTTTGTAGCAATGCTATGGACCAGGGGTGGGTTCTAATTTTTTTTACTACCAGTTCTGTGGGCGTGGCTTATTTTGTGGGTGTGGCTTGGAGGTCATGTGACTAGGTGGGCGTGGCTAGCTGGTCAAAGTCATTTCTGGAAGGTCTTCGCACTTACGACCCAACTCATTTGTTTGCTTTTAACACTGATCAGCTGTAGGACGGCCCTTTGAAGCCCCACGGCAAGAGTTTAAACAGTTTTTTCCCCTCTAGTCATCAGCTGGGACTCAGGAGGCAGCAATAGATTGGGGGTGGGACCAAATAAAAGGTAAGAATAACGTGGGGGGGTGCGAGGGGGGGGGGAGAACCGGTTCGGTGATGTCATATCATCACCGCTACCGGCTCGGCCGAACCAGACCGAACCGGGAGGAACCCACCACTGCTATGGACTAACAAAATGCTGACTCTGACTTATTAAGATTGACCACAAACTTGCTAATATCCACAAAAATGCAACCCGGGAATATATGTGCTTCGACTTCTACTGCTTGGCCTTGAGTTAAGAAATCCTTAAATATAGGAAACAAAGTATAATGGGAATTTACCAAGGTTTCAAAGAGGCATTAATCATAAGAGAGGAGCTGCCAGAAAAATGAATCTCTAGATTAGCATATGAGCTTTCTATCTTAATTAACTGAGAGACATCTATGCCATTCTTTCCTATTCTTTATTAATGTGCTGCCATTCCAATGAAGGCATAGAAGAAAATAAATAACCAGAAGATAGATATAAGCCTGCAAAAACTATGGCCCTAAAACTTAATACAATCCAAAAGTCTGAAATGACTGATACAAAATCAAATTAAGAGGCATGTTTTGAGATTTTATTTTTTTTTACTTAAAAACTAGAGAGTACGTATTGTAACTCAGAGGGTGATGTGCAGGGTAGAAAGAATGCCCTTGATGCAGTGGTGAGTTGCTACCGGTTCGCCCTGGATTGGGCGAATCAGTAGTGGTGGTGGCGGGAAGCTCTGCCTACCCGCCTGGATGCATCGGTGCATGCACAGAAGTGTCACACGTACATGTGAGCATGCGCGAGTATGCACATACACATGAGCAAACCAGTAGCAAACTCTAATTGAAACCCACTACTGCCTTGATGGAATGGAGGAAGAGCTATTGCCAAGGCAACAGTCAGATAAAAGAGGACTGGACCCAGGTTAGAAATGTAATGTAAGTAAATGTCTCAGGTAAAACTAAAAGGAGGAGGAGAATATTCCAGTCTTGCAAGATTTAGGAGATAGTCTTATTTAGAGAGAGTAGGAGAGGCTCTTATATAAGCTCAAAGCCATTTGGGAGATGTGAGAATATGTGGCATGGCTATGAAGGAAGTGATGCATTTTCACAATGCTGAAGACTCTTCTTTGCTTACATTGGTCATTGGGAAATTGGAGACTATAATAAAATAGTAGAAGAAATTAGGATGGACATCTTTAGATGTCACGGGAAGTGAATGGGAGAACTGAAGCAATGGGTCCATGGTAGTACCTCTTGTGATTTTTCTCATTTTCATTTCAATATTTTTCCCCTAGTATTTTTGAGGGACTGTCACAGAGAAGGAGTCAACCTATTCTCCAAAGCACCTGAGGGCAGGACAAGAAGTAATGGATGGAAATTTATCAAGAAGAGAACCTACCTAGAACTAAGGAGAAATTTCTTGAAAGTGACAACAGTCTATCAGTGGAACAGCTTACTTCCAAGGTGCTCCATCATGGGAGATTTTTAAGAAGAACTGGACAGCCATTAACTAGAATGGTACAGGGTCTCCTGCTTGAGCATGGGGTTTGGGCGAGAAGACCTCCAAGGTCTCTTCCAATTCTGTTATTCCAATTTTGTTGCTAAAGATTTCTAATAAAAATAGCACTGTCATGGATCCAGCCCTGGACTCCTCTCCAGATGCAAGTTCAGATGAGGAAGAGGAATTTGTGTCTGCAGAGGAAAGCATGGAGCTGAGTATTGGTCAACATTGGGATTCAGAGAGTGCTAGCCTAATGGAGCACCCCAGGGGTGGTATTCACTTACCTTCGCTACCGGTTCGCAAATGTGAGCGCACGCACCACCTCCATGCATGCACTGAGCCTTCTGCACATGCTCAGAGCATCAAAAATGGGACATGATGACGTCCGGGCGGGTGGGCGGAGCCTCCCGCAGCCGCTGCTACCGGTTCTCCCAAACCGGATAGAACCGGCTGAATACCACCATTGGAGCAGTCTCAGCTGGATTGATTGGGTGAGGCTGAGGATGAGGGAAGTGAGCCACAGCTGCAGCAAATTGGCCAGGAGGCTCCAGGCAAGGACTGAGAGCAGCTGCCACCTATTAGCAATGAGGAGGCGGTGGAGTCCACACCTGATCCAAGGACACTTAGAGCAGAGAAGAGATAGGCACAATGCCAGTCAGCTAGACTACTCATGAGGAGGCAACTTCACATTTTATGAAGGGCAGCACCAACGTTGCCTACTTAATCCCGCCCTGATGATTTGAGTGTTGCTGGAGCAATGTGTCCAGTTCTATACCTTGTGTGCTGGTGCTGAGTATCCTGACCCGTTTGACCTGTCTATCTCCATCCATCCATCCATCCATCCATCCATCCATCCATCCATCCATCCATCCATCCTTATCTTTCATCTTTCATCTATCTATCTATCTATCTATCTATCTATCTATCTATCTATCTATCTATTTATCTATCTATCTATCTACCTACCTACCTACCTACCTACCTACCTATTTATCTACTGTATCTAATCTCTATCATTTATCTTTATCTATCTATTTCTATCATCTTTCTATCTCTCTTTCTGTCTATTTATCCCTATCATCTACCTTTATCTATCTATCTCTATCATCTTTTTATCTCTCTTTCTATCATCTGTCTACCTATCTATCTACCTACCTACCTACCTACCCACATACACACACACATACACACATACATATACAAATATATATGGACAGACATACATAGACAGACTGACACTTTTCTGTGCAAATCAAATGGGTCACAGAGTCACATAGGTAGTAGTATTGATAATTTCTATGCAGGTTAATTTGTTGGATAGACAACATCCAATTGACACTCCTGGTCTTCTTTTGTTATTCTGTTTTTGGAATAAGACTAGAAACTGCAGAAATTAACTGTTGCTTCCTCATCTATTATTCCATAAATCTTCATTTTCTCTTGACCTTCCTTCGAGTTATGTTAATCTCTGACCTTTTCCCCATCGTATGTTTAAGAGCGCAGCAGGTTGACTTAATCTGAACGCCTCTCCACAGTGCAACTGAATTGAATTTTCTGAAAATACTGGCAGTAATAAGTATAACCAATTGGATTTGGCTAATGCTTTTGGGGTTTGAAGGGCATTCATTTCAAATACATGGCAAGCTGGGGAAATTCTCTTTTCTTCCCATCTCCTTCCATCTTTCCACTCTCAGGCAACTATAAAGTATCATTTAGCTAAAACTCATAGAAACGATAAGCGCAGAACAATTCTTAGACTTGTCTTTGCGAAAGAAAGAAAATCCCCAAGATGGATGTGTTTTTTATACTTGGTGCTTATAATTTAAGATTTCTATATGCGGCCACGCGGGTTGTTACGGGAGCCTCCCGTTACTCACGTGCAACACCTCTCCTGCGCGAGCTGCACTGGTTACCGGTGGCCCTTCGGATCCACTTCAAGGTGCTGGTCTTGACCTATAAAGCCCTACATGGCATGGGCCTGGGGTACTTGCAGGACCCCCTCCTACTGACCTCCCACTGCCCAGTGCGGTCACATAGGACTGCCCTCCTCCGGGTGCCATCGGCCAGACAATGTCGGCTGGTGGCCCCCAGGATGAGAGTGTTCTCGGTGGCCGCACCAATCCTCTGGAATGAATTACCCACTGGGCTTCGGACGGCCCCCGACCTCCGCGCTTTCCACGCCGAACTGAAGACATGGCTTTTTCAGCAAATTCCCTGATCTGTTATGAGATTTTAGTTGTTGGGGTTTTTACATTTGGATGGTTTTAGTTCTATTTATTGTTATATGTTTTTTATTCTGTGAGCCGCCCCGAGTCCTATAGGAGAAGGGCGGCATAGAAATCTAAGAAAATAAATAAATAAATATAGCTGGAAATAATATTCTAATCTGGCTGCAAACACGTTTTCAAAAGTAAGATCAAAAGGGAAAATGTTTCTTTGGTCCATGGATGCCCTCTGAAGCGTGGTCCAGTGGGGTTAGCCATCAAACTGAATTGGAGTGATAAGAGATGGATGGTTCCTTACCTATAGTAAGACAAGAGGTGATAGATACAGCACTGAGGATCTACAATTCTTAGTGTCTTGTTCTACCATCTCCTGTATTTTATGTTGTTGGTGATAAGAAATTTGAAGAAGAGGATGGGATGATATGATAAATCAATCAATCAATCAATCAATCAATCAATCAATTTCTATACCGCCCTTCTCCCGAAGGGCTCAGGGCGGTGTACAGCCTATTAAAAAACACAAAGACAAACATCAGTTAAAAATAATTAAAATTATTACATAATTCGGCTGAAATTTAAAACCCCAAAAATTTAAAACCCAATTTAAAAAATCATTAAATTGATAGCCCGGCTTGGCAGAACAGCAGGGTCTTGAGGGCACAGCGAAATACACGGAGGTCGGAGATCTTGCGCATTTCCGGGGGCAGTTCATTCCACAGGGCTGGGGCTCTCACAGAGAAGGCCCTCCCCCTGGGTGTCGCCAGCCGACATAACTTGGCAGATGGCACCCTGAGGAGACCCTCTCTGTGGGAGCGAACTGGCCGGTGGGAGGCTGTTTGTGGCAGAAGTCGGTCTCGAAGGTACCCGGGTCCTATGCCATGGAGCGCTTTAAAGGTGGTGACCAACACCTTGAATCGCACCCGGCAGGCCACTGGGAGCCAGTGCAGCTCGCGCAGGAGGGGTGTCACGTGGGCACAACGGGTTGCGCCCATAACCACCCACGCGGCCGCATTCTGGACCAGCTGGAGCCTCCGAGTGCTCTTCAAGGGGAGCCCCATGTAGAGAGCATTACAATAGTCCAGCCGGGAGATGACAAGGGAGTGAGTGACCGTGCGCAAGGCATCCCAGTCCAGAAAGGGCTGCAACTGGCAAATCAGGCAAACCTGATAAAAAGCCCCCCTGGCCACGGCCGTCATATGCTCTTCTAAAGACAACCGTGAGTCCAGGAGGATGCCCAGATTGCGAGCCCTCTCTGTGGGGGACAAAGGTTGAATGGTTATGGGAACTGGGTATGTATAGTCTAAGAGAAAGACTAGGGGTGACATGATAGCAGTCTTCCAATCTTTGAAGGGCTGTCACAGAGAAGAAAGGGTCAACCTATTCTCCAAAACACGTGAAGGCAGGACTGTCAGGGTTCCAAGTAACAGCCCAGAGGAAATCAAAACTCCAAGGCTACAAGGTTCCTTAAAGTATAGATTTATTAGGCATGTCATATTGGCATAGCTGGTGAAAACCCGACTCTGAAGCGTCCCAGGTTTTCCCCACCCAATTCCAAATCCAAAGTTCTTCCCCCCACTACACACAACCATCGCATGTGCCAATCAGCATAATCAGCAAATAAAAACTACACCAGCCCCAATTGAGACTTTTCATATTTTATTATTATTTTATTTTTATTTTTTTAATTTATATTTTATTTACAATCTTATTTTACATTTTATTTTATTATTTCATTTTCTTTATTTATACTTTAATTATTTTATTTATATTTTATTTGCAATCTTATTTAACATTTTAATTTATTATTTTATTTATATTTTAATTTAATGGTTTTGTTTTATTGTTTTATTTTATTTCATTTATTTTTATTTATTGTATTTTGTTTTATTTCACCTTGTTGAATACATCATCCCCCACCCTCTAAACCAGGGGTCTGTAACCTTAAACACTCAAAGAGCCATTTGGACCAGTTTCCCACAGAAAAGAAAACACCGGGAACCACAAAACCTTTCTTGTGCCTGGCTATTTTTTGAGTGGCCACAAAACTAGAATATGTAATTGAATTAAACATTCTGTTTTCTTTTGAAACTTTTCTTTTCTTGGATTTATCCATGGTTGGCCTACCGGGGGTTGAAAAGGTCAATAAATCACATGCTGGTGGGTGTTGCACATTGGTGGTTGTGACACATATTTTGAGTGACAGGGAGCCGCAGCAGAGGGGTGAAAGAGCCACATGCGGCTCCAGAGCCACAGGTTGCTGACCCCTGCTCTAAACTCTGCAGAATAAAGAACGAATCATCTAATATCCTGCTTCCCGCCACTGTTCTGTTGCTGGTATGTACACAAAAGGATCAAAGCTAAAATAGTCAAAGGCCACTCTCTTTGGGACTGGCCATGCTAGCTACCCACAATGTTCTTTCCAGTGACTCTGGAAAGTTTAATGCCTTTTGATCTAGAACTCTCGAGAGATATAAATAATGTAAATTCTTGCCTGATGTTGATGTCAGTCTCTCCTTGTTTTTGCCTTTGTTCCATTTTGCTAGTGAACTGTCTTTGATGTTTGTTGATGTTAAATAAACACCAAACTATTTCTTTATTTTTGGGTGGCTGAACTGAGTGGCATATAGCTTACTCTGAACTGGATAGCTGGTGGGTGCAAATTAAATTGGGCATGATTCATGGCGATTTTGCAACCTTCCTCTTGCTAAGGCAAGAAAAACAAAATGCACAGATACAGTATATGTGGTACCTTGCTCAATAGTAGTGAGAGGGATCTTGGAGTCCTAGTGGACAGCCATTTAAATATGAGCCAGCAGCTGCCAAAAAAGCCAACACAGTTCTAGGCTGCATAAACAGAGGGATAGAATCAAGATCACGTGAAGTGTTAATACCACTTTATAATGCCTTGGTAAGGCCACACTTGGAATACTACATCCAGTTTTGGTCGCCATGATGTAAAAAAGATGTTGAGACTCTAGGAAGAGTGCAGAGAAGAGCAACAAAGATGATTAGGGAACTGGAGGCTAAAACATACAAAGAACGGTTGCAGGAACTGGATATGTCTAGTTTAATGAAAAGACGGACTAGGGGAGACATGATAGCAGTGTTCCAATATCTCAGGGGCTGCCACAAAGAAGAGGGAGTCAAGCTATTCTCCAAAGCACCTGAGGGCATGACAAGAAGCAATGAGTGGAAACTAATCAAGGAGAAAAGCAACCTAGAACTAAGGAGAAATATCCTGACAGTTAGACTAATTAATCAGTGGCAAATAACTTGCCTCCAGAAGTTGTGAATGCTCCAGCACTGGAAGTTTTAAAGAAGAGATTGGATAACCATTTGTCTGAAGTGGTGTAGGGTTTCCTGCCTAAGGAGGGGGTTGAACTAGAAGACCTCCAAGGTTCCTTCCAACTCTGTTATTCTATTCTATTCTAGATCAAATAAATCAAGACCGGATATTTTATTGTCTGCTTCCTTTTCTCTAGTTGAGCGAGAGGGACAGGTACACCGAGATCCGCTTGACCTTTCTGAGAGAGTTTAGGTGTCTGTCAAAGTCTTGCATATGTTGACTCATTCAGAAGATTATACTCAGGCATTGGGCCAAGAAGGTGAGGGATGTGTGTGTAGAGTTTAGAGCAAGCCGGGTGGGTTGCTGAGGACTGAGGAAACATTTTGACAGAGCTGCTTACTGAGAAGCCTGAAAGGAAGAGAGCCGGAAAATGAATGCATCCCCACTGCTCTGCAAACAAATAAAAGGAAAAATATAATAAGGCGATAGACGTGCACTGCGAGATAAACCGTGTCCTGGAGATGTTTATTCTTGAGGTTTCTGCTCTCCCTCGTAGGCTTTCCAAATAGATGGCTTTAAAAAGTTTTTTATCAGCTTGCTGTTCCAGGAATTATGTGGGAAATAGGATTTTTTCACTTTGGGGTCTGTAAGATCAGCAGGGAGGGAAGAAGTGATAAAGAGCTTTGAAGGAGCTGGATGCAAAGCAGTCTTACTCTGAAACAAAGTCTGTGAACGGAGGAAGAATCCCAAAGGTGCTTGTTTTCAAGAAGCCACTGGACTTTCTGTTTTTCTCTTGGAAGACATTTTGCTTCTCATCCAAGAAGCTTCTTCTAGATGGTGGGGAATGGAAGGATTTATACTCCTTGCAGCGGTGGTGGGATTCAACCGGTGTATAACCGGTTTGCTGAGCGCACACAGTGCATTTGAAAACAGCTCTAAAACTTATCTTCTACTGAGGCCCCAGTGAGTAAAACAGCTGAGGTGCATCAATCCGCTCTGCTAAGCCTATCAGCTGGGCTTCAAACAAAGGAAATATAGGTCGGTATGGTGCAGGAGTGGGCGGGCCCAGCTGATCATCGGAGCTACCGGTTCGCCCAAACTGGTCCGAAGCAGCTGAATCCCACCCTTGCCTTGCAGACAGATGGTCATTTGCTTTCTTTTAGCAAGTCATTAAGGCCACTTGGAGGTTTATCTGCGTCAAGAGGGTTACCTGGGTAGTGCAAATGGGTATGGCGCCTCCTTGGAACCGTTGAAAGGACTGGATTGTAGACTGGAAGTTGCAACTTATTTGTCTTCAATGAGACTGACTCCACAGATATTAGTTGCTCATCTACATCAGGAAGAGTGGCATTTAGTTGTAACCACATACATTTCTCCAACACTTTTTTGTGGACACCCCCCCCCAAGTACTCCATGATCCATAGCTAAAATTTGGAAGCAGAATGGATGAGCTTCAGCAGCACATTTTCCCCCAAAATTTCAACAATGCATCTCTCTATTTTACCACGTAAAATATACACCACATGTATACACCACATGTATACACCAGAGATTAAAAAAAAACAAAAAAAAAACATAACCTTGTCTTAAGTTACAAAGTGTTCAAGCTTCATACATCTGCCAATATAGAGTTATTTATTTATTTATTTATTTATTTATTTATTTATTTATTTATTGGGTCCCACTCAGAAGGTTGAAAATTCAATCCTAGGTAGCGACAGATGTTATTTTCCTAGGGTGCAAAGAAAACATATCTGCTGTGATCTTTGTGTAGGCGTCAGAAAAGGCAGCCAGCCAGTAAACGCTCAGCTCCATTCAGTTGCCCCTACTCTGCCCCAAATTAAGGAATCACGGGGACATAAAAAAGGAGCTTTTATTTGTTTTGAAAAGGTGCAAGAATTTTGAGGTTTAATTTAAGAAATAAACAAGCTCTCTATGTCTGGATCTCCATTCTCACTCCAGACTTGTACTATAACTGAGGCCGAAGAAGTATTGTGAAGTTGTCCCAATCTGGCACATAGACATTTCCAGGCCCGAAAGTCATTTTTAATTCATTACTTATTTACTGAATATGCTTCCTAGCAGCTTCTCAAGCCTATGCTGTTCTCATTACAAACAGGAACGAAGTTCTGATCCATTATTATAGAAGTGATTTTTCTTTTTACGAAACTGACATTTCCATTTGTTTAAATCATGTTCCCGATTTTGCAAAGCCTTCTCAGGTGCGTATTATTTAAGCCTTCACCTCTCCCTGGCACGTAAATAATGGGCTCCACGGGGAGACAGTATTTAAATCTTTGGGGTCCTGTTTTTCCAGATCCAAAATCTTCTATGTATGCAAAAAAAAAAAAAAAAAAGCATTCACATACTTAAATTAAAAAAAAAAATGGTTATTTCTCAGCAGGATGACTCGTAAGTGGAAGCATTAGGCAATGTAAGGTCCCAAAATGTACTTGAGTCACCAGAGAGAGAGACTCAAAGATGAGGCTTGCAAAAAGAAGCAGATTTTATTTATGGCCAAAAACAAAATACTGGATGGGACTATATCCAGAACATACAGATACTATGCATGTGAGGAAATAGCTACACCTTGGGGAAGGTATGGCATCCTTTTATACCCTCAGAGACATCAGCTTAATACCCAATGCTGGCCCCCTGGCCCGTCCCTTCCTTTGGCAGTGCAGCAAGGAAGGGGGGTGGGTGCGTGCACAGCGACCCCGCTTCTTGAGATATCCACCAGGCACGGAGCGGTATAGAAAAACAAAATAAAACAGAGGTGAGATCACTGGTAGAAGCAAATGGCAGAGGCAGTTCTAATTCTTAGCAAAGCCATTTTTACAGAAGCAAAACAGCAAGTCAAACCAATTCTACTGACCCTACTATTATGTCCCACTAATTCTACCTGTTCTATTATTATTATGTCCCTTCAGCAACTTCTATAATCTCCAAAAATTTGTGGGTGAATAGATGATGGATTTTAATGGCTTTCTTCTATAAGAAAGGGGAATCATTACATCCAGTTCTATGTCAATCACAGAAGAGGATACTGGCAGAAAATTACACTGTCATATAGTCCTACAGCAATATGAACAAATTCTTGCATCTGGAAAAAAAAACTGTAGGATCTGATTTCTAGTAGGATTTCAAATAAAAAGGACCTCACATATGTCCCTTTTAAATCACTCCTGGAAAGACATCATTATTCAGTTTAGCTGGATGTTACTGTCAGACCTTCAAGGTAAATCAGATTCATCCATGCTAATAGATGCTAAAGTCATCCATGCTAATACTGTTTTTATCATAAGGTTATGATAAAAGTCATCCATGCTAATACTGTTTTTATCATAAGGTTATACAGAAGCCATGGTGGCGCAGTAGTTAAAAGGTAGAATTGCAGGCTAACTGTCAGCATTCCAGAAAACCCCAACTCCGAGTAAAGACGTGGAAGCAAGCATTTTCCAAAGTTCTCTTTACTAGAATAGGTAAACTGGCACATCTGGGAAAACCTGAATCTGAGAGATCCGGGTTTTCCCTCAGTAAGTCAAAACCCCCAAAACCATCCCCTCACTCCCCAGTCGATCACATGCTCCAATCAATGTCCATCCCATCTCTACCCAGCCCCCTGACCACTCCTTCTCCAGATGCTGGATCGCCCTGACCCGAATCTCTTTTAAAGCCTAACGGCACCCCGTTAGTCTGGCGTTCAATCCTGTCTGGCTCAAAGTTGAACTCAGCCTTTCATCCTTCCAAAGTTGGTAAAATGAGGACCCAGATTGTTTGGGGGCAATATAGTATACTGACATATGTGAACTGCTCAGGGAGTGCTGCAAAGCACTAAGTATATAAGTCTAAAGGCTATTGCTATTGCTTGACTGAATCATGCATGTCGGAATGTGTGTTTCCTTCTCTGTATATATATTCATGAGAACCAGGGAGGGTTTTGTCTGAGATGCTTTCTCACATTCCATTTCTGATCCCGACTCAGATTGCTTTTATTTCTTATCTTGGTGTTCTTCACTCTATTCCCAATATTCACATTACATCCATGCAATAGTGAGATATTTTATTTTTCTTTTTTTAAAAGTTTTTTATTTTTTTAAACAAACAAACGAACAATACATCCTTAATCATTCAGTGTTTCATCTGAGTACATATTACTCCCTCCTCCATCATTTTCCTATTATATTTCTATCATACCTTTATATTTTCATTTAGATTGTTACATCATTCTTC
The DNA here is from genome assembly GCF_029215685.1 of Pituophis catenifer annectens. NCBI lineage: Eukaryota > Metazoa > Chordata > Lepidosauria > Squamata > Colubridae > Pituophis > Pituophis catenifer. The sequence continues at coordinate 10,232,763 of NW_027256886.1, read as the reverse complement.
CCAATTTTCTTATATTTATATTAATTCATGAATTATCTATCTATCTATCTATCTATCTATCTATCTATCTATCTATCTATCTATCTATTCTCTAACCATTGATATAATTGCCCCCATACTTTAAAATACTCCAATTCTTCCTTTTCTTTAATTACCAACGTTAATATATTCATTTCTGCACATTCCAATATTTTCCTAATTACTTCTCCCTCTAAAGGGATTTTCTCTGCTTTCCAATTTTGTGCAAATACAATTCTCGCTGCAATTATACTATGTATAATCAAATAAACATTTTCTTTACTATATTTCTCTGGTAAGATACCCAATAGGAACAGTTCAGGTTTTAAATCAATACGTTGTTGTATCATTTCCTCTAGCCATGTTCGAATTTTAATCCAATAGTTCCTCGCTTCTGGACACATCCACCACATATGATAATACGATCCTGGTATCTGATGGCATTTCCAGCATTTAGCTGATTGATCGTTAAACATTTTTGCCAATTTTTCAGGTGCCATCTGCCATCTATAGTACATTTTATATTGATTTCCTTTATATGCTGTGGACATGGTTAATTTATAATTTCTTTCCCATATTTGCTGCCATTTGTCTAACTCAATTGTATATCCAAAATTCTTAGCCCATGCTATCATTGTTTCCTTTACCTGTTCTTCTATCTTAATACTCAATAAGTAATTATATAGTTTAGTGAGGTATTTTCTTAAATGTCCTGAAAATCTTTCAAGAGAGTTGGTAGGCTAATTAAATCTTGTTTCCTCTGGCTATGATGGACAACTCATGTGCTCTACCCCTCTAAACATCAGTCAATATTTTCTCTGAATATTGCAGAAATATGAAAACCAGAATTCTTCCTGTTGCTTATGTTAACTGGGCCATCTAGGAAATATATCTCAATATCTGAGGATCCAGAGCTTTGAATTACAACACTGTGTGTTTTCATTCATAGCAGTCCCTCTTTTTACACCTGTTTATGGAAGGGAATTAATGCATCTTATATATTTATTTATTTCTCACTGGGTGAGTAATCCCATCTGGATTTTTATGGCTAAGACGGAACTAGAATTCATAATCTCCAAGTTTCTAGCATGATGCCTTAACCATTGGACCATACTGGCTCTTATAAATATGTATCATTTGTTTGTTAAAATTGTTTTAATTATAATATGGGATAGATTTTTTTCAGCAAATTAGATAGTGACTGGGTTTTTTTTGTTTGTTTGTTTTCGTTTTTGTTTTTTAATTTGATTTATATGCTACACTTCTCCAGAGACTCAGGGCGGCTTACAATGTGTTAAGCAATAGCCTTCATACTTTTGTATATTTATACAAAGTCAGCTTATTGCCCCCACAAACTGGGTCCTCAATTTACCTACCTTAGAAAGGATGGAAGGCTGAGTCAACCTTGAGCCTGGCGAGATTCGATCTTACTTTTTTAATTGCAGACAGCTGGTGTTAAATTACAGTGCTTCTGTCTGTTGAGCTATCCAGGCTCCTGTATGTAGTATCCAGGCTGTTGTAGTATGGATACACGACAAATATCAGAAGTTGTCAAAAATTAACATTGCAAAATTGTGAATATCTTCTGCCAATGAAAACTAATATATCCACATTCAAAAATAATATTTTTCATCACCAACTGTTGGGGGGAAAAAAAATTAAGAAAATGTTTTGAATCAAATTACTTTTCACTCTGTCCGCCTCAGTTTCTCTTCCCTCACTTTTGCAATTAAGAAAAGATTATCTGGTCCAGCAGAGTTGATGCTGTCTCAAACAAGCTGTTTCTTCTTCTGTTGTGGAATGTAGTTCACGACACCAATCTAATTAAATCAAACACATTTAATTCATTTGCCGTATAAAGAAAATAATATTTGCATAATATTTGCATAATATGTGAGCTAATCTTGTATTCACGGAATGTGCAAGATATGTCTTCCTAATGTCCTGGCATTTTTAATTTGCAAGTGTTAAGAATGCGAACCTTGTAAACTAAAGAAAAAACATTATTAAGTATGCAATTGTACCAGAATGGCTAAAAAGGGGGTTGAATGTCTCCAATCTCTTCTCTCAGAAGCCCTTTGCTTCTTCATATTCTACCAAGAGAGGAGAATATTTGTAGCTCAGGATTGAATTGAAGGATCCTTGGTGATCTCTGAGCTTGGTTGTTTTCTTGCAGAAGTTTCATTACCCAAACTAGATAGCATCATGATGCTACTTATTTCGGGTAATGAAAGGTCTGCTGTTTACCTAGTTTGGGTAATGAAACATCTACAAGAAAACAACCAAGCTCAGAGACCACCAAGGACTCTTCTTCATATTCTATTTACACTACCTTTTTTGAAGTTGTTGGAAGAAATATCCTTTTGGGTTCAGTTCCAAGTGGGGGAAAAGACACTGGAAACATGGAGACTGTTTGGAAAGATGGTTTAATGGTGGACAGGATCACATGGTTTGAGGTCCTGGATAGAAAAGGGCAGAGATGCTGAGAGTACCTTGGCTTTATGCCCTCTGTTGGGCTTTGAGTTTGAGCTTGTATTCTGATTGGTTGTCAGACTCCCATGGGGCCATGCAGGGGCAACTCTGTAGTCTGTCCTGTGTGCTAAGTTTGGTTGAGCCCAGTAGTGGGATTCAGCCAGTTCGCACCACTTCGGGAGAACCGGTTGTTAACTTTCTGAACAGTTTGGCAAACTGGTTATTGGAAGAAATCATTAGGGCAGAGAACCGGTTGTTAAATTACTTGAATCCCACCACTGGTTGAGCCTTGCTGGGTGATGCAATCTCCCCAGGTGCCAAGTGGTGAATTCTGTTGCTAGATGGGTAGAGGGCTAATCCTATCTTTCTTGGATCTTGGGTGAGGGCAATTCCTACTATGGCTCTGCCTGCAGGAAGTAGATCTTTGTTATGTAGAATAGACTGCCCCTTAATGGCCTATTGACGAAGGTGAGGGCGGAGGGTCTGAGTTTCTGCCTCCCTTTTAGGGGAAACATTCTGCCCTTTTAATATTTCCTAAAATATCTCATTTTTCTAGGAGAGGGGTGGGTGCTAACTTCCTACAATGTAACACCTTGGTAGTTTCTGTAACTAGCCTTATCTTCCACTTAGCTTCCAGGGATACCTCACCCGACATCCACTCTTAAACCTTGGTGTGTAAGAAAGACGGGACAGTTCACAGTTAGTGTTGTGTTTCTGGTGATTAAAAAGTAAAAATGCAAAAAGTGAAATAGTCTTCACTTCAACACTCTTGCCTGAAACAAAAACAAAATCAGTTGAGTCAAAAAGGAGGCCCATCTTTGGCCTTGTTATAAGTCTTATGCAACCACATCAGTGTAGCTGGTTGGTTTAGTTGGGTGGCATCTATCAATGTCACAGGCAGCTGAGAAACACAGAGAAAGGAAATTAGAAATGAAAACTGATATTTATCTTTTCACTTCTAGTAGAACTTCCAGAAATTATTGCAGATGACAAAATGCAAAACAGAGGACCAACATGGATCTATATAAAACCGAATATAGTTAGAGGATCCATTCCTTGTAGTTAGGGCAAATATATTTCTAAGTCATGGTCTCTTATGTAGTTAGGACACTGGATTGACAATCGGCAGGCTCGCGTTAGAGACAAGGTTGCTGCTGCGTGACAGGGTGAGCTCCCATCACTCACTCCAGCTTCTGCTAACCCAGCGGGTTTGAAAGAGGATGACTTCAAGTAGACAAATGGGTACCACTTCAGCAGGCAACTTAAGGGGGACATGAAAGGAGACCCCAGTTGGCCATCCCCCAGGCAACTAATTCTTTCATCCTTTCGATGCTTCCAACACAAATATAAGAGTAGTCCATTTTTAGCATCTTACAAAGCAGTAGTCCATATGATCTTCCTCCCTGCTCTGGGGACGGGTACAAAATTAGACAGAGCTGAAGTTTTTTGTCTTGACCTTACTTACTAGCCTGAAAAAAAAAAGTTTCTCATTCTCTTTTCCATGTTTAAAAAAAAAATAGCTGACAGCAGGTGTTGTTTTCAGATGCAATGATAGGCAGGTATCCTCCACAGGAACTGAAACTTGCAGACTACCATGTGGCATGCACAGCTCTGACTTCCAAATGCCAGAGAATGCCCAGCTGTCTCTCAGGTTGACTCCCATCGTCTCTTACCTTATGTGACAATTTGTGAGAAGAGGAGACATAAACAATTAAGAGAGAAAGGGCAAGTCATTTGACAGCTTCTCTCGTAAACAGGAACTTAGCGCTGAAGGAACAAAATCTGGCAAGAAGGTTTCAGATCATTCCAAGGAGCACTTCTTGCATGAGCGCTGGGTGAGAAATTCTTCGTACGGTTTTCTGATATTCTGATTTGACCCAACTAGCATTAATTATTGAAAGCTGTGGTCTTTGCTTTCCTGGTCTTGCCCTGCTGAATGGGAATGGAGAGCTGCAGTAGTTTGTCCCTCTCTGCTTCAAAGACACAAGAGAGGTTGCCATGGAAACTTCAAAGACCAGGAATTCGTCCTTTGCATCAAGCTGCAAAACACTTAGGGACAACTCCGACCTGATGACATTGGAAGATATCTGGGTCCTCTTGCCAATGTCCCAGCCCAGAGACATGACTGAAATGATTTAAAAAAAAACAAACAAACCCACAAGGGAGAAAGTTTGTTTTGATTCCAGCTATTGAAAAGATTCATTCTGTACAGTATTTGAAATGATGGGCACATCATGTTCCTGACAGTTGATAAACCCTCACATAAATTGAACGGTGAAGCCATTTGCAGACATTTCAATCAGGAACTGGTGGCATTCTTGGTGGCATTTTATGAATAGATGTGTGCCATTCAGAAGCTCTACAAATAGTAGGCGAAGGCATGATCTTTACAGAGTAGCCATTCATCAGGATGCTAAACGAATGCTAGGTTTTCCAAATGTTGTGATTGGAAATCCATAACTGAGACCACCTTTCCCTGCGTCAGTGATGCCTTTCTGTTGGAGTTTTTCATTCTTGCAATAGAGAATTGCAAGAAGCAAGAAAGATAAACAAATGCACCAGGGGCCAGATACAGCTGAATCCTGTAAAAAGAAGAGAGGAGTCATCTTTATAGTGAAAATCAAGTTTTGCAAAATGGGGGCACATCAGTGGTGGGTTGCCCCCGGTTCGGACCGGTTCGCAAGAACTGGTAGTAAAACCGATGGGAGGCCCCGCCCACTGCCCTGGATGTCATCATCGGCCTTCTGCGCATGCGCAGAAGCAAGGTGCGTGCACAAGCGAAGCAAGTACGCATGCACGATCCAATTGCGAACCGGTAGTAAAGGTAAGTAGAACCCACCCCTGGGGCACATGGTAGAAAAATGATCAGGAAAGCATCTAATGTTGGACGTTGGAATGAAACCCTCTGTAGAGATTGACAGTTGACACAGGATTGTTGACATTGAGTTCTTCCTCGTCTGTCTTTTAATCTGGGAAAATAGGTTGGGCAGACATTAAGATGTGGTGGGTATATAGAGAAAGATGTAGCTTTCTTGCACTCTTGTTTTCCATTCTCTTCATATATTCCTTCGGCTTCTCATATGGCTGCCCTCTACAGCTGCCACATGGTTCCAGAAAAAGACAGATCCCAGGTTCTTCTTTAAGAAGTTCAGATAGGTGCTACCTTCACCTAGAAGTTCCTTCTGGAAATCAAATCAAACCCAAAACATTGCATAGCCCTATAATTTTTTGCAAATGATTTTTCTCATGCAATGCATTATTCTCAGATATATCCACCTTCATGCACTGTTTTCCCTTAATGTGTGCATCTCTTTCCTATGCACTTTTGTGAGTTATACTGTAAAGGTAAAGGTTAAGGTTCCCCTCGCACATATGTGCTAGTCGTTCCCGACTCTAGGGGGCAGTGCTCATCTCCGTTTCAAAGCCGAAGAGCCAGCGCTGTCCGAAGACATCTCTGTGGTCATGTGGCCATCATGACTAAACGCCAAAGGTGCACGGAACGCTGTTACCTTCCCACCAAAGGTGGTCCCTATTTTTCTACTTGCATTTTTTACGTGCTTTTGAACTGCTAGGTTGGCAGAATCTGGGACAAGTAACGGGAGCTCACCCTGTTACATGGCACTAGGGATTTGAACTACTGAACTGCCAACCTTTCGATCGACAAGCTCAGCGTCTTAGCCAGTGAGCCACTGCATCCCCTTCGAGTTATACTTTGCATCACACCATTTGAAAGAGCATGGCTATCGATATTCAACTATACTTTGCATAATCTAATTTAAGGATGTACAAACTAAGCTATGAAATCCTGGTGCTTGGAGTAGATTCAATAACAGGAGCAGCTCTAAATTGAATCAGATTCTTCCATCCCATTGCCTTCCCCTTGTACAACACCATAACACTCTGTACTAAATTAACTGTGACATATTTATTCATTCCCATAATTTATTTTATATATGAGAACGTATGCTCTGTGTTTATGTTTGTGTAAGAGAGAGGGAAAGAGAGAGAGAGAGAGACTTCAATTTCACTTCATGTAAGAATATTACATAATATTAACCTTCTTCCATGATTGGAGACAGTGAATTCATTTCCTCTAGTTCTTACAAGCGATATCTGCATGAACATCCAGAGATAAGATTTTCACCAAATTGTGGTTCTATGAAATGATTCTGCTTCATAGTCTTCCATTAACTTAAATTGGATTTAGGTTTACATTGGCTTTATTCAGCCTCTGTAATGTGAAAAAATGGTGGTAGATCAGGCATGCATATAAAGAATCAGATTGTGTTTCATAAGCTTACATTCCAATTACAAGGGAATCGGCATATTAAATAAGAACATCAAATACAAAAAAAAATTAATAATAATCCTTGTGAGTCATCCCAATCACAACAAGAAGGAGACAGATGCATACTGGAGAAGCTGCACCTATCTGTTACAAATAGCAGAAGCTAATGATTTATAGATATACACAATATAACTAATGTTATCAATGAAGCCCTTTGTGCATAGCCTACTTTCCTCCATCAACCATCCACTGCAAGTTTAAAAAAATAGACAGCCAAAGATAGAAGTGGAGTAGGAAAATTGCTAAATGGAAAGGGTGTCCCATCTCTGGAAGTTTTAAAGAAAAGATGTGATAATTGTTTGTCCAAGTCGGTATGAGGACTCCTGCCTTGAGCAGAGATTGGAAGACCTTCAAGATCCTTGCCAGCCCTGTGGTTCAATGAAAGACAAGAATAGTCACCAGCTTCTCTTTCTTATCAACTCTTCAAAACGGTACTGAAAAAATTGACTCATGACCAGTCCATATCCTGGCTATTACAATCTCCCTGCATTCACGATGATGAAAATGCAGTGAGTTGCATCACATGATCATTATTTGTGACTTTTCCTGCTGGCTTTTCCACATGCAAAATCAATGGGTAAGTGTTGTGGTCCACCAGCAGCCTGCGGAGGTAGCAGTGGAGTCTGACAGTGAGGAGGTTGGGAAGGACCATGGGCCAGTCCTGGAGTCTGGGGAAGGCCCAAATGAGGGCTCTGTGTCGGAGGCAGAGATGGGGCCAGGGACATCTGGGAGTGATGCATGGACTCCAGAGCCTCCAGCAGAGAGGCAGAGAAACAGGAGGAGCCTGTTCCTAGTGCACACGTGGGAGAGTTGCCAGAAGGCAAGAGCAGCTGAAGCAAAAGGGACGACTCGGGAGTAAGGCCCTCCCATAAGGCTTAAAAGAGCAGCAAAGGCTCTTGGGCTCTTTGTAGGAAAGCAACACTGCTAAATCTGTTTCCAGTCAGCGTCTCTTGTTTCTGAACTTCATGGGGCTTTGCCAAGAAAGGCCTTTGGCAGGGTGCCAAAGAAGATAAAGGTTTGTGATAAGCCCGAGGGACTTTTTCTGAAGGACTTGTTTTGGAAGTAATTTGGACTAAGCTGGGAATGAAGTAATTCTCAGCCGTTATAATAAAATAGATTTGTTTGGGACTAATTGTGTCTTGTAATGACTAAGTGAGCCTAGGTCACAACAGCAAGCCAACAGGGAACTTTGCATGTCACCCCAATAACTTGATCCAGTCACTTTTTCTGCCAAGGAGCCCACTATAGTGTAGGGATCTCATACTCTGTAGCAGCTCCCATCTGCTTGTATTGCATAGCATGCACCCACCCAGGATCTCAAGCCAGTCCTCCTGTGATCTTCATTCCTCTGTGACCTCTGCCAGTCTGTGCTGCCTAGTGCCCATCCACAGAAATTCCTTCTCCAATGGTACTCTTGCACCCTTCATGATTCTTAAAAACTCCCATTTCTTCCCATTTAACAATCCACTCATCCTGAGGTTGTGTTGGCAACCAATAGTGTCAGCAGCACTATTGCTAAGCAAGGTGGCTGTGTTGCATCACACTTTATATGATGTCACTTGCTGACAGCAATCCTGGTCCCAGCTGCCATTATAACTCCAAGTTTTCCATAGTGGCCCCTATTCTATGGAACATCCTCCCTTCAGAGATAAGAATGGCCCCAACCCTATTAGCCTTCCGAGAAGCCTGGCTGTGTTCCCAAGACTGGGTGTTGAATGCGTGAAGGGCCCCATTTCCTGACTATATCGCTAACTGGCCAAGTGTCTTGCTCCTATGTATATTTTTAGTGTTTTTATTGTTTTGAAATGTTTTTAGCATATGTAAGTGTAATATATTTTTTGAAGAGTGCTCAGAGTCATTGACTGAGATGGGCAGCTATAGAAATTGAATGAATGAATGAATGAATGAATGAAGTTGGTTAGTTAGTTAGATAGACAGACAGACAGATAGACGATAGACGATAGACGATAGACGATAGACGATAGACGATAGACGATAGACGATAGACGATAGACGATAGACGATAGACGATAGACATAGACAGACAGACAGATAGATAGATGATAGATGGATAGATAGATAGATAGATAGATAGATAGATAGATAGATAGTTAGATAGATAGATACCGTGTTTCCCCGAAAATAAGACCCTGTCTTATATTTTTTTTTGCACCCTGAAATAAGCACTTGGCCTTATTTTTGGGGAAGTCTTATTATTTTGGGGTGCAAGACAGGGCTCTTCTTGCAGTCTTACCTCTGTCTCCCTAACCCTAACCAGAAGAAATGGTGGGGAGTGGCTGTGCGTGTGTTTAAATATTTTCAGGGAGGGCTTATTTTAATGCATGCGTTCAAAAGCCCAATTGAGCTTATTATCATGTCTTATTTTAGGGGAAACAGGATAGATAGATAGATAGATAGATAGATAGATAGATAGATAGATAGATAGATATTTGTTCAACTTGTATGCCGCCTTTCTCCGAAGACTCAGGCGGCTTACAATGCATTAAAAACCAGATATAAAAACATTAAAAATTAAAACATTAAAAACAATTAAAAACAATTAAAACTCATTCACACCATTCACGGCCGGATCTCGCCAGATAGATAGATCCAGGAGAGGATCTTATTAAAGGGAGTCTGTAATAATTTTTCCTGATTAGTCCAGAGTTTGTGCTGAACTAAGTTGTGTACCTGGGAAGAAGTGAACACATTTCAACTGGTGGTACCAATTGCAAATGACACCAAATTGAGTAACATAGCTAATAGTCTAGAAGACAGAAATAAAATTCAAAACAGTTTCGATCGTTTGGAGAAATGGGCTGAAAGTGGCAAATTACCCATAATGGAGAGAAGTGCAAAGTTTTTCAATTAGGAAACAAAAATCACTTGCACAAGTAAAGGATTTGAAATAGTTAGCTTGAAAAAGGTTTTGGAATAGCAGTTGATGATAAACACAGAGTCTGGGCTGACAACTAAGTGTAGCTGTGAAAAAAGGCAAAGTGTGTTTTAGGCTTGTTGCAATATTTTCAGGATCAGACTCAATAAAATTAGTGAGAGTTAAAGGTTTAAATATACTTCCTTTTATTTACAATAGGCATTCTATATTCACTGAATATTCACAGATAGAAGCAAGGAAAAGGGTGTAGGTGGCTCCTTATATATACAATGGGTGGAGCTATAAGTGGGAGTGGTGAATTATGAATACATTAAGAAGTGAAGAATAAGTTAACCCCTGATACCCCATTCATATACTATTTACACATTAGAGAATAAGGCATTTACATCTGACAAATCCCCCTCTAAATGCCGATTCGTTATACAACACCAATTACATTCTGATTCAGGACAATACAAGACATACAATTTAGATGTTAAATATTTGTGTTGCTTAGAAGGTAAAGGCTTTGTCAATATGTCAGCTAATTGTTCTGAAGTATCACAATGCACTGCTTTAATAAATCCATCCTGAGATAATTGCCTCACATGTTTAAATTTTATATCTATATGCCTGGACCTTTGTCCAATGGCATCAGATCTAGATATTTCAATGGCCGCTTTATTGTCTTCATGCATAACAAAAGGCAAAGCAGGTTTTTTCCAAACATCTGAAATTAAATCATTAAACCATACAAGGTTATTTGCAGCTTTGGATAAACAAACATATTCCGCTTCTGTCGTTGAAGTGGCTACTAGTTCTTGTTTACCAGTATACCAGTAAACTGGACAGTCATTTAAGAGAAAAATATAACCAGATGTACTTTTTCTGCATGATGTGTCTCCAGCCCAGTCCGCATCTGCATAACATGCAAGCTTTGGTTCTTTATTATCACTAGGTTCTAATACTAAGCAAAAATCTAGTGTACTTTTCAGATATCTTAAAATTCTTTTAACAGCTTCCCAGTGATACATTGTTGGTTTGCTGACGTGTCTGGATAATAAATTGAGTGGTAAGGCGATATCTGGTCTAGTCCAATTAGATATATAAAGAAGTGAACCTATGATTGATTTATAAAACGTGTTATCCTTGAATTCAGGGGAAGATTCATCAGTATTTCTAAGAAAATCAGTTTGCATAGGAGTATCACAGGGTTTGGCATTGTTTAAATTGCATTTATTTAAAAGTTCTATAATCTTATCTCTCTGAGTAAATTTGAATCCCCTTCTAGTCTTATTAATTTGAACACCAAGATATTTGTTCACTTTACCTAGAGATTTCAACGAGAAATGTTCATTTAACTTATTTACAAAAGTTTCTCTTCTCTCTTTGTGTTTTCCTATATATAAAATGTCATCTACATAAATCAACACAAATTCAATGTGATCATCACCCTTTTTGACAAAGAAACAGTTATCAGCAGTGGTAGCGTTGAAATCCATGGTCTTAAGTACTTTTACTAAACAATCATACCATCTTTTACCAGATTGTTTTAATCCGTATAAACTCTTGTTCAACAGCCAAATTTCATTTTTGTTGGTGTATTGACTGTGAGGTGCTCTTACGTATATTTCCTTATCTAGTTTTGCGTGTAGATACGCAGTCTGTATGTCATATTGAAATACATCAAGATTGAGTGCTGATGCTACCACTAGAGCTGTTTTGACACTCTCTGTTCTTACAGTGGGGGAATACGTGTCAGTATAGTCCTCCGGATATTTCTGTGCATAACCTTGTGCAACTAATCTAGCTTTATATAGAGTATTGCCTCCTTCTAAGTTCTTAATTTTATATATCCACCTGGTACCAATAATTGTTTTATCTTTAGGTGCAATTGCAGGTGTAAATACATTTAATCCTTGTAAACTTTCCATCTCTTTTTTCATAGCTAATTCCCATTTTTCTTTTTCTTCACGAGGGAGTTTTAACACTTCCTCATAAGTATTAGGTGTTATTGGCTCACCATCCATATGCATTATGTAATCTCTGTATTTATTTGGCATTTGATTTCTGTTGTTTCTAATGACTCTTTCAGGTTTGCTATTGTTATCATGCAAATATCTTGCTTCTTTTTTTGTTAGTGTGTCTGTCTTTATTTTGTGTTGGCTATTTGTCCAAGTTTTGGTTTTGCTTTTATATTTGTTGATATCCTGTTTTTCTATGGTCCCTTTCTCATGAGATTTTGTATCTTTACATTTATTTGGAAATATTTCATTAAGATGTAATTTAGACCAGTTGGCCTGTTCATGGAACACAGCTGTTCTGGAAACTATAAATTTGTTATTATTATCAATGAATCTGTACCCTTTGGTGCCAGTTTCATATCCCATAAATCTGAGTCTTCTGGATACGTTTTCTCCCTTTCTTCTCAACTGCTTAGGTATGTGTACGTCTGCAGTGACTCCAAATATGTGCATGTGTGCTAATTTTGGTTTCCTATTATACATTACTTCATATGGTGTCTTATTTACAATACTGGACCAGGTTCTATTTTGTGTGTAATTTGAATAATGTAAGGCTTCTGACCAAAATTGTTTGCTTAAGCCAGCATCCTCCAATGTGCATCTAATCATGGTTTGTAATGTGGAATTCTTTCTCTCTGCAATCCCGTTCTGAAACGCAGAAAATGGACTAGACGTGTAATGTAGCATTCCTCTATCCTTTAACCATTGGGAGAATTCTTTAGACATGAATTCACATCCCCTATCTGTCATAATTTGTTTTATTCTGATATTGTGTTGTGTTTCTATGCGTTTGTAAAATTCCTTAAATTTTTGAAAGGTTTCATCTTTGTGTTTTAATGTATAAACAAACCCATAACGGCTATAATCGTCTACTATTGTCAGGAAGTAACGTTTTCTATAGGTGATTGATGGAGTTAATGGGCCAACTAAGTCCATGTGTACTAAGTCAAAAATTTTGTTAGTTGATCTAGTAGATTTTCTTGGCCTGGGACTAGTTTTTAGTTTTGTAGATTTACATACTGAGCATTCCAAATAGTTTTCACAATTTTTTATTTTGACACCTTCTGCGTGTTCAGTCATTTTTTGTACTACAGGAAAACTGGCATGTCCTAACTTCCTATGTAAGATGTGAGCACACTCATCATGAATTGGTTTACCTATTTTTGGTTTTTTTTCATTGTGTGCATCTGCGTGATCATGAGATATTTTACATTCATCATTGTCACTGTTACTAATATTTTCATCATCTGCTTCAATACAATCTTCCATATTTGAATCAATGTTATGCAACCATTTTTCCTTCGTTATCAGATAAGGTAGGCCTCCTTTAATCATCACAGTGCCTATATTTATTTTATTCTTCTCCAAAGTCGCTTTTCCCTTTGAGAAAACTATATTAATGTCAGAATCTCTACTTAGTTTTATGGCACTTAGTATGTTATGAGGTATTTCAGGTATTAACAATACCCCCTCTATTTTTCCTAGACCAGGCAAGGTTACATTTCCTCTGCCTAATACTTGAACCTTTTCTTGGTTAGCTACCTTTATTACAAATTTATCTTCTGTAAATGAAGACAATATATTTTTGTTATTAGTGGTGTGATTAGTTGCTCCAGAATCAATAAGCCAATTATTGTTCTCATTTTGCTGTATTTTAGTGTTGTCTTGTTTATTTAATCCATTCAGTGAACCAGATTTTCTATCCTTTGAATTATCTCTGCCCCCTCTATTCTCTTTGTAATTTGGTGGGCTTCTATATCTATGTCTATCTATGGAAGACTGTCTATAATTGTATTTGTTCCTATATTCTGACCTATGTCTTTCCTTTGAAATTTTGGGACAATCTCTTCTATTGTGTTCCCTGGATCCACAATTGTGACATTTGAATGTTTCATTATATTTTTCTTGGAAAGCTACTTTCCTATAAGGTTTGTGTTCTGTGTGATTGCTAGAACGATTTCTTCTTGAATTGTCTTCTGCTATCAATTTATTGGATAGACTTTCTATGGATAAATATCCTAGATTGATAGTGTCTAAATGTGACATAAAACTGTCCCATGATGAATCAAGTGAGTTGATAATAACACTTTTCATTGTTTGGTCTGAAATCACCTCCCCCCTCAAATGCAGCTCAGCTCTTATTTTGTTTAAAGATATTAAATGCTCACTTATGGAAACCCCTGGTTTCACTCTAGATGAAAAGAAATCCTTAGACATTCTTGTGGTGGTAGCCACACTATCGCTGTGAAACAAATTAAACATGCATTGAATAATTTCTGAAACAGTCAGATTAGGTTTGATGCTATGATACATTGCAGGAGACACACTAGATATTATTAAGAAAAATGCTCTATGGTGTAAACAATCTATTTTTAAAGTCCAAGGTCTTTTTGGGGGACTAGTGATAAAAAATAGTAAATTTTCCTTCATAAAGACAACCTGGAGCTGTTGATACCATTCTTGCAAATTAATGCCATCAACCCTTAGTTTTGGGAAGTCACTGGGTAAATTTCCGACATTATTTTGTCCATTACTTACGACCTGAGGTAGTCCGTGGTCTCGCAAGTGTAGAAAATTGCAAAACGGCATGGGGATGCTCGCAACGAGTCTGCGTGGTTCTCTCGCCAGTTCATGTCTTCCCGGACCGTCTGCGTAGTTTCGCGCATGCGCGTTGTCCATTTCTTCTTTGGAGTCGTCGTGGAAGGTTCTCTCCATTGCGGCTCGCTCGCTCTGCTTTGCTTCAGACGAGTCGGTCTCTGGTTCGACCTTGGGAGTTCTGACGGCGGCGGCTGCTCTTCTTTTTCTTTTGGGGGCGTTGGCACTTGCTTCGGTCTGTGGTGTAGGGCGGAATCGACAAGGCTCTCTGGGTTCGGGCGTCGTCGCTTTCGAAGTCAGGATGGGAGCGGGCAGGTCTTGAGGTATCGGCTTGCTCGCTCGCTTCTTCGGTGGCTCTTTGGTAATTTTTAGTTTTGGCCCAAATGCAGCAAAAAGTGTTTTCATTGCTGATTTTATTTGGGATTTTGTTGAGTCATCTTCACTTTCTGATTCTGATTCTTCTGAGGAGTTCGAATCTTCTTTTTCATTTTCGTTGTCTGATAACGTTTTTCGCGCCAGAAATTTTGAATTGAGCATTTTGATTGGCTCTGCTTCGCTCACCTTGGAGGCCTGTTGAAACCAAGATGGCTGCCATTCAAAATTTCGCGCGGGATCACTGTTTTTCTTCTTCGTAATGACTTTCTCTGCAGTCATATCACTCACTATTTTTGGGTCTTTAGACTTCTCATTAGTGATGTTTTTCTCTCTCGCTGCTCCGCTGTTCTTCAGCATTTCTTGGAGGTTCGCGATGAGGCTTTCATCATTCTTCTGGCTTTTTAATAGTTTTAATATCTCTGACCTGAGTTCGTTATTCTCTATTTCGATTTCCTCCTGGTCATTATTTTCGTCTATTATTTCTTCGTCTTCAGTGGTGTATTCTTCGGATTCTCTCGAAATTGCGTTTGTGTATTCGTTGATTATTTCTTGTTCTGTTTCCATTTCTTTGCTGTAGGCCCTGGTGTTGGGCCTATCTTTCTTAGACATTTTTTAAGTTTTTTTATTGAGTCAATTAACCATCCTCTGCTACCAGCTTGTTGCAATATTTTCAGGATCAGACTCAATAAAATTAGTGAGAGTTAAAGGTTTAAATATACTTCCTTTTATTTACAATAGGCATTCTATATTCACTGAATATTCACAGATAGAAGCAAGGAAAAGGGTGTAGGTGGCTCCTTATATATACAATGGGTGGAGCTATAAGTGGGAGTGGTGAATTATGAATACATTAAGAAGTGAAGAATAAGTTAACCCCTGATACCCCATTCATATACTATTTACACATTAGAGAATAAGGCATTTACATCTGACAAGGCTGTATCAACAAAAACGTAATATCCAAATCAAAGAAAATAACTATTCCACCTTATTCTGCTTTGCTCAGATCCTACATCAAGCATTGGGTGCAATTCTGCATGTGACACTTTTAGAAGGATTCAGAGACAAGTTCCAAAGAGGACAATCAGGATAATTGCGGGAGGAGAAATCAAGCTGAATCCCACCATTGAATCAGTCACATGGTCCAGTCCAGGCGCTGTCTGGTGGTGTGGTAACATCACCCCTCCTTCCTCCGACCAGGTGTGAGAACGTCCTTGATTCCCAAGAGAAAGTATTTTATTTTGACTACACAACCCCAGCTATCTTTAATCCCCTCCTCCCTATCCCTCAGCTCCAGTGTGGCAGCACTGAAGCTCCAAGACGGCTTCAGCCAAGCCAGCTTCAGGGTTGACAAGGAGATTGAGAAGCCCTAACTACACTCCCCTGTAGGACCAGCCTTGTTAACAACCTTATCAATGTTTTAAAAAAGCAACAAGGGAAAGTGTCTGGCAAGGCAATAACATGTACAAAGGCCATCCTTTCACACCCTCTGCACATTGTAATTTGAAATAATTGGAAGCTTTTAGTTTTCAGGCTTTCGAGCTCCTTGTGTTTGAACTCATTAATTTCTTACCCTTCTCTCTTCCTGCCCACCCTGCCTCTACCCATTCTTATTTTGGACCATTTTTAAACATCGGTTTTATTTCTGAAAAGCTAAGGAAAACACGGCATACATGGATGGCCTATTATGGGTGGTGACAATGGTCTATCCAGCAATACAGAATTTTAAAAAAAAAGATATTTGAAGAAATGACACGTTTTTTATATTATGAGATATTATCTTTCCATTATTTTGTGAAAGCTAACTTTAATATGTGCCTAAAGCAATATTCGTGATCCTACTTTTGTTTTTTTTTTCCCCCAAAGATGAAGATTTCTTTTTTCTTTTTTAAATGGAATGAAAACTATAATATTCAATTCTTTGGGGGTGAATTGCTTTCTCTTTCTTCCATGTTACTAATAATAATATCATTAATAATGTCCCCTTGCTGTTCAAATTGCTTCTCTAATGTCTACAGTGAAATAAGCAATATGTTATGCGATATCAAAGTAGCCAAAGACCATTTTAGTTTAAGATCGTATCAGAAAATCACAGAATCTGAAGGTCAAATTCTCGCTGGTTTTTGTGACCAAAAAGGCTTTTATTCTACTTTTGTAAAAGAGAAAACAAATTTGGGGTAAAGTGGCTTAGGAAAACCCTAACCCGCTCCCTGCAACAGTGGCCCTGATTTAAATTAAATCCTATGTTGTTCCTTATAAGTAGTACCAGAGCCTTGGTACTACAGTGGTTTAAAGCACCCTGTTATTAACACAGCTGCCTGCAATTTACTGCTGGTTCGAATCTCTCCAAGGCTCAAGGTTGACTCAGCCTTCCATCCTTTCTAAGGTAGGTAAATTGAGGACCCAGTTTGTGGGGGCAATAAGCTGACTTTGTATAAATATACAAAAGTATGAAGGCTATTGCTTAACGCACTGTAAGCCGCCCTGAGTCTCCGGAGAAGGGCGGCATATAAATCAAATTAAAAAAAAAAAAGTGGATGTGACAATGGCTTAGCGGTTAAAGAAGCTGAGCTTGTGAGTTGGAAAGTTGACAGCCTGGGTTCAAGACCAAAGCACTGCATGGTTGGGTGAGCTCCTGTTACCATGTTTTCCCCAAAATAAGACCCTATCTTATATTTTTTGCCACCAAAAGGCACTAGGTCTTGTTTTCAGGGGTGGGATGTCATCCATTGACTCACCTCACTTGCGTGCATCACCCCCAGCCTCCTTTTCACTGTCAGAGGCCTTCAGGAACTTCTTCGGCTTCGGATAGTTGCAGCCAGGCCTCGCACATCTCAGCCCATTTCTTCTGCAGTCAGCAAGGTTTTCCCGAAGGCCTCTGTAGCCGATAACAGAGCTCCGGATCGATCAGGAGCTCAGTTATCACCTACAGAGGCCTTCAGGAAAGCCTTGCTGGCTGAAGAAGAAATGGACCGAGGTGTGCAAGGCATGACTGCAACTATCTGAAGGTAAGTAGTAGGGCGGCTCCACCACCCCCATCCTATCCTAGCTTAATTTTTATCCATGCATCATGAAGTGGGCAGGGTCTTAATTAGGGCTTATTTTTGGGGTAGGGCTTATATTGGACACACGAGTAAAAATTAAGCTAGGACTTACTTTCGGAGTAGGTCATATTTTCGGGAAAACACGGTACTTGCTCCAGCTCTTGACCACCTAGCAGTTCGAAAGCATGCAAATGTGAGTAGATAAATAGGTACCACTTTGGTGGGAAGGTAACAGCATTCCATGCACTTCAGTCATGGTGCATGCCAGCTACATGACCATGGAAATGTCTTCAGGCAATGCTGGCTCCTTCGGCCAAGAAACAGAGATGAGCATTGTCCCCTAGAGCTGGACACAACTGGAGAGAGGAACTCTTTACCTTTACCTTTTGCTCCTTGTAAATAAAGTTAGAACAGGAAACCAACTGCAGGAAATGATGTGCGCCTTCAAATCATAGATGAGTCCCTGAAGGATCATCCTTGAAGGTTTGCCTTGAAGATACCCAGAATTACAGAATCACCAAGGGATGGAACTCAGTGTTTTACTTAAAGTCTATGAGGAAAAGAGCTCCCTGCTAAGAAACATTGCAATTAATTTATTTTGGTTGGAATCGTGACCAGGAATAAAAGACACTTCTTCCCATAGTTACAAGGCTGTTTAGACTGTAGCTAATAATAAAGTACATTATGCTCCAGCAGCTGGCATCATATCTGTTTCCTTCTTTTTATGTGCTCCATGTATATGAAATAGTAGCTCCCATCAGAGAGCAAAATTTCTATTGCTCTGGGATTCTATTCCCAAAAAAGCTTTTCAAGCAGGGTCAGTTTCCTTTTGGTATTTCAAAAGCTGATTAAAATTAAATATTTTCCCCCTTGGGATTTTTTTTTTTAGCTCAAATGTTCATTTAAAGTAATTCTTTAAAGTTTTACTCTGTTCTATGGAGGAGGAGGAGGAGGAGGAGGAGGAGGAGGAGGAGGAGGAGGGATAGCAATAGCACTTAGACTTATATACCACTTCACAGTGGTATATAGAGAGTGCTTTACAGCCCTCTCTAAGCAGCTTACAGAGTCAGCATAATTGCCCCCCAACAATTTGGCTCCTCATTTTACCCACCTCGGAAGGATGGAAGACTGAGTCAACTTTGAGCCTGATGAGATTTGAACTGCCAAATTGCAGGCAGCCGGCAGGCAGCAGAAGTACCCTGCAGTACTGCACTCTGACCACTGCGTCATCGTGGCTCACGGTGGAGAAGGAGAAGGCCATTAAAAATGTAGAAGAAGAATTACATTGAAAGCACATTCTCAGGCAAAGAAGGGATGTGACAGACTTAACCAAGTCATATAAATGTACTAGCAGGTACCTTTCTTTAAGATCTGTGCTAGGTTAGAATTAAGCTTTGCAAGATTTGTTGGTCGGTTTGGTTCAATATATTATATGAAAATCTAGAAAACAGATTAATACCATAACCAAGTTAAGAATGTTAACTTGTGTGCTTTCAACCTTTGAGACTATTTTGGAGAGCTTCACTTGACTCCATCAAGTTCTGACTTTGGTCAAGTATCTCACATCTGAAATTCCAGCTTAATGCCTACTTTATCTCTCCTTCACCAGGGAAAGATTTTCCATTCTCCAGGGTTTTTTAATGTTTTTTTTAAAAAGCATTTTAAATGGATCTTTTGATTCTTCTGCTTTATAAGGTGCTTATTTGATGTATCTCTTATTTTCAATATAAGTTTTGATGTGTTTTCAAAGCCACCTTAGGAAAACCACTGTGTCTTGAAGGGATAGTCAATAAATGTTCAGAAATAAGCAAAATTGGCATTTCTATTGTCTATACTAAACCGGTTCAGGAGACATTAGGTACCAAGAGGCGGTTATCCGGAGTCCCACTTATTTGTGGTAGGACCACAAATGGCAGATTTAAGACTCTGCATTCAAGACCACAGAGAAGAACCTTGCAGCTAGTATACAAACTTCTGATGCCACCATTAGAAGTTTCTTTTTTCTTTTTGCTGTGGTCCATCTTAAACTAAGATGTGCAGTAACGTAATTATTGATTGATTGATTGATTGATTGAATTTATATTGCCGCCTGTTCGCCCACGGCAACTTAAGGTGGCTTACAGAATATAAAACCTCATTTAAAACAATAAAACTAATAAAAAGAATCAAATAAATTAATATAATGTAATGTAATGTAATATAATCACCCCCTGCCCCCTATCCCCCACCCCAGCAATAGCAGATCACACGAATCATTTAATGGGCTCCATCCCGCTCTGGGTTCCCCAGGCCCACTGGCAGAACCACATCTTCAGCGCCTTCTGGAAGAGTATTAGAGTGGGGGCCATTCTGATCTCTGGGGGAATGATGTTCCAGAGAGAGGGAGCCACCATGGAGAAAGCCCTTTTTCTGGGTCCCACCAGGTGTATCTCCCTCTGGGATGGGACCCGCAGCATTCCCTGCCTCCCTGCTCTGATGGGTCGGGTAGATGTGACCGGCAAGAGACGGTCCCTCAGATAATCTGGTCCCAAGCCACAAAGGGCTTTAAAGGTGACAACCAGCACTTTGAATTGCACCTGCAAGCAAATCGGCAGCCAATGCAGCTCCCACAGGAGAGGTGATACATGTGCACACCGGGCTCTGCACAAAACCATGCGGGCCGCTGCATTTTGCACCAACTGGAGCTTCCGGATGCTCTTCAAGGGCAGCCCCATGTAGAGCGCGTTGCAATAGTCAAGACAGGAAGTGACTAGGGCATGAGTGACTGTGAGTAGGGATTGAAGAATAATCCAACTTCTGAATGTTCCCGATATCTTTGTTATATCTGAGCTTTTAGACATTTCATATATCACATGTTGAGAGATCCTTCTAGCTAAAAATAATTTTATCACCAAGACAGGTAATATCAAAAAAAAATGAAACAATTACTTTGAAGCAATATAGAGCAGCAGCTTTATATCTGAAGCTAAAACAGTTCTCAGAGTCCAGACAAATTCCAGATGCTGCATGGACTTTCACTCTCAGAATTCCTCAACTAGTATAGGCATTGCTTAGAATCCTAGAAGTTGAAATTCAAACATTTGGAAGAAGCTACTGCTGGGAAGCACCTAAGATGCAGAATGTGATACATAAGCATGACTCCGGAATTCTACATCAAAAGCCTTGGCCTCAGAAGTTATCATCAAATGGTATTTTTTTATATGACTCAGGAATAATCATATGAACAGTGTATAAGTTTGATTACATGCAAAAGAAATGAAATCAAATTCATTTACTTTTCATCCTGGTGGAACCTACTGCTTTTTGGAAAGAAGCCCCCATTGTACTCAAAGCCCATGTAGGATCTTTATATCCCCATACCAAAGGCCTTTGATCTAAATGTTTCAAATCCATAAAACGTTAGGTGGAAGAATATTCAATCATTTGAAATCACTCTGGTGGTCTAATGTGGTACATCAGGCTAGTCTTGGTGATACTAACTCAGTAACAACTTGGCCAAGCCTGTTGTGGCTCCGTTGCCTGAGCCTGGGCTATCGACAGATGCAGACTCTGAGAGTGAGGGAGAGGAGTTGGCAAGGCCTCCCTCTCCAGGACCCTCCTCTCTGGCAATGCCTCCGGAGGTCACCGAAGGCCAAAAGATAGGCCCAGAGCCAAGCACGTCCCTGCAGCCACAGGTGGACAGCGACGAAGTAGATAAGTGCTGGCTGGATCCTCGGCAGCGGCGCAGGGAGAAGCGTGCGCAGCAGAGGGGAAGGCGTGCCAGAGATTAGCTGAGTCACTGGACCACACCCCACAGGGTATAAATGTGGGTGTGGTGGCTGGTTCAGTTTGTGATGAGCAAAAACTAGAAATAATCCATGATCTCTGCGTTACTGGACTTCTGCTTGCCTTGTCGGACTGCATTTGGACTAATCCTTGTATTGTTGAAACTTTGCCTGCTTTATTGGAATGCTTGCAGTCTAATCTTTGTTTTGTGTGAGTAAAGTCTGAATTGGCAGCTAGCCACTGGGTTGCTGCCAGCTTTATCTTCAAAGATTTTGTCGTGTGTCTTATTAACTCCGTGCCGTCCGTGGGGGTGCGTGTGTGGGATGGGGACAGAACAAAGCCACATGGTGGGACAATACCAAAGAGTCATGCTCAATTCATAAGTACAGAGAGTTGACTGCATCATAGGTGCCTTTTTTGTGGAGGGCGTGTCTTGAGATCTTTGAGTTCATTAATAAATACAAAGATTGATCATAGATGGAAACAGATAAAAGAGTCCAACAGCAAGCATTGAGATCATACATTGGTTCTCAATTGTAGGCAGTATCCCAAATTTTTCCACCACTCATTCTCATACTTTCATCCCCCTTTTTCATAGTCCATTTCTCAAAAATGTTGCACCACCTTCATTTTATTTGTTGGAGAAATTTTTATAAAAATGAGTCATCTTCTACATACATGGCTTATTCTTCTTGAGCTGTTTCACTGAATTTTCTTTCTTTTTTCTTTTTTGTATATGATTTATTTGTAGTTTTCCTTTAACAACTGACATATTTTGTGGACAGTGTAATGACTGGATAAATGTACTTTTTACACAGTGCTAACAATAATAATACAATTACATATACATAATTTTTGTCTTCCAACTTCTAACCTTAATATGGGCATTATAATTATAATATATTCTTTTATGTATCAGTATATATAATACTATTTTCCCAATTTCTACTTATTTCTTTTTTTTTTTCCCCACTTGTTGGGGTTCTTCCAGTAGTGAAATCCAAATTTTTTTACTACCGGTTTTGTGGACGTGGCTTGGTGGGTGTGGTGTGGCTTGGTGGGTGTGGCTTGGTAGGCATGGCAGGGGAAGGATACTGCAAAATCTCCATTCCCCCCTCACTCCAGGGGAAGGATACTGCAAAATCTCCATTCCCACCCCACTCCTAGGGGAAGGATACTGCAAAATCTCCATTCCCACCCCACTCCTAGGGGAAGGATGTTGCAAAATCTCCATTCCCACCCCACTCTGGGGCCAGCGAGAGGTGGTATTTGCGGTTCTCTGAACTACTCAAAATTTCTGCTACCGGTTCTCCAGAACCTGTCAGAACCTGCTGGATTTCACCCCTGGGTTCTTCCATATTCACCTCTTTATCTTTAAACAGTACTATTCTCTCTTTATGATTCTTCATCACTTTCTCCAAAAATATATTTAAATATCAATTACATTTATTTATTTATTTTATTCAATTTGTATACCGCCCTTCTCCTAGTGGACTCAGGGCGGTGCACAGCCAGAACTAAAACACATACCAATACAAAATTTAAAATTATTAAAAGAATTACATTTCTTCATACAATGCATTTGTTGACCCCTGTTAAATCACTAATATTTTAAATATTACTCAAAATTCCACCATAGGTGACATTTTAATATTGGATAGTGTTTATTCAAATTCATTTGCTTTGGAATCTTTAAATAATAATAAATTCCATATCACCATAATTTAGACAACATTCTCAATAGCTAATACATGAATAATCAATTTAAACAGGCATGATATAGTCATCATTCTCAATAGCTAATACAATCCATTTAAAACAAGCATGATATACTATAAAAAACCATCTGTGATAAATACAATAAATAATTATAGGAATAATAAGCCAATTAATAGCATATAACAACCTCCATCAATCACTTTTATACACACTACCACGTACATTCAACCCAGATGGTACAGTATTATCTCAGTCTAGAAATACTCATTGGAAAACCTGATCTTTGGCCATTGAAGTATTGTTTTAAATAAAATCAAGGGAGAATAATGTTGAATTTCATGTGAGGAATCTGCTCCAAAGAATGGATATAGCCACTGAAAAACAATCCCTGATACCTTCACCATATAGAAATGAAATGTTAGCAACTATGCTATGTTCTGTGTTTTATGTTCCAATTTCTCCTGACTATGAGTCCGGACAAATCTGGTTGGAGGCAGGGGACCGAATGAAGCTTATGATGTGAGCACAATTTGCAATAAAAAGTTGCAATGTGGAGCAGGGAAGTCCATTCTTAACCATAATGGTGCAGAAAAGATGTTGAGACTTTGGAAAAAGTGCAAAGAAGAGCAACTAAGATGATTAAAGGCCTGGAGACTAAAACGTATGAAGAACAGTTGCAGGATTTGGGTTTGGCCAGTCTAGAGAAGAAAAAAAAAGACTATGATGTTACATCATAGCAGTATTCCAGTTTGAAAGGTTGCCACAAAGAAGAGGGGGTCAGCTTATTTACTAAAGCACCGTTAGGCAGGACAAGAAACAATGGATGGAAACTAATCAAGGAGATAAGCAACCTGGAACTAAGGAGAAACTTCCTAACAGTGAGGACAATTAACCAGTGGAACAGCTTGCCTTCAGAGGTTGTAGGTGCTTCATCGCTGGAGGTTTTTTAAGAAGAGACTGGACAGTCAATTGTCTGAAGTGGTACAAGGTCTCCTCCTTGAGCAGGGAGTTGGACAAGTCCCTTCCAGCTCTATTCTGATTGAAACATTATATACAGCAGTGTTTCTCAACCGTGGCCACTTGACGTATAGACTTCAGCTCCCAGAATTCCCCAGCCACACATCTTCAAGTCACCAAGACTCAGAAACACTGTTATAAAGAGTAAGGGAAATGATCTTCCGAGAAATTTGCAAGGAGAATTAAATACGCAAATAATGCTGAAACATTTTTTAGGTTCTGAGAAGAAGATAGGGTTCAGAAATGGCTCAGACAAAGATATTCCTGATTCAATGATATATATCAAGGAGCTCAATCAGACTTGCAATATTCTGTTATTATAGTGTCAGGCCTAAGCCCCAAAACAACACAGCGAGATCCAGTTGAGTCCAATTCTTTATTTGGTTACACCTAATAGATGGGATCGCACTATCTATCGTCTATAGGAGGGGTGTCAACCTCGATTTCATTGAGGGCCGCATCAGGGTTTTGTTTGACCTCGGGGGGGGGGGAGGGGGGAGGGGCATGGCCAGGGTGGGAATGGCCACCTCGACATCACTTGTGTTGGGGGTGTCTTTGGTAGCCCGAGTGCTCTGCCAATGAAAATGGGCTCATGCACTCCGTTTTTGGATGTGACAACCTCCTGCAACCCTCTGCTAGCAAAAACGGAACTCCGGAGGGCAGCCCGTGGCCCTCCCAAGCTCTGTTTTCGCTGGCAGAGGCACCATGGGCCGGTCCTTTGTTGTTTCCAGGGTGGCCCCGCGGGCCAGATCTAAGCACCTTGCAGGCTGGATCCGGCCCCCGGGCCTTGAGTTTGACACCCCCTGGTTTATAGACTAAAGCTATCCCCTTCTAACCGAACAGACATACCCTGGGAGATCCTAGGATGTGGCCAGACTGAATCTTTTCCTTCCTCCCCTATCCGGTTCAGGACCATGCTGTCTCTTGTTTGGGGTCAAACTCTGGAATGTGTTGCCTCTTCCCTGGGAAGCTTGCAATGATATTGCTAAGATTCTTACACACACATACATTCTCTCTCTTTCTCCAGCTGTGCCTTCCATCACATCTACTCAATCTCACTCAAGGCAATTTCAGCTTTCCTGTGGAATTGATTTGCTGGACTGATTTACCTTGTGGGGTTGACACATTGTGAAGATCTTAGCTCTGCCCTGTATTTTCATCTCAACATCACATGGAAGGATGTGAGGGGCAAAGTTGGAGTACCAGCATTGTGGTTTACGTTTCCCCATTCTCTGCCCCCCCACCCCACCCCCCAATCTACCTCTAGTTGTCTATGTGAAGTCCCTTTCTAATATTCCATTCCATACCTTTTTTCCAGTACACACCGCTCCATCCCATGTTTAAATATGCACAAACCCTCAACAAACTGATTTTGGAATATGCCTCATTCCTTTTAAAGAATACATATTTGCAAGTCGTGAACTGTTACATAGTCCATTCTTTTGCCTGATTGCCTAAGGATTGATTACCAGTCATTTATAAAAGAAATGCATAGCTTGTGGCCTTGTGGAAGTAGTACAAGATGTTGTAAATGGAGGTTTTTGAGGATATTAGAATTTTGAGAAAAGTAATGCATTTTACCAGCAAGTAAAGAAAGGCAAATAGATGTCCTCCCCATCCCTGCCTCAAATGAGGAGTGGAACATTAGCTTGAGACAAAGTAAAGACAAGAAAGAAAGTACTGAATACATTTAACATCATGTTATGCTTGATTAGGCTTAACCAGTTAGATTACTTGGTAAATCAGATTTTTTGTAGCAGGATCCCAGCTTGTTTCATTCCTGTATGGCTCAATATTGTGCAAACTCTGAAAGAAATAATTCCAGGAAATCAGGTATTATTATTATTATTATTATTATTATTATTATTATTATTATTAGTTAATCTTTAGTGAGATTCACAGCCTTTGAGGCTGGTTAATAGCTCAGCAGCTCGAGTCCTAACCAAGGACCTAGGAACTGTTAAGGTATAATAATAATAATTATAATAATAATAATAATAATAATAATAATAATAATAATAATAATAATAATAATAATAATAATAATATTTACTTTATTCATTAAACATGAAACTCAGTCAACTGAACATTCAAAATGCATCACAAATACCATTGACTGGTGCTAATGGTTGATATGGGTTACTGCCACCATCCTAGGTATCAACCAAGTACCTTCTTAAGATGTACGATGTTCCAAGTAGCGCAGTTTTTTGCAGTTCCGCCGGTGTTGTTGCAGGAAGCTGCAATTTGCTGATGTATCTTATACAATTCTTGGACATGGTACAAAGTGCCCCGATGACAATGGGTATCACTGTTACATGTTTCATCCATAGCTGTGTAGTTTCGATGGCCAGGTCGCAATATTTCATTATTTTTTCCAGTTTTTTTTCTTCGGCTCTGGCATCTCCTGGTACCACAATGTCAATAAATTGTACGTTTCAGTTTTCGACAACTGTGATATCTGGCGTGTTGTGTTCCAAGTTACGATCCGTCTGTATTCAAAAGTCCCACAAGATATTATTTATTATTATTATTATTGGTCAATCTTTAGTGAGATTCACAGCCTTTGAGACTGGTTAATAGCTCAGCAGCTCGAGTCCTAACCAAGGACCTAGGAACTGTTAAGGTATCGTCGGAGGATGTAAGCTGTTCCGAGTAAGGTGGTTTTTTGTAGAGTCAAAATGTTCAAGTCCGGCAAATTTAGAATTTCTAAATAGCGGGGTAGCCCTTTGGGTATTGCTCCAAGGGCTCCAATTACAATCGGGACAACACACGATTTCTTTTCCCACAGTCGCTCAACTTCAATTTGCAAGTCCCGGTACTTTGTGATTTTTTCTTGCTGCTTATCTTAAATCCGTGCATCACCAGGTATTATTATTATTATTATTATTATTATTATTATTATTATTATTATTATTATTATTATTATCACAGTCAGCCAGATGTTCAAACTGGGTTTGGCATTTTTGTGTACCTATCGTGTCCTTACCAAGGACTTGGGATAGGCAGATTTGGGTATTTGACGGTGTTACAAATATCATCGCAGGATGGAAGCTGTTCCAAGTAAAGCTGCCTTCTGCAATTGACTGATGGCAAATTTGCCAATGCCTTTAGTGTTCAAGTGGTGCTCCAGTTGTTTTGGAATTGCCCTCAAGGCACCTATTACTAGTGGTACTACCTTTGCTTGTCTTTGCCACGGATGTTCTATTTCTATTTGTAGGTCTTTGTATTTTATTATCTTCTCCAATTCTTTCTCTTCTCTTCTGCTGTTTCCAGGCACTGCCACATCCACTATCCAGATTTTTTTTGTCTTTCTTATCGACAATTGTTAAGTCTGGGGTGTTGTTGTTGTTTCATTATTTTTACAAATAACTCAAAGTGATGAATATATCCAACACACCTTCGTCTTCCTATTTTCCCCACCACCACAACTCCTCTGTGGGGTGAGTTGAGCTGAGAGTGACTGACCCAAGGTTACCCAGCCAACTTTCATGGCTAAAGGCGGGACTAGAACTCATGGTTTCTCATTTTCTAGCCTAGTGCTTTAACCACTAGACCAAATTGGCTGTCACAGGTTAAAGTATGAAACAGCTGGGTCAAATTAAAGTCCAGGAGGCACTGCAGGAGTCAATATTAATTTACTCCTCCTAGGAAGATGGTTGTTATTTGGTTCCACTGAGGTTCACTTGTAGATTTCTAAATACACCATATTTTTTGGAGTATAAGATGCACCTTTTTCCCCCTAAAAAGGGGTGAAAATTCAGATGTGTCTTATACACCGAATGTAGCCCTACCCACCCACTGGCCCTGACCCTTTGGCCTCTGCCTCCCAGCAGTTACCTCCTTGCAGCAAGCAGCAAGAAAAAACAGCTCCTTTCAGCTTCAGCACAGCCTAATTAGCACAAGTTGATTGGATCGGCCTCCCGACTCTCAGCTGATTTGCTCTCAGCTGTTTTGCGCAGGGCTCTGCTGCTTGCTGCAAAGAGGTAAATTGCTGGAGCAGATTTTTTTTTCCTTGTGCTAATCAAGCTATGCTGAAAATGAAAATGAAAGTAAAGCAGGCTGTTTGCTGTTTGCTGCAACGAGGCAAAATTGCTCAGAGGCAGAGGCAGATTTCTTTTTCTTCTTTTCCTCACCCAAAAAGGTAGGTGCGTCTTATATTCTAAAAAAGTACTTGCTCTGCAAAAAAAATAATAATAATGTAAATTATAGAAAAGAGAAAGTTTAGGGATGACATGATAGCTGTCTTTTGGTACTTGAGGGTCTGTCACAGAGAAGAGAGGGTTAATTTATTTTTCAAAGCACCTGAGGGTATGACAAGAACAGGTGGACCCCGGTTAAAAAGAATGTAGAACTAAGGGGAAATTTCCTGACAGTGAGAATAATTAATCAATGGAACAGCTTGCCTCCCAAGGATATGGGTGCTCCATCACTGGAGGTTTCGAAGAAAAGATTGGACAGGTATAAGGTCTTTTGCAGGGGCTTTGACTAGAAGACTTCTAAAATCCCTTCAGCCCTATGATTTCAAATATAATACAGGTAGTCCTCGACTTACGACCACAATTCAGCCCAAAATTTGTACTACTAAGTGAGAAAATGTGTTAAGTGAGTTTTGCCCCCATTTTATTACTTTTCTTGCCACATTCATTATGTGAATCGCTGCAGTTGTTAAGTTAGTAACACGGTTGTTAAGTGAGTCTGGCTTCCCCGTTGACTTTATTTTATTTATTATTTTATTTTATTACATTTTTATACCGCCCTTCTCCTGCTGGACTCAGGGTGGTGCACAGCCAAAAAATAAAAAACTTTGCTTGTCAAACGATCACAAAAGGGGATCGTGTGACTTTGGGACACATAGCAACGGTCATAAATATGAACCAGTGGTCAAGTCTTCAAATCTAAATCACCTGACCACGGGAATGCAGCCACGGTCCTAAGTGTGGAAAATGGTCTTAAGTCACTTTTTTCAGTGCCGTCATCCCTTTGAACTTCTTGTAAGTCAAGAAGTTCCTGTACCTGCTCTGCAAGTACAAAAATAATGTAAATATAACACCTTCTCTGCAAAAAATCCACAAACCACTAGTGGGCAGGAGAGAGCCAAGGAGTTTTGTTCATCTCTTTGCTGCCATCTCTGGTTCTCAGGATCTTTGCAGCTAGGAAAGCTTTTGGAATATTCTAGCGCAGAGGTCTTCAAACTTGGCAGCTTTAAGACTCATCTACTGCAGCGATCTCCAACATAGCTGGCTGGAGAATTCTGGGAGTTGAAGTCCACAAGTCCTAAAGCTGCCAAGTTTGAAGACCTCTGTTCTAGCCTACAAACCTTCTTTATTGGCCAAGTGTGATTGGACACACAAGGAATTTGTCTTGGTGCATATGCTCTCAGTGTACATTAAAAAAAAAGATACGTTCATCAAGAATCATAAGGTACAACACTTAATGATAGTCATAGGGAATAAATAAGCAATCAAATCCTATAGGGAATGGTCAATATAAATCTTAAGGATACCAGCAACAAGGATACAGTCATACAGTCATAAGTGGGAGGAGATGTGTGATAGGAAAAATGAGAAGATTAATAGTAATGCAGACTTAGTGAATAATTTGACAGTGTTGAGGGAATTATTTGTTTAGCAGTTATTTGTTTATTATTATTATTATTTGTTTAGCGTTTTGGAAAAAACTGTCCTTGTGTCTAGTTGTTCTGGTGTGCAGTGCTCTATAGCGTTGTTTTGAGGATAGGAGTTGAAACATTTTATGTCCAGGATGCGAGGGGTCTGTAAATATTTTCACAGCCCTCTTTTTGACTCGTGCAGTATACAGGTCCTCAATGGAAGGCAGGTTGGTAGCAATTGTTTTTT
The DNA here is from genome assembly GCF_029215685.1 of Pituophis catenifer annectens. Taxonomy (NCBI): domain Eukaryota; kingdom Metazoa; phylum Chordata; class Lepidosauria; order Squamata; family Colubridae; genus Pituophis; species Pituophis catenifer. The sequence goes on along the minus strand of NW_027256886.1, from coordinate 10,202,653 downwards.
CTAGAATAGAATTATATATTGGCCAAGTGTGATTGGACACACAAGGAATTTGTCTTGGTGCATATGCTCTCTGTGTACATAAAAGAAAAGATACGTTCATCAGGAATCCTAAGGTACAATACTTAATTAAAGACACTGAGCTGGTCGATCAGAAAGGTCCAGGCAGTTCAAATCCCTAGTACAGGTCTCCTGCGTGAGTAGGGGGTTGGACTAGACAACCTCCAAGCTCCCTTCAAACTTCTGTTACTGTTTGTTTATTTATTTATTTATTTATTTATTGGTTCGATTTATATGCCTCCCTTTTCCGGAGACTCAGGGCGGCTTACAATGCGTTAAGCAATTGATTCCCCTGAGAGGGAAGCAGAGCAGACTGATAACAATAGTGGAAAACAATAGTGGAAAGGTATTCCAGGGAAAAACGCCTTTTTCTCTCTTGATTTTTCCAAGTCGAGTCTTCATTTTCCATTTCTCTTTCTCTTTTCTTCCAGTTTTCAGATTCAAGGGCTCCCGGTTGCACGCTGAGGGAAGACAAAAACAAAAACAAGGAGGAAATCAGGCATTTGCAGACCAAAGAATTCCCTTCTAGCAACAGGCTAGAAAAGGAAGAAGGGGGGGGGGTTGTTGGCATACCGAATTGAGGCTGCTTGAAGCAAGCGCGGGCATTCCGCTTAAAGGCTTGCTTCGCTTCGATTTCGACTACCTGTTACCATAGTTGAAATCATAGGGCTGAAGGGACTCCAGAGGTCCTCTAGTCCAAGCCCCCGCAAGAGTCCTTATACCTGGCCAATCTTTTCTTCGAAACCTCCAAGAGCCCATTGAGGGGGGGAAGGGAGTCGGAGCCAGGCAACGCACGACCCCCCCCTCCACCTTCCGCCCCTCCATGGTGCTTCCAAACTCTTCCAGACATTTTCATGCGGTGTGTGTGTGTGTGTGTGTGTGTGTGTGTGTGTGTGTGTTTGTGTGTGTGTGTATGTGTGGAATGTCGGTTTAAAGAGGGTTAGTGACAGGAAAGGGTCGGGAAAGCGGGACCAGGAGCGCGATCAACAGCTGGTGGCGGAGCAGAGAGAATTCCGCGGGGGTGGAAACTGAGGGTGGTTGGGGGATCGCGCTCAGGTGTTACCCACCCACCCCAGACGCAGCTGCCGCCGCCACCGCCGCCTTTGCTTTTTTGTTTTTTTCCCTCAGCGCCGTGTGTGTTTGTGTGGCTTTTTCCAAGAAACGAGGATGTGCCAAGTCTGTGAGGTAGGATCGGCGTGGGGGAAAACAAAGGCTCGCGGGCTCCTGCGAGCAGAAAGGGTGGAGAACGGCGTGAGGGGGACACGGAGACAGTGGGCGCTGGGTCGTGAAATGAATATTTCGGGAGGTTTGTGGTGGCTTGTGTAAGGGGACCCTTCCGTCTTGGAGTAGGGGTTGCCGAGGGCTGGAGCGCCGCGATTTGGGGCTGGAGGCCAAGGTAGACTTCTGTCCTGGGTCTCCTGGCTGCCCTCTGGTGGTCAACCAGGGTTCTCCTGCAGGTCCTATGCGGGAACCCTTAATCTTGGCCAATTGGGTTGTGGGAAGGCCATGGGGAAGAGTAGAGTCGGATGGAGAGCCAAGGAAATTAGTGGCTTGGGAAGCTTAGTGACACACTCTCCGTTTTCTAGGGAGTTTTGGGGGGATAGGTTAAAGGTGAGGTCACCTGGAGAAGTTTCTCCTCCGTCAGGGGAGAAACCCTTGTTTTGAGTTTGGGTTGGGAGCTGAACGTGGAAGGAACTTATGGGAGCAAAGGGGCTGGGATAGGAGGGGAGTCCACTGAGAGTCTTCAAATTCCAGGTGTGTGGCTGATCTACTTACTCCCCTGCATATCTTGTCATATCACCTGAAATGGGAAAATTAAACTGAGGACAAGAATTTGAGGGTAGCGTGATGATTTTGCTGGGGGACCCAGTTATTTGGATTGCAGTTGGAGAAGAAGAATTTGTGTAACGACAGGTTTTGATCAGCTGATGATAGGAATGGGATGTGGTAGTTGAAAAAGGGATGATAGGAATGGGATGTGGTAGTACTACATTCACCATCCATCCATTCCTTTCTTTCTCTTATCCTCTTCCTCACCTTCTTCCTCTGTTCAGCCTTGGATAGAGGCAAGATCTTTTAACCATGGTCTTAAGCCCCTTCGGTTTTCAATCTTAGTACTTGACTTATAAATCCGTTTGCTATCAATCGAAAAGACTGTGTCTGATCATGTGGAGTAGAACTTTGATATCAATAGTTTCTCCCTGCAATTGACTGGGTCCAAAGGCATCACATTTTGTGAGAAGAAGACAACCCTAATTTTGAACATCACCATCGTGACCAGGAAAATAAAAGATGAAACTCACCTCCTTTCCACACTGTATTTTCAGTGAATCTAACCATAAAATATTTATAGGAAAAATTTAGTCTTCCATTTAGGTAGATACAGTAGATCAGGGGTCTCCAACCTTGGCAATTTTAAGACTTTTGGACTTCAACTTTCAGACTTCCTCAGCCAGCAAAGTAATTCTTGGAGTTGAAGTCCACAAGTCTTAAAGTTGCTAAGGTTGGAGACCCCTGCAGTAGATGATTCCTCCTGCAGGTCAGGGGGTCTTTCCAAATATGTTTTAATCAAAACCTTCTGCCTCTTGGTCTCCCTTTTTCTTTGTGATATTTTTGAGCCATGGCTCCAATGGAGTAGCCTTGGAAGTGTGAACTTGCACTACAAAATTGATTTACTGGTTTTCCGTAAAGAAGGCAGGATCCTGTCTCCTCAAGTTTTTTTAAAAAATGATCCGAAAATGAGGTAATGCTTGGTGAGTCACCTGGTAAAGGTAGATGATAAAGTGGATCCTTAACTACAGATCATCCTCAACCTACAATCATTTGTTTTGTAGGTTGTAACTCAAGTTACAACAGCATTGGAAAAAAAGTGACTTACAAGTGGCCCTCACCCTTACCACGGTCACAGAGCATCTTCCCGGTCAAAATTCTCCCGATCAAAATTCAGGTGCTGGCATGCATTTACATTGTGTGAAGTTTTCGAAGGATGCCCTTTAAGTTGACACAGTGATGGTTGTATCTTTGGATCATGTGATCGCCATTTCTGACCTTCCCAGCTGGCTTCTGATAGGGAAAGTCAATGAGGGAAGCCAGATTCTCTTAATGACTGCATGATTCTCTTAACAACCATGGCAAAAAAAAAAAGTCATAAACCTGGGTACAATTCACTTATAACAACTGCCTTGCTTAGCAACATAATGTTTGATTCCAATTGTGATTGTAAGTCATTGACTTCCCGTCAATGAACTACTTTTATAGTTGTGTGTGTAGTTTCTAAGGATAGTAGCACAGGTCAAACTTTTCTAATCTAATTTACTCCAGATGTATTGGAAAACAACCATGAGGCTGGCTGGGAATTCTGAGAGTTGTAGTCCGAACAGATCAGAAGAGCCCCAAACTTAGGAAGACAAATGTCAGATGGACAAGTTCCATTTTATTTTGATGCCACAGATCCTATCAGGAGTTCATGGGTTGCACCCTATTTTATCTTCACAGGAACCTTCTAAGGTAGGTTGGACTGGATGTTATGACCCATCTAGGATCAACTACTGAAGTTGATAGCTGAGCAAAGGATTCAATCCTGATGGTAGTTAAGCAGATATTTTTTTATGTATTGCAAGTAAGACAGAATGAAGGAAAAGGACGAATTTGATCTGATTGCCAGGGGTCAGTCTGGGCAAAACAGCACATTCCTTCCCCATAAGGTTTCAAACCCATGGTCAACAATGGAAACTGACTTTCCGAATTTCAGTCCAACTTGTCATTCCTTTTCAAGAAGACACAATGCACTTTGTCAAACTTTGCCTCCCTTGCAACTCTCAAGAGAAATATAAGACAATATGAGTTGCTGGACACAAAAGAAGTCAAGCACCTGCATTTTTTTTTTAAATTTGATTTATATGCCGCCCTTCTCCGGAGACTCAGGGCAGCTTACAGTGCGTTAAGCAATAGCCTTCATACTTTTGTATATTCATACAAAGTCAGCTTATTGCCCCCACAAACTGGGTCCTCAATTTACCTACCTTAGAAAGGATGGAAGGCTGAGTCAACCTTGAGCCTGGCAAGATTCGAACTTACTTTAATTGCAGACAGCTGGTGTTAAATTACAGTGCCTTGTCTGCAGAGCTATCCAGGCTCTGAATTCTATTCAATGCATGATTTTTGCATTAAGAAATGACTGTCCAGCTGTCACAAGATGGGCTATGTCACACAATCCGTATTCGTATGGATTCGTCAGCTTCTTTGGAACTGAGGCAGCAAACTTAAATCTTTCTTGTTGTTTATTATTTTTCAGCAAGGGAAAGAAAACCAAAAAGGTAGTAGAACTTAAAGAGAGTTAAGGGATATAGTAGCATATTTTTAAGACTATTTACAATCTCATCCCCCTAAATTCAGTACTGTGTGGCAACGATGGGAGCATGTCCACCTGATGCCTACTAATTCTTTTCAGCTTCATAAAGCATCTCCATTGACCAAGGATGTTGGATGTTGGAACGTCTTTGGAAAATGTCATCCCACTTCATCTGAATAACAGAATAACAGAGTTGGAAGGGATCTTGGGGATCTTCTAGTCCAACCCCCTGCTCAAACAGGAGACCCTATACCAGGGGTCGGCAACCTTAAACACTCATAGAGCCACAAAAGTCCTAACCGGAAGCCCCCCATTCAATTCTGGAGCCAGCCAGAAGTCCAGTTACCCCACCATAGAATCTCCTCCTAGGGCATTGTCCTTTTTCCTCTGCCAACCAGAAGTCCGGTTCCCACACCGTAGTCTCCTCCTAGCATGGCATCCTTTTTCCTCTACCTGTCCTAACTGAAAGCCCTATTAATTGTGGAGCTGACCGGCGACAGAGAACCGCAGCAGAGGGATGAAAGAGCCACATGCGGCTCCAGAGCCACAGGTTGCTGACTCCTGCCCTATACCATTTCAGACACATGGTTGTCCAATCTGTTCTTAAAAACCTTGAATCATGGAGCAGCCACAATTCCTGAAGGCAAGCCATTCCATTGATTAATTGTTCTCACTATCAGGATATTTCTCCTTAGTTCTAGGTTGGTTCTCTCCTTGGTTAGTTTCCATCCATTGCTTCTTGTTCTGCCTTCTGGTACTTTGGAGAACAGGTTGTTCCTCTCTTCTTTGTGGCAGCCCCTCAAATATTGTCACCCTAATTTGGAGCACTTCATAACTGCCAAGTAAGAAGTAGGATATCTTGGGTAGGAAGATGCATTGAAAATATTTTCTTCCTGTGGAAAGGAGGATTAATGGGGACAACAATTGAGATCCAGTGAAAAGAAAAGCATCTTTTATTCTGCTAGGTACTAAAAATGGGATCTTACCTGAATATAAATTACTGCAGGGGGTCCTCAATTTATGACCAGTCACTTAGCAACTGCTTGAAGTTCTGACAGACCTGATTTACAACCCAGACTCAAAGTTTTTACAGTGAGGCCCATCCCTGTGGTCATGTGACCACATTTTGGTTGCTCAGCAACCGGGGCACATTTATGGCTGTTTGCAGTGTCCCATGGTCACATGACTGCATTTTTATAATGGTTTTGCTGGAAACCAGCATTTATTTCCGGTTTGGGGCAAAACTGTGCCCATTGGTTCATTTAATGACCACGGCGTTTGCTTAATAACCACAGATTTGCTTCACAGCAGTGATTTTCTTAACAGCTGCCTCCAAAATTTGTACAATTGGATTGATCACCTGACTGACTAGTTTTATGACCATCACAATTTATAGCTGAGATGGTCAGGCTCCCTTATGGTCATAACTGGGGTGAGATACCATTAGTACGCTGATGACACCCAGCTGTACATCTCCACTCCAGGCCACCCCAACAATGCCCTTGAAGTGATGTCCCAGTGTCTGGAGGCTGTACGGATCTGGATTGGGAGGAACAGGCTCAAGCTCAACCCTTCCAAGACTGAGTGGCTGTGGCTCCCGGCATCCCGATATAGTCAGTTGACTCCATCACTGACTATTGGGGGCGAGTCTTTGGCCCCCACTGAAAGGGCTCGCAATCTGGGAGTCCTCCTGGATAGGCAGCTGTCTTTGGAGGAACATCTGACGGCTCTTACCAGGGGGACCTTTTATCAGGTTCGCCTGATTCGCCAGTTGCGGCCCTTTCTCGATCGGGATTCCTTGTGCACAGTCACTCATGCCCTCGTCACCTCTCGCCTTGACTACTGCAATGCTCTCTACATGGGGCTCCCCTTGAAGAGCACCCGGAGGCTCCAGCTGGTCCAGAATGCAGCAGCGCGGGTAGTGATGGGAGCAACATGGCGCTCCCATGTAACACCACTCTTGCGCGAGCTGCACTGGCTCCCGGTGGTCTTCCGGGTGCGCTTCAAGGTGTTGGTTATCACCTTTAAAGTGCTCCATGGCATAGGGCCTAGCTATCTGCGAGACCGCCTGCTGCTACCGATGACCTCCCATCGACCCGTGCGCTCCCACAGAGAGGGCCTCCTCAGGGTGCCATCAGCCAAACAATGTAGGCTGGTGACCCCCAGGGGGAGGGCCTTCTCGGTGGGGGCTCCCACCCTCTGGAATCAGTTGCCCCCGGAGATAAGGAGAATCCATGACCTCAATGCCTTCCGTCATTCCCTTAAAACCCATCTTTTCCAGCAAGCTGGGTTGGCTTAAGAAGAAATTTTTAAATTCTTTTAATCAGTCTGTGATTTCTTAACTTTTGGGCCAAAATTTATATATATTTTTAAATGTTTTTTAATATTTGTATTCTATGTTTTTTATCTTGGCTGTACACCGCCCTGAGTCCTCAGGGAGAAGGGCGGTATATAAATTGGAAATTAAATTAAATTAAATTAATAACTCAAGGACTACTTGTAGTTACATCAGAGTACAGGATGTAGATGAGCTCTTTTTCTAGTCCAATGAACTGGACCATAATCCACAAACGATTGTGTAGCTATATCTTTGTTCATTCATAGGTGTCACAAGACTGTTTGTTGCTTCTTTGGAAATTTTCCCTTAAACAGGTTGTTTAAGGTAAAAAGTTCCCAATTCTGGGTAGCCGATTAGAAGCATGGCTTTCATCAAAATTTCATTAAGTAAAGTATTGCTATACTAGGACCAATCTTCCCTAACTTGATTTCACAGGTTATGACTAATAGATCCTTTAAGGGGAATCTTATTGCACTGGAGTCTGCTCTACGTATAATTTAGAGAACAATGCGAACGTATTGCTGTTACGATATTCATTGTAAGAATAAGTGTGAGGACGGCATTAAGAACCATAAACATGGTACGTAAGAACTGTTTTCTTTCCGTTCCATAATTTATAACGAAGTCAACACGGCATATTGGCTCTGTAATTCTGAGTCAATTCTCAGATTTTCATAAGTAGCTCACCATAAATGGGAGAGATTTACCAATGTTATTCTTCCTTGCACCTATTACATCTGATGGTTGTTTAAAATGCATTACAATTCTTTCAAATTTAACGTCAACCCACTTGTTGCTTTCACATCCTCCGCTCCCACTTGTGAGCAGAGCTGTTTATATAACACAAGGCAAAGGGTTAATCATGAAATGTCAACGGTGCAGCTTCAGTCATGAAAACAGAAGGTTGACTGCCAAATGGAAAGCCTCAGACATTGTTTAACTTTGTCTTATGTAAGTTTTTTTTTTTTTCCTTTTATCCTGATAATTTTAGTGTGGCTTACCACAAACTCTCGATGGGAGGAAGAGGTTTCAGCTGGGAAAACAAAGAACCGAGAAAGGGGGGGGGCATTCTATAAATAAAGAATCTGGCTGACGAGAGACCGTGTTCCCAAATATTTCATAGCCTTGAGGTTTATTCTGTTTAAAATTTTGCATATTTGATAAAAAGTATGGGGTGGGAAGAGATAAGAGACAAGTAAGCGCAAATACCATTTGTTCTGCTGAAGGAAGGGTAAATGTTTGCTCAGTTTACACAGATCTATCTGAACCTTTGAGATCTAAAGACCATCTTGAAAGAGATTTATAGCTGTTTTAATACAGGGAGGGAGAAGAGATAGAGTGTTTTCTTGCTCGGCATCCCCTGATGAAATTAATTGGCGGTAGCAGCCGCTAGACAGAAAATCAAAATTTATCCCTGCTAGCATTTCCAGTGACTGATTGGGCACTGCCCCCAAATTTCGATTAGGCCCTGAATCTGCATATCTATATTTTCAGGATGGATATGATTGAGTGCTGCATGCAATAAGGAAAGGGGAGAGCATCCACAAATGGCATCTCAGCAGTGGTCCTGAAACAGCCATCAAGACAAGCTTCTCTCACTATCATTGGCTCTAATACTACCAGGGTCTACACTTTGCTAGAGGATGACAAGCTGTCATTCACATCGTCCTCACCATTGGCCATGCTGGCTGGGTTGCTGGGAATTGTAGTTCTGCAATATCTGATGGCTCAGAGGGCACCCATTCTTTCCATTCCATTCTGGGTGTTATTCTTTGGTATATCACAAAGCCTTGAGGATAGAGAGAGAGAGATGATGATGGATGGATGGATGGATGGATGGATGGATGGATGGACGGACATTGTATAGTTTCTCTGTTATCATTTGGAAATTATTTGAAATTTCTGGGAATAAATGTGGACATTGTAACCATTCCTGTTTTGTAAATAGTAATCAGATCTTGTTGCCTTGATACGCTTTCCAGAATCCTACTACAGGTAGTCCTTGACTTACTACCACAGTTGGGAGTAGAATGTCTGTTGCTAAGCGAGTCGTGCCCGATTTTTACAACCTTTTCTGCCATGGTCCTTAAGCAAATCCAGCATTCCACATTGATTTTGCTTGTTAGAAGCTGGCTGGGAATGACACAAACAGTGATCACAAGACCTTGAGACACCGCAACCATTGTTAATACATGCTGGTTGCCAAATTTTGACCCTGTGGCTGTAGGGATGCTGCGATGGTTGTAAGTATGAGGACTGGCTGTATGTCACCTGTTTCAGTGCCACTGTAACTTCAAACCGTTTCTAAACAAGTGGTTGTAAATCAAGGATTACCTGTGCCACAGGACAGTGATGGAATTCTGTGCACACAAAATACCTATATAAAGAACATGTGGTTGTGTAGAATTGTGTAGCTATGGAGGCATGTAGATGTTGAGGTACTAACTTTCACTTGAAGCTGTAGCATCTGCAGAAGAAATCTTGGGAGCTTCATCACTGGAAGCTTTCAAGAAGAGACTGGACTGCCATCTGTCAGAAATGGTGTAAGGTCTCTTGCTTGGGTAGGGGGGTTGGACTAGATGACTTACGAGGTCCCTTCCAACTATGTTATTCTATTCTTAATATACTTTCCTCTTTAGTTTCTTTTTTGAACTCCTGTTACTATTAGCATAGAGCTTGTTCTGCCCCAACTACGGATCCCAAAGAACGCAGCACACACAGTCTGTACAAACCTTACTAAATTAAATAAGTTTTTTTTTTCCAAACAAAGGCTGTTAATTAACTTTCTTAACAGCCTACAAGAATCCAAAGAATAAATAATCTTAATCTTACTATGGTTGGCAGAAAGCCCAGAAGCAATTTGCAAAGAACTAAGATCAAGGCATGAAGGAGAGTGAACGAAGTTGTTCCCTGCAAATTGCTTCAGTCGGCGTTCCTCCTTAAATAGGCTAAGGGAGTGGCCAATTAGCCCCAAGCCTTACTCTCGAGGAGACCTCCTCCTGAGGAACCACTCCTGCCTTTTGGCAGTTCTGCACGCCCGTGCATCGAGAAGAGGCTCCTCCTCTTCGTCCTCTTCACTTATAGGAGCTTCTGGAGGTTCTGAAGGCCCTGGCTGAATCCCTGCCTCTGGCATCACATCTTCTCCAGCCTCATTGTCTGACTCGAGTACCAGCTGTACAGGCTGCTGGCGCAGCACCACACCAGCCTCCTCGCTGTCGGAATCAGCTACTAGCTGCACAGGCTGCATACGGGCCACAACAGAGCTTCACAAAAGAAGGCAAGTCCCTGTCTAAGAGAGTTGCAGTCATAAAATCTGCCATATTGAAGAGAGCACAGCCTTTCCCTGATTTTACTCTCCCCCATCCCTGCTAAGCATATAATCACATTTGCCTCCTCCATTTCTTTGGAAAATTTGCTAGGAAGGCTTGCAAAGAAAGAAGAGAGAGAGAGAGAGAGAGGGAGGAGGAGGAAGAAGAAGAGAAAATATTACAGAGAAATGTGTAATTTTTTCAGAAATTACAAGACATTCTGTCTGCTTTGTTTGAGCATAAACCTCACCTTTTTTCCAATGGTTTCCACAACACAAGTCATCTTCTAGATTGTGAAATGGGGAAAGATAAACTTGTTCTTTTATATATGTATTATTTACTTATCGATAACATGCATCTGTACACCTGGCACTTTACCAGAACAAAAGCGATCAGGCATCCATCAGGAAAAAAAACTTGTAATGCAAAATTCAACTCGGGAAAGAAACAAAAGTCAATTCAAGGGTAAACTGGAAAGCATGACGGATTTGCTTTCTAAGTTTAAAGGAAGAGATACTTTTGAGATTTATTTCATTTCTGGGCAACTCTGGGTAGTTTTGTTGGCAACAAGACAAAACTGTTCGGTTTCTGCCTTCTGTCGCCATGTTTTCCAGGAACTGTTCCTGGAACTTCTTCATGTTCTTCTCCCTAAGCAATAACCACACCTGACCCAACTTCACTTTTCAAGAATAGCCAAGGTTGATGCTTCCTTGCATATTAAATTGACAAGTAAGGAATAAAAACCAAAGCTCTAACATTAAATCCTTCTGGTCTGCTTCCTTTTTAATGCACTGCATAAGATTAAGTTGTTTGTAAATCCACAGATAAGGTGACTGGGGAAAGTAATGCATTCAACTGATTATTCTATAGTACTTTTCCAGAGCAGCTGGATTCCGTGTGCCATAATCTCCGTTGCCCGTGCTAGCTAAAGATAAGGATTTAAATTAAGCATGGCTGGTGGGGAATTCTTCACAACTATCCAAACAGTTCCAGCTCTTCCTTACCATACTTTCATGGTGGGTAGAAGCAAGCTATAGAAAGAACTTTGCTAACACAACAATATTGTTTCTGTAATAATTTGTGTTTCATCCAATATATATGGTCTCTTTTTTATTGTTGGTTGGCTTGGATCTCCATGCTTGTACTCACGTCTTGAAAAATTAACAGTTCTACATAGCTCATCTATTCAAGTTTACCTGACTTGGTTCACACAAATTTCTTCAAGTCAGTGTTGACTCCTGGTGATTACCTGGATAAGTCCCTGCAGTTTTCTTAGGGGTTTGCTATTGTCTCCTTCCTTCAGCTGAGTGAATAACTGATTCAAGGTCACTCAGCTGGCTTTGTGTCAAAAATGGGACTAGAACTCACAGAGCTTTGCCCAAGCAACAACATTGTTTTGTTTCAATGCAAAAGTGTCCTCTGAAAAAAATTGGGTGCCAGGGTTCTGATGATGTCCTAATTAAATCAGGAGCCTCGAGCCAGCTTCAAAAGAAATCCAGTTATTTATTATTTATTTATTATTTTATTAGTCATATTTCTATGCCGCCCACTCTCCGAGGACTCTGGGCGGCTTACACCAAAGACAGTATACTAAATAGCATATTGTCCCCAACAATCTGGGTCCTCATTTTACCCACCTCGGAAGGATGGAAGGCTGAGTCAACCTTGAGCCAGTGAGATTTGATCCGCTGATCTGCTGCATTAGCAGTCAGCTGAAGTAGCTGCAGTACTGCACTCTAACCATTGTGCCACCTCGGCTCATTAGGAGCTTCATGTCGGCATGTTTCAAGTGAAACCAACTCTAACCCCACGTTATTTATGGCCCAGACTTGACCCTCTTTCCCCACTCCCCCCAGGGTGTGTCATCAGTCACATTCACCAACGGAGCAATTTCGCGGGTTGTAGAAATCACTCCCCTCCGGCCACTGTGAATAACCCTGGGAGACAGCCTTGAGAGAGATATGTCTGGAATGTGCTTTTGTTTTTGGCTGCCGTGCCGCTTTGCCGTTTTCCCATCCCGCTTGCCCAAGGCAATTCAAGAGCAGGCCAGGGATGCTTTGCGAGTTGACATTGGGTTTTGAGGAAGTATTTGAAGACAGTAAAAGAAGTAGGTCCACATAGATCATTTGAAAAATAGCTCCATGGATATGGTGTAATAAGAGAGAGAAAGAGAAGACCTTTAGGTATTGGAGGGTACATATAGTAGAATTAAGATGTTAGGGTGGGATTATTCCTTAAGATAGGGCCATAGAGCTGGGGCCATGATGATTTAAATTCATAGTTAGTGTGAACAAAGGCTTTAATATGAGCCAATAAATTCAAATAATTTTGAAGGGAATTTTCAAAGGAAAGCATAGATCTAGTTTTGTTTCTAGGTAGTCCTCAACGTACATCCACAATTGAGCTGTTGATAAGTAAGGCAGTTTTTAAGTGAATTTTTCTCCATTTTATGACTTTCTTGCCACAGTTGTTAAGCAAATCATTATGGTTGTGAAGTGAATCATGTCATCAAGCGAATCTGGCTTCCTCCATTGACTTTGCTTGTCAAAAGCCAGCTGGGAAGGTTACAAATGATGATCAGATAACCCTAGGATGTCGCAACTGTCATAAACCAATGCTAATTACCAAGAACCCAAATGTTGATCATAGGGATTCTGCAAAAATTGTAAGTGTGAAAAATGCTTTTGATGCCATGTAACTTGGAATGGTCACTAAATAACTGGCTGTAAGATGAGGACTACCTGTACTTGGAAGTCACTTCTAGACTTGGTGCATGAGAAAGAAAAAAATGATTTGAGATTTGCTGCCTAGATAAGTCTGTTGTTATAGAAATGTGTACTAAGTAGGTAAAAGTAAAACGCTGAGGCTGTATCTTACTCTTTTATTCCACTCCCCCTTTTTCTCTCTCCCATTTCCCTACTATCTTTTTTTTTCATTTTTATTTTATATTATGAAAATAAAAATTAACGAGAACGCACCAATTTTGAAAGGAGTTTTTAAGAGAGGCAGTTTGATGTAGTAGCTAGAAACAGAGAGTCAATTCTAGGCCCGCCTTAGGCACAAGCTGTCAGAGTCTGTAGCAATCCAGCCAGCTCAGAAGTAAATAATTTAGCAGGATTCATTTATAGAAGAAACTTCTTTATATACAATAATATAAAACATGATGCATGTATACAATACCCATGCAGCTCTTGCAACGTGGTAGCAAGGTCAAGAAGTAGAAGCAGAAGTAGAAGTAGAAGCCAGAACTGCCAGAACTCAGAATCACAGAAGCTATAATCACAGAAGCAAAATTAACTCTTATATACAGACCAGTTAAGCTATGCCACGCCCAGGCTCCGAGCCGTTTCCCATGGCTCACAACAGATCCTGTTTCTTAATCACCAACACTGGTGGGATTCAAATAATTTAACAACCTGTTCTTTGACCTAATGACCAGCTGGGTGGGCGTGGCCATGGTGGGTGTGGCCAGGGGGTGTGACAGGCAGCACTCAACCTCCTGTACCCCCCTGGGAGCAAAAACGGGCCACGGGGGGACTGGGCCACCCCCGTGCCCCATTTTGGGCCTAGAAGACCTCCCTGAAGTCTCCTAGGAGCAAAAATGGGCCACGGGGGGGGGGGGGGGATTGCACTGTCCCCCCGTGCCCCATTTTGGGCTTAGGAGGCTTCCCTGAAGCCTCCTGGGAGTGAAAACAGGCCTCAGGGGAATGCATTGTTTTGGGCCTTGTCCTGTTTTGGGCCTAGAAGGCCTCCCTGCAGCCTCCTGGGAGCAAAAACGGGCCATGGGGGGCACCACCCCCTGCACCCCGTTTTGGACCTAGGAGGCCTCCCTGAAGCCTGGGAGTAAAATCGGGCCACGGGGGAGGGGGCGCTGCGCCCCCCGTGCCCCGGAGCCAAAATGGGGCATGTGAGGACTCCTGGAAGGGGCGGGGTGGGAAGGGGCAGGGCCAGCCAGCAATTTAACTACCAGTTTACTTGAATCAGCCCGAACTGGCTGAATCCCACCACTGGTCACCAAACAGTTCCCATTGGCTGACTTGTTGTTATGGCTATTCCAGCTCTTAATTTCTTATACACTGACAAAAGCCAACTGCCTGACTTTGGGCCAATTCCTCTCTCTCAGCTGTACGAAGAAGTGGCAAGCTTCTAAAAATGCTTCCAAAAAAGCTGCATGGACTTGACCAGGCAGTTGCCAGCAATCAAGAACGCACGTGCGTGCGTGCGCGCGCGCACACACACACACACACAATTAATTTAGGCAAGACCTAGCCTGCAATTCTGTAGAGGCTTACTTGGGAATAAGCACAGCAGTTCAATTTTTCCTGGCCCCAAATCCCTGCCTGTGTTTCTATTAACGGGTGGAATTGATGAGAGATACATTTCATTTATCAGGGTAATGATAAAATAACAAAACCAAAACCTACTGAAAATTGTGGGGTCCTTGGAGCTCTCTGAGCTTGGGGGTTTTCTTGAAAATGCTTCATTACCAAACTAGGTAACATGATCAGTGAAAGAAAACCCACAAGCTCAGAGAACACTAAAGACCCCACAGTTTCAATCCTAAAATACAAATACTCCCTTCCGATTTGCAAAGTCAAAGTATTACTGTAAATTTGATCCGTAAATCAAGATCACTATTTTCTGCCTATAATTCTGGTCCCAGTTTTGGGTACCATTCAGGGGTGGGTTTCACATATTGTTGCCACTGGTTCACTGCGCATGTGAATGCTCACTTCACTCATGTGTGCATGCCTTCTGCGCATGCACCCGGTCTTCCGTGCATGCACTTTGCTCATGCGTACGACTTCCATGCATGTGCCTGGCCTCAAAAACATTCCTAAATAGGACAGCATTACGTCTGGGTGGAGAAGCATTACATCACCACCTGAAGTCGCTGCTACCAGTTCGCCCAAATTGGTCCAAACCGGCTGAATACCATTTCTGGTACCATTTCTTGATTATGATAAAATAGGAGCAGGCAAGTTAGTCCCCATCCCCTAATGGTAAAGACCACAGAAAACCAGGTGGCAATATTGTGGTGCCCATGGATATGGATAGGAGAATTTCTGTTTTGAAAAACATTGGGGTTAACAGCTGCATTTGCTTTAGTTTCTGGTTGAAAATGGTGGAAGGAATGTACTTTTGTTATTTGTTGGCTTGCAGCTGAGTTTCAACAGCACAATCCCAGGAAGCTTCAGAGAAAGAGAGAAATACCACCCTTGGTCTACATACGATAGATAAGCTAAAAAAATGGACGCTCATGTTTATACAATTGTATAAATGTATGAGCAGATTTTTTTTCCCCCACTCCGCATTTATGTTTTTGTCAAGCAGTTTGCAGGATGTGTTAAGTATGTGTAGAATAGAAGGAAAGGAATCAAGAATTATTGGTCGAAGTAAATCTGATTCATTTTCTAGCTCTTTGTTTTTCTTTAACCTGTATTGCTTAACACCTATGCAAAAATAAGATGCTTGTTTTCATTATATTATATTGGGCGGTGCAGTGGCTCAGTGGTTAAGACACTGGGCTTGTCAGCTGGAAAGATGGCAGCCCATGTTTGAGACCCGAGCGCCATGGGATGGGCTGAGTTCCCATCCTCATCCCACCTCTTGCCAACCTAGCAGTTCGAAAGCATGCAAATGTGAGTAGATAAATAGGTACCACTTCAATGGGAAGGTAACAGCATTCTGTGACATCATGCTGGCCACATGACCACGGAAATGTCTCCGGATAGCATTGGCTCAATGGCCTTGAAACGGAGATGAGCACTGCCCCCTATAGTAAGCAACGAGTAACGGAGTAAAATCCACAGAACGCCTTCCATTATATAGCAATGGATGATATGATAGCTGTCACAATCTATAATGCAACTTGCTTTCTTTAACTAATGCATTGCTTTTTCCGATGGAGTTAGGTACTTGGAGTCTGGCATTTGTAATGCAATAAAAGGTATCTAAAAAAACCCTAGTACATTGCTTTACAGGGAAAAAATAGCACATTGAAATGTCAAGCTGTCTTGATTTTGTATCCAAAATAAGGAAGATGTTTATACTGCCAGAAGATGGGATGAATGTAAGTTTGATTTATACTTTTTTATGACTTACCCTGAAAGTAAAAGGTAATGTAAAATTAAATCCTTCCTTCCAGCATGTTTCCTTTAATATACTGTGTAAGGTTAAGTTGTTTACAAATCCATGGATAAAGTGGCTGGAGAAATTAATACTCTCAACTGATTATCCTACAGTATTTTTCCAGAAGAGTTGGGTTCTGGGTGCTATAATCTCCATTGCCTGTGCTGGCTAAAAATAAGAATTGAAATTAAGTGTGACTAGTGAAGAATTTTTCACAACTACCCAATACAGTATCTATCTCTTCTTTACCAAAGTTCCATTGTGGGTACAAGCAAGCTATGCAAAGAACTTTGCTAACACAACAACATTGTTTCTCTAATAATTTGTGTTTCATCCAATAGATGAATAGATGGTAGAACAAGAAGCAATGGGTGGAAACTAATCAAGGAGAGAAGCAATTTAGAACTAAGGAGAAATTTCCTGACAGTTAGAACAATTAATAAGTGGAACAACTTGCCTGCAGAAGTTGTGAATGCTCCAACACTGGAAATTTTTAAGAAGATGTTGGATAACCATTTGTCTGAAGTGGTGTAGGGTTTCCTGCCTGGGCAGGGGGTTGGATTAAAAGACCTCGAAGGTCCCTTCCAACTCTGTTATTCTATTTTATTTTATTCAATATATGTGGTCTCTTTTTCATTGTTGGTTGGCTTGGATCTCCATACTTGCCTTCATGCCTTGAAAAGTTATCAGTTCTACATAACTCATCTATTCAAGTTTACCTGACTTGGTTTACACAAATTTTTTAAAGTCAGTGCTGGCGACTGCCTCGACAAGTCCCTGCCATTTTCTTACTGATTTGCTATTGCCTCCTCCCTATAGCTGATTCAAGGTCACCCAGCTGGCTTTTTGTCTAAAATGGGACTAGAACTCACAGTCTCCTGGTTTCTAATGTGGTACCTTAACCAGGACACCAAACTGGCTCACATCAACTAGACCAAGGGTATCAAACTCAAGGCCTGCAGGTCAAATTCATCCCACGATGTGGTTAGATCTGGCCCCTGGGGCTGCCCTGGAAACAACGAAGAACCAGCCTCTGGCGCCTCGGCTGCAGCTCAGGCCAGCTGGGTGCTGATCTACAATTTGGTGGCGGCCATCCAGGCTGGAACACAGTCAGCCTTAGATTCGCACGGCTGCCCTGGAGCCTGTGAGGGACTCCCTACCCACTGAGCACACGCTGGAGACAATGGATCCCCCAATCCCACCCAGGCCACCACAGGTGTCCCCCAAAATGAGCGACATCGAGCGACATCCACTCAGTTGGCTACGTCCACCCGGTCCCCTGAGGTCAACCACAACCCTGATGTGGCCCTCAATGAAATAGAGTTTGATACCCCTGAACTTGACCATCATGTTAAGTCATAATATGGGTATAGCATTGTTGCATAAATTCAGCCATTATATTAAGTCACACTTAGCAGACTGCATGAAGTATTTATAAAACCAAAAAAAGTAGATAGGAGCTATTTTTTTTTATTATTCCTGAAAGACTCTAAACTGAGCCCTTTGAGTGAGGAGAGGTCAAGAAACAGAAGAAGAAGGGATTCTGAATATATTTATTTTTATTTATTTATTTACTTAAAAGAATTATATGAACTTCCATCTTAAGCAACTCTGGGAGGCTTGCAGCAACCGTAAAACTAATAAACAGAACAATCGTAAAAATAAAATCAGTAAAAACTAAATTGTTAAATTATTATTATTGTAGGGTAGAATAACAATCTCTTAAAAGCTTATCAAGGTTTCTTTGGGTATAGGAAATAAAAGCAAGCTAGGTTTATTCTGAATTTTTTTATCATACTTTCCACTTTCTCAGGACTTTCTCAGGATCTTTTCCAACTAGAATAGAATAACAGGAACAGGGACCTTGGAGGTCTTCTAGTCCAACCCCCTGCCCAGGCAAGAAACCCTACACCACTTCAGACAAATGGTTATCCAACATCTTCTTAAAAACTTCCAGTGTTGGAACATTCACAACTTCTGGAGGCAAGTTGTTCCACTGATTAATTGTTCTAACTGTCAGGAAATTTCTCCTTAGTTCTAAGTTGCTTCTCTCCTTGATTAGTTTCCACCCATTGCTTTTTGTCCTGCCTTCAGGTGCTTTGGAGAACAGCTTCACTCCCTCTTCTTTGTGGCAACCCCTGAGATATTGGAACACTGCTATCATGTCTCCCCTAGTCCTTCTTTTCATTAAACTAAACATACCCAGTTCCTGCAACCGTTCTTCATATTTACTCTTTAACAGTTTTCTCATTCTTTCTTCATTCCCATGGCCAGGTCTACATTTCTTCACGTTAGATAAGTATATAGGTTCAATTTTTTCTCTACCACTCAGGCAGTCTCTTTACGTCGATTGGGAAGATTTGTACAGTAATTCAACTTCAAACATTTTCAGCAGCTGAATACAATTTCAGAGCGTTGCATGACAAGGAATTTTTATATACATGATTATCGAGTTCAAATCTTGCCAGTGACTTCCCCAAGCCACAGCAGGATCAAGATATTGGCACGATTTACTTGTCTGTGATGCATTATGTGGGATCAACCCATACTGCAGTTTGCATAATGATGACATTTGCCTGCCTTATCTGAGAGGCAAAACCTGGAATAAACACTAGATGGCAGCAGAGGGGTAGAGTTTTCTGTCTCTGTTTCACCATCTAGCACCTGCCTAGTTTTTGGCATCCCAGATATGGTAGCCTGATAAAATCCCATATACGGTTCCAAATTCTCTGCTCCACAACAAACCAATGAGACATTGTTTGTGGTAGCAAAACCTCCTCCTTTCTTCCTGGTTCTCCTCCAATCAGAGGAGGTATTGACTTACCTTCGCTACCAGTTCACAAAACACTTCTGCGCACGCGCAGGACCTCCTTCAGCCACTGCTACCGGTTTGCCCAAACCGGATAGAACCGGCTGAATACCACTACTGCCTCCAAAGTGTCACTGCTCTAATTACATCCTGATTATGTTTTCAATGTAGAACTCTGAGGCTGGACCAGAACAGGTGAGACCTAACTTTCCTCCATGGGTTCAATTTTAATCAAGTTGAAACAGCCTTAAATGAATAAAACCAAGAGGCTGATTCCCACAATACAGTAGACTAAGCTTAGGTTTTAACATTATTTATCTCAACATATTGTGTGAATGTGGCCATCAAATATCTTTTTAGTTTGAACCTGCCCTTCATTTTTAACCACTACACAGAGAAGGTTAGCAGAACCTATTAAATATGTAGCTGAGTGAGAACTTGGTTTAGTTTCTCTATTTCTCCCTGTGTACAGTAGTGGCCGAAATTGTGGAAACCACTTGGGAAAAGTATATTTCTGAGGTTTGATGGCTAATAATACCACTTTTTTGAGGGGTGGGGGGGGAGTTTCAAGATAATCATATTCCACTGCTGGAATGGCCTGGGAATAGCCCAGACCTTAACCCAATTTAAAATCTATGGAGCCGACGAAAGAAACTTGTTAGTCAGAAGCGACCCAGCAATAAAACCCAGTTAATAGAAGCCATCATTCAATCTTGGTTTCACATTATAACAGCTGTAGAGCTAAAAGACTTGGTTCACTCCATGGGAAGATGTTGCAAGGCCGTAATTCATGCTAAAGGTTACCCAACTAAGTATTAACTGACGTGATAATTTTTGTATATCTCATTTTTTCTACGTGTTTCACTTTTCTTCTTTATACTGTAATTGCTATTCTAATAGCAAATCCTTCATAAAAGTTATTGCATTATATTCTTGATTCAATTATCTTTCCATTGATATATAATTGTATGGTACTACTCAAAAAAAAAAAAAAAGCAGTGTTATTAGCTAGTTTTAGAAAATACATTTTTCCCAAAAGGTTTCCACAACTTTGGCCACTACTGTATGTGCCT
Source organism: Pituophis catenifer annectens (assembly GCF_029215685.1). Taxonomy (NCBI): domain Eukaryota; kingdom Metazoa; phylum Chordata; class Lepidosauria; order Squamata; family Colubridae; genus Pituophis; species Pituophis catenifer. The sequence goes on along the minus strand of NW_027256886.1, from coordinate 10,182,585 downwards.
AAACATAGTCATTGTGTTTGGGTGATTATAATTTACTCATTTTTCAATGTTTTTAATGATTTAGAAGTCATCCAGAGTCGTTGGAGTGCATAAGTTTAATAAGTTGTTAAATTATTGTTGTTTTATTTAGCATGCTGAGTGAAGAGAGAGATCCTCTTGTGTTACACAACTCCAGTAGCACCTTTTGGTAGCATCTTTTCAAACTAACAAATTATATTCAAAAGGATAAGTTTTTGTTAAGTCGTAGATCTGTATGATCTATGCTGATGATTTGTCCTTGACTCCTCTTGTGGGTGGGTGCACATGTATACACATACAGTATATTCTTTTTTTGACACAAACTAATTCTCATAAATTTGTTCATCATGGCAGGTGCTTGACGGTTGAAGTTTAAACATCTAGTCTCAATCCTTCTTTTGCCTTGTTCTATTAATCATATGGAGAACGTTAAATTGCTTTCTTTTTTTCTTTCCTTCCTTCCTTCCCTCCCTCCCTCCCTCCCTCCCTCCCTCCCTCTTTCTTTCTTTCTTTCTTTCTTTCTTTCTTTCTTTCTTTCTCTCTCTTCATTTTTACATCCCAAAGGATATTCTTTAACCTGCCAATACCTGTTATATATGGCCATGCAGGCTGAGTTAAATTTTTATTTATATGCACATGTATCAAAACTCGCAGGTGCTGTAAATGAAAAAGTAGGAGAAAGAGAGAGATTTTAAAAGTTTGCCTTGGAGAGAAAGTGAAATGGTGGGATTTACCGTTTCTGAGCTCTGCCTCTGACCTACGCACACAACCCATTGCAGTTCTTCCTTCTTGCATTTTTCATGGCTTCAGTGCCCCTCAGGAGGGGCACTTAAGCGATGAAAAATGCAAGAAGGGAGAACTAGACATGGTGTGGATTTCAGAAGAGCCTCTACTTATCTTGAATTTCCCCCCCATTAATGGTATACGAGCCCTTAGCAATGTGCCCTTCCCAGAAAGACCAGGAATGGATAGCAGTTAACATCTTCTGACAGGGATCTTATTTTCTTATGTCTCAGGGTACAGTGGCTAAATGCAGCAAGTTATAATTCACAGATGGGCAGCTTGCAGCCCTATGGCCATATTCCACCCTCAAACTCATTTCACATGGCTCTTGGCCTCCATTTAACAGACCCATACCCACACATACACCCACACACACATAAGGAAAGATAATTGTTCGGACTTCTGACAGGTTGTATCAGCCTCCCTTGCTGTTGGGAGGCAGGGAAGAAGAAATCTGAATGGGGAAGAAAGCACAAATATTATGGAAAATGTATGTCCTATCCAGTGGTGAAATCCAAATTTTTTTACTACCTGTTCTGTGGGCATGGCTTTTTTTTTTTTTAATTTGATTTATATGCCGCCCTTCTCCGGAGACTCAGGGCGGCTTACAATGCGTTAAGCAATAGCCTTCATACTTTTGTATATTTATACAAAGTCAGCTTATTGCCCCCACAAACTGGGTCCTCAATTTACCTACCTTAGAAAGGATGGAAGGCTGAGTCAACCTTGAGCCTGGTGAGATTCGAACTTACAGTAATTGCAGACAGCTGGTGTTAATCACAATGCTATCAGTCTGCTGAGCCACCAGGCCCAGTCTTGGTGGGTGTGGTGTGGCTTGGTGGGCGTGGCTTGGTGGGGGTAGCATAGCATGGCATGGCATGGGAAGGATACTGCAAAATCTCCACTCCCACCCCACTCAAGGGGAAGGATACTGCAAAATCCCCATTCCCTCCCCACTCCTGGGAGAAGGATATTACAAAATCTCCATTCCCACCCCACTCTAGGGCCAGCCAGATTTGCCGGTTCTCTGAACTACTCAAAATTTCCGCTACCAATTCTATGAACTGCTCAAAATTTCTGCTACCAGTTCTCCAGAACCTGTCAGAATCTGCTGGATTTCACCCCTGGTCCTATCTACTTTGGATTCCATTGCCCTCATTCTCACCCTCTGTGGCTTGGGGAAAATAAAATGTTACCCACTTCAATGTACGTTGAGGCTGTATTCACTCATTTAAAAGCCAGTGGCCTGCATGGGCAAAATAAATTAACACTACACTCCCACCAACACTGACAAGGCAGGCTTCTGTATATAAACAAGGACCAAATCTGACACTATCGCTGATGATGTATCCTAGCTGGGTAATGAAACATCCACAAGAAAAACACCAAAGAGCACCAAAAACCCCACATTTCAACCCTGAGCTACAAATATTCTCTTCTAACTGGCACAACAAATTAAGATTAGTTTTAATTTCAGTGGGATTATTTTTTTAAAAAAAGGGAAGGCTTAATGTGTGGTGCAAGCCCAAACTAGGGGTGAAATCCAGCAGGTTCTGACAGGTTCTGGAGAACCGGTAGTGGAAAGTTTGAGCAGTTCGGAGAACCAGCAAATGCCACCTCTGGCTGGCCCCAGAATGGGGTGGATTGGAGATTTTGCAATATCCTTTGTCCAGGAGTGGGAGGGAATGGGGATTTTGCAGTATCCTTCCCCTGGAGTGGGGTGGGAATGGAGATTTTGCAATATCCTTCCTCTACCATGCCCACCAAGCCACACCACTCCCACAGAACCGGTAGTAAAAAAATTTGAAACCCACCACTGGTGCACATATAGACTGAGCAAAACCAGGCTTAATAGCAGTAACTGTGAGAGGGATCTTGGAGTCTTAGTGGACAACTAGGTAAATATGCGCCAGCAGTGTGCAGTGGCAGCCAAAAAAAGCCAATGCAATCCTAAATTGCATTAGCCGAGGGATACAATCAAGATCAAGTGAGGTACTAATACCACTCTATAAAGTAAGATCACACCTAGAATACTGCACCAGTTTTGGTCACCACACTATAAAAAAAGATGTGGAGACTCTAGAAAAAGTGCAGAGGAGAGCAACCAGGATGATTAGGAGGACTGGAGACTAAAACATATGAAGAACGGTTACAGGAACTGGGCATGGCTAGTTTGGTGAAGAGAAGGACCAGGGGAGACATGATAGCTGTCTTCCAATATTTGAGGGGCTGCCACAGAGAGGAAGGGGGTCAAGCTATTTTCCAAGGACCTGAAGGGCAGACAAGGAATAATGGAGAGATTCAAGCTAGAAATAAGGATAAATTTTCTGACAATGAGAACAATCAACCAATGGAACAGCTTGCCCTCAGAAGTTGTGAGAGCTTCAGAAGAGACTTTCAAGAAGAGATTGGAGTGCCATTTGTCAGAAATGGTGTAGGGTCTCCTGCTTGGGCAGGGGGTTGGACTAGATGACCTATAAGGTTCTTTCCAATTCTGTTAATCTGTTGTTACATCTTGTTACATGTCAATCCTGGTAGCCATTTTGTAAGTGTCCTTACCACATCCTCCCCAAATTTCAGGCATTTCTCCTTGGTCACAAATATTGTCTCATAATTCCAACAGAAGACAGTATCTGTAGCTTGGGGTTGAAGTGGGTTGTTGGGGCTGAGCTGGGTTGTTTGCTTGCTCATGTTGTATTACCCAATTGGGCATCACCAGTACACCAAGAACTTTGTGGTGTTATGATACATTTGGTGTCATGATGATGGAGCCATGATGGCGCAGTGGTTAGAATGCAGTATTGCAAGCTGACTCTGCCCACTGCCAGGAGTTCGATCCTGACTTGGTTCAGGTTGACTCAGCCTTCCATCCTTCCAAGGTCAGTAAAATGAGGACTCAGATTATCGGGGGCAATATGCTGACTCTGTAAACTACTTAGAGCAGGGGTGTCAAACTCAAGGCCTGTGGGCCGAATCCGACCCGTGGGGTGCTTAAATCCGGCCTGTGGGGCCGGGCTGGAAATATCAAAGGACTGGCTTGTGGTGCCTCTGGTGGCTAAAACGGGCTGTGTGTGAGGCCCTGTGCCTCGTTTTCACCCTCCATGGCCTTCTGCAGCACTCTGTGGGCCAAAAATGGCCCAAAAGCAGGCCTGAAAACAGCCGCAGGAAGCCATGGAGGATAAAAACAAGGCGCAGGTGGGCCATTCGCAGACCCCCGTACCCCATTTTGGCCAGCAGGGTGCTGTAGGACACATTTGTCCTGCCTCCCCACCTCCCTCCCAGCCCATGGAGAACTACAATGCTGATCCAGCCCTCAAAAAAATCCAGTTTGACACCCCTGACTTAGAGAGTATATACAGTAAGTCTAAGTCAGTGGTTCTCAACCTATGGGTCGTGACCCCTTTGGGGGTCGAACGACCCTTTCACAGGGGTCGCCTAAGACCATTGGAAAACACCTATTTTCAATGTTTTTAGAAATAATTTTATGGTTGGGGGTCACCACAACATGAGGAACTGTATTAAAGGGTCACGGCATTAAGGAAGGTTGAGAACCACTGGTCTAAGTGCTATTGCTATACAAGCTCCATCTCGTATGTACTTTATAAGGTCCCCATCACCTATCACACACTGAGCTTCTGCAAGGCTCAAGAATTTCGCCAACCTCAACCAACTTGAATACATTCTTGGAAACTATTATGAAGCCACTCAATGGCAGTTCTGACTTGTAGAAACAATTTCTGCAGTAAACCAGTTTGACTCTGCCAAAAGTCCCATGGTTTTGTCTGTCTCTGAAAACCTACAAACAAAGAGAGGCAGATGAAAACTAGTGGCCTGCGGGCAAGTATCTGATGAACAGAGTTTTCACTGGCACTCAAAAGGTTGGAAGGAACATTGTTTCCTAGCTTTCCTACCTTTTTTGTGCTAAAGCTTATTCTTGTGGATGAATATAATCCTTTCCTGTCAGAAGTCTGCATCAATCCTCTTTCTTATTCCCTTAGATCAGAGGTCCCCAAACTTGGCAGCTTTAAGGCTTGTGGACTTCAACTCCCAGAATTCTCCCTCCAGCATAGCAGTGGTGGGTTGCCCCCAGTTCGGACCGGTTCACAAGAATCTGTAGTAAAATTGACAGGAGGCTCCGCCCACTGACCCCGACGTCATCAGGAAGCTTCTGCGCATGCAAGAGTGAAGTAAGTGCGCACGTGCGGCCCATTGCAAACCGGTAGTAAAGGTAAGTAGAACCCACCCCTGCAGTATAGCTATGCTGGCTGGAGAATTCTGGGAGTTGGAGTCCACAAGTCTTAAAACTGCCAAGTTTGAAGACCTCTGCCTTAGATTAAAAAAGCACAACAAGGTTGGAAGCAATTAAGTATCATTACTAATTAAAACAGAAAGGCTTATATTTGCATAAGGACACAATTGTTACTAGGATCAGTAGAACCCCCAACTCCTGTATTACATATTAATACGGTTTCTCATTGAAGCAATTCTCTAATTGGGTTTTTAAAAATGGGATTTTAAATTTGGGGTTTTAAATTGAACCTATCATTTAATAATTTTAATTATTTTTAAATTTTGCCTGTCCTTGTGCTTTTAATCAGGCTGTACACCGCCCTGAGTCCTTCAGGAAAAGGGCGGTATAGAAATAAAATAAATAAATAAATAAATAAGCATCCTGAGTTTCCAAGTTCACCTTTAAGACAGATGACTCAAACCAATCGCTAGTTCTTGGGGGAAGATTTGCCATGCGCGCAACTCACTTTCATGCGCGCATCTGTTCCACAGGGATAGAATCAAACTATGACTCACTGCAGTCTGACAAGGAACCCAGCCTGTTCATTACGGTCTCTCTATTTGAAAACAGTGGGTGTTCCCCAACTGAGTTCTATGATAAAATGATCTGGAATAGAAATGACCTTCCAAATGTTGTCTAATTACAGTTTTGTTTCCTGTTGATCATGTTGGTCAGAGTTGCTGGTTGGATCAACTACATCTGGAAAGTTGCATGCACATTATCACTCTTGTCTAAGGAAACGTTGGAGCTATTCTGACTGGTCTTTCCATTTGTTATTTATTCAGAAGATTTCTTTCACATACATTCTAGAATAGGGGTCTTCAACCTTGGCAACTTTAAGGCTTGTGGAATTCTGGGAGTTGAAATCCACAAGTCTTAAAGTTGCCAAGGTTGGAGATTCCTGTTCTAAAGGTAAAGCTAAAGGTTCCCCTCGTTCCTGACTCTAGGGGGCGGTGCTCATCTCTGTTTCAAAGCCGAAGAGCCAGCGCTGTCCGAAGACATCTCTCTGGTCATGTGGCTGGCATGACTAAATGCCAAAGGCGGAACGCTGTTACCTTCCCACCAAAGGTGGTCTCTATTTTTCTACTTGCATTTTTTTATGTGCTTTTGAACTGCTAGGTTGGCAGAAGGTGGGACAAATAACAGGAGCTCACCCCGTTACACAGCACTAGGGATTCGAACTGCTGAAATGCTGACCTTTTGACTGATAAGCTCAGCGCCTTAGCCACTGAGCCACCACGTCCCTTGTTCTAGAATGTTCTAGAATGATGGAAATACTGGCTGAGTTCACCCAATCAAAAAATCCAAGTAGATTAGTTTGATTAGGGCTAATATAATACAAGTAGTCCTCGACTACCCAACATTGAGCCCAACATTTCTGTTGCTAAGTGAGACAATAGTTAAATGAATTTTGCCCCATTTTATGATCTTCCTTGCCATAGTTATAAAGTGAATCCCTGTAGTTAAGTTAGTAACATATGGTGTTTCCCCGAAAATAAGACCCTGTCTTATATTTTTTGAACCCAAAAACAAGTGTTTGGCCTTATTGCCATGCACTCAAAAGCCCAATTGGGCTTATTATCAGGGGATGTCTTATTTTGGGGGACACAGGGTAGTTGTTAAGTGAATCTGGTTTCCCCCTTGACTTTGCTTGTCAGGAGGTCCCAAAAAGTGATCACATGATCTCAGAACACTGCAACTATCCTAAATATGAACCAGTTGCCAAGCATCCAAATTTTGATCAAATGCCCAATGGTTGTAAGTGTGAAAAACAGTCATACCTCTTTCTTCAATGATGTTGTAGCTTTAAGCAGTTGCTAAATGAACTTTTGTAAGTTGAGCACTACATGTATATTGAGTTAGGATATAGGCATGTGTATTCTTGTTTATATACATACAGTATATATCTGCATATATACAAATACAGCAATAACAATATAAAAGGGCCGAGGACAGGGGTGGGTTCTAAATTTTTTACTACTGGTTCTGTGGGCATGGCTTATTTTGTGGGCTTGGCATGGTTGGGGTAATGTGACTGGGTGGGCGTGGCCAACTTTTTTTTTTAAAACTTTTAAAAGCATTTTTCTACAACCTTAAGAGGTTGCAAGAAAAAAAATGCTTTTAAAAGCCTCTGACGATCAGGCAACTCAGCTGGGATCACCAGAGGCTTTTAAAGGCATTTTTTTTTCTACAACCTCTTCGGCCAAAGGGGTTGTAGAAGAAATGCTTTTAAAAGTTAAAAAAAAAAAGCCTCTGATGAGATGGGCGGGGTAAGCGAGCAGCGACCGGGCGGGGAACCAGTTCAGGGGCATGGCCAGCCAATGTTATTACAGGTTCTCCAAACTACTACAAATTTTTACTACCAGTTCTTGCGAACCGGTGCGAACCAGGAGCAACCCACCACTGGCCGAGGAAAGAAAAAAGATAGCAAAATTGCATTTTGAGAAAATCAGAAGTTTTCACCGAAGCACTTGAGTGTTGGCTACATGGAGTAACATTGATAAATCTTTCCATTCCATCAGAAGAGAGGAAATACATAAGCAGAGAATGAATACTTAATCAGTCCAGTGACAGCACTGTCTCTCCATCATAAAAGAGTAATTTCTTTTGCTGCTTCCCAGGTGCAGTAAATCCTTAGTGTTAGGGTTTTTCCATAGACCGGATTTGTTTTTCCCATGCAAAATTTGTTTTACTGGACAAAATTAAACTCCCAGTCCTTACTTTGAAACTGCTAATTCTATGCTTGTTTCTGTTTTCCGACCTCTTTTATTTTCTCTTATTCTATTATTGCTGTTGTTATTTTATCTATAATTTCTAATTCTATGTTCTATTTCTATGTTCCTTTTCCCCCCCTCATGTTTTATTTGTTTTATTTATATAACATTCAATTTTCATCAAACAGTGTGTGGTCTGGGTACAGTTATGTTTAAATAGTCATAATACACATCTTTGTTGTGATATTCATTACCATAATAGTAATAATATAATAACATAATAACAATAATACTTAACATCATCTTCTTTAACAACTCTCCTCTTTTTATATCTCCTCCTTTCTAACTTCTGTTTCTATTGTCTAGCCATTGATAAAATAGGTCCCATATCAAAAAATATTCAGTTTCTTCTTTATCCTTAATAGTAAGTGTTAGTCTATCCATTTCTGACCATTCTAATATTTTCTTGATTACATTCCCCCCAGACGGAATCTCATTATTTTTCCATTGTTGCACAAACACAATTCTAGTTGAGGTTAGTATATGCAAGATCAGATATGTAATCTTTTTATCATATTTTTCTGGTAGAATGCCCAACAAAAATATCTATTATGTTGCTTTGTCATTTTTCCAGCCACATATGTATTTCATCCAGTATTTTTTTGCTTTTGGGCTATTTTTGCTATTTCTACGTTCCTATTCCTATGTTTGTTTGTAGCAGGGTGTTTTCTTGCCTTAACTATTTTTTAGCTCTTTACATCTTTCCTTTCTCCCCAAGTCTTCGTCTTTTGTAGCCAATCTCAGCGTATTTGCACACACAAAAAAAAACACCAACAAAACATTTTCACTTCTTTGTAGACTTGCTTTTCTCTCTATTTTCTCCCTACCTACCACTCAGAATCCTCTGCTCCTGGTTTCTAGAGCTCTGCACATGGGTTACTTCGCTCGGTGGCCCAGGTTTGATTTGCAGGCTGGCTTGGATTTTCACATTCTGTTCATGCTCTTTTCCTCCAGCGTCTGTCAGCCAATCTTACAGCAAAAAGAATTGAAGGTTTTTTTCCTTGATGTCTGAACGCTACTGCACTGCCTTGCCTTTGCATTGGAGATTTCAATTTCTCACATCTATGCCTTTTATTTATACTCACTTTTATTATTTTTTGTAAATAACTCAAGGTAGAGAATATACCTAATATTCCTGCTTTCTCATATTTTCTCCATGTCAACAACCCTCTGAGGTAGGTTGGGCCGAAAGAGAGTGATTGACTCAAAGTCACCCAACCAGTTTTCATGCCTGAAATGGGACTAGAACTCACAACCTCCTGGTGATTGACCCAAAGTCACCTAGCCAGTTTTCATGTCTAAAATGGGACTAGAACTCACAACCTCCTGGTGATTGGCCCAAAATCACCCAACCAGCTTTAATGCCTAAAGGTGGGACTAGAACATACAGTCTCCTGGTGATTGGCCGAAAGTCATCCAGCTGCCTTTCATTCCTAAAGGAGGGACTAGAACTCATAATCATGTGCTGATTGGTTCAAAGTCATCCAGCCGGCTTCAAACCAGTCTTGTTGACTGGATTCCTTTCTTCACATACTAATGCACATGGAATGGAATGGAATGGAATGGAATGGAATGGAATAGAATAGAATAGAATAGAATAGAATAGAATAGAATAGAATAGAATAGAATAGAATAGAATAGAATAGAATTTTATTGGCCAAGTGTGATTGGACACACAAGGAATTTGTCTTGGTGCATAGGTTCTCAGTGTACATAAAAGAAAAGATACATTCATCAAGAATCATAAGGTACAACACTTAATGATAGTCATAGGGTACAAATAAGCAATCAGGAAACAATCAATATCAATATAAATCGTAAGGATACAAGCAACAAAACAAAACATACTAACGCACATGCTTGTTTTCAGGTCTCTTTTTATAAAACTAACTCTCCAATTAAAGGAAAGGTTGGGCTGTTTTAATCTTCCTTTCTAGGTAACATAAAAGTTTGTATTCCAGGAGAGGAAAAACTGCCTGCTAACTCAAGATGATGAGTTTCTCTTTTACATTTTTGTATTGATAAATTCCAAATCTTTTGGCATATAATTCAGACTCAGATCCACATCCTTAAACCACTGTACTCTTCTCAAAACATTATTAGTATTAAACCAAAATTAAATAGTAACAAAAACCTTTATGAATAACTGCCATCTCCCCCATCTACCACTTCTGTCACATTGTAATGAACTTGTTAATTATCTTTTTTCTAAACATTCTCTGAAGTGTCCAGTATATAAAAGAAACATCTTTTCTTGGAAGTGCCATTTTGAGTACAAAACAATTATTACTTTTAAAGTCCCTTAGCCATTGATTTGTTAATACAGATCATTCCAACTCTTTATTCCACAGTTCTTGCACATAATTATTATCTGTTTTAACAATACCCTTTAACTGTCTGGAAAAAAAAATCCGTAGATTTAAAACCTTTCAAAACACATTTCAGTGTTAATAGAAATTCATGAGTTTTAAACGTTGCTAATGGATGTGGAACAAATTGCGACATCAAAAGATGTTTTCATTACGCATACTGCCCGTTTTGCAGTTTTTGACAATTCAGATTCCTCTGGCAATATCTCAAATGCTGAAAAACCTGATTAGCAATAAGCTGGTGCAAAGCACTGATATCTCTATAAACCCGTTAATTAAACAAAATGTCCTTCTATTTTCAAACGGGGGTAATTCCAAAGTGATTCAAGCGTTCTTGCTTTGTACTTCAGTCCTGCAAAACTTTGCCCTCTCTGCATTGCCGCTCTCCATTTCATCCCATCTCAAATCTTTTCAAACTTTTCATCTTTCCATTCAAACAAGAGATTTTGGTGAAAGCATTTGGCCCAGAAAAAAAAAAAAGAGATTGAACACCTGTGTGCATGCTGCCAATTTTATTCTGAATCATAGCAGCTTACAGAAATTTAAAATAGTTCCTGGTACAATGAATTGATATAAAACAAACAAAAAGCATCCACAGCATTATAAAATATTAGCATGTCCGTGGCAAACAGTAGCAATGAAATATTTGCAGTAATATTGTCAGACATTATAAGATCATTATATCAAGATACAACAAACTTATAGCCATCCCGGAACAGCTCACAACCACATCTTATCTTAGCTATCAAAGTTCTGTTTTTATTGCTTTCTGGAAAGCAGTTAGTGTGTAGCTGGTCTAATGTATCTAGAGATGCTGTTCTATAACGTTTTTTTTTTTTTTTAATTTGATTTAAATGCCGCCCTTCTCCGGAGACTCAGGGCAGCTTACAATGCGTTAAGCAATAGCCTTCATACTTTTGTATATTTATACAAAGTCAGCTTATTGCCCCCACAAACTGGGTCCTCATTTCACCTACCTTAGAAAGGATGGAAGGCTGAGTCAACCTTGAGCCTTGGAGAGATTCGAACCAGCAGTAAATTGCAGGCAGCTGTGTTAATAACAGGGTGCTTAGACCACTGTACTATCAAGGCTCTTTAACGTTGCCTTGAGAAGTTGTGGGTGCTCCATCACTGGAGGTTTTTAGGAAGAGATTGGACAACCGTTTGTCTGAAATGGTATAGGGCAGGGATGGCTAACCTTTTTGCTGTCGCGTGCCAAAAGCGGGTGGAGTGGGGGGGTGTCATGGGTGCGTGTGCCCACATCCATAATTCAATGCGCCCCCCCCCCGCGCATGCGCACGTGACCCCCCTACACTTCCCCCTGCTTTTGGCACGTGATGGCATGGTGGGCCCGGTTGGCCCGTTTTTCCCCCTCCCCAGGCTCCAGAGGCTTTCTAGGACTCGGGGGAGGGCAAAAACAGCCTTCCCCATCCCCCCCGGAGGCCTTCCGGAGGCCGGAAACAGTCAGTTTCCCGACTTCCGGTGGGACCGGAAGGCCTGAAAATCAGTTGGCTGGTGTGCACATGTGCGCTGGAGCTGAGCTAGGGCAACATTCGCGTGCCCACCAGTGGCATCCGTGCCATAGGTTCGCCATCATGGGTATAGGGTTTCCTACTGGAGCAGGGGATTGGACTAGAAGATCTCCAAGGTCCCTTTCAATCTTGTTAATGTCCCTACTTTTGGGAAGATCTTATCCCCAGAAGTGAGGATACTCTTCCCCTGATTTTTAGGAAGCAAGTTAAAGCTGTGTTATTCCAGTAGGTATGTGAATCCTAGCTTGTCCTGATGACGCCTATATATACTTGTTTGGACTTTACTTGTTGTGTTGTTTGTTTCCCAGAGTCCTACAATAGTTGATAGGGGTGATTTATAAGCACAGTAAATAAAGTAAATTGATGCTGTAATTGAAAAATGATGCCTCCAGGCTTAGGACTGCTTATTTTTGCAAAAATGTTGGAATACCAGAAGCTTCACCTATGGGGTCTATTCAGTTCTGGTTAAAGGAGGTAGACCTGAAGATAATTTGATGCCAAGTCATGTAGATCAGGAGTGTCAAACTCAATTTCATTGAGGGCCGCATCAGGGTTGTGTTTGACCTCAGGGGACTGGGGTGGGCATGGCCAGGGTGGGCATGGCCAACTCGACATCACTCCTGTCGGGGGTGCCTGTGGCGGCCCGAGCGCTCTGCCAGTGAAAACGGACTCCCAAACTCCATTTTCGGCTGCCACAGCCTCCTGCAACCCTCTGTCAGTGAAAATGGAGCTCAGGAGTCCGTTTTCACTGGCAGAAGCACCGCAGGCTGGTCCTTCACCGTTTCCAGGGCTGCCCCACAGAGGGGTACCTCTTAGCCAGATCTAAGTACCTCGCAGGCCGAATCCAGCCCCTGGGCCTTGAGTTTGACAGCCCTGATGTAGATCTTTTGTAGGTCTGCACTTTGACCTGTTTGGAAGCAGGGGTGGGTTCTAACATTTTTTATTACCGGTTCTGTGGGCATGGCTTACTTTGTGGGTGTGGCTTGATGGTCATGTGACAATTATTTAGGATTTAGCAGAGGTACTGGTCTACCAGGTCTTTAACTGCTTGCAGAGCTGTACCAATCTACCCATTTATTTTTTGCAGGCACTGATCTACTCATGTATTTTTGCAGGCACTGATCTACTCATGTATTTTTGCAGGCACTGGTCTACTCATTTGTTTTCTTTTAACACTGATCAGCTGTAGGGCGGCCCTCTGAAGCCGCGGCAAGAGTTTAAACAGTTTTTTTCCCTCTAGCCATCAGCTGGGACTCAGGAGGCAGCAATAGATTGGGGGTGGGACCAAATAAAAGGTAAGAATAACGCGGGGGTGGGGGGGGCATGGGGGTGGGGGGAGGGGGGGCAGAACCGATTCGGTGACATCATATTGTCATTGCTACCGGCTTGGGAAAACCGGGCCGAACCGGGAAGAACCCACCACTGCTTGGAAGCTCATCAGTAATCAATGCAAGACCAATAATCTGCTCCAGGTGGGCAACATCTGCCAACATCTGGGCCACCACATTCAGCACCTATTGTACCTTCCATGTAAATATCAGAGGCAGCCCCATATATATAGCATTGCAGTCAGTGGTGGGTTGCTCCCGTTTCTGTCCGGTTCTTTAGAACCAGTAGTAAAAGCAGCAGGAGGTTCCGCCCACCTGCCTAGACATCATAATTGAAGATCTGAACATGCACAGAAGCGCATGCACACGCGAACGAAACGAGCACACATGCATTCCTGTTGCGAACAGGTAGTAAAAGTAAGTAGAACCCACCCCTGATTGTAGTAATCTATATACAGGGTGATGAGGTACCCTTTCAGATAAGGCACTATTTCATGATAATCCGATTTTTTCCTGTTATATATAATAAGTATTTACCTAGGAACTCCATATATCCTTTGGAACATACAAGGAGTTCCCAATCGGAATCACAATACCTTTTCCCTTCATTTCTCTGGAATTTCCAAATTAGTGTTAAAAGCGAAATTGAAGAACAAATTGATCTAACCCTTCTTTTTCAGCTTCTCTTTAACTGATGATGACTCTTCCTCTTTCTTCCCCCACACTTTGTCTCCTTGTCTGTATGAAATAGAGTTTGTTCTGTTCCATTGACTATCATTAAGCCTTCATTCACCCATTCTAATTCAATGAAAATTATATATAATGAAAATTAGTGTGTTAGAAATAAACCACGAGAAGCAATACAGATGCAAGCTTCAAATATCCAGCTGCTCTTTCCAAATGCTTTGCAGTTACGTCATGCATTCCTCCCATATAGAAAATCTGTAGGTTTGTGTTAGATAAAACTTCATGCCATCCTTTGAAATCCCATTTGCTTCAGTAAAAGAGCCAAAAAAATCCAAGCCATCATCATCATCTCCTTTTAATGACCCTATAATCTCTTGCCCGGTGGAGCCTGGGTAACTGAATGAAGCTGAGTGTTTACTGGCCGGATGCCCTTCCTGCCGCCAATGTGGAGTTATATTCAGCAGATACCTTCTCATCATGCCCAGAGAGAGAAATATCTGCCTCTACCTGGTATTGAACTTACAGTCTCCTAATTGTGAGGCGAGAGCTCCACCTCTAGGCCACCACACTACTCCCAAAAGATCCAAGCCATATTCCCTGCAAAACATACTTTTCATACACAGTGCAACTTAGATATTGCAAAAAGAGCCACTCTTTCATATGTAGTAAGAACCGGCTGTGATCTTCCAAAGCTGGATATTTTGACCTTATATTACAGTCTCAGCACCTTGCTTCTACTTCTCACCATTGGAAGAAGTTGTCTATGGAGATTCTCAATTATTCAGGTCATGGTTGTCCCAAAGGTGCTTTTTTCCAAAAGGTAATTAGTCTCTCATTATTTTTTCAGTCTGAGTAAAAAAAATCAAAATGTGAGCGTACCAACAAGTTCCTGATTCAACTGAATATAGGGTTGCCAGGTCTGCTTCCAAAACATAGAGGACAAGCGGGGGGGGGGGGGGGTGTTAAGTAGTAAAAAAATAAAAAAAAATTACAATTAAATTATATATTTTCTTACAAACATTTTAACACGTATGAAAATAATCACTTCAAAACTTTACTTAAAATTCAAAACATCAAATATATTATAATAATATGTAAAATATTAAATTACATTTTAATTTCATCATAAAGCTTTTGAATAAAAAAAATGTCCACTATTTTGTGAAAAAAAAATAGTGAACATAATGTGAAAAAAGTGGACTGTCCGCTCAAATAGTGGACACCTGGCAACACTAACTGAATATAGTTTAAAATTGCAATGGTTCGGATTAGAATCTTTCTCAACCTTTCCTGGAGAAACAAAGAGCTGAAGCCAAGAATTTCTTGCAAATTCTTGGCTTTGCTTACTAGTCTGGTGGGAAAGACATTTCCATATATGTCCGTGATGGCGAACCTCTGGCATGTGGAGCCATGTCGCCTGGCACACACAGTGTCGCGTGTTCCTCTTCCGGGTTTCTGGCGTGCATGTGCACACGACAATCAGCTGGCATTTGTGCCGGAAATAAGAAGAGCTGATTTTCCATTTTACAGCGTGGACATGTGCACTGGCCAACTGATCGGGAGGTGCGCATGCATGGCAGTAACTGGAAGATTTGCTTGCCGGCATGCAGATGCATGCCGAAAACCAGAAGTAACTTATCTGGTGCGCGCATGCCCCCTGGGCAGCTCCTCTTCCTGGTCGCGGCCCTGATGAGCACGCACATGCTGTGTGCCGAAAAGGTTCGCCATCACTGATATATGTGATCTATATTATATATCCACTGATATAGGCCAATTTCTTGTACTGCAAAGTTAAAAAAGCAGGAGTCCAATATAAGTATAAAGAGGTTTTAAAAGCCAACAATAAAATAAGTTTTATTAAGGGCCAGGACTTAAATTGCAACTGAGTACAGTGAGAATATAGTAAAGGTATTCACATAACTCCTTTAATATGCTTCCACCTTTAATATGCTCCAACAGTATGGATCGCTTTGTTTGCTGCATAAATGGATTTACAGCTAAATATAATAATGCTTCATTGCACTCATTCTTGCATATATAAAATAGTCTGTAAAACACATTTTCTTTTTATGCATCTCTAAATATTTTAGTTGTATTTTCAACTGGTAAGCAGCAGTAGTTCAATTACCTATTCTTTTGTTTTCCAGTTCAATTCTAAAACTTTTTCATACTTTCAAGTAAACTCAAGTCTCTTCATTTGTTTTGCTGGTCTCTCATATGACCAGCAAAACAAAGCTTTAAAAAATAGGATTACAGCAATCTATTGAAACAGTACCATAAGCTAATACTATAAGACTAATTTTTAAATCATTAATTTAAACTATAAAAATCATGAAAGTAATACAACCAAAATAATATGCTTAAGATTTTAAATATGAGAGTGAATATATAGTAAAAATTTGAAAAGTTTACATTAAACATTTAGAGGGGTAGTAATAAAAGTAGCTAACAGGAAATATAAAATAATCATATAGTAAAAGCTATGAATAACTTTAATTTTAATTAATATCATTTATTAACAATCAATATTAATGCTAATATTTTGCCTAAAGGGAGTATAATTTATAGTATAGAATATATATATATGAGCAATTAGGACTTAAAAGATAAAAAGTTGTGTTTTTTTTAACTTGCAACAACTAGTTATTTGCTTGATTAAAGTTAGCTCTTAATAATAACAGTAAAATAAAATGGGAATCAATAACCAATAAAAATACATGCAAGTTTAATGCATAGCTATAGATAATCAATTATATAAATAACTACAGCTAAAATAGAGCCAGGTGGGACATGTCTAAGCACTATTAGAAGAAAAAAAATGTGTTGTATTGTACAAATAGGACAAGATTCAGCAATGTTCAGTGAAGTAAAATCAAATTGGCCTGAAAATAACCACGTGAAATAAAAAGATCAGATCAACTGGAGTGCTTCAGCGTAGAATAAGCAATGGAGTGAAGTATAATCTAGCATTTCAAGTGTTGCTCTGCTTCAGGGGCACTGTCTCTGCCTAATTGTTGTTAGGAGGGTATTAAACCTGGCCAAAGATAAAGCCTTTCTGAATTTGGGGACTGTTATACCACTGAGGGTACAATCTAACATGGAGGTGATAAGCAACATGGCACAAAGAAATGATTCTAGTCAGGTTTGATTGGTCTCTTTGGAACTCCAAATCAACTGTCAACCTTGAAGCTGGCCTGACGGAGGCCATTTTGAGACTTCAGCGCTGACACACTGGAGAAGAGGGACAGGGAGGGGGGAATAGAGATAGTTGGGGTGTTGTAGTCAAAACAAAATACTTTCTCATGGGAATCAAGGACATTCCTGCAGGTACTCAGAAGGGGGGGATTGGAGTCACCTAGAAACTGGACAGTACCTGATTGGGCCATGCGACTGATTGTTTTGCGAAAGTGAGAAACTTTTAATTAGGTGAAAACTGTGGGAATAGTTATAGTCTGTTTTCACCAGCCTGTGCCAATATGACATATTCAATAAACCTATTCTTTGAGAAAATTGCCTGCCTCAGAGTTTTGTTTGCTATGGATATGTTACTTGGAACCCTGACATCAATAGTATGCTATCTGGTTTTGACTAAAGTATGATCATAGCCCATGATGATGGCATCACATGAAAACCTAAAAGATTTTACAGGCAGTCCCAACTTAAGACAAGTGTTGGGACCAGAACTTTCATCACTAAGTGATGTGGTCATTAAGTGAGTCGCACTCAGTTTTATGATCTTTTTTTGCTGCTGTAGTTTAGTGTGATGGACCCAGCAGACCCCAGTTCAGAGGAGGAAGAGGAGGAGTTGTAACCAAGACCATCCGATGGGGATGGTACCCGAAAGTCCAGGGACTGAGGACAATACACTCCCAGGCCTGTCCAGCATTGGGAAGGTACGGCTGACTGGACAGGGACTCGCCTTCAGGAGAGGATCAGCTACACAGGGCCAGCAGTGATGATGTGACAGATTGCCTTTGATGAGGAACAGCTGCCTCCCTCACCCAATTTGCAGGCATGGAGAGCAGAGTGGAGAGAGGCACAGAGGATGTCAGCGAGGTTGCTCTTGAGGAAGCAGCCCCATCCCTCCTCATAAGAAAGACCTAGTCTAGAGTGATTTAGCCGGATGCTGGGGGAAGGTGCATTTGTCAGGAACACCCTGTTTGCTTTGATGTGCTTCTTCCTGGCTTTCATGGATGCAGTTTTGTGAATCTTGGATCATGTTTCTTGGCTCTGAACTTCGGACTTCACGTGTGGACTTTGGACTCGACTCTCTGACTTCGGACTCTTGGACTGGGATTTGGTTTTTGGAACTCTGGACTTTGTGTTGCGGACTTGATATTTGTTGGTAGAGCGACTTCCCCTTAGCTTTGTGGGTGAGAACAGTAAGTGAAGCTGGCTTCTCGGTTGTCAAAGTCCCCTGGGAAAGTTGCAAGTGGCAATCATGTGACCCTGGGATGCTGCAGCCATTGTAAATGTCTGTCAGTTTCCAAGTGTCCAAATTTTGCTCAGATGACTGCAGTGATGCCATGACACTCATAAATGCTAGGACTTTTTTCAGCACAGCTGTAACTTCAAAGGGTCATTAAAGAAATGGTCATAAATTGAGAACTACCTATAATTTTCTCCTGATGTACATGATTCTAGGAAGACTTGAATCTGTCAGCCAGAGTTGGAAAAGCCAGACTGAAAGAAATAACCTATAAGGACCCAAATGAATTCTAAAATGCAGTTGAGCATGACCTCAGCTGAGAAGACTTTAAGCACTGCAGGTATGGACCGTGAAATGAAAGGATTGTGATGCTGAGGGTGATTTCCCAGTGTTTATGAGGCTTTCATTCTCCACGGATGTGCACTGACACTTAGGTTGCGGTATTATTGAGATTTATGGAAGAGTCAATTCTATTGAACTCGACTTCCATCTCTGTTGATGTGCAGATGGGCCTGTCCCAGATGTGGTATTCACTTACCTTCACTACCGGTTCACAAATGTGAGCACGCAGGACCTTCCACGCATGTGCAGAGCATCAAAAATGGGACGTGATGATGTCCAGGCGGGTGGGCGCAGCCTCCTGCAGCCGCCGCTACCAATTCGCCCAAACCGGATAGAACTGGCTGAATACCAGCACTGCCTGCCCACACCTAGATAACCACTAGATGTCATCAAATAACATATTTTTGTGGTCAACTAGTAGTTTTCTGGATTTCTGCAGCCCTGACCCGGAAATGCTCTGAGGAGTAGACTGCACTGTTTATAACTCAAAGCAGACCAGGCAGTTTTGCTACACACAACATTTAGCAAAATGAGCTGTCTGCCCTCCTCCAGCTTCCATTTATTGCAACTGAGTTTAAAGGGGGGGAGGGAAAATCCCTTTATCCTTGCCTTAAGTATCAAACTTCAATATCTTAAATATTTATAGAACTTAAATATGCTTAAATATCAACAGAACAAACAAGATAGCTTTACCAATATGCTTTTTGCAAGATACAGAAGAGCTTTAGGGGAGGTCTGGACAACCCACAACCCTGGAACACAAGTAGCTTCCAGGCCCTGCTTTGCAAAGTCTAGAGCACACCCAGAGGCCATTACAAACACTGGGTGGCCTTTTACATATTTTAATAAACCAACCATCCTACAAATGAAAACATTCACTAGCAAAAACCATAGCAATGCAAAAAAACAAAAAATGTTCTTCCTTGAAAAGTGCGTCCAGGAGGCTTAATGTTCCTTATTTTGCACTTTAAATTAATTGGGATTGATTGGTCCTGGCCCCTGGTGGCATTGTTGCATCACCAACTGACATTTTTGGGCTCGTGGAGAATTAATTAATAATTTTAAAAGAGGCTAGAATAGAGTATTGTGGGAACCACCACCCCCTCCCCCGAGAATGAAATATTTTTGGGAATATTAAAAGAGGCAGAATATTATATTCCCCCCCAAAGGACAAGTGGAGAAAAATCTTAACAAAGGCAGAAAGCAGCCCCAGTCTTCCTCCCATAGGAAAACAGCTTCAAAGGAAGATGCTTGAAGAGGCTGACTGATTTTAAAGAATGCAGATTTTGTATCCATTCAGAAAGACTGGGCCAATCTATTCATAAACAAAACACCTTCAGCCACAGCTCCCCCAAACTAATATGATTAAGAATTTACATTCCCCCACCCACCCACCCAAATTCTAAGGACAGGACGGGATCTTTAGGACATAATAGGATTAACCTGCCACAATTGAAATAGTAAAAGACACAAGGCTCGCTACATTGCACAACCACCTGGAGCATCTCAATCACAAAACCCCAGAACCCTATAAAGATCCATCCACTCACTCAGCCATTTTGTCAGTCACCCCAGAAACATGCTGCTGTTACTGAAATTTCTGGAAAACCAAATAAACGGGGATCTTTTCTTGTAGGCAGCCTCCATTTTATTTCCAGCATTTTTTTTTCTCCCGGCTTGGAACTAGACTGGATTTTTCTTCCAATAGTATCATGACCAGTTGGTTAAAAAACATGAACAAAAGTAATCCTGTAGATCAGAGGTCTTCAAACATGGCAGCTTTAAGATTGCCATGTTTGAAGCTATGCTGGCTGGAGAATTCTGGGAGTTGAAGTCCACAAATCTTAAAGCTGCCATGTTTGAAGACCTCTGTTGTAAATTTAATTTAATTTAATTTAATTTAATTTAATTTAATTTAATTTAATTTAATTTAATTTAATTTAATTTAATTTAATTATTTAATTTAATTTAATTTAATTTAATTTAATTATTTAATTTAATTTAATTTAATTTAATTTAATTTAATTTATCATATTTCTATGCCGCCCAACTCCCAAGGGACTCCCAAGGGACTTAGATGGTAAGACTGAATTGCAGCCCTTTCTGGTAACTTCTGGTGGGCACATCAAATATTGATTGGGTTTGGATTTTCTGTTCATTTACTTTTCATTGTGTTAATGGATAAAAATAAACTATTAACACATCTAACTAAGTTTGGTCCAGTTACTATGATTCAACCTTTAGACATTTTTGGCCTGAATGATTGAGTCTTTTTTTTTTTTTAATTTGATTTATATGCCGCCCTTCTCCGAAGACTCAGGGCGGCTTACAATGTGCTCAGCAATAGCCTTCATCCTTTTGTATATTTATACAAAGTCAGCTTATTCCCCCACAAACTGGGTCCTCATTTCACCTACCTTAGAAAGGATGGAAGGCTGAGTCAACCTTGAGCCTTGGCGAGATTCGAACCCTGCAGTAATTGCAGGCAGCTGGTCTTAATAACCAGCTTAATAACAGGGTGCCTTAAACCCCTGTACTACCAAGAGTCTTCATTGACATATAAACATTTCTATTTCTGAAAGCATTTTTAATTTACAGCATTTTTGCACAACTGCCTAACACTTTTGCACAGTGCTTGGAGATGCCGATAGGACCATTCCAGTAGTTGGTTCCAATATTGCTGAGTTGGCATCATTTAGAGAGCAGGGTGGATTTTTGTTTTTTATATTTATTTTCAGCTTCCAATGGTCACAAAGAGCTAGTGGCAAACCCAAAACCAAGAATAACACATGGTAATTCTCTCAAGCTGAGTTCTTTCTTGTTTCACACCCATAGACAAAATCTTGCCAGACTGAAGACTCATCTACCTGCACCTACAATATACTCTGTGAACTATTAAGGAGGGCCTGTCTTCACCCTCTTTCTCTCACACATGATATCTGGACTAAGTTGCCTTTTATTCGTCTGGAATGCAGCCCCTCCTTCCTGGAAATCCATCTCCTCACTACTTTTCCATCACATCTAGCAGGGATGTCACAGGAGTTGACATTAATTAAAAGTTAATTTCAAGGATGATGTGATTACAACTTTGATTAACACACATATTTCAAAGTTTTTCTTTTCAAAAGAGAGAAAGGGTCATTTTGCTCTCCAATAGTATGATTTCGCTGCCAAATTTCAGCAGTAGGATACGGAAAATGCTCTCCGAAAACCTGGAAATGGGATGGTGTATACATATCCATAATCTCTGGTTGGTATTCACTTACCTTCACTACCAGTTCACAAATGTGAGTGCGTGCTTGCTTTGCTCACACAGAACCTAATGTGCATGTGTAGAGCATCAAAAACGGGACATGATGACATCTGGGCAGGTGGGCGGAGCTTCCCACAGCTGCCACTACCGGTTTTCCCGAACCGAATAGAACTGGCTGGCTCAATACCACCACTGTTGCCCACCTTCACTATTGAGTGAGGGTAAGCTACCTTTCCAGAAATTTAAAATGCATTCATTCTGTATTACTTTATTCAAATACAAATGAATGAGCAAGTTAGGCCATGTGACTCAGTGGTTTCTAAGATGCAGCTGAAGCCATAAGTCAGTGCTAACGACAGCACCAATTAATGGACTGTAGATTCCTTCTGACTCCATTAACATTCAGCTCCGACACGATAAAAGCTAAATCCACCAAGATATGCTGGCACATGATTCAAGATAGTCAGGCCATAAACTTTACCTCCTCTTTCCATTTTTAGAATATACCGGGCTTCAATTCAGAGGATGGGGTGAACAGAACTGCTCAAAAATAATGGTGCATTAATGAAAAGTCTCCTTCAGTTAAGAAGAAAAATGGGCAGATTAGTAGGGAAACATGAACCCAGGGTTAAAATTCATTCAGTTAGCTTCCCACCTCTCTCCTGTTTCAATGATTGTCTCTCGTTTGGAGATTTTACAATATGCAGCAAAAGAAAACAAAAAGAAACACCAGCCTTGTGATTCATGGGTTCAACTTTTAGAGATGTTGTATGTTAGTTAGCACATGGTGAAGGCCAGTTGTTTCAAATGCAAGCACATATTTGTGGAACATCTGTAGAAGTTCTTCTAGTTTCATCAAATAGATTTTCATTCCTTTTTTTTTTTTTAAAGCAAACAGACAGTAGTAATGGGGAAGTATTAGGGATGATTGGAGCTTTGGACCAAGTCTACAAAATGTGTTTCAGAGGGCCATTCTGTCAGGGGTGCTATTTAATTTAATTTAATTTAATTTAATTTAATTTAATTTAATTTAATTTAATTTAATAATTTAATTTAATTTAATTTAATTTAATTTAATTTAATTTAATTTAATTTAATTTAATTTAATTTAATTTAATTTAATAATTTAATTTAATTTAATTTAATTTAATTTAATTTAATTATTTAATTTAATTTAATTATTTAATTTAATTTAATTTAATTAATTTAATTTAATTTAATTTAATTTAATTTTTTAATTTAATTAATTTAATTTAATTTAATTTAATTTAATTATTTAATTTAATTTAATTTAATTTAATTTAATTTAATTTAATTTAATTTAATTTAATTTAATTTAATTTAATTTAATTAATTTAATTTCCAATTTATATACCGCCCTTCTCCCTGAGGACTCAGGGCAGTGTACAGCCAAGATAAAAAACATAGAATAGAAATATTAAAAAACATTTAAAAATATATATAAATTTTGGCCCGAAAGTTAAGAAATCACAGACTGATTAAAAGAATTTAAAATTTTCTTCTTAAGCCAGCCCGGCTTGCTGGAAAAGATGGGTTTTAAGGGAACGACGGAAGGCATTGAGGTCATGGATTCTCCTTATCTCAGGGGGCAACTGATTCCAGAGGGTAGGAGCCCCCACCGAGAAGGCCCTCCCCCTGGCCAGCCTACATTGTTTGGCTGATGGCACCCTGAGGAGGCCCTCTCTGTGGGAGCGCACGGGTCGATGGGAGGTCGTCGGTAGCAGCAGGCGGTCTCGCAGATAGCTAGGCCCTATGCCATGGAGTGCTTTAAAGGTGATAACCAACACCTTGAAGTGCACCCGAAAGACCACCGGGAGCCAGTGCAGCTCACGCAGGAGCGGTGTTACATGGGAGCGCCATGTTGCTCCCATCACTACCCACGCTGCTGCATTCTGGACTAGCTGGAGCCTCTGGGTGTTCTTCAAGGGGAGCCCCATGTAGAGAGCATTGCAGTAGTCAAGGCGCATTGCAGTAGTCATTCAGCAGGTTCTGACGGGTTATGGAGAACCGGTAGCAGAAATTCTGAGCAATTTGGAGAACTGGCAAATACCACCTCGGGCTGGCCCTGGAGTGGGGTGGGAATGGAGATTTTGCAATATCCTTCCCCCAGGAGTGGGGAGGGAATGGGGATTTTGCAGTATCCTTCCCCTGCCACAGCCACCAAGCCATGCCCACAGAACCCATAGTAAAAAAATTTGAATTCCACCACTGCATTCTGTCATTCATTAATGTAGATGTCTATTAAGGAAGGAAATGCCATTATCTGAGTACAGAGAGGAAGAAAAAGGGAAGGGAAGGGAAGGGAAGGGAAGGGAAGGGAAGGGAAGGAGGAAGGAAGGAAGGAAGGAAGGAAGGAAGGAAGGAAGGAAGGAAGGAAGGAAGGAAGGAAGGAAGGAAGGAAAGTGGATTGATGGACAGATGGATAATGGAGGAGTAATGCAACGTAACTAAATGAATTATACATGTTGGATAAGTAATAAATAGAGGATGAAAATTAATGCCTTTTCTTTTTTCATAGCCATTAGTTCTGCCATATATGGTAGCACACAGTGGTGAAATGTAAAATTTGTTACTACTAGTTCTGTGGGCGTGGCTTGGGGGGGTAATGTGACTGGGTGGGCGTGGCCAACTTTTTTTTTTTTACTTTTAAAAGCATTTTTTCTACAACATCTTTGGCCAAAGAGGTTGTAAAAAAATGCTTTTAAAAGCCTCTGACATCCCAGCTGAGCTGTGCGATCATCAGAGGCTTTTTTTTTTACTTTTAAAAGCAATTTTTTCAGCCAAAGAGGTTGTAGAAAAAATGCTTTTAAAAATAAAATAAAATAAAGCCTCTGATGAGCACGCGACTCAGCTGAGCATGGCGGGGGGAGGGATTTTTGCTACAGGTTCTCCGAACCACCTGCTGCCATCGCTACCGGATCAGGTGATCTGGTCCGAACCGGGAGCATTTCACCCCGGTAGCGCACACAAATGTGTTACACCACACACAGAGAGGTTTATGGTAGTGTATCTCCAGCATCTCCAGCATTGGAGAAGATAATCCTTCATGAAGAAGGTGGGCATTGAGCAAGATTTATGCCGTGTTTCTATATATGTTGTTCTTGTTCTGTGCTATCCCGGGGAAGGATATTTGTTTGTTTGTTTGTTTGTTTGTTTGTTTGTTTGTTTGTTTGTTTGTTTATTTATTGGTTCGATTTATATGCCGCCCTTCTCCGGAGACTCAGGGCTGCTTACAATGCGTTAAGCAATAGCCTTCATACTTTTGTATATACCTGCTTAGTAGGGCTTCCCCCCCCCCAAGCAGTGTTCTTTTTTTTATACCAAGTCAGCTTATTGCCCCCACAAACCGGGTCCTCATTTTACCTACCTCGAAAGGATGGAAGGCTGAGTCAACCTTGAGCCTGGTGAGATTTGAACTTGCAGTAATTGCAGGCAGCTGGTGTTACTTAACAGTGCTTTAGTCTGCTGCACTACCAAGGCTCCTTAAATTCAGGTTTATCTTGCTCTGAATAAATATAGCATATAGAGTGGCCTATAATATATTTTCTTGGGAAGCAGAAGGTGACTTTTGAGTATCTCTTCAAGATCTCGAGTTTGTAGATGGGAATCTCTTGTCACAAGGATATTTCAATTCATAAACTGACATTTCCGTGATATTTCTTATTTGATGAATGACTTGCAGGGTTGCAGTTGCGTACACGGGAGGGATCGGCATTGTGTGATAAGGTTCTCTTCTTCCACATTCTTTCCTCCTAGTGATGTTGTGGCAGATGTAATATTGAACAGAATGAGGTGTGACTTTTTCTATTCACAAGGTTATGCTGCAGTAACCTCATTTTTATTTGCATGCCACAAAGCTGTGCTTGCTTCCGAAATGTTTTGGAAGATATGCTTCAGACCCTGGGCAAGTACGATCACAGCCCCTTGTCTGCTTTTCATTAAAGTAGCTCCACTTTTTCCAGGCTTTAAAAAAACAAGTTGTGAGTGCTTTAAGAGGTACATTCATTGTTTTATTTAGTATTCTAGTATGATTTATGTTGATTGCTTATTTAGTATCCTATGACTATCACTGAGTGTTGTATCTCATGATTTATGATGAATGTATTTTATGATTATAATCATGATTTGTCACTTGTTGCTTGTATGTACACTGAGAGCTTATGCACCGGAGGCAAATTCCTTGTGTGGCCAATCACACTTGGCCAATAAAGAATATTCTATTCTATTCTATTCTATTCTATTCTATTCTATTCTATTCTATTCTATTCTACTCTACTCTACTCTACTCTACTCTACTCTACTCTACTACTCTTACTCTACTCTACTCTACTCTACTGAATTAACTCCTTCAGATCAACATATTTTTCACAAATGAAGGCAAATATACATGTCTCAGGATAATGTTGGAGGATTCCATCTGGGTCAGTCATTGGGACCAGAGATTTAGTCTTCCAAGCTTTTGGACTCATGCTGGAGCCCATCCTCAAGCAACTTCTCTCTAGCAGAATGTGTTCAGAAGAGTCAGAAGACAAAAGCTCTGGTCCTGGTAACCGACCCAGATGGGATCGTGCAAACATTTTTTTTTCCCACATTCATATTGAAGTCCTATGAATTCATATGTTTTCTCCATCTTAACCTCTTCTTCCATTTCAGATGTCCTAACTGGGCAATGTTTACTGTAGCCCAGTGGTGAAATCCTACTGGTTCGAACCAGTTCGGTCGAACCGGTAGTGATAAAAGCCACTGGTTCAGGCAAACTGGTAGTAAAAAAAAAGCTACCGGTTCATGTGAACCGGTATTTCCAATGATCAGCTGTGCTGCGTGATTAATATTCGCTAGAAAGCAGGAAATCCTGCTTTCTAGTGAATCTAAATTGTACGGCACAGCTGTTCCCCCCCCTCACTATTCTACTTACCTTGTTAAGTGTCCTTTTTCTGTACGAAGCGTGCATTTGGCACATACTGCATGTGCATGTAGCATGCATTTGGTGTGCACTGTGCATGCGTGCACAGTGTGCATTTGGTGCGCAATGCATATGCGCACATGCAGCGTGCATTTGGCATGCACTGCGCATGCCTGCACATAGCATGCATTTGGCGCCCATCACACATGCGCGGGCAGCAAACTGGTGGCAAACCGCAGAGAATTTCAACACTGCTGCAGTCACTGATCGGTAGGCTAGTCCCATTCTTCTTTAAACCTCCTGAACAGGAAGGAGAAGGAGATCTACTGTATATATTTCTATCACTTGGTCTAGGAGAGGAAAATAAAAGAAATCTTCTAAATTTCATTAGTATTTTTCAAAGGCAACTCCATGTTTCCCTAGTTCACTATTCTGTCAACGAACTTATAAAAAAAATAGATCCACCGTTTCAGTATTCTGTCAGTGAACTGTAAAATATAAAACTGTAAAAAAGGTAGGGCTATCGTTTCACTCTTGCATCAGTAACATTGTAAAAAATAAAAGCTCAGCTTTTCATTATTCCATTGACGAACGCGTAAAAAAGCCAAAATTGGCTGTACACATAGTGGCGAAAAGGAAAATTACTATGTCATGCGATTCAGTAAAGGTAGTCCTTGATTTACGACCACAATTAAGGCCAAAATTTCTGTTGCTAAGCAAGGCAGTTGTTGTTAAATTATATTTGAGTATTAATAATATGTATAGATTTTATAAAATGGAAGGTACATTGTAATTGCAGAGGAAGAATTGGGTTCAAGTTTTATTTATATCTACTATAAAAGAATTTGGGAAATCATTCTGTTTCGTGTCTATTTTTGTTTCCATATTTTCTTTTTACTTTTCTTTTTTTTCTTTTTTGCACTTCTATATGCTATTTCTCCCTATATTCTGACTTCCTTTCTAATCCCTTTCTTGATTATTAGCTTTTTAGATAAAGAAACCGAATAAAGTTATATCAAAAAAGAATAAAAGTTATATAAAAATAGAGTTAAAAAAATGTAAGTTGTGAGACTTGATTGCAAAATAAAGCATCTCTGAGAAGAAAGGGAGGGAGGGAGAGAGAGAAAGAAGGGAAACACTGGTTACAAATCAGTGGTGAAATCCAAATTTTTTTACTACCGGTTCTGTGGGCGTGGCTTGGTGGGCGTGGTGTGACTTGGTGGGCGTGGCAGGGGAAGGATATTGCAAAATCTCCATTCCCACCCCACTCTGGGACCAGCCAGAGGTGGTATTTGCTGGTTCTCTGAACTACTCAAAATTTCTACCCATTGGTTCTCCAGAACCTGTCAAAACCTGCTAGATTTCATCCCTGCTACAAATGCTGTTGTAACTGCAAACTGTCGTTAAAACAATTTTGTAAGTCAAGGGCTACCTGCAATCCTCCATAGTTTTTGAGGAACTATTCCCCAGTCATGATATGGATGTATGACTCTGGCCAAGTGTTCTTAAACTTGAAACCTATTCACGTTTTATTTTCAGATTTTTTTTTCTCAGTTGCCCTGCTGCTCTGCTCAGAAATATTTTGCTGAACAGACAAATCCTGTGTCAACCCTGAAGCCATCTTGGAGGTTTCAGGGCTGCCAAACAACAGAGGGAGGGGGGGAATAGTTAGATGGGGTTTGTAGTCAAAACAATAAAACTTTCCTGTGGGAACCCAAGGACATTCCCACAGGTGGCTGGCCAGAGGAGGGGTGAAGTAACCAAGCAACCAGCCAGCTCCTAGATTGGACAACATGACCAGCGACTTGGGGGAAAGGGGAAACTTTTAAAGCCGACTCTAAAAGTTCCTGCCACAGGAACTTTTAGAGTCGGCTTTCACCAGTTGTGCCAATATGATCTACCCAATAAAACTGTTCTTTGAGGAAACTGCCTGCCTCGGAGTTCTAATTTCTATGGGTGTATTACTTGGAACATTGACACCCTGTTCTTTCAGTCTATCTTTGCTATATAACTATCTCTTAACTTCCCAGAACATTCCTCTTAGCGCACTTTAATATCTTTTCTATGATGGCTTTTGCAGTCCAATATTCTTAAATAAGTCCTGTTTGTTCTAGTGGTTAAGGCTCCAGGCTAGAAATCAGGAGATGGTGAATTTAAGTCCTGCTTTAGCCATGAAAGCTGGCTAGGTAGCCTTGGGCCAGTCACTCTCTCTCAGCCCAAATCACCTCACAAGGTGTGTCTGTGGAGAAAATAGGAGAAGGAAGGTATGTTGGATATAGCAATAGCACTTAGACTTATATACTGCTTCACAATGTTTTACAGCACACTCTAAGCCCGTGATGGCGAACCTATGGCACGGGTGGCACAGGTGGCACGCGGAACCATATCAGTGGGCACGCGAGCTCAGCTCTGGCATGCATGCGTGCACCAGCCAGCTGATTTTCAGGCCTTCTGGGTCTACCAGAAGTCAGGAAACACACTGTTTCCGGCCTCCGGAGGGCCTCTGGGGGAGTGGGGAAGGCCGTTTTTGCCCTCTCCAGGTTCCTAGAAAGGCTCTGGAGCCTGGGGAGAGCAAAAAACGGGCCTACCGGGCCCACTGTGCCATCACGTGCCAAAAACGGGGGGAGCACGGGGGGTGGGGCGCATAGAATTATGGATGTGGGCACGCGTGCGTGTGACCCCACCACGCTCCCCCCGCTTTTGGCACGCGATGGCAAAAAGGTTAGCCATCACTGCTCTAAGCGGTTTACAGAGGCAGCATGTTACCGCCAACAATCTGGGTCCTCATTTTACTGACCTCAGAAGGATGGAAGGCTGAGTCAACATTGAGATGGTGAGAATCAAACTCCTGGCAGTGAGCAGTGAGTTAATCTACAGTAGTGCGTTCTAACCAGGGGTGGGCTGCTGTGGGTTTGCAGGGGTTTGGGAAAACCTCTAGCTAAGATTCTGTGCAAGTTTGGAGAATCTCCAAATCCCACTCTTGGCTGGCCCCGCCCCGCCCACCTCGCCCCTCCCAGGAGTCCCCACGCAGCCCGTTTTGGATGCAGGTAAGTGCAGAGCATGCATGGAGGCCTGGGGAGGGTGAAAAACAGGCCTACCGGACATTCGGGAAGGCTGGAAATGGGCCCATTTCCAGCCTCCAGAGGGCCTCCGGAGCCTGGAGGGCTGTTTTCGCCCTCCCGGAGGCTTGAGGAAAGCCTCCGGAATCCGGGGAAGGCAAAAATCCCCCCCCCCCTGCTGTGGTGCAGGAGGCCGACTAGGCCACGCCCACCATGGCCATGCCCACCCAGCAACCGGGCAAAGAACCCCTTACTAAAATTTTTGAAGCCACCCCTGATTCTAACCACTGCATCATCACAGCTTCTTTTGTTCATGGCCTTGGGTTATTTGTAAAAATAATGGTGGAATACAAATAGATGAAAAGACATTTCTTCCCCCCCCCAAAAAAAAAAATCCCTTATGAGTTCAGATTGTGCTCTTTTGGGCAAAAGTTTATTGAATCTATAGTTCGTGTCCGGCTATACTGCATTTTTATAAAGAAGCAGGAGTCTTCCTTATTGCTTCTTATTTAACAAAGTACCTGGGGAATTCTGATTTATTTCCTGTGTTACTGTTATCATCAGCGCAATATGAATCAGTTTCTATGAAGGTGGCCACGTTTTGCTGTGCTATTTGTAAAACCAGACACCCTTTGATTGTATCAATGATCTAGCCGTAAGCTATAGGGTTTCATTTTGTTTCATCTTCAGCTGTTAACTTGTATGATTTCTATTCAGTGACCATAATAAAGTACTGAGACTCTCTATTGCTATGGGAGGCTTTATGGGGAAAGATTCAAGACAGTCAAGGCTTTATATATTCTGTTCCAGCTAAAATTATTATCCCCATGTGCCAAATACTTCAAATGTTTATTTGGAACCATTCTTAATATCAATATCCATGCTTTGATTAGCAATGTTTCTGAAAGTCTTATAGAGATTCTCAGTCATCCAGGTCATGGTTATCCCAAAGGTGCTTTTTTTCAGGAGGCAATTGGACTTTCTTGGTTTTTCTTTTGAAGACGTTTCGCTTCTCATCCAAGAAGCTTCTTCAGCTCTGACAGGATAGTGGGGAATGGAAGGATTTATATTCCTGGCAGACAGCTGGTCATTTGCCTCCTTTTAAAGGGTCATTGAAGCACTTGGAGGTTTATCTGTATCCTCAGGGTCACCCGAGTAAGTGCTCCCAGTTCCTGTAGACTGCAATTTTTCCCCCCTCTGGAAATCCATTCCTATTCCCACACCATCCAAATGGTGTTCATCCCAAATTGTATACCGTATTTTTTGGAGTATAAGACGCACCTTTTTCCCCAAAAAAAGAGGGTGAAAATCTGTGTGCATCTTATACTCCGAATGTATCCCCGTTGGAGAGGCTGAAAAAAGCCTCTGAAATGAAGCTTCAGAAAAAAAGCTTCCAAACAGCTTCAGAAAAAAAGCCTCAGAAAAAGAGCTTCAGAAAAAAAGCCTGCAAACAGAGCTTTTCTGAAGCTCTGTTTCGGAGGTTTTCAGAGGCAGAAAAAAAAGTTTTTTTCTGAAACAGAGTTTCAGAAGTTTCAGAGACAGAAAAAAAGCAAGGCACAGAGCTCACAACCAACGAACCTGTTGCTAAAATTCACCTCTGGGAACAGCTGATTGGGGGTATTCCGGGAGGCCGATCCATCCGCCAATCAGCTTTTTTCTTATTTTCCTCCCCAAAACCTAAGGTGCGTCTTATACTCCGAAAAATATGGTAGCTAAAAGTTCCCCACTATCCTGTCAGAACTGAAGAAGCTTCTTGGATGAGAAGCGAAACGCCTTCAAAGGAAAAGCAAGAAAGTCCAGTTGCCTCCTAAAAAAATACCTTTGGGACAATGTTTCTAGAAGTTGCCTTTTCTACATTGCAAATCAGTATACAGGTCGTCCTCGACTTACGACCACAATTTAGCCCAAAAATTTCTGTCATTAAGCGAGACACTTGTTAAGTGAGTTTTGTTCCATTTTTACAACATTCACATTGTTAAGTGAATCACTGCAGTTGATAAGTTATTTAACACGGTTGTTCAGTGAATCTGGCTTCTCTGTTGTCTTTGCTTTGCTTTGCTCAAAAAGTTGCAAAAGGGGATCATGTGAGCTTGAGACACAGCAGCGGTCATAAGTATGAACCAGTTGCCAAGCGTCTGAATTTTGATCACATGATCATGGAGTTGCTACAAAGGTCGTAACTGTGAAAAATGGTCATAAATTGCTTTTTTTCAATTGTAATTTTGAACTGTCACTAAATGAACTGTTGTAAGTCAAGGACTACCTGTATTAAAAATCAAGTTTAAAAAGCAGGACTTCTATATTAAACAGGTGATATCTTCAAGCCCTCCAGTGTTTCCCATTGGGTTAAACCTGGCTTTGATTATTTTTTTAAAAAAACAAAAAATTAATCTATCAGGCGCAGAGGAAATGCACTTGCTTTGAGATTTAAGGTTTTATCTTTGGCATGTTTAGAGAGAGTATGCACTGAAATTTGCATTCTTCTCATCTAGAGATGACAGATTTTGCACATTCTCCTGCTGCTGTTTAAGCTCTTCTAAGAATCAGGATTTTAAAAAAAAACAGACTTTTTTTTTAAGAAAAAGGGAGATAACTGCTATTTATCTGTGATAGGGTTGAATATCTAACGATTTTAAAAAAATCTATATTTGTCCTCCGAGCAAGAAGCAAATGTCTTACTTGAAATAAGCAGAACATGCTGGGATTTAGCTATATTAAAACATATTAATCAGCTTGATCGTGCTTTAACGCTGATGATGACCAAGCCAAATCAATTCACTTAGCTTTATAAGCACAGCTACTATTTGTTGTCTAAATTTCAAGAGGGAAATTCAGCCAAAACTTCCAGGGCACAGAATTTTCAAGCCTAAAAGTCTACTAGATAGGACTAACATCTCCATATTTACCATCCATACCTCCGATAGTGGTTCACTATAAATCAGGATTACCTTGATTTGCTGAGAAAGTAGATCCAAACACGTCTAAAGAAGTTGTCCTTTAACTAGACTAGTCTTCAGTCATTAAAGTCTAACCTAAATGCGTGCTTCCCCATTAAATCTAAAACATCCTAAGTGAACAGTATGCTCCAACAAATTGTTAAACTTGTGGCTATGTTCAGATCTTGCTTTTAATCTTTTAATTTTAATTAGGCCAAGCCAGGGGTGAAATCCTCCCGGTTTGGACCGGATCGGGTGATCCAGTAGCGATCGTGCTGGGTGGTTTGGCGATCCGATAGCGATTGTTGTTTCAATGAAGAAAGACGCGTAGGCAGGAAGATGGTTCACGGGAAGGCCCCTCGGTGGGAAGGCACCTTGTTGAAGGCACCTCGACCCCATCCAAAAGGCTCCCTTTTATTGTCATTTTACAACTACCATGGTAAAACATTAATCGACGTTTACTTGTACTGATTGGCTAAAGAAGGCTCGTGAATTCCATGTGGACCACTCGTGTTTCCCTCATGTTCTTCCTGTGACAAACAATGTCTACGTGCCGGGTCCCCATGCCTTGCATATTTGAGATAGGGTCTCTGCCGGACATCCTGTCTTTACATTCCTGATGAGATTAGGACCTTGTGCTGACGTTGTTTACTCAGTGTGGTTTGCCAACCACTGAGATAACACCATCCCCACAGCGATGGTGGAGCAAAGCTCCACCCACCCGCCTGGGTGTCATTATTTCCTGGTTTTAACCAGGAAGTAATGTGTTCTTTATTTTCTGCGCATGCGCAGAAGGTCTGAGCACATGCACTTCTGAACCGGTAAGGCAGGTAAATAGATTTCACCCCTGGGCCAGGCACTGATTAAACTCTGTTGTTCTAAGTTCTTCATCTGGGTTGGATTTAAAGTCTGAGAATTAGATAGAATTTAGGATAGAACTTAGTGAATAGAATGCAGTACTGTAGGGCTAACTCACTGCTCACTGCCAGGAGTTCAATCCTCACTGGCTCAAGGTTGACTCAGCTTTCCAGCCTTCTAGCCTTCTGAGGTCGGTAAAATGAGGACCCAGATTGTTGGGGGGCAATATGCTGACTCTGTAAACCGCTTAGAGAGGGCTGTAAAGCATTATGAAGAGGTATATAAGTCTAAGTGCTATTGCTGTATATTAAGCTACCTTCCACTCTTCTTATTGTAGTTAGAGTGCTTGTGGGTTCTTTTTATCTGGACTTCCAGCCCTCTGTGCAAATGAGCAGAAACCAAGACGCATGAATGAATTATTAGCCAGTATTGTGCTACAGCAGTAGTAGTGGTGCGGTGCTCTGGAGGTGGAGCTCTCGCCTCACAATCAGAAGGCTGTGAGTTCGATCCTAGGTAGAGGCAGATATTTCTCTCTCTGGGCACAATGAGAATATACCTGCTGAACAAAACTCCGCACTGGCGACAGGAAGGGCATCCGGCCATTGAACACTCTGCTCGCTCCATTCAGTTGCCCAGACTCCACCCCGCAAGGGATTATGGGGTCGTTAAAAGAAGATGATGATTGTGCTGCAGCAGCCAAAAAAGCCAATGCAGTCCTAGGTTGCATCAACAGAGGGATAGATCGTGATCTCAAGAAGTGATAGTACTGCTCTATGCTGTACAAGTGAGGCCACTTGGAATATTGCATCCAGTTCTGGCCATCAAGATACAAAAATGGTTCCAGAAGCCTACAAGGAAGACAGTGAAGAACAAGAAATATGATAAGGGCTATACTATGTATGATGAATGGTTTAGGGTTAACCTAGATATGCCTAGCCTAATGCATAGAAGGATTAGGGGTAACATGATAACTGTCTTCCATCCTTGAAGGGCTGTCACAGAGAAGAGGGGGATCAACTTATTTTCCAAAGCACCTGTGGGTAGGACAAGAAGCAATGGGTGAAAGCTCATTCAACAAAGATCCAATCTGGAACTAAGGAGAATTTTTCTGATTAATTGATAGAATAGCTTGCATCCTGGAGTTGGGAGTGTTCCATCATTGGAGGTCTTCAAGAAAAGATTGTCCGGGATGGAATAAGGTCTTCTGCCTTGGGCAGGGGGTTGGACTAGAAGACCTCTGAGCAGCGGTGAAATCCACTTACCTTCATTACCGGTTTGGGAATGGGAGCACGCTATGTGCACACCTCTTCTGTGCATGCTCAGTGTTGTGATTCACCGAGGCTTGACAACAAGAACGCTGACTAGGGATTGGCTAAGAGGAGTGGCTAAAAACAAGCGGGAGTTCTGACTGTTCTGATTGGGTAGTTAGCTGACAGCTCGGAGTATAAAAGAGCTGTCATCTACAGACAAGCAGTTCTGTTACATTACTGTTGCTGTTGGTTCCTGTTAATAAATAACGTTAATTCATGCCTCAGTCGCCTCGTCCTTGCTTCAGCTATACAACTTAACACTCAGAACCTTCTGCACATGTGCAGATGGTAAAAAAGGAATGTAATCAGTGGTGGGATTCAGCCAGTTCGCACCACTTCGGGAGAACCGGTTGTTAACTTTCTGAGCAGTTTGGTGAACTGTTTGTTAGAAGAAATCATTAGGACAGAGAACCGGTTGTTAAATTACTTGAATCCCACCACTGGATGTAATGATGTCGTGGTGGGTGGGCGGAGCCTCCAGCTTCTGGCGCTACCAGTTCGGCGAGCCAGATAGAACCGGGGGGATTTCACTACTGCCTCTGAGGTCCTTTCCAGTCCTATGATTCTATGATACTATGATTATTGAAGATATTGAAGAACCATGCTGATCAAAATATCATTATTTAATTATAAGCTTTTTCCTAATTGGGGGCAAACCGCTTCCACTGTTTTTGTAAATCTCCTTTACCTGTGGAAGTTTCGCTCAAGATTTTCTGGATCAAAATCCTTTGGAATCAATGATCACAATCTGAAGAACTAGTCATTTACATATATTATTTGCTGTTTTCTCTCTGCAGAGACACTGAAGAGAGTGAACTTTACCAAACCCTGAATAATGAACTGTAAGTGTAAACAGCCAAGGGATAAAAGCAATACTTTGTTTTTTTGTCTGAAGTGTAATACAGCATTGGAGTGACTGACTGCAGGGCATGGAAGATTCAGGTTTTCCTAGAGAAAAGAAACTTTTTCTGGAAAAACTGGAAAAGCGAAAACGTAACTATAGATGAAAACATAATAAAGAAAATACTAGACTGCGCCGAAATGGACAGGTTAACAATGAGAATTAAGGACAAAGAGGAATCAGAGTATTATTTAACATGGGACTTATTTTATAAATGGATAGAAAACAGAAGCAGAAGTTAGTAAATTTATAACTAAGAATGATTAATAGAATAGAGTTAAATGTATATATAGATATATTTAAGCATAACATTATAAGCAATATTATTATTATTACTACTATTATTATTATTATTGGATTGTATTTGATTATAGATTAAATTGTATAGAATGACCAGGAGTGGAGAACATATATACAATGAAAATAGTGGCTATAATTAAGATGTATAATATTATGTGTATCCAAAAGAGATTTGATATGGACAGTACACTGTCATTGCAGAAATGGAAATGTGATGCATAATAAAAGAAAATGTATAATAAAAAAGAATATATATATATATAAAAGGAACTTTTTCTGGGAAGGAATGAACTTCCAAGTATATCCCAGAGATTAGCAGTATATCCATCATCAAGACAGGTAGTCCTTGATTTACAACTATTTGTTTAGTGACGGTTCGAAGTTAAGCGGCACTGGAAAAAACTGACCTATGATCATTTTTCATACTATTGTTGCAGCATCCCTGTGGTCATCTGATCAAAATTTGGACACTTGGCACATATATATGTGCCAAGTGTCCAATATATATATATACATATATTCATAGCAATAGCAATACTGCTCCATATTGCTTTATAGCCCTTTCTAAGTGGTTTACAGGGTCAGCATATTGCCCCCAACAATCTGGTTCCCTATTTTACTGACCTCAGAAGGATGGAAGGCTGAGTCAACCTTGGTCAGGATTAAACTTTTGGCAGTTGGCAGAGTTGGCCCTGCAATGCTGCATTCTAACCACTGCGCCACTATGGCTTGTATGATGGTTGCAGTATCCCTGGGTCATGTAAATTGTGACCTTCTGACAAGCAGAGTCAGTTGAGTTAGTAAAAGAACTAATAACTCTGTTATTAAGAACTGCAGTATTCACTTAACAACTGGAGCAAGAAAAATGGGGCAAAAGTCACTTAACAACTGTCTTGTTTAGCAACAATATTTTGGGCAAAGTTGTGATCGTAAATCAAGGACTACTTGTACTTCCCCATGACACTCACAATCTCCCATATTAAAATTAAATGTATTTTTACAATATTAAAAATAATTAGCCTTTAGCAAGTAATGCTTGGATCTCATGACGTGCTAAGGTTAGATCAGTAAAATCTCATAAAATGCAAGGGTCATATGTTATTTTTAGTGACTGGTTGCCAAACCCTGGTATATCCTATCATATAAACTGATGCCATGTTTATGCCTCTTTAATTGCTATGGTTGCCTTGCTATAATTTGTGCTTTTTAAAAAAAACTTGTATGATTTTCTATCAGAAATCTCTATTCGTCTCCCAGAATTATGATCCAAAAATAATTTGTGTGGTCAAGATATGCAAAAGCTTATATTCAAATCTCATCTACCTAATCTTCATAAATGGATATTTGTATATAAGCTAACTGTCCTTGCCTTTGGGAAGTCCTACCTGTGTGGCATCCATTTATAAAGAGAGCTACCATTTGTAAATTACACTTACAAAATGTGGAGCTCTGGTGGCTCAGCAGACTAAAGCACTGTTATTAACATCCACTTACATCCGCTGCCTGCAATTACTGCAAGTTCAAATCTCACCAGGCTCAAGGTTGACTCAGCCTTCCATCCTTTCTAAGGTAGGTAAAATGAGGACCCAGATTATGGGGGCAATAAAATGACTTTGTATAAATATATACAAAAGTATTAAGGATATTGCTTAACGCATTGTAAGCCGCCCTGAGTCTCCGGAGAAGGGCGGCATATAAATCAAATTTAAAAAAATAATAATAATCGCACAAGTTATTTTTGGATTGTCCATCTTTAAGGAATCCATAATAAGTCTTAGTAAGTAATAGGTTCTGTTTTGAAGGATCCTTGGTCCGCTCTGGGCATGGTTGTTTTCTTGCAGATATTTCATTACCCAAACCTCATGTTATAATTTGTGTTGGAAGGAAAATCCATCTGGTTCAGTGTTGTGGCCTGCCAGCGGCCAGCAGAGCTGACAGCAGATTCGGACAGTGAGGAGGTTGGGGAGGAACGTGGGCCAGTCCTGGAGTCTGGGGAAGGCTCGGATGAGGGCTCTGAGTCGGAGGCAGAGAGGGGGCCAAGGCCATCTGGTAGTTCTTTGCTGCCTCCGGAGTCTCCGGAGTCTGATATCAATGAGGCAGAACAACAGCGGGAGCCTGTTCCCAGTGTGTGCATGCACAGAGATGCCAGAAGACAGGAACAATTAAAAAAACAGGGTCGACTTGGGAGTAAGGCTTAGAGATGATTGGCCCCTCCCATAAAACATAAAAGAGAAGCGAATGGGACGTGAGCTTTTGCAGGAAGCAATTAGTTCACCTGATTAGTAAAAGCTTTGGGAAAGTTCTGTTTGACTCTGTGCTAAGTTTGGTCTTGCCCTGCGTGTGACAATTAGTTCTCTGGCAGCATTCCAAAGGAGGTAAGATGGGTGTTTGTAAACACTTCCCTGAAAGACTGTTTGAGAAGCCTTTCAGACTGGGAATGACAATAATTCACAGCCGTATGACTAAGGACTAAGATTGTGCTGTATGCTTGCTAAGGAAGCCTAGGTCAGAACATACCTTTCTAAGGTAGGTAAATTGAGGACCCAGTTGTGGGGGCAATAAGCTGACTTTGTATAAATATACAAAAGGATGAAGGCTATTGCTGAGCACATTGTAAGCCGCCCTGAGTCTTCGGAGAAGGGCGGCATATAAATCAAATAAAAAAAAAAAAATTCAGTTCCAAGCTGGGAGAAAGACGCTGGAAATAAAATGGAGGCTGGAGGCTGATTGGAAAGAAAGATTCTGTTTATTGGTGAAAAGAACCTCCAGGGTTTGTGGTTCTGGGGCAGCTGACAAAATGGAGTTTAGAGTGAGTTGCTCTTTATACCTTCTGGATTCCTATGGGGTCATGTAGAAGTCATGGCTGGCTCTATAGGCAAAAGGGGAAATGCAAATCCTAGGGGTTTGTCTGAGCTAATTTTGTCAACCTTTTGTTTGTTGCTTATCTGAGTTTCTGTCTTGACCTAGTCTTTCTGAATGGATTACCAAATCTGCATTTCTAAAAGCTGGTCTCCTCAGTTTCTGCTTGGAGCAGGGAATCTGGGACTGGTTTCTGCCTCCCTTAAGGTGGTTTTTTTTCAAATTCTCCTTTAGGGGAAATATTCTATCCTGCCTTTTTGTTGTTGTTGTTAGTTGTGAAGTCGTGTCCGATCCATCACAACCCCATGGACAACGTTCCTCCAAGCCATCCTCTGGAGTCCATTTAGGCTCACGCCGATTGCTTCATTGACTCCATCCAGCCACCTCATTCTCTGTCGTCCCCTTCTTCTTTTGCCGTCAATCGTTCCCAACATTAGGCTTTTCTCCAGTGAGTCCTTCCTTCTCATTTAGTGGCCAAAATATTTCAGTTTCATCTCAATTGTGACAGATTTTATTTTCCTGGGCTCCAAGATCACCACACATGGGGACTACAGCCAAGATATTAAAAGACGCTTGCTCCTGGGGAGGAAAGCTATGGCAAATCTAGACAGCATTCTAAAAAGCAGAGACATCACCCTGCCAACAAAAGTGCATATAGCCAAGGCTATGGTTTTCCCAGTTGCAATGTATGGCTGTGAAAGTTGGACCATAAGAAAGGCTGAGCGCCAAAGAATTGAGGCTTTTGAACTATGGTGCTGGAGAAGACTCCTGCGAGTCCCTTGGACTGCAAGGCGATCAAACTGGTCA
This sequence comes from Pituophis catenifer annectens, assembly GCF_029215685.1. Classification (NCBI taxonomy): domain Eukaryota; kingdom Metazoa; phylum Chordata; class Lepidosauria; order Squamata; family Colubridae; genus Pituophis; species Pituophis catenifer. The sequence continues at coordinate 10,142,825 of NW_027256886.1, read as the reverse complement.
GTCCTGGAGGAGATCAGTCAACCCTGACTGCTCTTTAGAAGACCAGATCCTGCCTTTTTAATATCCCCCAAAATATTTTATTCTTCTGGGGAGGTGGGGGGGGGGCTTCCCACACTTGTTTGGGTTTTGAAACATCTGCGAAGAAACAACCAAGTTCAGAGAGCACCAAGGATCCCTCATTTCAACTCTGAGCTACAGAGATTCTCTTTTATGGGCAGCTGCTGTTTTATAGGCTGAAAGTCTGCTGAGGGCAGTATCTGGGAGAGGTGTAAAAGGCCAATTAACCCTCTACAATTCTGGCAGAGAAGTGATAACTTTATTGGCTTGATGCAAATAGGTTGAAGAAAGTTGCTTAAGCATGCATGGGGATTCTTATCTCTTATGACTTTGCTGGCCTTGCCTGTTGTAAATTTGTAGGGAAGAAAAGACTGGGAAGAAAAGGGAAGTAATTCAGCAGTTCTCTTATCTGATCTGGCTTTGCTGGGATAGGATTTCCAAAGAAGTCAGAGAACAGGCCTTTGCATAACAAGCAGGGTACTTAACTTAATTAGCCTGTTAGATTGATTAGCAAAAGCCAGGCAAAGTTGAACTTGCAAGCAGCTGAACAAGCAAACAAAAAGAAAGGAAAGCTAAACAAAACACCTACCTCTAAGACCACTTAGAGAGCCATATAAATGATCAAAGTATTTTTGCTTTAAATAAATCTTTTGAAGGTATCCAATTAAGAAAGCAATTGATATTTGCAGTCCAAGTTTGCCTCTGCAGTCACATCAATCTATACATTCTTTTCAGAAATCTGTATGAAAATATGTATGTGTTTTTTTTCATTTAAAATATACTGGGGACTTCTTCGTATTTTTTTTTTTTTTTAGGGTGGAAAATTCCATTGTGTGATTTGAAAAGGTGAATGCGGAAGGGCAATTGTCTCTTGATTGAATGTATGATATTAGGAAATGCAAGTTAAGGGTATTAAATGCAATGTCTCCCTCTTTGAAAAGAGCCAAGTCCTGTTAGAAGAAATATCCTTCTGGGTTCAGCTCCGAGTGGGGAAAAAGACACTGAAAACATGGAGGCTGCTTGGAAAGATGGTTTAATGGTGGACAGGATCACATGGTTTGAGTTCCTGAACAGAAAAGGGCCGAGATGCAGCGAGTCCCTGGGTTTTATGCCCTCTCTGGCTTTGAACTTCCTGGGCGCCTGAAAGAGTATTCTGATTGGTTGTCAGACTCCCAGGGGGTGGGGGTCTTAGCTAGCCTTGCTGGCTGATGTGTTGGAATTTCATGCATTTTTTTATGCCTTTCTCTGCTTTGGACTTTTTAAAAAATTGATGAAAAAGAAGTATCTTGTTGTATAAAGAAATGAATGTACTTTCTTCAAACTTTCACAAGACAGATCTTTAAGAGGGGAAAGAGCCATTAATGAGATTTCACTGGTTTTTTTTTTAAAAAAAATAGTGTTCTTAATTTTCAGCAGTTGTTTTTCCAACACAATATGGAAGAGCAGCATTGACAGAAAGAATTTCCCTAGTGGTTAAAGGTAGGCAGCAGTGGTGGGTTTCAAATTTTTTTACTACCGGTTCTGTGGATGTGGCTTGGTGGGCGTGGCATGGCTTGGTGGCCATGGCTTGGTGGCTATGGCAGGGGAAGGATACTGTAAAATCTCCATTCCCACCCCACTCCAGGGGAAGGTTAATGCAAAATCCCCATTTCCTCCCGATCAGCTGGGACTTGGGAGGCAGAGAATAGTTGGAGGAGAGACCAGTCAGAGGTGGTATTTACCGGTTCTCCGAACTACTCAAAATTTCCATTACCGGTTCTCTAGAACCTGTGAGAACCTGCAGAATAGTACCCCTGAAGGGGTTAGTTCCCAAATTCCTGAAGTCACAGACTTGAGTCACTGATAATCATGCCAACCAAATTACAGGATGTGTTACATTCCTTTCCTCTGAAATTTTGGAAGGTAGTCTTATGCTGAATGGAGAAACAGCCCAACCAATCATAAGATAGCTTTCTGTGATCCAAGGGAGAAAAAAAGTAAACTGCATCTTCATTGGGCTATGTGACATGTCCAAAAGAATTCTTGGACTGATTTTTTTTACATCCTGATCTTATTAAGTTCCAAAAAGGTAGTTTGTAATTTGAGTGCCTTCTACACTGATCAGAATAAATCAAATAGGAGGGACATCTGAGCTTTTGAGAAAGGACTATATTTTTAAGTTAAAAAGGTTACAAAGGTCTTTTAAAAATAACAGTGATTGTTGTTGTTTTATCAGTGTCTTATCTTCCCCAACATATATCCTTAAAGTACTACAAATCCCAAATTATTGCCTGTTATCTCTATGATCAAAATGGTAGCTATTCCTGAGATCACTTACAAAATTGGATGATCTTTAAATCAGTCAATTGGTCTCTTTTGGAATAAAGCCTTGATTTGGACTTCCAGTGATCATTTTTTTAAAAAATGACACAAAGACCACAAGGTTAACCCCTGAGATGGTTACATATTGCTTCACTACAATGCTCAATCTGATTATTTTTGCATGATTATCTTTCTCTGTCTTTAAAACCGTGCTTTCCCTTATCTATTTAGCACAATGCTTGCAGAAAGAAACTCAGCTCTGCTCAGGCTAGTGCTATGATTTAAGTGACTTTAAAATGTAAAAGTGCAGATGCTGCACTTCTTTCTGGAACATAAAATTGTTCAGAAATGTAGAAGTAGTTGTAAATTTGGGACAGCAAGGGTTGGGGGCAGAAGAGAAATTTAGTTGGGTGTTTTCATATCTGGGGCAGATCACCATTAATCTTAGATTTTAAGATGGCCTATCGCCCCACTCCTGTTTACAACACAGTCCTTTTGAGCAGTTGCAAGAAGAGTTCCACATCCTTTTGAACCCTGATTCAGATATCTTTGAGGATACCTATAAACCTCTCAAGTGCCCTCAACAACTTGTTGGAAGAAATATCCTTCTGGGTTCAGTTCCAAGGCGGGAGAAAGACACTAGGAAACATGGTGGCTGATTGGAAGGATGGTTTTTAATGGTGGACAGGACCACATGGTTTGAGGTCCTGAGCAAAAAGCCACATGGCTGAGAGTGAGAGAGAGATTTATACCCTCAGTTGGAATTTGAATTTAAGCTTGTATTCTGATTGGTTGTCAGTCTCCCATGAGACCATGCAGGGGTAACTTTGTAGGTTGTTTTTTGTGAGTCCCAAGCTTGGTTGAGCCTTGTTGGGCAATTCCTACTATGGCTCTGCCTGAAGGAGGTAGATCTTTGTTATGTAGAATAGACTGGCCCAGGCCGTAATGGCCCATTGACAAAGATGGAAGGGGGCTGAGTTTCTGCCTCCCTTTTAGGGGAAATATTCTGCCCTTTTAATATTTCCTAAAATATCTCATTTTCCTAGGAGTGGGGTAGGTGTTAACTTCCTACAAACTCTTAGAGAGCTAACGACAAGATGACTGCAAAGAATATAAACCATTCAATTCCCCAGTCAGAATTGAAGAAGCTTCTGGTATGAGAAGAAGCTTCTGGTATTTCACCTTTTCAAGGAGAAAAAAAAACCAAGTCCAGTTGCCTTTGGGAAAAACACTTTTGAGTATTGCACCAGGGTTGATGTATGGTTGAATTATGGATGGACAACCTGGACCACAGGAGCCATCTTCAGCTGCAGAGCCATGGGCAGCCCCATCCTCTTTTCTCAATGACCCCTCTGCCATGTGGGGCAGAACAATAAGTAACCTGTTACCAAAAGCAGGTCAGCAGCCAAATCTTGGGCTGATTTGCTCAACAGTCTACAATGGATCACTGGGAGAAAGGAGAAAAACTTGTAGTCTCTTTCTTCTACCCAATGACCTTACTCAAGATTGCAAGGGGGAGTGGGACAAATATTTGTGAGAACTTGCGTTTTCCCAAATGAAAGCAACTGTGTGCATAGAATGTTGACCTTGATCTTCCAAATGATCACGTTAGCTAGTAGCACTTTCCATGCTTTAAAAGGATTCTGTTGTGACCTAGACTTTCTGAGTCATTACAATACACAATTAGTCCCAAATAAATCTATTTTATTGTAACAGCTGAGAATTACGTTCATTCCCAGCTGAGTCCCAATTAGTTGCAAAACAAGTCCTTCAGAAGAAGTCCTTCGGGATAATCACCAACCTTTATCTTCTTTGACACCCTGCCAAAGGCCTTACTTGGCAAAGCCCCATGAAGTTCAGAAACAAACAAGAGATGCCAACTGGAAACAGAGTTAGCAACGTTGCTTTTCTGCAAAAGGCCCAAGTGCTTTTGTTTCTCTTTTAAGCCCTATGGGAGGGGCCAATCATCTCCTGTCCTTACTCCCGAGTCATCCCTTTTGCTTTAGCTGCTCATGCCTCCTGACAGCTCTGCACATGCATGCACTAGGAACAAGCTCCTCCTGTTCCTCTGCCTCTCTGCTGTCCGACTCTGGAGGTTCTGAAGTCCGCACATCGCTCCCAGATGGCCCGGGCCCCATCTCTGCCTCCAATGCAGAGCCGTCATCCGGGCCTTCTTCAGACTCCAGGACTGGCCCATGTTCCTCCCCAGCCTCCTCACTGTCTGACTCCGCTGCCAGCTCCACAGGCTGCTGGCGGACTACAACAGATTCAGAGGTTCCTGATCCTGAAAAAAAAAACCCAGTTATTTTAAGTATCCATTAAGATTAAAGAGTGAATGGCTTAAAGCAAGCCTTTCTGCAGAAGCCTGAAGGATGTTGAACTCCTTTAATTCATGAATAGCAAAGAGGATGTCTAAAACAGCTCTAATTCCTGCCTCTCTGAAACGCGTCCTGTTTAAGACTTGTAAAATGCTCCCCAAATCTTTCACAAATATAAGGGCTGCAGATTTATGAAACATCCTTCATTGGCAGTCCGTATTAATCTGCTCTATAACTCTGCAGCCTGTCTTAGTTTGCACTGTAAGGGGAGCCAAGGTGGAATGACCTATTATATCCAGAACTTGCTCATCCATGGGCCAATGGTTTCCAGCTCTCATTTCACAGCGCCTGATGCCTTGGGAGCAGATGTCTGTTGCCAATGAAGCTGAACTGAAATTTCCACCTACCGCTAAGTTAAGTCAGCACAGCTGCCAGGAGCTCTTTTCTATTCCTATTTTTCCAGGTTTGTTTAGGTGTTGTCATTGTGAAGTCAAGTCCAGGTGTAAAGTAGACTGAAAGCAGCAAACCAAAAGAAGGGTCATTTTTATCCCACTCGGTGGACATGTATAAAAGCTAGAAAACTTTGGGTTCAAATACATGTAGGAAGTTAGCACCCACCCTTCTCTAGGAAAATGAGATATTTTAAGTAATATTAAAAGGGCAGAATATTTCTCCTAAAAGGGAGGCAGAAACTCACCCCCCCCACACACACACACACCTTTGTCAGTGGGCCATTAAGGCCTGGGCCAGTCTATTCTACATAACAAAGATCTACCTCCTTCAGGCAGAGTCATATGGTGCACAGGTGCACCAGCGTGCCTACCATCCCTGTCCTAATATTCCTTTTTTACTTATTCTTTTCATGTTTTCAAATTATGTTTATACTTTTACCTGTTATCTTATATATGCTTGACAGATAAACTTATGATTATGATTATAATAGGAATCCCAAATCTTTTCATTACATCATCACCCAGCAAGGCTCAACCAAGCCTAGGACACACAGCCTACAAAGTTACCCCTGCATGGCCTCATGGGAGTCTGACAACCAATCAGAATACAAGCTCAAATTCAAAGCCCAACAGAGGGCATAAAACCCAGGCACTCTCAGCATCTCTGCCTCTTTTTTGTCCAGGGATCTCAAGCCATGTGATCCTGTTCATCAATAAACTTTCTTTCCAAGCAACTTCCATGAATCCAGTGTCTTTTCCCCCACTTGGAACTGAACCCAGAAGGATATTTCTTCCAACATACATAAAGTGATTCAGAGGATGTTCAGTTTCAACTTTCTCATATTTTAAAGGTTAACCTTCAGTTGAAACCAGAACTTTTCCTCCTGGGATGGGCAGATAAAAGAGTTTGAAAAGAGTCATGGAGCACTGTTTTTATATATGATGACGGCAGTGTGATTATTGTTTGCGCAAAAATGGAAAGATGTGGCAGTGCCTTCAGTAGAAGAATGGTTGGTGAAGACGACAGAACTTGCTGAAATGGTTAAATTGACTTGTTTGATTAGAGAAAATGCAATATCTACATTTATTGGTGACTGGAAACCCCTTATGAACTTTTTGCATCAAAAAAATGAACTCATGATTTATAGTTTTGATAAATAGACTGGATAGATTATAGAAAGAAGAGAGTCATGATGTAACTTTAGAGAGAGAGGATAAAATATAATTATACTTATAAAATATGTGAAGATCAGAAATCAATGTCAGGGTTCCAAGTAATGCCCCCAACAGAAATAAAACTCCAAGGCAGGCAGTTCCTCAAAGTTCCATTTTATTAGAGAAGTCATATTGGCACATCTGGGAAAACCTGAAGCTGAAAGGCCCCCAGGTTTTCCCCACCCAAAGGAAAGTCCAAGTTCCTTCCCTTGCACCCACATGTCCATCACATGGCCCAATCAGATCACCGTCCCAACTGGAGTTGTTTCCCAGTCACACCTCTCCAGGTACAGGCTGAACGTCCTTGACTCCTAGGGAAAAGAATGTTGTTATGGCTATACATCTCACCCTGCCTCCGTCCCCCTCACGTTTCCCACAGCATGCCCATCCACGAAGTGTGGTAGCCCTGAAGATCCAAAGTAAAAGATAGCCTCCAGGGCTGACAACCACTTTGTATCTTTCTTTATATTTGTTCTGTTCCTGTCTCACACACGCACACCAGCAGTCAACCAAGAGTTAAAATAAACCAGCAGACAACAATTTCCTTTGATAACAGAATTGGCAGCAAACCAGTGGCTGCTTGCCAAAAGTTTTTACTTACAAAGGGAGGTTTATCTCCTCCGAAAACATCAAAGTAAGTCCACAAAAGCCAAAGAATAGTCAAGTCCAGTCCAAGAATCAATCCAAGCAGAGCATATAACAAAGTTCCAGAAATGCAGAATGACTTGCTAGCTTTCAGTTTTGTCTGTTGCTAGCTTTCAGTTTTGTCCGTCACAAAGCCTGAATGGCCACCACACCCCCTTTTATCCCCTGTGGGGTGTGGTCCAGTGACTCAGCTTAATCTCTGGCACGCCTCTTCTCTGCTGTGTGCCCTTGTCTTTCCGGCGCTGTCGGGGATCCAGCCAAAACTTATCTCCGTCGCTGTCTAACTGCGGCTGCTCGGAAGTGCCTGGCTCCTGGCCTATCTCTTCTCCTTTGGAAGATACCTGAGGCATTGCCAGAGAGGAGAGTCCTGAGAGGGAGGCCTTGCCAACTTCTCTCCTTCACTTTCGGAGTCTTCTCCCTCCAATAAGACGGGGTCGGGGGTCGGAGTCACAACAATATTCTATTCTACCTTTACTTTTTCTTTTGGCACTTTAACTTTCTCTCTCTCTCTCTCTCTCTTTCTTCTCTTTCATTCTATTTTTATTTGTAGCAGTTCTTACCACTGTTAAAATTTTCAATAAAAATATATTAAAACAGAAATTAAACTGGACCATATTTGAATATGGGGACTGGGAAGTTTTTTATATTTTTTTTAAGATGAAAACCAACCAGGTGACTAAGTAGTTGCCAAGATGAAATAGAATATTCTTTTTCACCTTAAGTTGTGTGCGTGTGTGTGTCAGTTGTTTGGGAGGCAGCCAATGAGACATCCTTGCTACATCTCTTGATGGAATCGTGAGGCTACAAATCTATATTTATTTGCAATATTTATCAGAGAGCAAATGTACCTTTTACTTTATTTTACCCTGTTTCCCCGAAAATAAGACCTCCCCGGATAATAAGCCCAATTGGGCTTTTGAGCGTATGCGCTAAAATAAGCCCTCTCTGAAAATAAGCTCTCCCTGAAAATATTTAAGCGCAAGCGCAGCCGGTCCCCATCATTTCTTCGGGTTAGGGTTAGGGAGGCAGAGGTGGAAATCAGGTAAGACGGCAAGAGGATCCCCATCTTGTTCCACACACCCCAAAATAATAAGACCTCCCCCCAAAAATAAGGCCAAGCGCTTATTTCGGGGTTCAAAAAAATATAAGACATGGTCTTATTTTCAGGAAAACAGTTATTTGTATGCATACGTTCCCAGATTCAGTTTTTGACATATTTAGTTTTAAATACAATGAGAGGAAGGAAGGGGCTTGCTGAGAACAGGCCATTTAATCATAGCCAATTTGAATAAGTTCTCAATCAGTATACTATCCAGGTCTGTGTGTTAGAACATAGAATAATAGGGTTGGAAGGAACCTTAGAGATCTTCTAGTCCAACCCCTTGCTCAAGCAAGAGACCCTATAGCATTCTGGACAAAAAGCCGTCCAGTCTCTTCTTAAAAACCTTCAGTGATGGAGCACCCACAACTTCTGGAGGCAAACTGTTCTACTAATTAATTGTTTTTACTGTCAGGAAATGTCTCCTTAGTTCTAGGTTGGCTCTCTCTCTCTCTCTTCTACCCATTCTTGTCCTGCCCTGAGGTATTTTGAAGGATAGGTGAACCTCTCTTTTCAGTGGTGGGATTCAACCGGTTCGCACCACTTCGGCAGAACCTGTTGTTAAATTGCTGACTGGCCCCTCCCCTCCCCTACCCACCCCTCCCCTTCCAGAAGTTCCCCCGCGGCCTGTTTTTGCTCCCAGGAGGCTGCAGGGAGGCCTACTAGACCCAAAACAGGGCACAGGGGGGCAGTGTGCCCCCTGTGGCCTATTTTTGCTCCCAGGGGGGTGCAGGAGGCCAAGTGCTGCCTGTCACACCCCTTGGCCATACCCAACATGGCCACACCCACCCAGCCAGTCATTAGGGCAGAGAACCAGTTGTTAAATTATTTGAATCCCACCACTGCCTCTTTTCCAGAATATCCCTTCAAGTCTTGGAGACAGCTATCATATTACCTCTAGTCCTCCTCTTCATTAGACTAGACATACCTATGATGACTTCCAGCCAATGATGGCCAGAGAGTTCTGGAAATGGACGTCCATACATCTGAAGGGCACCCAGTTGACAAAAGCAAGACTAAGTAATAGGTGGTGAAATTCAAATTCTTTTACTACCGGTTCTGTAGGCGTGGCTTGGTGGGCATAGTGTGGCTTTGTGGATGTGGCTTGGTGAGCATGGCAGGGGAAGGATACTGCAAAATCCCGATTCCCTCCCCACTCCTGCAGGAAGGATATTGCAAAATCTCCATTCCCACCCCAATCTGGTGCCAGCCAGAGGTGGTATTTTTCAGTTCTCCAAACTACTCAAAATTTCCCCTGCTGGTTCTCCGAACTGCTCAAAATTTCCGCTACCAGTTCTCCAGAACCTGTCAGAACCTGCTGGATTTCACCCCTGGAGCTGCCCCACAATGAGGTAGGTTCTCATCTTATTTTATCAAGTTGTATCACACTTCCAGAATATCTCATATTTATCTGAAAAGACTACTGGAACTACTTGCAAGTTTATGTTTCTAAACTTTATAGAGCATCCATATTTTACAGGAAGTCCATAAATCTTTCTTGATTTACAACCTGAACTTAAATATATAGTCATCTTGCTATGTAAATGAATTTTTTTCCCCCTAAGTTTTCCCTGGGTTGTAACTCTAAGAAACAAAGAGTGATTTCCCTTAAAAAAAAGTCTGGGGCAGTTTTTTGGACATGTGTGTATTTTACTTGACAGATTGCCCCTGCAAAGACACAATTACAACTCTACAGTCTCACAATATGTACTTAATTTCAAAATGGATCAATGTCCACAAAATTATACACATAAATAACACATTCATTAAAATACACTTCCTTTTTCTTTTTGATTTTCCTTGTTTGTCTCATTAAGTTAGGGAGGAAAAGGATACCCCTTGGCAATCATTTCTCTAAGAGCGTTTTCACTCATCTTAGCTTCTGGCTTAGCCATGATTTAGAAGAACAGTTCAGCAATTTTATGATCTCCCTGTCAATATTTCACTGCTATTGTCCTCCCAACCAAACCTTATTTATGCTGATATTTGAACAAGGCTTTGTTCAGCCTTATAGGGCCACTAAATTATTGCTAGGGAGGAAAAGACAGTTACTAAAGAAACAACTAAATAATGTTCTACAACACTTGATCTACTAAGCTGTTGTGGCAAAAAATGTTTAGATGTTTCTCAGGAACTTGTGCTCTGGGCCAATAAAAAAAAAATCTCACAGCATTGTGAGAAAGCCAATTAAAATTATTGTTATGAAAATGAATTATTGACATAGTGGTACACTATAGAAGGGTTCATGACTTCAGGTAGAGGGAAGGTTAATATATATGAGTAGAAATTCCCTAAGACATTAAAGGACAAAATTCAGGGGTGAAATCCAGCAGGTTCTGACAGGTTCTAGAGAACCGGTAGTGGAAATTTTGAGTAGTTCGGGAAACCACCAAATACCACTTCTGGCTGGCCCCAGAGTAGGGGGGGAATGGAGATTTTGCAATATCCTTCCCCTGGAGTGGGGTGGGAATGGAAATTTTGCAGTATCCTTCCCCTGCCACACCCATCAAGCCATGCCCACAGAACCGGTAGTAAAAAAATTTTGATTTCACCACTGACAAAATGGAATTATGGTTTGAAATTCTAGTACTAAAAAAGGAATTGAATCAAGCAAAGAAGAAAGGACTAGATTAAAGCGAAATTAGAACATCTGTAATAGGGTTAAACAGGCAAGGTAGGACAAAATTTAATAACTAGGGGCCTGGAGACTAAAACATATGAAGAATAGTTGCAGGAATTGGGTATGGCTAGTCTAGAGAAAAGAAGGACTTGGGTGATATGATACCAGTGTTCCAATATTTGAGGGGCTGCCACAAAGAAGAGGGGGTCAATTTATTTTCCAAAGCACCAGAAGACAAAACAAGAAACGATGGTTGGAAACTAACCAAGGAGAGAAGCAACCTAGAACTAAGGAGAAATTTCCTAACAGTGAGATCAATTAACCAATGGAGTTGCTTGTCTTTAGAAGTTGTGGGTGCTTCATCACTGGAGGTTTTCAAGAAGAGACTGGACAGCCACTTGTCTGAAATGGAATAGGCTCTCCTACTGTGGGAAGCTATTCCCCTCCCAAAAGAATGAAGTATTTTGAGAAATATTTAAAAAGGCAGAACATTATATTTCCGTTAAAAGAGAAATAGAAATCTTAAAGGAGACAGAAACTCAGCCTCAGTTCCCTGCCCCCCCATCAGATATTTGGGGCCTATTAAGAAAGACTGGGCCAGCCTATCTACAAGACAAAAGACCTTCAGCCTCAAGATCCAAACCAGGACAAAGCTATTAAAACCAATAGGAATTACCCAACACCCTTTCAGAATACATTACATCATCTTCATTACATCATCACCCAGCAAGCTTCAACCAGTCCTGGGAGCTCAGACAACCTCAGCTATGACCCCTGCATAGCCCCATGGGAATCTGACAATAACCAATAGAATACATATTCTTGCACAGGAACAGGAAGTTCAAATGCAAAGCCTCAGAGAGAGTATAAATACCTCTCTCTCTCTCAACTCCATGTGGTCAGCTGCACTAGGACCATGTGCTTGATGGTTCTGGTCCATTAAACCATCTTTCCAATCAGCCTCCAGTGTCTTTCTCCCCGCTTGGAACTGAACTAGATGGATATTTCTTCCAACGCTACTTGAGCAGCGGGTTGGATTAGAAGACCTCCTCCAAGGTCCCCGCTAACTCTATTATTCTGTATTCTGAATGTAGATGCCCAATAATACAGTTCTACAGAAATCTACTCAGGAGTATAAAGAATTCCTTCAGAGATTTGGAAGTGAATTGCAACATTTTGTTTTTCCTGCTACCAGATCCATCTCTGGATGAAAGTTAAAGAGAAGAAATCATTTGCAGAACAGATGAAGGTTGTATTCACTTTTTAAATATGCAAGGTCAGCAATGTATGCAGCCATACATATCTGAGCTGAGAAATCCAGACTCTCCAGATGACAGCCAAGAGTTAAGAGTTAGTCTTACATCATTTCGAGGCCAGTTGGTCATCTCGATGTTTACAGCTCAAGTACCCATTTAATATAATTATATACGAGGGCTGCTTCAGAGCATGTGGAGTCCAGACATAATAGCAATCGGCTACAAATTAAGCAAAATTCCTTTTTTTTCCCTAGGTTCCTATAACCCAACTTTGCAAAGCCACTATGCAACAGCAGAAGAAGGTGCAGCTGCTTTAAAATATTCCCAAAAGTGGCTAAGTGCAAACTCATCTGTGCTTCAAGTCACATTTTGCCCCTCAAATCTGGATCTCTGCATAGCCCCGTTATGTAGCAATAGCACTTAGACTTATATATCGCTTCACAGTGCTTTACAGCCCTCTATAAGCGGTTTACAGAGTCAGCATATTTGCCTCCAACAATCTGGGTCCTCGTTTTACCGACCTCGGAAGGATGGAAGGCTGAGTCAACCTAGAAAATATACTGTTTCTAATGCCAATATGTTTATAATAAAAGCTGCAGTTTAAGGTGCTGCATAACCTTCCTATCTTAAATTGGATATTTCTGACTCTTTGTGTGATCTATCAAGTAATAACTAAATATATAGGTAAATAAGAAGAATGAATATACAGGCTATCATAAAATCATCTGCAACACATCAGATCTACCTGGCTAATATTTTGTAATAAACCTGACACAGATCAAGATGCTTAAAAATAATTCCCACTGGAGGGATCTATAGTGACCACTGAAATAAATAGCTGTTCTGCCCCAGCTCCGGATTTCTGAGGATATTGACACACACCAACAGTCCTTATCAAATTTATTAAGTAGCAAGAATAAACAAGACCGGCAAAGGTTGGCAACCAGCCCAGAAAACAAGATATGATAAACCAAAATACTCTGATAATAAATACGAGTTGTTTCTAGCAAGAAACTTACTAATGGCGTGTGACTTAAATAGGCTAAGGGAGTGGCCAATTATCCTCAAGCCTTACTCTTGAGGAGACCTCCTCCTCCTGAGTAGCCGCTCCTGCCTTTTGGCAGCCCTGCGTGCATGAGCATTGAGGAGAGGCTCCTCCACTTTGCTCTCTCCACTTGAAGGAGCCTCTGGAGGTTCTGAAGGCCCTGGCTGAGTCTCTGCCTCTGGCACCACATCCTCTTCAGCCTCCTCACTGTCTGACAGGAGCGCCAGTTGTGCAGGCTGCTGGCATGACACCACACCAGCCTCCTCCTCGTCGGGATCAGCCACGATCCGCGCAGGCCGCTGGAGGGCCACAACAATAACAGGTTATTAATAAACAACGCAGATCTGTTCAGAATACAGTGTCACATTGATCTCAGGTTGGAAAACTTTGAATTCCCAAATACAATGGCAAAAAGGTTAGCCATCACTGTCCTACGCCATTCCAGACAAATGGCTGTCCATTCTTAAAAGCCTCCAGTAATGGAGCACCCACAACTTCTAGAGGCAAACTGGTCCACTGATTGTTCTCACTGTTAGGAAATTTATCCTTCTAGGTTGCTTCTCTCCTTGATTAGTTTCCATCCATTGTTTCTTGTCTGCCTTCTGGTGCTTTGGAAAATAGGTTGACCCCTTTGGAAAATAGATTGCCTTTTGATGATTTGGAAAATAGCTTGCTTCTTGTGGCAGCCCCTCAAATGTTAGAACACTGCTATCACATCACCCCTAATCCTTCTTTTCATTAGACTAAACAATTCCTGCAATCGTTCTTCATATATTTTAACCTCCAACCCCCTAATCATCTTTGTTGCTCTTTTCTGCACTTTTTCCAGAGTCTCTACATCTTTTTTTAAAAAATAATAAGGTGACCAAAACTGGATGTGGAAATTGCAACTTCCTTGCTATTTTCCAAAAATAATTGTCTCTTAGATGAATAGAATTGATTGAAGGAGATTAAGAAGCTGTAAATTAATAAATTAATCAGTTACAGTGATCCAACATTCAAGTCCTATTTATACAAACAATGTTCAGACTTGCTTCCTTTTTGTTTTCCTTCTGTCCCTACATAACAGATGCCCATTTTTTGAGACAACTGGCCTGTTAGCATATGTTCTTGTTTTTACAAGGATCAGATTGTTCTCATCTTCCTTTTTGCTACCAGCGTGAGATTTAAGTCTTATCCCCCCCAAAAGGCCAGCTTGTTTGTTTCTTTAAAAGGCCAAGCCTATCCTTCTGTGTTCGTGACCATTTTTTGAGATGGATGCCAAGCTCCGCATCTGCCAGCTAAGAACAAATGAAAACTATTGTTATTTGATACTGAATTTGCATCCTCTATAGACTGTTCCCCAAACACACCTAATCCAGCCAAATCTTCTCAGTGGTTCTGACATCACACAATCAAAATAAATCTAAAATTAGACTCTAGAGCAGGGGTTTCCAAACTCGTTGCCAAGAGCCTTTGCTTCCTTCCTCTGGGACATCCTATGTATCCCAAGATCAGGGGTGAGCTTTAAAAATTTCAGCAACGGGTTCTCTGCCCAGTTGCTGGGTGGGTGTGGCCATGTGGGCGTGGCCTAGTCGGTCTCCTGCACTACCAGGAAGGGCATTTTTACCTTTCTCAGGCTCCAGAGGCTTTACTTGAGCCTCTGGGAGGGTGAAAGCTGTCTCCCCTGGGCTCCGGAGACCCTCCTGAGGCCAGAAACGAGCCTGTTTCCGGCCTTCCAGAACTTATGGGAGGCCCGTTTTCCCCCTTCCCTGAGCCTCCATGTGGAAACTCCTGGGAGAGGCGGGATGGGTGGGGCCAGTCAGGGGTGGGATTTGAAGGTTCTCTGAACCGGCCATAACGTTAGCTACAGGTTCTCATGAACCCAGGTGAACTCTTAGCAGCCCACCCCTGCCCAAGATTCTTGCCTCAGGAGAATACTGACAAGACTTCAGATGCCCTGGGGTTATAGAGAAGAGGGGATTGATTTATTCTTGAAAGCACCAGAGAGCAAGGCAAGAAACAACAGGTGGAAGCTCATCATAGGGAGATCAAACCTAGAAGTAGAGAGAACCATCAATCAATGGAGTAGCTTGCCTACCAGGTGCTCTATTGCTGGAGATTTTCAAAAATAGACTGGACAACCATTTGACCAGGATGGTATTAAGGTTTCCTGTCTTTTTAAATTATTATTATATATATTTTATTTTTAAATATACATCCATATTGTGTGTGGACAGAGTTGGTTCTGGGTATCATTCATATTAATCCAATTCGCAGTAACAATATTAGTTATCTCTATCACATTTATCAAATTTAAGTAATTTGATTATATATTAAGTAATTTCATTATATATGCCTAACTCCTCGTCTTTATCTCTATTTTCATCTATATCTTTCTTGTTCAATCTAAACATTTCTCTATTATGTATAGGCAAAGTTATTTCTGGTATCATTCATATTAATCCAATTCACATTAACAATGTTAGTGATATCTATCACATTTATCAAATTTAAGTAATCCTCATTATATTATTTAAACATACATTTTAAAAAATGCCTAACGTGTGTAAACTTCTAATCTTTCTACCTATTATTTTTATTCATTCTATAAAAATTTATATTCTAATATTTCCCCTATCTAATTTTATTTCTTGCCTCTTTCAGCTTACAATCAGGCTACTTTAATATTTAAAGGGCAATTCTTTCTATCCATCATCTCTTCTCCTCTTTAGTGCTTCAATTCTTATCCATTTTTTTTAATTCTCCTCCCAATTAATCAATGGAATTGCTTGTCTATGGGAGTTGTGAGTGCTCTATTGCTGGAGATTTTCAAAAAATAGACTGGACAACCATTTGACCAGGATGGTATTAAGGTTTCCTATCTTGAACAGGGAGTTAGACTAGAAGACCTCTGAGGTCTTTTCTAGCCCTATGGTTCTAAAGCTCTAGGGGTGAACTTGTGGTTTTCTCACGGCTGATAAATTGCAGTTCCTAGGAGTCCTAGCCAGCATGGTTAATAGTGAAGGAAATTGAGAGCTATACTTCAGCATCATCTGAAGAATCCCTCGTTCTTCCCTTCCTTGCTTATAGGATGAAAAGATGAAAGCAAGATGTGACAGTGAATTTGTAGCTTGGGTCAAAGAACAACAGTTCTTTATTGCTTAGGCTGAAGACGGTAGATCTCATAGCAATTGGGCATTGCCATTCATTCCAACATCCCAGGGTTTATAACCAGCCCTCTTAATAAATATATCAGAGGTGGCTATCAAAATAATATAACAGCATGATAAATTGTTCTGTGTCGGTAAAAGTTTGTGCATTCACTGGCATTCTGTCTGCTTGCCTAGAATCAAACTAGAAATGCATTTCTGCCTGCTAATACAGCGATCTGGAACCACTGCAGACTTATGTATCTCCACATCAACAGCAAGGATATGAATGATGCAATACTGTTATAAAGAGGCCAGCTGTATCCAGACTTCATCTCAACTAAACTATAATGGAAGGAAATTTGGCCCACTTGTGTCCAGTAACCTTCCCTCTCTTCTTCTGATTGAGCTATAAGAAGACATTCAATAATTGCTACTTCCATGTTTAATTAAATAGTACTTGCAATCTATACTTTGTCGTTAGTCGCAAAGTCATGTCTGACCCATCGCAACCCCAAGGACAATGTTCCTCCAGGCTTTCCTGTCCTCTACCATCCTCTGGAGTCCATTTAAGCTAACGCCTACTGCTTCAATGACTGCATCCAGCCACCTCGTTCTCTGTTGTCCCATTCTTCTTTTGCCCTCAATCGTTCCCAGCATTAGGCTCTTCTCCAGTGAGTCCTTCCTTCTCATTAGGTGGCCAAAGTATTTGAGTTTCATCTTCAGGATCTGGCCTTCTAAAGAGCAGTCAGGGTTGATCTCCTCTAGGACTGACCGGTTTGATCGCTTTGCAGTCCAAGGGACTCACAGGAGTTTTCTCCAGTACCATACTTCAAAGGCCTCAATTCATTGGTGCTTGGCCTTCCTTATGGTCCAACTTTCGCAATCTATACTAGAACTACCCAATTTGGGTCTGCCAAACTCCAAACTATCTCTAGATGGCAGTAGGGAGATACAGAAAGCTGTATTGCTCTGTGGTTGTCTGAAATTTTGCAGCCTACACTGTGGAGTTTAGATCAATAGACAACATCTGTTATGGCTAGTTCAAAGAAGACACCTACAAAGCAGTGATTTAGAAAACTGGCTTATTTAAAATAACTACGACAAGCTTTGCTTTAGTAAAAGTGGATGCTTTAAAACTCTTCCAGCCATGCAGCAGAAGGAAAACAATAGGGGATAGACAGAAGAGCAGGAGTGGGGCACTCTAAGACATGTGAACTTCAACTCCCAGAATTCCCCAGCCAGCCTTGAAGCTTGCACGTCTTAGAATTGCAAAGTTGGAGAAACACTTAATTATAGTGTAGGAAGTTAGCACTCACCCCTCTCCTAGAAGAATGAAATATTTTAGGAAATATTAAAAAGGCAGAATATTATATTTTCCTGGATGAGAAATGGAGAAACATGTTTTAAAGACAAAGCAGCTCCCTTCAGCTTCCTGACCCCCCCACCCACCTTTTTCAATGGGCCAGAGGCAAAAACTCATTCCCCCCACCTTTGTCAATGGGCCATTAAGGCCTCAGCCAAGCTTACTCATTCCCCCCACCTTTGTCAATGGACCATCATTGGCATCCTTCAGTCTCAAGAGACTATGGTATCGTGCTCTGGAAAGAGATCCTAAAAAAGCATCTAGTGTGACTAAAAAGGCCAATTCGAGAGTGACAATCCCTTCCACACTGAGGGCAGATACATTCTGTCCCCTGCCCGGCGCCCAGATTTCGCTGGTTCTGGGACTGCCTCTTTGCCTCAGACTGCCGAACAAGTATCTCTTCAAATTGGAGAAGGCCATGCTGCGTCTTTAGCCTCCAAGCTGAACGATCGGAGGTCAAGGTTTCCCAGTTGTTAATGTCCATTCCCAAGGCCTTTAGATCCTTCTTGCAGATATCCTTATATTGTAGCTGTGGTCTCCCTCTGAGGCACTTTCCCTGCACTAATTCTCCATACAGGAGATCTTTCAGAATCCGACCATCAGCCATTCTCACGATATGTCCCAGCCAGCGTAGACATTGCTGTTTCAATAGTGTATACATGCTAGAAATTCCAGCACATTCCAAGACTGCGCTATTTAGAACTTTGTTCTGCCAGGTGATGCCAAGAATTAGTCAGAGACAGGACCATCATCTGAACCATCATCTGCAACACAAAGGACCCATCCAGCAACAGAAACTCTCCACATGGCACCTGGGAAGATTACATCAGCCATCAAGGCTAGCTAAGACCCCCCGCCCCCTGGGAATCTCACAACCAATCAGGATACATTTCTTATACAAGAACACAAAACTCTGAGGTGGGGCACAACAGAGGGTATACTGTAAAACCAAGGCTCTCTCAGCATCTCGGCCCTTTTCTCCTTTTCTTCTTCATCCAACATCTTGAAGCATGTGATCGCCTTTTCTGCTCAGGAACTCAAGCCATGTGATTCCTATCTACCATTAAACCATCTTTCCAAGCAGTCTCCATGTTTCCAGTGTCTTTTTCCCCACTTGGAACTAAAGCCAGAAGGACATTTCTTCCAACAATTGTATGACAGTTTAGCATAATAATACAATACAAATATCAAGACTGGTGTGATTCTTGGATTTTTATTTATTTATTTATTAAATTGGTATGCCCCTCCCCCTGTCTTACTGTCTCCAAGTGACTCTTTTAAACAAATGTATTCCTTTTTTTAATAAACAATCCATTTTTTCTCTCTTTCTCTGACTTTCATGTTATCACCCCCCCTTCCACCTCTTCCTTTACAATGTTCATTCAATTTTAAATAAGTTTAGAAAGTTTCCTGTGATGTGTGATTTGGAAGTTTGAACATCATCTGTTGCAAACAGAAGTAATAAGACCATTTAATGCTGCACTATGATGAGAGAGAGTCACTTGCATTATTAAAAGATAATAATGGGACTCCAATAGGATACAGTGGTAGTACTGAAAAACTGGAGTCTCAATTTACAGCTGTTTATATTTCCAAATGTTCAATACTTGGGTTGTTTTTCTTCAAACAAACAGCCGTGTTTATGACACCAAATGTTTAATAATAATCTGTTTTGAGCTTTGTCGTGTAAAGAAAGAAAAGCTGCTGAAGTTTGGAGACACGTCTTGGAAGATTTCAGGGGCTGTAAAAATTGAATGTTAATTATTAAATAGAGTTTTGGAATAAGCTTCTCTATCTTGTTTGATCTACAATGTTTACAACGCTTCTGAAACAAAGAGGTTTCCTCACAAGAAGCTTGTTCTGCGTTCCTGTTTTAAAATATTCTGTTCGTCTAGGACAGTGTTTCTCAACCTTGGAAGCTTGAAGATGGGTGGACTTCAACTCCCAGAATGCCCCAGCCAGCGCTGGCTGGGGGATTCTGGGAGTTGAAGTCCACCCATCGTCAAGCTTCCAAGGTTGAGAAACACTGGTCTAGGAGATGTCTCAATTATGGAAGACCTTGGATCACGCTTGTCATATTAAATGTCAGGTTGAGTTTTTGGAATTATTTTCCCAAATATATATATATATATATATATATGTAGGTCTTTGGTTATTCAGGTCTTCTCCCACGTAAAATTGGAAGTGTCTTGGCGACGTTTCGACGAAGTCTCATTCGTCATCTTCAGGCTGGTGTTCTCGGCTTCGTGCTTCCAGGAGCAAAAGCTTCGAGCTTGCTCCTGGAAGCACGAAGCCGAGAACACCAGCCTGAAGATGACGAATGAGACTTCGTCGAAACGTCGCCAAGACACTTCCAATTTTACGTGGGAGAAGACCCGAATAACCAAAGACCTACATACAAACACCCGCGAAAACCTGAGAAAACATATATATATATATATATATATATATATATATATATATATATATATGTATATGTATATGTATATGTATATGTATATGTATATGTATATGTATATACATACATACATACATACATACATACATACATACATACACAGTATTATTGTGTGGAACAGTTACTTGTGTAATCCAGTTTAGGCTACGGAAAGCATTCTGAGGAACATTTTGATTTATGAGATATGTTGGAAGTAGAATAGAAATAGACATAGTAAAAGGAGCTATGATAGCCTGGGCTAGGAATATTGGACATATTATCAAACTAGAGGATTGGGAAATAATTTGGAACAAAAATTATAAATTAACCAGATCGGCAAAATGTAAAGAAAATCAATATAAAATGTTTTACCGTTGGTACTTGGCACCCTCTAGACTGGCAAAAATATATCCAAATTTAAACCCCAATTGTTGGAAATGTAACAGGCTTTCAGATATACACCAGAATTGTTTCTTCTAGGAATAATGAAAAAGAAATATGAAAAAACAACAACACATATTATTCTACATATGACAATAGCGGCAAGATTGGCATTTGCGCAAGGTTGGAGGAGTTCAAACACAGCCTCCGAAGATTTAATAATTAGAAAGATA
This sequence comes from Pituophis catenifer annectens, assembly GCF_029215685.1. Taxonomy (NCBI): domain Eukaryota; kingdom Metazoa; phylum Chordata; class Lepidosauria; order Squamata; family Colubridae; genus Pituophis; species Pituophis catenifer. The sequence goes on along the minus strand of NW_027256886.1, from coordinate 10,122,269 downwards.
TTAGATTGCGCCGAGATGGATAAAATGACATTGGAACTGAAAGGACAGATGGATTCGGACTTTTACGTAATATGGGAGAAATGGTATAATTGGATTAAAGAAAGGAAAAAAGGGAAATAACAGATAGTAGATTTTGTAAAATTATATATATATAGGAGAACATTAGTGTGATGATATGTAAATGGTCACAGTCATGCACAAGAGTTGAATAAGAGTTGGTTAATTGTTAAAACCCAATAAAAAATAATTTTAAAAAAAGAAATAATTTTTGAGATTAACATGTCGGGACCAGAGGTGGTATTCAGCTGGTTCAGCCCTGTTCGGGCGAACCAGTAATGGAGATCATGGCTGTGCCTGGCCTGGGTCTATGCTGTCCTATTTAGGCATGTTTTCAAGGCCGGGTGCATGCGCAGAAGGCGCGTGAGCGAGCAAAGTGCATGTGCGGAAGGCCGGGTGTATGTGCAGACGGCACGTGCGCGGTGGACCGGGGTAAAACACAACCCCTGGTTGGGATCCCCATGGACGCCAGGCTCACCTGTTGCCCACTGTCTCACAGAGGTTGCCCAAATTCATGTCCATTGCATCAATGACACTATCTAACCATCTCATCCTCTGCCTTCCTCTTTTCCTTTTGCCTTTCATCTTTCCCACCATCAGGGTCTTTCCCGATGAGTCCTCTCTTCACATTTGGTAACCAAAGTATTTGTGTTTCAGCTTTAGCGTCTGGTCCAAGGACCAGTCATTGATTTCATTTAGGATTGAAGCAGAGGTGAAATCCAGCAGGTTCTGACAGGTTCTGGAGAACCGGTAGCGGAAATTTTGAGCAGTTCGGAGAACCGGCAAATACCGCCTCTGGCTGGCCCCAGAGTGCGGTGGGAATGGGGATTTTGCAATATCCTTCCCCCAGGAGTGGGGAGGGAATGGGGATTTTGCAGTATCCTTCCCCCAGGAGTGGGGAGGAAATGGGGATTTTGCAGAATCTTTCCCCTGGAGTGGGGATGGAGATTTTGCAGTATCCTTCCCCCAGGAGTGGGAAGGGAATGGGGATTTTGCAGTATCCTTCCTCTGGAGTGGGGTGGGAATGGAGATTTTGCAATATCCTTCCCCCAGGAGTGGGGAGGGAATGGAGATTTTGCAGTATCCTTCCCACCAAGCCACGCCCACAGAACCGGTAGTAAAAAAATTTTGATTTCATCACTGGGATTGACTCACTCGATCTTTTTGAAATCCAAGGAACTCTCAAGAGTCGTCTCCAAAACCACAATTCAAAAGCAGGAAACAAATTTAACTGGTGGATTAGACCCCATTTCTTTGATATAGATGCAAAATAGACTTCTTGGGAATTCTTCCAAGCAGCAGATGAGGTGAGTCAAAAAAGTCGAACTGGCAACCATGCCTAGGCACCTAAAATCCTGCACCTTTTTCAAATGTGGATGGAGAAAAGAAGACCTGTTTAAATAATACTTTTTCCCCCCTGTAAAAATAATGGCAATTCTTGTATTTTCATATCTTGGACAATGTTCCTTTTCTAACTAAGGAATGCTTTTTAAAACTTTATAGCACTCCAAGGGAAAATATGCTGGTTTACATGATAATGGGAGGAAAATAACATTATGGGTTTAGTCATTCAACTAAGTGCTGAAACAGTACAGTGGCTTAATGCTCTTCATTATGGTTGCAGTACATTTGTAACTTGTACACCATGTAGACTTTTAATGTTTGTTTAAAATAATAGCTGTAAAATGCCTGCCTGCCTGCCAGTTTAGTGGCCTTTTACACCCGTACAAAGAGAGGAGCATATTTGTAGCTTAGGGTTGAAATGAAGGGTCTTTGGTGCTCTCTGAGCTTGGTTGTTTGCTTGCAGACATTTCATTACCCAACTAGGTAACATAATCAGTGCTGGTGACCTAGTTTGGGTAATGAAACATCTGCAAGGGGAAAAAAAAAAACCAATCTAAGAGAGTACCAAGGACCCTTCATTTTTCACCATAAAATGCACTGGGGATTCGTCGCAAACACGTCTGTTCTCCCTTTTAGCATTGAACCTACAATGGGCCACATAGTTTATGGATTGTAATTGTAATACAGTTAGACCAGGGGCGAAATGCTCCTGGTTTGGACTGGATCGCGCGATCCGGTAGCGATGGAGGCGGGTGGTTTGGAGAACCGGTAGCAAAAATCCCTGCCCCCCCCCCATGCCCAGCTGAGCCGTGCAATCATCAGAGGCTTTTTTTCTTTTAAATGGTGCTGACGATCCCAGCTGAGTTGCCTGATCGTCAGAAGGATTTTTCTGCCGATCAAGGCAACTCAGCTGGGATCGTCAGCGCCATTTAAAAGAAAAAAAGTTTTTTTCTTTTAAATGCCTCTGACAATCCAAGCTCTGACGATCCCAGCTGAGTTGCCTGATCGGCAGATGGTTTTTAAAAAACCCTCTGACGATCAGGCAACTCAGCTGGGATCGTCAGAGCCTTTTGAAAGCATTTTTTTACAACCTCTTCCCCAAGAGGTTGTAAAAAAAAATGGTTTTAAAAGTAAAAAAAAAAAAAAATGGCCATGCCCACCCAGTCACATTACCCCACCACCACCACCAAGCCACACCCACAGAACCAGTAGTAACAAATTTTAGATTTCACCACTGAGTTATACCATGTATAATTGACAGACTGGATTTTATTATATATGTTAGTTGTTATTTATTATTTTATACTAGAATTTTTAATTGTATATTTACTGAACATTTTTATTTGTTCTAGTCTCTGGTCTAAGACTGTAATAAATTGATTGATTGATTGATACATGATTTGGTCCTGATCCGATTTAGATGTCTGGTGTCATAAACCGTGATTTCTATGAATGTAGAACATTGTCAGCTTTGGGGTTTTCTGGAACGCTGACACATATTCTGCCCTCTATTTCACTTTACTTTAGGATTGTTTGTTTAAAGTAACTTTCCATTAATCAGAAAAAGACATCAGGATCTTAGTAGGGTGCCCCTAAAACTAGCTTTGCAGTTTTCCAAACCAGATGATTACAGATTAGATTCACCCTGTCACACAAGCTGTTGTGTGAATCCAACCACTTTGGCTCAGTTGGCAAACTGTGGTTCAGCAAACCATGTGCTTAAATCAATTCCAATTTCAAGATGTTAATGAAGAAATGTGTAGAGCAGGGGGTTCAACCTTGGTCACTTAAAGACTTATGGACTTCAACACCCAGAATTCCCCAGCCAGCCAGTTCTGGGAGTTGAAGTCCACAAGCCTTAAAGTTGCCAAGATTTTACACCCCTGGTGTAGAGTGAATTTGTACTCTACAAAGTGAATTGTCAGAAATGCAGAAGAGCTTATCTTTTCTAATGTGACATGTGTTTGATTTGCAATTCTGGTGCTAGCTTGCAAAAGGCTGTTTTCATATTTTCTTGTTGGTCTTCCATCAGCACTGAAAGTCTTGACTATTTGGATTTCCCTGATGTTCATTTTCATAGAAATAGTAGAAGCTGCCTTGGATAGAAATCAACCATTCATTCACCCACTTATCTCCATCTAAAAATGTATCTCTGAAATATATGAGAATTGGTAGCTATTCTATTCCTGCCGCAATATTCCTCAGTTTGAAATTCATCAACGTGATCCAGTTCATCACACCTTGATTACATGACTCTCCGAACTCTTAAATCAAATTTAAATCAAGAACATGAAATTCTTTCTAATTTGTTTTAGGCTGGCTGGCATTTCTTGATAGTTAACCTTGGGCAGATATTATTCCAGGGGTCAGGAACCTGCGGCTCTGGAGCTGCATGTGGCTCTTTCTCCCCTCTGCTCCGGCTCCCTGTCACTCAAAATATGCATCACAACTGCCAATGCGCGACACCTACTGGCATGCGATTTATCGAGCTGTTCAACCCCTGGTAGGCCAACCATGGATAAATCCAAGAAAAGAAAAGTTTCAGAAGAAAACGGAACGTTTAATTCAACTACATATGCTAGTTTTGTGGTCGCTCAAGAAATACGGGAAGGGTTTTGTGGCTCCTGGTGTTTTCTTTTCTGTGGGAAACAGGTCCAAATGGCTCTTTGAGTGTTTAAGGTTGCAGACCCCTGTATTATACAATTTGCAAAGTTTCGTGGAGATCTATATTGTTTTAAAGGCGAAGGGTGGGGAGAGATGTACTTTCAGACTAGCAAAATTGAATATAGTAACTTTACAATAAAGTTGGAGCTACTACTTCTGGGACTGCTTGCCTGGATTACATCCTGACAAGATTGATACAAGATGCTAAGACTGTGGGAAGAGTGCATCAAAGAGCAGCAGAGATGATTAGGGGGCTGCAGGTTAAAACCTATGAAGAACCATTGCAGAAATTGGGTATGTCTGATGAAAAGAAGGACTGGCTGGTGGCATGATAGCAGTTTTCCAATATTTGAGGGGCTGCCACAAAAAAAAGATGGCATCTAAGCACCAAAGGGGGCGTGGTGGCTCAGTGGCTAAGACGCTGAACTTTGTCAGTCAGAAATGTCGGCAGTTCGGTGGTTCGAATCCCTAGCACTGCATAACGGAGTGAACTCCTGTTACTTGTCCCAGCTTCTGCCAACCTAGCAGTTCGAAAGCATGTAAAAAATGCAAGTAGAAAAATAGGGACCACCTTTGGTGGGAAGGTAACAGTGTTCCATGCGTCTTTGGTGTTTAGTCATGCCTAAGGTGACCAGATTTTAACATTGGTAAAGAGGGACATTGTGGGCGTGGCTAGCTGGTCATGTGACTGGGTGGGCGTGGCTAGCTGGTCATGTGACCAGGTGGCCATGGCTATGTGTATAGGGACTACTCAGAGGGCTGAAAAGTCATTTCTGACAGGTCCTCACACTTTTGACTGGTCCTCACACTTATGACCATCCTCACATTTATGCCCGTGCAGCATTCTTAACAACCATGTCACTCATTTCACAACTGCTTCTCTTCAACAAGGTGACAAGATAGGGCAAAAATGTAAAATGTGAGGACAGTCGTAAGTTCGAGGACTGGTCAAAAGTGTGAGGACCAGTCAAAAATAACTTTTTCAGCCCTCTGAGTAGTCCATATGCACAAAAGGACTAACCAGAGGGCTGAAAAAAGTCATTTCTGACAGGTCCTCGCACTTTTGACTGGTCCTCACACTTATGACCATCCTCACATTTATGCCCGTGCAGCATTCTTAACAACCATGTCACTCATTTCACAACTGCTTCTCTTCAACATGGTGACAAGATAGGGCAAAAATGTAAAATGTGAGGACAGTCGTAAGTTCGAGGACTGGTCAAAAGTGTGAGGACCAGTCAAAAATAACTTTTTCAGCCCTCTGAGTAGTCCATATGCACAAAAGGACTAACCAGAGAGCTGAAAAAAGTCATTTCTGACAGGTCCTCGCACTTTTGACTGGTCCTCACACTTATGACCATCCTCACATTTATGCCCGTGCAGCATTCTTAACAACCATGTCACTCATTTCACAACTGCTTCTCTTCAACAAGGTGATAAGATAGGGCAAAAATGTAAAATGTGAGGACAGTCGTAAGTTCGAGGACTGGTCAAAAGTGTGAGGACCAGTCAAAAATAACTTTTTCAGCCCTCTGAGTAGTCCATATGCACAAAAGGACTAACCAGAGGGCTGAAAAAAGTCATTTCTGACAGGTCCTCGCACTTTTGACTGGTCCTCACACTTATGACCATCCTCACATTTATGCCCATGCAGCATTCTTAACAACCATGTCACTCATTTCACAACTGCTTCTCTTCAACATGGTGACAAGATAGGGCAAAAATGTAAAATGTGAGGACAGTCGTAAGTTCGAGGACTGGTCAAAAATAACTTTTTCAGCCCTCTGAGTAGTCCATATGCACAAAAGGACTAACCAGAGAACTGAAAAAAGTCATTTCTGACAGGTCCTCGCACTTTTGACTGGTCCTCACACTTATGACCATCCTCACATTTATGCCCGTGCAGCATTCTTAACAACCATGTCACTCATTTCACAACTGCTTCTCTTCAACAAGGTGATAAGATAGGGCAAAAATGTAAAATGTGAGGACAGTCGTAAGTTCGAGGACTGGTCAAAAGTGTGAGGACCAGTCAAAAATAACTTTTTCAGCCCTCTGAGTAGTCCATATGCACAAAAGGACTAACCAGAGGGCTGAAAAAAGTCATTTCTGACAGGTCCTCGCACTTTTGACTGGTCCTCACACTTATGACCATCCTCACATTTATGCCCATGCAGCATTCTTAACAGCCATGTCACTCATTTCACAACTGCTTCTCTTCACCATGATGACAAGATAGGGCAAAAATGTAAAATGTGAGGACAGTCATAAGTTCGAGGACTGGTCAAAAGTGTGAGGACCAGTCAAAAATAACTTTTTCAGCCCTCTGAGTAGTCCATATGCATTAAAGGATTACAGCAATAGAGAGGGATGAAGGAATGGAAATTAGAGTAGGAGTGAGGGTAAGAGAGGGAGGAAGAGAGGAGGAGAAGGAGAAAGAAAGAGGAAGTAGGGAGGAGAAAAAGAGGGTGGGGGGAAGAGAAAGTAAGAAGGAAAGAAAAGAGAGAGGTGGTAGGTTTGAGGAGAAAGATTGCTGTACAATAAAAAAGATGAAAGGGAAGAAAGCCAACCCCAAGCAAATATAAAGATATTAAGATAAAGAATGAATTGTTAAACTTTAAAGAATAAAAGAGAACAAATATGAATAAATAGCAATAATTAGAAACACACATACAAACATACAATGTATTTTCTTTGAACAGAATATTTGGCTGGTTCACAAATTTAAACAGCGTTTAGTCATTTCAATTAAATTTACAATTTCTATATTTCCTTTTTGCCATATTTATTCCTCATCTATTTTTTAAAAAAACCAATATTACCCTTCATCCTCATCTCTAATCTTAATCAAATTCAATTTTTCCCTTCTATTCTATATTATACCCCTTCCCATTGTCATCTATTTTTATATCCATCCTCACATTGTTTAATTATGTAATTATGTAATACAGTTGTTTAATACAAATTCAACATTTTAATATAAATCAATTAGTTATAAAACTATCTTTTTTGTATATTAATCAATATGAACATGAATATTCCAATTATTTCCATGCAATCCAATTTCTTACAAATCAATTAATTATATTTACCAATAATAATAAACCAAATAATTTCTCCCATATATTCCTCCGAACCACAACTTAACCATTTCTGCTTTCAACACAATATACAATTAATAGTATCTCAATTATTACAATTCCCTAGTTAAATACAGCTTTTTTTCCTTTGTGTTTTAAAATCTTGAACTCTCCTCCTAAATTTCCCATTGTTTGCAGTTTTTCACCTACCTTTTTTGGGGAGGAAAAATAAAAATAAAAATAAATCTCTCTCTGCCTCATTTTGTCACGCTGCACCAAAGACCCTGGTTTCGTTTTCGTTTCTGAAGCTTAGCTAGGGGAAAAAAAAAACTGCTTTACACTGATTGCCTGTAGGGCGGCCCTTTGAAGCCCCGGGCAAGAGTTTAAACAGTTTTTTTTTCTTCTAGCCATCAGCTGGGGCTCAAGAAAAATCGGGACTTTTTTGAAACGCCGCGGGACGCGGGACAAATTGCTCAAAAGCAGGACTGTCCCGCCAAAAGCGGGACGTCTGGTCACCTTAGTCATGCCAGCCACATGACTACAGAATTGTCATCAGACCGCGCTGGCTCTTTGGCTTAGAAATGGAGATGAGCACTGCCTCCTAGAGTCGGGAACGACTAGCATGTATGTGTAAGGGGAACCTTTTCCTTTATCTAAGCACCAAAAGGCAGAACATGAAGCAACGGATGGAAACTAACCAAGGAGAGAAGCAAGCTAAAATTTAGGAAAAATTTCCTGACAGTGAGAACAATAAACCACTGGAAGTTGTGGGTGCTCCATCACTTCAGGTTTTAAACTGAGACTGGACAGCAATTGGTCCAGAATGGTATAGGGCAGGGGGCTGCAACCTTAAACAGTCAAAGAGCCATTTGGACCTGTTTCCCACAGAAAAGAAAACATCGCAAAACCCTTCCCGTGCCTGACTATTTCTTGAGCGGCCACAAAACTAGAATATGTAGTTGTATTAAACATTCCATTTTCTTCTGAAACTTTTCTTTTCTTGGATTTATCCATGGTTGGCCTACCAGGGGTTGAACAGCTCAATAAATCACATTCCGGTAGGTGTCGCACATTGGCAGTTGGGGTGCGTATTTTGAGTGACAGGGAGACGGAGCAGAGGGGTGAAAGAGCCACATCCGGCTCCAGAGCCGCAGGTTGCTGACCCCCAGTATAGGGTCTCCTGTTTGTGCTGGGGTTGAGCTAGAAGACCTCCACGATCCCTTCCAACTCTGTTATTCTGTATTTTGTAAACTATTATTGTGCATACAATGGCTCTTCCTATTGCCATAGGATTGCTAGGCCCAAATTAAACTTTCATCCCCTGGGATACTGACATACGGGATAGTTATATCTCCAAAAATTAATCCGTGCTTTCAAAAGTAATAATCAAGATGAACAATGGATACATCAAAGCATATTTAATCGCATTATCTATTAATGTCTCTAGCCACCTTAAGAGAAAATAATTGAAACAATACATTAAATGAGAGTGTGGACAAGCGGTGTGGATAGAAACAGTCAATACTAAGGAATAATAATAAAAAGAAAACATTGCTTTTGGCTTTTGGCTGCAGGAAGCCAAAAAGAAAATTTCAGCAGTGGAATTTAAAATAATATTTTCTTTGCAAAAAAAAACAAAAAACCAGGATGTACAGGCAGTGAGAAGAATCCAAGTCCTGAAATTGAATAAGGAAATTATGTTGGCTGACTCCAGCAGAGCTAGAATCTGAGTAAAACTATAAAGCAGTGTTTTTCAACCTTTCCAACCTATAAAGCAGTGTTTTTCAACCAGTTTTAAGATGGGCAGATAACATCAAGAAAACAAAGATAACAGCAACTGCAGAGCACACAGTTCTGAATGCAGATCGACAATGAGACCATCGAAGGAATTCATCTTCATGGGTTTCTAAAACCAACCAAAGTGGGGACTGCAGCCTGAGATCAGAAGGCATACAGAACTTGGAAGAATTGCAATGTCTGCCATGAATAACATCTGGAAGAGTAAAGACATCAGCCTCACAACCAAGTGCAGATTAGCCAATGCAATATTTTTTTTCCAATTGCTACTTATGGCTGCAAAACCTGGATGCTGAAAATGGCGGATAGGAGAAGAGCAGGGCCCTGCTCGGCATCTGGCTGTGAGACCTCCTGCTCCTCAGAGCCTTCCGCAGGCCTTGACGGTAACCCAGGCATCCCCTCCATCTCCTCTGACTCACCTGACTCACCACAACAGAAAGAGGCAGTGCAAGACTGAATGGCTGACGATGATAGACTTCAATTCCCAGAATTCCCCAGCCACAATGCTGGCTGGAAAATTCTGGAAGTTGAAGTCCACCCATCTTAAAGTTGCCAAGGTTGAGAAACACTGCTATAGAGAGAAAAATAACTGTCTCCTATCACCAATAGCCCTGAAGTTTGTGACAGTTCCTTTGCTACACTCCATTAGCCAATAATAGCCCAGAGCACTGGATTCCATGTCAATTAAGGATGTGGAAGAAATCTGTCATGGATTCCTTTTCGAGCAAAATAGCGTCATCTGCCAAAATGAAAGCTGTCACGGCACTGACAAGCATATAATTCACAGAAACCTCTTTCAACATGCCTGGGCTTATGATTTTATTTTATTTTATTTTGGTTTGTTTGTTTTGTTTTCCATACTTGAGCCCTTATCTTATGCCACACAGTGATTTCCAAGAAAATGTTAAATGGCGGCATACAGTTCAGATCCAAAGAGAACAGTCACAACATAAGAATCAACAAATAGTGGATAAATATAAACCTGTTGATATGTAACAACAAACAGAGAATGCTACGTGCTGTATGTTTGTAGAAGCTGGGTACCCAAACAAAAACAGGCATTTGGTAATATTGTAAAGGAGGGGGAGAGAGATCATATAGGGCAAGTTATAAACAGACATATAATAATAAAGGAAGATGAAATGCCAAATGACATACAGTACGTTGAATCAGATCGTTTACAAAGTCAAGGAAAATTGGTTACCACTAAACTTGGTTTGGTTTTTGTTCATTTGTTAGCATATGTGCAACATCACTAGTGATTGGTCAATGCTTTGTGTAACGGCCCAAAACATTTTAAGCATGCTGTGTTTAAATATCGGCCAAGCTGTACTAAGTGGAAAAGTTACACATGGTGTAACAGTTGTGAATTAGTTTGTTAGATGATTGCATTATTTGCATTAAAAAAGAATTTGCAGGAAAAGGAAAAGGAAAAGCACCAAAAAATGAAAGACAACTGGTGATCTTGGGCCAATCACCAAAAGAATGTGAGTCCTACCTTAGATATGAAAGCTGACTGGATGACTTTGGATCGATCATTGGGAGTGTATGAGCTCGAGTCATACCTTGAGCCAGTCATTCTCTCTCAGCTAACCCACCTTACAAAGTTATTGTTGCGAGGAAAATAGGAATATTGAATGGAATAGAATAGAATAGAATAGAATAGAATAGAATAGAATAGAATAGAATAGAATAGAATAGAATAGAATAGAATAGAACAGAACAGGACTTTGGATGTCTTCTAGTCCAACCCCTGCTGTGGCAGGAAGCCTTATACCATTTCAGACAAATAGTTGTCCAACCTCTTCTTTAAAATTTCCAGTGTTGGAGCATTCACAACTTCTGGAGGCAAGTCATTCCACTGATTAATTGTTCTAGCTGTTAGGAAATTCCTCCTTAGTTCTAAGTTGCTTTTCTCCTTGATTAGTTTCCATCCATTGCTTCTTGTTCTGCCCTCAAGTGCTTTGGAGAATAGCTTGACTCCCTCTTCTTTGTGGCAACTTCTGTTCATTAAGTTGTTATTTTTTTAAAAAAACTAATGAAAGTGGAAATGAAAAAATAATCTTTAAAAAGCAACTAATTCTTGAATACTTAATTAAATCTTGAATCTTAATTAATTCAAGCTTGATTTTTTATTTATTTTTATTTATTTTTTTTTGCAATGCAGTAGAGTGAGTATTCCCAAAGGAAACTGAGAGAAACAGGAAGAATTTACAGGTGCTGTATCGTCTTGCTGTTTAGTCACTGAAGAAGTAAGGTCATTCTATGGATTTGAGAGGTAGTTCTCAGCTTATGACTGTTAGTTCAATAATGACTCAACGTTACAATGGAAAAAGTGACTTACAATCTGTACTCACACTTACCACCGTTGCACATGACCCTGTGGTCATGTGATCACAATTCAGGCACTTTGCTTGGCAATTAACTCACATTTACGACCAGTTGCAGCATCCTGTGGTCATGTGATCATGACTTGCAATTTTTTTTTGGGGGGGTCCTATTCAGGAAGCTGGATTCCCTTAATCACCACGTTTCATTTAATGGCCATGTGATTTCACTAAATCAGTGATTCACTTAATAACCACTGTAAAAGTTGTCATAAAACCAGATCCAACTCAACTCCAGTGAGTTGCAACATAAATTCTGGTCCCAACTGTAGTCATAAGTTGAGGACTGCTTCTACATACCTTATTTTAAACAGGATGAGTAGACATCTTTAGCTACGTACTTCTACATAGTAACCAGTTTTATATATTTGGCCCAAGAAAGTTACTTGTTTTGTATATTTTTAAGGGGTTTCAAGAAGGATTACTAAATTTGAAACTCCATAGTCTCTTGTACAGCCTCAGATAGTGAGGCATTATTAGCAGCTTTTCCTATATGAGTATTTGGGGCAGAAAAACTGAGAGGGATATGCTTTAAATTAATTTTTACTGGGTACTTGAATACCTTGTATTTGATGTGTTAATGCAGTGTTTGTCAACCTTGGTAGCTTGAAGATGGGTGGAATTCAACTCCCAGAATCCCCCAGCCAGCGCTGCTGGGGGATTCTGGGAGTTGAAGTCCACCCATCTTCAAGCTTCCAAGGTTGACAAACACTGTGTTAATGACACACGAATTGGAAGTAAAAAAAGAAATACCTCATTTTTAAAAAAAATTAAAAAAGAATGTCTGCTAAATTATAAATCATGTTACCTTTCTCTCCCCCCCAAAAAAATCAGTATTTTGTTAATTGATACACTGAATCAAAGACAAATGATTTCTCAAGCAATCAACTCAATGAATAATTGGTGCTCCTTTAAAAAAAAAAAACATAGTGGTTCTGGGTATGATAAGAGTTAAAAAGAATATCTAAAATGAAGCACAAAATAAATATGACTTTAATGATAAACGTTTGATCTGTCTCAGATGAATTGCTTTCATTTGGGCAGAATGAAGAGGGTTTTTTTTCGAGAAATTAAAGACTTAATGATACTAAAATGTTTCTTAGATCTTTGCATAGCAATTCATTTCATGCACTAGTTACTGAATGATGAATTAATAACTACCATAGATATGGTGGATTCATTTTTTTTTTTACAAAAAAAAAATCTCCATCAGCGTTTTCATTAACGTAAATGAGAGAGGAGGGTTTAAGACATCCATCAACGGGACCAAAATGAAGTGGTAATTTAATCCAAATAAAACCTATTATTTTTCTTAGCTGTTGATATGGGAAGAAATTCTGTTCTTATTTCTGACACTGTGCACGCGGTAGAGTTCCCCAAATTTTAGAAACAATGACTGGCATCTGATAATTATATTCAGACTTACTACTTAAGTTAACCAAGTACAAATTTCAGCCATCAGAAACCAAATGAACGAACTGTTAATCAAGAAGATAAGACATACTTGAGTTGATTGGCGTTTATACTTATAAAAAGAACATTTCCTTCAAGTACGATTGACTGAAACGGCACAAATGTCAGTTGAGTTGGTTCATTCTGACAGCTCCTGGAATTTGTTTCAACCCCGGTTTGATTAAAGCAATTCAAGAGCTAATGAGAAAGTGCTAGAGGGGTTTAACTGTAAAAGGCCTGTTTTATGCATATTCAGAGTGGTTTAATGTGGATTAGTTCTACCTGTTTAATCTGCTTGATTAAAACATGATTAAGATATCGATGTTGTTTTACTCTTTCGTTCTGACCTGTAGAAGAGACTTGGTTGAGATTTTTAAGAGGCATTGTTACTCCCTTGCTCACACTTGTTTCCAGATTACTCTCCGGAATATGCTTTTGTTTGATTTGGTGCCTTTAAAATACATCAGAATGTCAGCCCTGTGGGCTGGAAATTCTGGGACTTGCAATCCTGACATACATACAGTAGTAGCCAAAATTGTGGAAACCCTTTGGGAAAGGTTTCTAAAACAAGCTATTTTCTAAAAGTAGCTAATAACACCACTTTTTTGGAGTAGTTCCAGTGGTGGGTTACCCCTGGTTCGGGCCGGTTCGCAAGAACCAGTAGTAAAACTGGCAGGAGGCTCCGCCCACTGACCCAGACGACATCATAGATGATCTGCGCATGCGAACCAGTAGTAAAGGTAAGTAGAACCCACCCCTGAGTAGTACCGTAAAATTATATATCAATGGTAAGATAATTTAATCAAGAATGTAATGCCATAACTTTTATTTTAGGGAAATTCGTAAGATTTCTGACCTCTGGGTATTTCACTGCGCACTCAAGACCCTATTGTTCCGCCAGGCTGGGTTAGCAACATAATTTTAAATTGGATGTTTTAAATTTTTGGGGTTTTAAATTAAGCCAAATTTATTTAATACTTTTAAATTATTTTAAATTGATGTCTATTCTGTTTTTAAATAGGCTGTACACCGCCCTGAGTCCTTCGGGAGAAGGGCGGTATAGAAATAAAATTATTATTATTATTATTATTATTATTATTATTATTATTATTATTATTATTATTATTATTATTATGAAGGATTTGCTATTAGAAGAGCAGTTACAGTATAAAGAAGAAAAGTGAAACAGGTAGAAATAAAGGAGATATACAAAAATTATCACCATAGGAAAAACGATATATACAAAAATTATCATCATGTCAGTTAATAGTTGGGTAACCTTTAGCATGAATTACAGCCTTACAACATCTTCCCATGACGTTGGTTACAATGAACCAAGTCTTTTAGTTTTGCAGCTATTATAATGTGAAACCAACATTGAATGATTGTTTCTATTAACTGGGTTTTATTGCTGGGTCGCTTCTGACTAACAAGTTTCTTTAGTCAGCTCCATAGATTTTCAATTGAGTTAAGGTCTGGGCTATTCCCAAGCCATTCCAGCACTGGAATATGATTATCTTGAAATTCCCCCCCAAAAATGGTGTTATTAGCCCTCAAACCAGGGGTAAAATCCAGCAGGTTCTGACAGGGTCTGGAGAACCAGTAGTGGAAATTTTGAGCAGTTTGAAGAACCGGTAGTGGAAAGTTTGAGTAGTTTGGATAACCAGCAAATACCACCTCTGGCTAGCCCCAGAGTGGGGTGAGAATGGAGATTTTGCAATATCCTTCCCCCAGGAGTGGGGTGGGAATGGGGATTTTGCAGTATCCTTCCCCTGGAGAGGGGTGGGAATGGAGATTTTGCAGTATCCTTCCCCTGCCATGCCCACCAAGCCACACCCACCAAGCCACACCACTCCCACAAGCCATGCCCACAGAACCGGTAGTAAAAAAAATTGGATTTCACCACTGCCTCAAACCTCAAAAATACACTTTTCCCAAAAGGTTTCCACAATTTTGGCCACTACTGTAGAGAGTACCATGATAGGAATGGTTGTCAAAACATCTTCCGCTCATCTACCCTGGGCAGATTTTGTGTTTATTATATAGCAAACTTCTGTGAAGTGTAGTTCAAGAGATTTGATGGTAATTCAATTAAAGCTCCACATTGGGTCAATTCTGTGAAATATCTATGGCTTGAGTTGTTGAATTGTTGGATCGGCTTGAATTTGAAAATCAATTTCGATTTGATTCAGAAATTTAATTGAATAAATTGTCCAGACTGATTTGAAGCATTTTGTGTGAATCAAAGCAGAATCTGATTATGTATCGTATTAATAAGATGGCCCATCCTCGGAGATGCTTTTTATTCTCTGCTTTTACTAAGACAAAACATCACAGCCTCACATTGTGAGCATATTGGGAGTTGCAGAAAGGGTAGTAATTACACACATGATCAGGTGCAGAGTCGGAATCAGTATTTGGGGAGAACAAGGAAACAGTTTCTTTTATTTCAGTCGACATGTATTTGTTCTTCAGGATCTGTTTGTCTGGTTAAGTAGGACAAGAAAGGGAGACCCAGGTTCAAATCACTCTCAGTGGATGACTCGGAGCCTGCCTTTGAAACTAATCAGGTAGTGGCAAGACAAATGTGAAATGGAGGTCCATATATATTTCTTTGCAGGGCAAAAAGCCTGGGGAATTATAAACATATAGGCAGTCCTCGCTTACAACCTATTTTTTTAAGCAACTGTGGGAAGAAATATCCATCTGGTTCAATTCCAAACTGGGAGAAAGACACTGGAAACATGGAGGCTGATTGGAAAGATGGTTTAATGATGAAGCAGAACTGCATGTGATTCTGGGCAGCTGACCAAAATGAAGTTGAGAATGAGGGGGTTTTTATACCTTCTTTTGGCTTTGCACTTGAACTTCCTGTTCCTGTGCAAGAACATGTATTCTATTGGCTGTTGTCAGATTCCTTTGGGGTCATGTAGGGGTCATAGCTGGCTCTATAGGCAAAAGAGGAAATTCAAAGCCTAGGTGTTTGTCTGAGCTTAGTTTGGTTGAAGTTTGGACTGCTCTGAAAGGGTGTTGGGCAATTCCTATTGTGGCTTAATGGCTTTGCCCAGTGTTGGATCTTGAGTGAGGGCTAATCCCATTATTCTGCCTTTGTTCAGACTTTGCTGCAGGGAGTTTCAAAATATCCTGTCTTGAATGGATTTCTGCCTGCAGTATTTGCTTTGCCTTTGAATAGTGCTATCTACTTCTCAATAAGCTCTTTATCTCTTAAATGCTGACATCTACTGCGGGCTATTAAGGAAAGTGGGGGTTGCTTTCTGCCTCTAAAAAAACCATGTTACTCCATTTCTCCCTTTGGGGAAATATAATATTCTGCCTTTTTTAATACTCCTCAAAATATTTCATTTTTCTAGGAGAGAGGTAGGTATTGACTTTCTACATAACCATTAAAAATTACAACAGCACTAAAAAAAAAAGCAAATTTCAAGTGGTCCTCGCACTTATGACCATGGGGCTCAACAACCTTTATCATTAATCAGGCTGAGTATAGTTCAGCAAGACCAGAAGGTTGGCTGGGTTCCTCAACTCCTCGAAACACACTAACAACAAACTAATCTTAATACCACTTTATAATCCCTTGGTAAAGCCATACTTGGAATACTGCATCCAGTTTTGGTCACCATGATGTAAAAAAAGATGT
The DNA here is from genome assembly GCF_029215685.1 of Pituophis catenifer annectens. Classification (NCBI taxonomy): domain Eukaryota; kingdom Metazoa; phylum Chordata; class Lepidosauria; order Squamata; family Colubridae; genus Pituophis; species Pituophis catenifer. The sequence goes on along the minus strand of NW_027256886.1, from coordinate 10,105,830 downwards.
TGAGACTCTAGAAAGAGTGCAGAGAAGAGCAACAAAGATTATTAGGGGATTGGAGGCTGAAACATATGAAGAACGGTTGCAGGAACTGGGTATGTCTAGTTTAATCAAAAGAAGGACTAGGGGAGACATGATAGCAGTGTTCCAATATCTCAGGGGCTGCCACAAAGAAGAGGGAGTCAAGATATTCTCCAAAGCACCTGTAAGCAATGTGTGGAAACTAATCAAGGAGAGAAGCAACTTAGAACTAAGGAGAAGTTTCCTGACAGTTAGAACAATTAATCAGTGGAACAACTTGCCTCCAGAAGTTGTGAATGCTCCAACACTGGAAGTTTTTAAGAAGATGTTGGATAGCCATTTGTCTGAAGTGGTATAGGATTTCCTGCCTGGGCAGAGGGTTGTCTAGAAGACCTCCAAGGTTTCTTCCAACTCTGTTATTCTATTCTATTCTGTTCTGTTCCAAGGACAGCAATCCAAGCATGACAATTAAACAATTAAAAAAAAAAACTTGAGAGGCTCTGAACACGCTTGCATTCACAATGAGGTTCACTCTTGAGGCGTAAGGACGTGACTTCTGCAGTATTTGCTTTGCCTTTGAATAGAGCTATTTAGTTCTCAATAAGCTCTTTATCTCTTAAATGCTGACATCTGCTGTGGGCTATTAAGGAAAGTGGGGGTTGCTTTCTGCCTCTAAAAAAGGCAGAAAGACCTTGACCAACCAAGTTCTGCTTATATTCAGTCACATTAATGACCAGAAAAGTTGCAACTGAATTGTGAACTTGGGCATGCTACATACACAGGCATTTTTTTTTTCTTCAGAAAATCCAACAAGAAAGCCAGGCTGTTCTACAATATCCCGAGCCAAGATGCAGCATGAGGCTTAAGAACTAGAAACAGTTTATCATCAAAGCATTTATTATCAGTAGACAAAAGGGACAACATTCTCAGGAGGAAAACTATTGCTCATAGCTGTGTGCTTAATTAGAATCCTTCCACGACCCGGGCTGGTTTTCTAAAATATTTGTTATGCAGCCAATTAAAAGAAGATATCCATATAATGTTTATTATAAATCCTCTGATAATTTACCATGCACTTAAAATCATCATCTTTTTTCAATCCCGGGTAACTGAGCACATGGTATATCTTTTGCTTTCGGTTGTGTCTTCTTTCTGTAGCCATAAAAAATATTGATCCAGTGAATCAACTGTAATGAGATATTTATGACAGCAAAAGGTGTATATCCAGAGTACAGCACACAGAGAGAAGATTAACCTGTGAAAAAAACTGTCTTGGGAAGCCAGTTTGGGAACTGAGGGAAATTCCCCCAAAAGTTATTATTTTAATGCTTTAGGAATTAATTTTAAACACTGACAACCATAGAGATCTTTAGATGTAAATTATAGATAGATGGGCCTGTCAGAGAACTGAGGGAAATTCCCCCAAAAGTTTGGGAACTGAGGGAAATTCCCCCAAAATTATTATTTTAATGCTTTAGGAATTAATTTTAACACTGACAACCATAGAGGTCTTTAGATGTAAATTATAGATAGATGGGCCTGTCAGGGATTGGTCAGGATCAGTGGTGGGATTCAGCCAGTTCTGTCCAGTTTGGGCGAACTGGTAGTGCCAACTGCGGTAGGCCCCACCCATCCGCCCAGACGTAATGACATCCTTTACTAATGCTGTAGAATAGACAGAACCAAATTTCACTTGCTTTTGAAAATAGTTTTCTTGCCCAGTATATTTAGAAAGCCATGAGCAGCACAATTTGGTTAAAACTGAGAAAATGAGGAAGATTTTCCGCCTCGTAAATCTGAGAAAACCACAAGTGTTCTATTTACTAGATAGATCTTGCTTGCTTGCTCTCACTTTGGGAGAGACAGCTAAACAGACAGACAGACAGACAGACAGACAGACAGACAGACAGTGGGACCTTTATACAGACTTACTTTTTAATAAAAAGCAGTCTGTATCCTTGGCTTGGAATATACTTATGCTCCACATTCTCTGGAGAACTAATCAGACATTCTGGCATTTTACACATCATAGAAAAGGCTCTCTAATTAGCTGAAATCTCTGAAAAGGGAATAATTTAGCATATCCAAAAGAACACCATTACCTTATAACAACTTGGGGCCTTGAAAAAAATATTAGCATTCATGAATACGCTTCATGGGATAGAATAGAATAGAATAGAATAGAATAGAATAGAATAGAATAGAATAGAATAGAATAGAATAACAGAGTTGGAAGGGACCTTGGAGGTCTTCTAGTCCAACCCCCTGCCCAGGCAGGAAACCCTACACCACTTCAGACAAATGGTTATCAAATGGTAACAAATAGGATAGTTGGGAACTTAAAGAGTGATTTCACACAAATGCCGTTTAAGTTTTCCATTCCTATTCTATGCTATGCTTTGAACCAGTGCTGGGATCCTGCAGGTTTAACAACCGGTTCGGAGATCGTGTGCTCCGCGAGCACGCACTCCACACCAGCATGCATGTGCAGTTTTATGAAAACTTACCTTCCGCGTTACTGCTGGGGAGTAACACAGCTGGGGTGCAGCAATCAGCTCTGCTGCGCGAATCAGCTAAGATATAGGTCAGTAAAGCACAGGAGCAGGCAGGCAGACCCACCTGATTGTTGGAGCGAACCGGTTCACTCCCAGCTGATTGTCGGAGCTACTGGTTTGCCCAAACCAGTCCGAACTGATAGAATCCCATCCCTGCTCTGAACTGAGCATTTGTGCCAGATTTATGAAAGCCCCCCTCCTCAGTTGTCTTTCCAAATTGGTTATAATTGTGAGGCAGCATTGCAATTTTGCCTTGAATTTGTTGTTCATCAGCACACTGCTACCCAATGGACAGCTAGTGTAATGTTAGCAGCCAGCCACAATGTATATGCAACATCAAAACTGGGCTAGGAAAATGCTATTTCTAAAGTATCCTAATTAAGAAAAATCAAGAGCTGTGAAACTTGGTTGTAGAGAAGGCAAACAATTGAAGAAAGATCCGAAACATATTTGAGTACTTCCCAACAAATAGATGAACAATGTTTAAAAATAGCATGAAAGCAATAATTGTTAATTAGGCAAGCTGTGACCCATAGAGGTATCGGGTTGGGTAATAGGACGTAGATGTATATGGCTTATCCAGCAGGGTGGTTCTTATATTGTTAACATTAAGCTATTGTCATTTTAGTTTGCAGTTCCATAGTAAGCAAGGCATATCAAAGAGAAAGGAAACTGGAATAAACACCAGAGTTCTGGGATAGGATAGGATAGGATAGGATAGGATAGGATAGCATAGCATAGCATAGCATAGCATAGCATAGCATAGCATAGCATAGCATAGCATAGCATAGCATAGCATAGCATAGCATAGCATAGCAATAGCATAGAAATAGCAATAGTACTTACAGCTATTGTGTTATATTGTGTAAAGCTAGGGCTTCACAGCCCTGTCTAAGTGGTTTACAGAGTCAGCATATTGCCTCCAACAATTTTACTGACCTCGGAAGAATGGAAGGCTGAGTCAACCTTGAGCTGATGAGAATTGAACTGCCAAACTACTGGCAGCCGGCAGAAGTAGCCTGTAGTACTGCATTCTAACCAGTGCACCACCATGGCTCATTGTTTACCATGGCTTAGGATGGGACAAGACAAGCTAGGATGGGATGGGACGTGAGGTGAGGTGACGTGATGTGACCGGACAGGACAGGAAAGGACAGGAAAGCACAGGACAGGACAGGACAGGAAAGGACAGGAAAGGACAGGAAAGGACAGGACAGGATAGAAGTTGGAAGGACCCTAGAGGTCTTCAACTCCCTGCTCAAGCAGGACACCCTATGCCATTTTTAGGCCCTGGGATTTAGTATTCAATCTCCAAGTTAGATACCCATTTTGGCTCACAGCTGGAATAGCTGAGAAGGTGTTTTTCCTTTAGCCTGCATGGGACTCTTGAGTCATCCTGAGGAAATCTGGGAAAGCTCTGTGAAATTAAATGCTTCCAAATTTTTAAAAATCCTCACACACTTTGGAATTGACTTGGCTCTTTTCCAAGTAGTTGCTGAGACCTGTAATTTACTAACTCGCCTCTTCCAACCTGTCCCTTCCTCTCTGAGAATGATGGGAAAGTGGACGTCAACAAAGCCAGCGTGGGAACAGCGATTCCATGTGTCGGCTCCTCGGTCAAAATGGTTTGAGTACTTTTATCAAAGAGCAGGATCAGAGTGTGTGGCTTGCATGCTTGCCCTTGAATCTCTAGTATCTGATCCTTATCACCTGGCTCAGGTTCATACCTGTGTAGAAGGTAATTGAGTGTGAAGAAAGATCCATGGCATCGCTAGAATTAACAGCCACGAGACAGGCTTCTACGATAGACTATAATGGCTATTCTATTCTCTATTCATTTTTTTGAGCAAAACAGCTACAACTCTCCACCAAGTTCAATTGCCATGGCAGATATCATTTTGCTCCTCTCAATGTGGGAGACAATTATCTCGAAATCTTTTTAGTGTCCAGTTCTACTCAATTACTTTTTGACTGAGGATAACAAAAGCAATCATCTGCAGCAGTTGGCGGGACAAATGTTGGCAAAGATAAGATTTTTTAAAGCATTCGCACAGCACTTAAGTGGCCTGGGCTCATTGCGCACATTGTCCAATTGCTGTCTTTTGAGCAATGGTATAAGGCAGCCTTCCCCAGCCAGATGTCAGAATCAGAATCAGAATCAGAATCAGAATCGGAATAGAGCTTGGGAGCGACCTTAGAGGTCTTCTAGTCCAGCCCCCTGCTCAAGCAGGAGATCCTATACATTTCAGACAAGTGGCTGTCCAGTCTCTTCTTTAAAACTTCCAATGATGAAGCGCGCACAACTTGTGAAGGCATGCTGTACCACTGGTTAATTGATCTCACTGTTAGGAAGTTTCTCCTCAGTTCCAGGTTGCTTCTCTCTTTGGTTAGTTTCCAGCCATTGTTTCTTGTCCGGCCCTCTGGTGCTTTGGAAAATAAATTGAACCCCTTCTCTATGTGACAGTATCTTGAATACTGCTATCATGTCCCATCTCCGTCTCCTCCAAATCCTTCTTTTCTCTAGACTAGCCAAATCCAAATCATGCAATCATTCTTCATATGTTTTAGTCTCCAGGCCTTTAATCCAGTGGTGGATTGCTACCAGTTCGCCCCGGATTGGGCGAACCTGTAGTGGCGGGAGACTCCGAACATATCTGTACCTGTGCAGAAGCATATCTGCATATATGTCGACCGGACATATCTGCACATGTGCAGAAGCATCGTGCTCGTACGCAAGCTCATGCATGTCCACGAGCAAACTGGTAGCGACGGGATTTAAAACCCACTACTGCTTTAATCATCTAAGTTGCTCTTCTTTGCATTTTTCCCAAAGTCTCAACATTTTTTTTTCTATTGTGGTGATCAAAACTGGATGCAGTATTTCAGATGTGGTCTTAATAAGGCTTTATAAAGCATTGTGATATCAACTCCCCTATCCTCTATTTAGATCAAATCTTGCCAGCTGGAAAAGATGTAGGTTGGGGAATACTCAGTGATGGGATCCAAATTTTTTTACTACTGGTTCTGTGGGCATGGCTTGGTGGGCGTGGCAGAAGGATACTGTAAAATCTCCATGCTCGCCCCATTCCAGGGGAAGGATACTGCAATATCCCCATTTCCTCCTGATCAGCTGGACTCGGGAGGCAGAGAATAGATAGGAGCAGGGCCAGTCAGAGGTGGTATTTACCGGTTCGCCGAACTACTCAAAATTTCCGCCATCAGTTCTCCAGAACTGGTCAGAACCTGCTGAATACCACCTCTGGGAACATTGTAAGCAATCCATATTGTTATTCACCATTCTACAGACCAATGTTTTATCTAAAGCCACCCAGGATATTTGTAAAGTTGTAGGATTGAATGGGAACATGCAGAACAAGTTTGGTCTAGTGGTTAAGGCAACAGGCTAGAAAGTAAGAGACCATGAGTTCAAATTCCATCTTAGCCATAAATGCCAGCTGGGTGACCTTGGGCCAGTGTCTTTCTCAGTCCATCCACCTCAAAGGGCCTTTGTAAGTAGGGAAAATAGGAGGAAACTGTATTGGATATGTTTGTTACCTTGAATTATTTGCAAAAATAATAAAGGCAGGATAGAAACAATAAGAGCCCTGGGTGGCTGAGTGGTTAGAACGCAGTATTGCAGGCTAACTCTGCCCACTGTTTGCAGTTCGATCCTGACCAGCTCAAAGTTGATTTAGCCTTCCATCCTTCTGAAGTCAGTAAAATAAGGACCCAGATTGTTGAGGGCAATATGCTGATTCTGTAAACCACCTAGAGAGGATTGTAAAGCACTATGAAGCAGTATATACCCTGTTTTCCCCAAAATAAGACATCCCCTGATAATAAGCCCAATTGGGCTTTTGAACGCATAGCAATAAGGCCAAGCACTTATTTCAGGGTTCAAAAAAATATAAGACAGGGTCTTATTTTTGGGAAAACATGGTAAATCTAAGTGCTATTGCTATTCTAAATGTCCATCCAAAAATGGCCCAGCCCTCACTTATTTCAGGGTTCAAAAAAATATAAGACAGGGTCTTATTTTTGGGAAAACATGGTAAATCTAAGTGCTATTGCTATTCTAAATGTCCATCCAAAAATGGCCCAGCCCTCACTCAATGATTTATTTACTTATAGCGGAGGTAAGCTAGATGAGAATTTCTGGGAATTGCTGTTCCAGTACATTTTAATGGACTTTGTTGGGAAAGGATGAATTCAAATTATCTTATACCACAAAGCTTCTCAATCTAGAAAAGGTCTTCCTCCACCCCACCTCTTTGACTCAAGCAATAAATTAATTTCACCTCAAAGATTAATAGGCAAGCCACCTCTGCTGCCTCTAAATGAATTCTGCTTTTCATTTGTTAAGCAATATTAGTCTCTTCTTCGGGTCAAAAAAAGTTCCTATCCTGTCATCAGTAGCATCTGTCTTCTTATTTTCCAGATATCAAGAGATGACAGCATCTCTTGAGTAACTTTCCATAACATAGGGTTTTAGAGAAAGCTCTGTTGGTCCAACAAGACTTTTTTTTAAGCATGCAAGCTTTGCCACATAAATATATAAGGACAAGCTTTGGACTGCTTGACTAACTGAGCAACAGGTCCTTCCTAGCTAATTTGCAAGACAAATTAGAGCTCCTACGGGGCTACTTTGGGAGAAGAGCCATACAAAAGGACAATAAATAATAATAATAATTTGAAGAGGTTTTCTATTTGCCAGCAAATCTCTCTTTGGGTGGAGAATAAGAGGAAGACTAGCCAAAGATATGGTGTTGACTGAATCATCATCATCATCATCATCTCCTCCTCCTCCTCCTCCTTCATCTCCATCTCCATCTCCATCATACACAGCTGCTTGTACTTTTTAGAATAGAATTCTTTATTGGCCAAGTGTGATTGGACACACAAGGAATTTGTCTTGGTTGGTATGCTCTCGGTATACATAAAAGAAAAGATACATTCGTCAAGAATCATAAGGTACAATACTTAATGATAGTCATAGGGAACAAATAAGCTAACAAAACATATTAGGAAACAGTCAATATGAATCTTAAGGATACCAGCAACATGGTTACCGTCATACAGTCATAAGTGGGAGGAGATGGGTGATAGGAACGATGAGAAGATTAATAGTAATGCAGACTTAGTGAATAGTTTGACAGTGTTGAGGGAATTATTTGTTTAGCAGAGTGATGGTGCACAGGGAAAAAACTGTTTTTGTGTCTAGTTGTTCTGGTGTGCAGTGCTCTTTAGCATCGTTTTGAGGGTAGGAGTTGAAACAGTTTATGTCCAGGATGCGAGGGGTCTGTAAATATTTTCACAGCCCTCTTTTTGACCCGTGCAGTATACAGGCCCTCAGTGGAAGGCAGGTTGGTAGCAATTGTTTTTTCTGCAGTTCTAATTATCCTCTGAAGTCTGTGTCTGTCTTGTTGGGTTGCAGAAGAGCACCCACAAGCACTGAAGGCAAACTATTCCACTGGTTGATTGTCCTAACTGTCAGGAGATTTCTCCTTGGTTCTAGGTTGATTCTCTCCTTGGTTGGTTCTCTCCTTGGAATCTTGCTGTTGTCTCCAAATCTTCTCAATGGCACTGATGAGTAGACAAGTGCTTCCTCTAGCTAGCCAACAACAAGATGCAAAGAAAGAAAAATGGTTTACTCCAACCAGTATTCCATAGGCACTTCTGGCCAAACCTGGTAAGGAAAATGATAAAATTAGCTGTTGTGCTGAGCAATCGCAGAGTCATTCTTGAGAGCAACCAGTTGCAAAAGTTGCAGGATATCTCCGCTCATTCATTTAGCACTGGGGTCAGGCAAATAGAAGATTTTCCTTTAGATTTAGGAAACCAACTTTTCTTCCTGACAATTCTTTTAAGTCCTTTGGATCATGTGAATTTACCCAAATGCATATTCTTTTCTCTTTGTAACTTAATATAGAAACTACGAGTACATATTTTTACATTTTGTAAATATATATATATATTGTTATCTTTTACCCCAGCTTGAAATAGGATTCAGCTACGGTATCTATGTGGAGTAACAGGAAATGTCTCCAGATGGCAGATAAAATAATAGGCACATTTTAGAACAAAAGCATTTGAAAATGTGCACCCAGAAGAAAAAGGCCTTAGTGGAATTTCATCTCCGTAGAAATGTGATCTTTCTGTTTGCCCCTAAAACACAGTATGAATGCTAATGCGTTGCTCGCTGCTTTAGTGGTTTATAGTCAGCAAACATGTTCTTGAAAGAGCATTTATTTTAGTCTGGGTTTACACATAGGATGTGGAATAGGCTTTTAGAATAGAATAGAATAACAGAGTTGGAAGGGACCTTGGAGGTCTTCTAGTCCAACCCCTTGCTTAGGCAGGAAACCCTACACCACTTCAGACAAATGGTTGTCCAATCTCCTCTTAAAAACTTCCAATGTTGGAGCATTCACAACTTCTGGAGGCAAGTTGTTCCACTGATTATGTCAGCGTTGCAACGCTGGCATAGAGAGAGCAGAGGAGAGCGAAAGATAAACTCTGAAACTTTTGCCTGCTAAATCCCTTTGAAGCCCGGTTGTCGTGGAAATGAGGGGAGGGGGCACATTCCTGGGAAATGATGAGGAAAAGAAGTCTGAAGAATGACTTGGAAGACAGCCAATGAGAAGCAGAGATTTGGGGATCGGAAAGGGAGGGATTGGGAGGCAAAAGGTCAGTCTTGTCTGCGCGGAGTCATGATCCGGTGGCTGAGCTCAATTAAAGAAAGATTTCCTTAAAGATTGGCAGTTTGGAAATTCATTTAATTTTGAGATAGCATCGCAGTCTGACAGATTAATTGTTCTAACTGTCAGGAAATTTCTCCTTAGTTCTAAGTTGCTTCTCTCCTTGATTAGTTTCCACCCATTGCTTCTTGTCCTGCCCTCAGGTGCTTTGGAGAATAGCTTGACTCCCTCTTCTTTGTAGCAGCCCCTGAGATATTGGAACATTGCTATCATGTCACTTCTGGTCCTTCTTTTCATTAAACTAGACATGCCCAATTCCAGCAACTGTTCTTTATATGCTTTAGCCTCCAGTCCCCTAATCATCTTTGTTGCTCTTCTCTGCACTCTTTCTAGAGTCTCCACATCTTTTTTACATCGTGGTGACCAAAACCGAATGCAGTATTCCAAGTGTGACCTTACCAAGGCATTATAAAGTGATATTAACTCTTCACATGAAGTGTGAATTAGCACTTTTTTATAACACTTTTTCTCATAGGCTAAGTGGATTTATGCTCACTGAAATCATGGGGTTTTAAATGTACTTAATTCTGGCATTGGAAACTTAATTATATGTTGTGTGGCAGCTATACAAAAGTGAATTAAAAGAAAATGTTAGCTCCAATAATGATACAACAATCATTATTGAGTTCTGTTAAAACTGGAAATATAGGCTCTCGTCACGAGATTCCATTTCAGATGGAGACCCAGGCCATCCCCATGGTTATGTGATCAAAATACAATTGCTTAGAGACTGGTTTGTATTTATAAACAGTTGCAGTGTCCCAGGGTCATGTGATCACTTTTTACAACCTTCTGACAAGCAAAGTCAATGGGGACGTCAGATTTTCTGGGAATTGCAAAACCGGCATATTCCCCCCAACAATCTGCCCCCCCTCTTTTTACCAACGTCAGAAGGATGGAAGGCCGAGTCAACCTTGAGCCAGTGAGAATCGAACTGCTGGCAGTTGGAAGAATTATCCTGCAGTACTGCATTCTAACCACTGCGCCATCACAGATCTTTAACAAAACCAAAGCACGCTTTTGATGGCGAATAGAATAGAATAGAATAGAATAGAATAGAATAGAATAGAATAGAATAGAATAGAATAGAATAGAATAGAATAACAGAGTTGGAAGGGACCTTGGAGGTCTTCTAGTCCAACCCCCTGCCCAGGCAGGAAACCCTACACCACTTCAGACAAATGGTTATCCAACATCTTCTTAAAGTGAGCCATCTGCCTTGGCAACAGGGGTTCGAATTAAGATCAAATACAAGTTTCGTCCAAATTACAGTTTTCACCCAAATTACAGTTTCAGGCAACTTCTTCAAACTATTTAAACTCCGCATAAGCAACTGGGACTATCAGTACTCCAGGGTTCTCTTTTGAGGGACCGGGGATCTTCCCTTGATGAACACACTGCCTTAGGGGATGCCTTAATAAATGCATTTTAGTGAGGGTTTTTCCCCTAGTATAGCTTTCATCTAGAGAACAAACATTTTTGACTTTTAAAACAGTGGAGGGCTTTGAACTGTGATCTGCATACCAAGTGTTTTTTTAAAAAAGGGTCTACTCTATTCCAGAGTCAGGATTAGATTTAATGGGCTAAATAATATTTCAGCTGATTATTAAGAATCACATCTCACAACGTCATGCATGAAAATCAGCTCACAACACTTTTAGCCCTCATATTCATTAGTTAGTTATCTACCTAGCTAAACATTAAACAGGGGTCATCTCAGAGGGACTAGATGGACGAATATGTGCCTTCTTGGCTGTCCTTAGGAAGCTGCCAGCTAGGCTGGAAGGAGGGGTCAAGCGAGGACTTAGCTTGGAGTCCTCAAAGTGGCATAAGCTGCTCTCCCCCAAGATCCATGAGCCTTATCTGGTCATTCCCAGGGGAAAGCAAGCAGCAGCCTGGGAATATTTTTGTAACATACAAGAACATTATGTTATTGTAAACAGTAAAGTTACTAACTGTTGCTATTCACAAGAGGCTGTGGTTAGTTGCTCCTGACAGGCATCTGAAGGAGGTTCAATAAACTCAAATTCATGACCACAGTCATGTAATCAAAGTCCTACAGCACACACAAAGTAGGGCTGGGGCTTCAATCATATGGCCTCGGCCACCATTGTGACTTTTTTTTAACCCTCCCCTCCATGGATGCCTGTCTCTGTTTTCATTAATAACCCATATCATAGTCCTGTGTGACAAAATACTTTGTGATGGATTTCTCGCCATCTAGCTTCGTTGGGTTCCTCATGACCAGAGGGAGAAAAATTCTTTGTTTCCAAGAGGGGTCAAAGAGGCCATCTATGTCAAAATTGAACAGCCCTCTTTCCACAGAGGGAGAGGGATACAACATCCTCTATCTCCAGTCTACAACACAGTCATTTCAAAAAGGCTCCACACCCAATTGCACTTCTCAGGTGATCCTGAGGAAACAAATAAACCTCCAAGTGGCCTCAATGACTCTCAATGAATGCTGTCTGCAAGGAGTATAAATCCTTCCATCCCCCATCATCCAGTTGGAGCTGAAGAACCTTCTTGGGTGAGAAGCTGTTGTGGCCCGCCAGCGGCCTGCGTGGATCGTGGCTGATCCCGATGAAGAGGAGGCTGGTGTGGTGTCGTGCCAGCAGCCTGCGCAGCTAGCGCTCGTGTCGGACAGCAAGGAGGCTGAAGAGGATGTGATGCCAGAGGCAGAGACTCAGCCAGGGCCTTCAGAACCTCAAGAGGCTCCTTCCAGTGGAGAGAGCGAAGTGGAGGAGTCTCCTCAATGCTCAGGCACGCAGGGCTGCCAAAAGGCAGGAGTGGCTACTCAGGAGGAGGAGGTCTGCTCGAGAGTAGGGCTTGAGGATAATTGGCCACTCCCTTAGCCTATTTAAGTCGCACACAGCTAGTGCGTTCTTGCTGGAAACAACTTGTATTATTATCAGAGTATTTTGGTTTATCATATCTTGTTTTCTGGGCTGGTTGCCAACCTTTGTCCGTCTTGTTTATTCTTGTTACTTAATAAATTTGATAAGGACCGTTGGTGTGTGTCAATATCCTCGGAAATCTGGAGCTGGGGCAGAACAGAAGCAAAACATCTTCAAAGAAAAACCAGAAAGTCCAGTTGCCTCTTGAAAAAGCACCTTTGCTTTCTACACAGCAGGCTTAGTTTTACCTATTTCTATTATATTCATTCTTCCTTGCTTTTTTTGAGCTGACGTGAAGGGAGCTAAAATGTTATTACTTCATAGTGGTGTTGCTTCAGGCATCTGTCTTCTAGTTTGTTGGTTTCTACCCTTTCTCCATCTCTGCAATATGCTTTATGAGGAACAGTGACCAGTATTCCAAAGGCTATATAGCACCATAGATTTACATACAGTAAATAAATTCTCCTATGGCCACCGTTATTTTCTGCTCCCTAAGATTGAATTTACATTATTTTCCTGCCTGTCATTCCCTGTCTTCCAGTTTAACCGCAGAGTCTCTTTCCATAACCAATGAATTTCCCATCCGTGACGTTTTAGGATTTTATACTCAGTGTGTTTCCTTTCAAATTTACACTGAGCCTCATTTGCTCATTGACTTACTCTGGGAACAGCTTGTAATCTGTTTTCTTTTATCCCTCTGAATAATTTTGGATTCTCCAGCGTGGTTTGGAGCAAGGACAAGAGAACTACAGCAAACCACAGAAAAAAATCCTCGTATCTTGCTTCTGTATTATGGTGAACATCATCCTCTCTGCTCATGTGTTTTTCAATAGTTTTTTTTTTTAGTTTTTTACTTATACATTTTTCTTTAACATAAATGAGTGCTTTATAAGCAGTGTATCGTCTGAGTCAAATTACAAATATATAATAATAACAGCAATAGCATTCTTTACTTATATAAAATAATATTCTTCCAATTTCTAATTTCTACCTTTATTGTCTAACTATAATTTGGTAAAACTAATCCCAAATTAAAAAGTATTCTATGTCTTCTTTGTCCTTTATCTTTAATGTTAGCCTATCCATTTCTGCCCAGTCTAATATTTTTCTAATTATATTTTCCTCTGCAGGAGTCGCCTCATTTTTCTAATATTGTGCAAATACAATTCTCGCTGCTATCAAAACATGTAATATTAAATATACATTTCCTTTATCATAAGTTTCTGGCAGTATACCAGAACAAAAATATTTCTGGTTTTAAGTTTACATGTTGTTTTATCGTTTTCTCAAGCCATGTATTTATTTTCATCCAATTATTTATTTATTTTTCCTTTGGACATGTCCACCACATATGGTAGTATGAGCCCAATGGGTTTTCCAACATTTCCAACATTTGGGGGACATGTTTTTAAACATCTTTGCTAGTCTTGCCAGTGGCTAATAAACATTCATAATTAAAAACTATTTAAAAACAACAATGGCAACTACCTATAAGGAAAACTTATATAAAATGTTTTCCTTATACGTAGTTGCCATTGTTGTTTTTTTAATAGTTATGAATGTTTAACACACATATAGTTCAAGAATGTCTCCTCGGGAAATTTCAAGGCACCTGGGATGGTCTCACTGCAGTTACACCAGAAACAGTTAGATGGTTAGCTTTCACTTTTAACTTACTCCTGATGCTGTCAGGTAGAATGTGTTCCTCTTCCATAACATCTTTTAGGCACAATTTCTTCATAGAGATGTCTTTGTTGACACTATTCAAATTAACTCTGACTGTTCAAAAAAATATCCTTCAATGTTAGAATATTTTTCTTTCAAAGGTCCTTGAAAGCATCTCTGACAGATGACTATTTCTGTTTTTAGAGTATCTCCCTTAACTGGAATATGCCATCAGTGGCAAGCGAGCCTAAGGTTTTATTTATGGCAGTCTTTTATTGTGTGTCACAGAGCAAGAAAATGAAAACGTAGCATATGTTTCAAAAACCAACACACATTTTCCTGCTTGCATTAAGAAAAAAGGACCTGGAAGAGAACAACAGCTGTTCAGCTTCTTTTGAATCCAATTAATTTTAACTAGCACTTTTATTTTTCAGAGCAAAGCAGGGAGCCAATTATACACAGGCACGCATATGGACACATACAAATGCATAGGACTTCAGGAACATTTAGAAGTATAAGTGGTTTTTAAATGCAAAATCCATTTCTTTCTCTAACGCTTACCCTTAATATCAGAATTAGCATTTATGGGCTATAACTATGCACATGGATTATTACGGACTATAACTCGGCGCATGGATTGTTATGGACTATAATTCGGCACATGGATTTGCTCATCATCTACACAATGGACTTCTCTTTACATAAAGCTTTAAAATCTTAGTGGATTTTTCATAATAAGAGTAGAGCACTTTCAGATGATTCTTATCATATTGGCTGTGTTTGTTAATTATTGAATGTTGATGGTAATAACAATTTCAAAATGTTGTGCTTATATGTTAATATGCTGTACTAGTTTAAGAGCCACAATGGTGCAGTGATTAGAATGCAGTATTACAGGCTAACTCTGCCAACTGCCAGCAGTTCAATTCTCACTAGCTCAAGGTATACTCACTCTTCCATCCTTCCGAGGTTGGTAAAATGAAGACCCAGATTGTTGGAGGCAATATGCTGGGTCTGTAAACTGCTTAGAGACGATTGTACAGCGCTGTGAAGTGGTATATAAATCTAAGTGCTATTGCTAGTTTAATACTCCTTTGAAAAGTATTTTATAGCTTTTTATAAGTCTCTTTTCATTTCTTTTTTTTTTGTTCCTTTAGTTCTTGCTTTTACTCTTTCTTTTTTCTTGCTTGTGCTATCAGCAAACATCTGTTAAATTATATATATATATATATATTCGTAGATTTTCATGGGTAGAGGTATGCAAGTTTTGGTGTATTCGGGTCTTTTCCGTGTAAGATTGAGAGTATCTTGGTGCCGTTTCGACGAGGTCCCACTCGTCATCTTCAGGCTGGTGTTTTCAGCTTTGTGCTTGTGCGAGGAAAGCATGGTCGGAGCTGCCGTCTCTATAAATATTGGTGGGGAGGTGTGGGCTTTGTTGCTGTGAGCGGGTTGGTTGCCTGTGTTGTTACATCTTGATTAGTTGATGGAGTTGATGTTTGCAGATTAGTCAGCTGTTTCGTAACATCCTACCCAGGTTGTTAAAACACAAAATGGGCACACATCAAGGACCTCACCCACACAGGATGTTACGAAACAGCTGATTAGTGGATTGTGATTTCAATGAACTAGGGCTGCATAAAAATCTTGGTTTACGTAGGAAGAACCTGGCTAAAGAGAAATACACGTAAAGCCTACAAAAAGAAAAGAATAGATAGATAGATAGATAGATAGATAGATAGATAGATAGATAGGAATAAGAAGTCAATTAAACTGGTAAATAATTAATAAAAGATGATTCAGTTAGGATTCATTTAATAGTAGCCTTCAAGGATTCTGCTGATTTCAGTAGCATTTATGACTCAGAAGCTGTTTATGTTTCTGCAGCAACAACCTTCATTTTGAATGTCATGGAAGGGAATTGTAGTCTTACTCTGGAAAAGATATTCAAATTCTATGATATGTCTATGGCACTTAGCACTACCATTAGCATTTAAACTTATATACTGCTTCATAGTGCTTTACAGCCCTCTCTTAAGCGGTTTACAGAGTCAGCATATTGCCTCCAACAATCTGAATCCTTGTTTTACTGAACTTGGAAGGATGGAAGTCTGAGTCAACCTTGAGATGGTCAGGATTGAACTCCTGGCAGTGGGCAGATATTGCATTCTAACCACTGCACCACTGCAGCTCCCTTGTGCAAGCCAAAGTATTCCCTATAAAAGTCTATGGAAGTGAAATTTGACTTTAAAGAAAGAGAATAGGAAGAGCATGATGCTTTTGAACATTGGTGTAGGAGAAGACTGGACACAGAGAAGTCCAGAGTAGCTACATGACAAGGAGGAAAGGGGACTTAGACTGGATCCTGACTGTGGGGATTTTCTACTGGTAAAAAATCAGGAACATGGAATGTTCTTTTCAATGAATGTTTCCTATAAATTTTATAGGTAAGTGCTGTTGAGTCAGATTTTACTCCTATGATCAAACACTTGATTCATCTTTAATAATATTGGGAGCTGCCTTCCATCCCAACCTTCCATGTGATCTTCCCCTTCTTCTGCTTCTCTTTGCTGAATTATCTTGGTACAGTGTTTCCCAACCTTGGCATCTTTAAAATACATGGACCTCCATACCCAGAATTCCCCAGCCGGTCTTTGTAGAGCCCCAGGCATTCTCATCTGGTCTCTGGAGTATCTTTTGTTTAATTGTCACATCTTGGCTGAGGACTGGTTGTTCAGCATTAAATGCTTAGGCATCTGCTTATGAGATTTGGCAAAGAGAATCCTCTTATTACCCTAACATTAACGCTTGTAAGATCCCTGACTCCAGGGAAACAGCTGTGTCAGCTGGCAGCAATTCATAACTTGCTTGGGTTGCAAATCCATTTTAGCTGTTGGTCTGCTGAATTGGTATTTGGTTCTTCATAACTGGTACAATTTTAAGCTTTTAGTTTTATTGGCTTATAGTTGCCTTCGCTTACCTTTTTTTTTTGTTAAAGGTTATTTAGGTTTCAATGTCTATATCTGTGTTATATGAGAATCAGTTTGGTGGAATGTTTAAGAAACCAGGAGACTGTGAGTTCTAGTCCCACTTTAGGCACAAAAATAGTTGGGTGACCTTGGACTGGTCACTTTCTCTCAGCCGTGGAAAGGAGGCAATGGCAAACCCTTCGGAAAATCTTGCCAAGAAAACAGTAGGACATTGTCCAAGCGGTCTCCAAAAATCAGATGTGATTGAACAAATGAAAAATAAATATGTGTTTTACACAAATATATATCTATATCTATCTACATCTACATCTACATCTACATCTACCTACCCACCTATCTATCTATCTATCTATCTATCTATCTATCTATCTTTCCCCCCAAATAAGACATCCCCTGATAATAAACCCAATCGGGCTTTTGAGCGCATGGCAATAAGGCCAAGTGCTTATTTCAGGGTTAAAAAAAATATAAGACAGGATCTTATTTTTGGGAAAACATGGTATTTATCTATCCCAGGGGTGTCAAATTCAAGGCCCAGAGGCCAGATCCGGCCCTCAGGTTGCTTAGTTCTGGCCCGCAGGGCCGCCCTGGAAACAGCGAAGGACTGTCCCGCAGTGCCTCTGCCAGTGAAAACTGAGGCCATCAGAAGCTGAAAACGGGCTGCATGCGTCCCTCCCAGGCTCTGTTTTCTCTGGCAGAAGGTTGCAGGAGGTTGTTGCAGCCAGAAACGGAGCTCGGGAGCCTGTTTTCGCTGGCAGAGCACTTGGGCCACCAAATCAGAGGTGGGTTCCTCACGGTTTGGCCCGGTTCCCCCGAGCCGGTAGCGGTGATGATATGACTTCACCGAACCGGTTCTGCCCACCCGCTGCCCCCCACCCTCACCCCCCGTGTTATTCTTACCTTTTATTTGACCCTACCCCCAAACTATTGCTGCCTCCTGAGTCCCAGCTGATGGCTAGAGGGAAAAAAATTGTTTAAACTCTTGCCGCGAGGCTTCAAAGGGCTGCCCTACAGCTGATCAGTTGTTAAAAGAAAACAAATGAGTAGATCAGTGCCTGCAAAAATACATGAGTAGATCAGTGCCTGCAAAAATAAATGGGTAGACCAGTGCCTACAAAAATACATGGGTAGACCAGGTCTGCAAAAATACATGAGTAGATCAGTGCCTGCAAAAACAAATGGGTAGACTGGTACAGCTCTGCAAGCAGTTAAAAGCCTGGTAGACCAGTACCTCTGCTAAATCCTAAAGAATTGTCACATGACCATCAAGCCACGCCCACAAAATAAGCCACGCCCACAGAACCAGTAGTAAAAAAATTACAACCCACCCCTGCCCCAAATGCACCTCCGACACGAGTGATGTCGAGCTGGCCATGCCCACCCTGTCCATGCCCACCGTGTCCCTCTAAGGTCAAACACAACCCTGATGCAGCCCTCAAAAAAATTGAGTTTGACATCCCTGATCTATACACACACCACATATACAAGTAGTCCTCAATTTACAGCCATTTTTTTAGTGACTGTTCAGAGTTATAGTGGTAATGAAAAAAGTGACTTACAACCAATCCCTCGTGCTTACAATCGTTGCAACAGCCTCACAGTCACATGATCAACATTTGGGCAGTGGGCAAACTGGCATGTGTTTACGAGGGTTGCAGTATCCCGGGATCACCTAATCCCTGTTTGCAACTTCACCAGGGGGCTTCCAACAAGCAATGTGGGAAGCCAGATTTGCTGATCGACAGCATGCTTCACTTAATAACTGCAGTGATTCATGGAACAATGGCAAAAAAGGGCATAAAACTGTGCGCGACTCACTTAACAACCATCTTGCTTAGCCGTGTAAATTCTGATCTAAATTACGGTCGTAAGTCAAGGACTATCTGTATTTTCTCGTGGAAAAAGACCCCAAGGGACAGAGAGAAGAGACAGAGCAAAAATATGAAAAGATTACAGGGATGTAGGAGTGACCGTTTTAGTTAGAAATTATGGACGCTGTAGTCCACTACAGCAGTTCAGAGTTGTGTTGTTAAGATACAAAGCACATGTCTTCAGACTATTGTGATGAAGTGATGCTACATCTATGGAGATTCTCAGTCATCCAGGTCTCAAAGGTGCTTTTTCAAAGAGCAACTGGACTTTGTTTTTCCTTGAAGATGTTTCACATCTCATCCAAGAAGCTTCTTCGGTTGTCTCTTCTTCAGAACTGAAGAAGCTTCTTGGATGAGAATCTTTTCCCCTTTTAAATGTAAATTTTAATTTGTTTTTTAAATTATTGGGTATTTTAAATTTGTCTCAGCCAAATTATTTAATTCGTTTTTATTCTATTTTAATTTTTTGTATTTATGTGTTTTATTCTGTGGCTGTTCACGGCCCTGAGTCCTTCGGGAGTAGGGCGGTATATAAATCAGAAATTGTGCTGCGTGTCTGGGTAAGTCGGAAAAAAGGACGCTACAACCAGGTCTCGTTTGCTGTACACAATTTAATCCGATCAATCTCCAGCACCATTAGCGACGAATCTGACATTCAATGCGAGGATACACAAAGTCAGTGTTGAGAGCGGCTGCCTCCCAACGCCGTTTAAATATGCTTGTTTACACGCCCTTCCAGGTATCGCAGCTTCTGCCCATGCGCGCGACAGCAATTTCTTCATCCCTGGCGTCGGGTGGAAGGGCGGGTGGAAGAGCGTCAGGAACAAATGCCTCCCCCGATCACAGCGTGACCGGCTGCCTATCATTACACCAATCACCCCCACCACCGGTGTGAACAATACACCCCAACCAACCCCCCCCCCCCGCCGCTGAAATCAGGTATCCTTTATAGCGTCAGGATCCACGGTCGCCACTACAAGTCGGAGTGTCGAGGGATCTCGACATAATAAAACATAAAACAAAAGAATAACAAAGTCCAGTTACCTTTTGAAAAAACACCTTTGGGATGGGATGCTATCTTCACCAAATCTGACACTCTTACCTTAAAGGCCTTGGGGGGAGGAGGGGGGAATATTGCTTCCATTATTTTTATGGTTTTTTAAAAACCTCACTCAAGATTTGGCAGCAATTATTTCATTCCCTGCTAATGGCTCATCAATTTGAGCAGAAGGGAGCAAATAAATGTGCGATGTATGGTAACAAGGAAATCAATTGCAGCCTCTCTGCCCTGAGGCCTGAAACCTGAAGTGAAGCATGAGATGGTGTCACTGAAGGATGGAGTGCAGAAAATTGACAAAACTAATCTAACACATTCCTTGGATTTGCTGGGAATAACTTATTCAGCACAGAACACTGGGAGATTCTGAGCCTAGAATCATTAAATACCACATGTTTTAAAGGTCTGAGGAGCCATCAGTTCTCCTTCAGGGATGATAATCGCTGACATTTAAAAGATTTCCAGTCTCAGCTTGGTTAAACATTTTTTAAAAATCATAGGATGGAAGAACACTTAATGTTGCCATCAACAATTACAACCATTATAGCAGAGTATGTCAAGCTTACATAGGGTTCACCTATTCACAGTTCCCACATTATAGTGAGATAGGTAAATTGAAGTGACTAATTTTGAATTCACATCACTAAGTTTGAAGGCCTACCCAGAAGCACAGGACACATAAATTTAGGTATTTGCCATCCTTTTTTTGCCAATATGCTTTTTAAAACCATTATTGTATTTTGCTGATGAATGGTGTGGTGGCCTAGAAGTGGAGCTCTTGCCTCACAATCAAGAGGCTGTGATGTTTGATCCTAGGTAGTGGCAGATATTTCTCTCTCTAGGCATCAAGGGAAAATATCTGCTGTGAGCTCCTCATAGGCATCAGGAAGGGCATCCAGCCAGTAAACTCTCAGCTCCATTCAATCACTCCGGCTCCACCCCTTGATGCAAGGGATTACAGGGTCATTAAAAGGGGAAAAAACATTGCCTTTTGATAATGCAACCTCAGTTGCATTATCAACTGCTGATCCTATCAGCAACTCTATTCATTCCTATATCCAATGATGCAGGTTTTCCTGTAAGCAACAGATTTCACTGTCTTTGAATACTGAAGGCTGCTTTGACACAAGAGTTCCTAAAAGGAAGAGAGGGATCTCTTTTCTCCTCAGTATAGAGCAGAATTAAGAATCCAAAAATCCCTGGTTCATTTTTGTGGACCTTCAAAGTCCTCAAGTGCTTGCCATTGAAGTGTATTTCCAGAGCTTTGATTCTCAGTGGAATAATCACTTTTTTAAAATGTTGAAAAAGACATTAACATTTTTATTAGCCCACCGAAAGGATGGTGGGGTGGGAACAGCTGAGCCGCTTTTGATGTCTCACTGCCACCGTGACATCAACATCTTTTGATGTCACTGTGGCAGTGCCACATCTATTGAAGTTTGCTGGAATGTTTGGACTAAACAAGGGAGGAAATACTGTAGATCAGATGTAAAATACTTTGGCAAACATTGAATATGTTATAGAATAATACTGAAAGATGTATTATTTAAGCAATGTAGTCCAGATACCCTGGCTGGTAGGCTACCATGTTTCCCTGAAAATAAGACCCTGTCTTATATTTTTTTGAACCCTGAAATAAGTGCTTGGCCTTATTTTCGGGGAGGTCTTATTATTTTGGGGTGCATGGAGCAAGAAGGGCTCGTCTTGCTGTCTTACCCGATTTCCAGCTCTGTCTCCCTAACCAGAAGAAATGGCGGGGACCATCTGCACATGCATTTAAATATTTTGGGGGAGGGCTTATTTTCAGGGGGGGTCTTATTTTACCGCATGCACTCAAAAGCCTGATTGGGCTTATTATCAGGGGCTGTCTTATTTTAGGGGAAACGGGGTATCTCCAGTTTTAGGATCCTTCACAGATGCAGTGCTTGAAGAGAAACCAACAATTAAGTTTTACAAGGAATTAAAAAGTTAGTTTGAGTTATATACCTCAATTGCGGAATGAAGAATCAGAATATCCAGTTTTCAAACTTCAATGCGCTAGGTATTAAGAAATGTAAAATATTCTTACGATTTAAAAATAAAAGTAATTCATCAAAAAGTATCATTTTATGATTATTGGACCCCTCTGAGAATGCTTTAAAAGGATATTCTAACATAACATTGTACTATAATCCTAAAATATGGAATTTAGCTTTTCAAATAACGAATTGTTTTTGTCTCCTTTGAGGAGGGTGTGTTCCATTTATATATGACGATAAGCATTTGGAATCCAAATCCATGTTAAAGTTTTAGGAAAAATCAATGTCTGCAGCACCTAATTCAGTATCATCCCTTTCAATTTCACCTTGCACTTTTGAAGTTTTTGTGTAGTCTCACCTGGCACCTCCATCCGAATCTCCTCCAATTATTCTGAAATAAAACTGGTGTAATTCCTTTCTTGTGCAGGTTGACTAGGGCAGGGGTGAAATCCAATTTTTTTACTACCGGTTCTGTGGGCGTGGCTTGGTGGGCGTGGTGTGGCTTGCTGGATGTGGCTTGGTAGGCGTGGCAGGGGAAGGATACTGCAAAATCTCCATTCCCACCCCACTCCAGGGGAAGGATATTGCAAAATCTCCATTCCCACTGCACTCCAGGGGAAGGACACTGCAAAATCTCCATTCCCATCCCACTCTGGGGCCAGCCAGAAGTGGTATTTGCTGGTTCTTTGAACCGCTCAAAATCTCTGCTACCGGTTCTCCAGAACTGTCAGAACCTGCTGGATTTCACCCCGGGCTAGGAATATTCTCTTCCCGTCTGCTATTTTTGCTGCTTGTCTAGCATTTGCCATTATGATATTATAATCCAAAATTGAAAGTGTCTGAAACAAGGGAAAGAAAGAAAAAACAAGCTTCCCCTCTTTTTTCTGTGTTGTCTTCCCGTGCCCTTAATTCTTTCATCTCAAATGGCATTCCATAGTTGCAGTCAGAATCAAAGTCAGCTTCTCCATAGTTACAGTCAGCAACACAGTCTGGTTCATATTACCTTTATCTTGTGTTTTATAAAAACCATCAAATAAGAGCCTCTTGGCGCAGCAGACTAAAGTGCTGTTAAGTAACACAAGCTGCCTGCAATTACTACAAGTTCAAATCTCACCAGGCTCAAGATTGACTCAGTCTTCCATCGTTTCGAGGTAGGTAAAATGAGGACCCGGATTGTGGGGGCAATAAGCTGACTTTGTATAAAAAAGAACACCACTTGGGGGGGTTCAAAAGCCCTACTAAGCAGGTATATACAAAAGTATGAAAGCTATTGCTTAACGCATTATAAGCCGCCCTGAGTCTCTGGAGAAGGGTGGCATATAAATCGAACCAATAAAAAAATAAATAAATAAAATTATCTAGTAAACAAAACAGAACAAAAAAATCCCACAAAGGTCCAGTTCATTTGTCACTTTGAATTCTATTTTGTTCAGAAGCACTTTCAGCAGACTTTTTGCCAAATGTTTTTAAACTTTAAAACCTTCCTTTTATTCCTTTGCAATCCAGAAAGAATGATGACTCGCCACATGGAATTTTTAGTGTGCCACTCAGAAAATCTCTCTTTAACTATATATTAGGTACATCCAAAAATGACTTAAGAAATTAAGCATGTGTGTGCATTTTTTTTTTGTCCATATAAGCCAGTGTTGGTGAACCTTTTGGCACTGAGCGCCAAAATGGGAGCGCGCACACACACATGTGCCAGAAACCGGAAGAGCAGCCGGCTGGTGCACATGCACTGGGAAGATGATCCTCACACCTGACAGTCAAGCTGGTAGATTTTGTTTTATCTAGAATTCCAACAATTCTAACCCTTAGGGCAATTTCTAGGTATAGTTCCACCAAAATTCATAACCAGTAACCAGGCTATGAATGGAGCTTTCAGGAGCACAAGAAACTGCAATGCATGAAAAATAAAGTGACACCAGGGGTGAGTTCTACTTATCTTTACTACCGGTTTGCAATGGGACCGCACGCGCGCTCTTGCTTTGCTCGCTCGTGTGCTTCTGCGCATGCGCAGAAACTTCCTGATGACGTCCGGGTCAGTGGGCAGAGCCTCCCGCCGGTTTTACGTCCAAACCAGGGGCAACCCACCACTGAGTGACACCCATTAAAAAAGTAAACCTTTAGAGCAATACCTTCATTAACAGAACTGAACATCTCTTTAAATTGGCTTTGTAAAAATATTGCCTTAAGGATAGGCAATAAAACGTTAAAACACCTCCCTGTTTACAAGAAAACTAGTTAGATTTCTTGTACCCTAGTGAGATAAACTGATTTATTCAGATGTATTAATTCTCCTGAAAACTATCAAAGATACTACACTTTTATTTTTCAAACTACTTTTCTTTTTGAGAAGCCATTCGGAAAATATTCGTCTTGCTGAAGTCAGGCGATAAAAATATATTTAATTGCTCAAAATGTCAGTTGGTGGTTGCAAATGTAAATGTTAATGAAGGTTTTTAATTTGGGGGGTTGAGTGTCTGTGCATTTATTTTTGATTGATCAACACGACTAGGAGGAAATTAGTCTTAGCTGTGGAAATGGAATCAATCAATTAGTTGCAGCATATACAGTACAATAATTTCCCCTCCAACCTTTGCCATTTCTTTATTACATTTCTTTTTCGGAATGGGAGTTAAAATGCAATGCAGGTTTATAAAACTGAATTAAATGTCAGGGAGAGCAGAGCCATTTTAGATTTGATGGGAAAGTAAGCTTCTTTAAAATGTTCATCAGCCTTTTCCTTGTTCCTCTCTTCTTGCCTATTAAATATTACTTTTATTAACTGGCCTTAAGGTCCGGTACACCCAAATTCAGACAACCATGCTTAGCTTAAACTCTCTTCTACTACTTTAAGTGCTATTAAGCCAGAAAAAAACCACGACACGAATATTTAAAATAAATAATTAAAACAGACCAACACAATTAAGATTAAGAATTCAGATCTTGGCTTGCTTAGCATAGCAAGCATAGTTTTCCAGATGAAGACCAATTTTGGTTGTAGTTTTAAACCAGAATCAAATACTTTCAATTTATTTCTGTGTTATTGTTGTGGCTCCGTTGCCCGAGCCTGGACTATCGACAGATGCAGACTCTGAGAGTGAGGAAGAGGAGTTGGCCTCCCTCTCCAGGACCCTCCTCTCTGGCAATGCCTCCAGAGGACACCGAAGGCCAAACGATAGGCTCAGAGCCAAGCACGTCCCCGCAGCCACAGGTGGACAGCGACGAAGAAGATAAGTGCTGGCTGGATCCTCAGCAGAGGCGCAGGGAGAAGCATGCGCAGCAGAGGGGAAGGCATGCCAGAGATTAGCTGAGTCACTGGACCACACCCCACAGGATATAAATATGGGTGTGGTGGCCGGTTCAGTTTGTGACGAGCAAAAACTGGAAATAATCCATGATCTCTACATTACTGGACTTTGCCTGCTTTATCGGACTGCATTTGGATTAATCCTTGTATTGTTGAAATTCTGCCTGTTTTATCGGAATGCTTGCAGTCTAATCTTTGTTTTGTGTGAGTAAAGTCTGAATTGGCAGCTAGCTACTGGGTTGCTGCCAGCTTTATCTTCAAAGAGTTTTGTCATGTGGTTTATTAACTCCTGGCCGTCTGTGGGGGTGCCTGTGTGGTACGGGGACAGAACAGTTATATAGAAGGAAAGGAGGGGAACATTTGCATAAGAAGGGAATCATCGTTTTCCAACATCCATTGATAGAACAGCATCCACCAGCAGAAAGGGTACATTTCCCATCCTCCATAAACTCCATGCCTCAAATCTGTCCCAGAGAATTGATAACCCTGTGAAAAAGATCTAGAGTTTCTGTGCATAGGTGAAAAAGGAAGAAAAATTAGCAGTTGTCCTGTTACAAAAAAAATAGCCTGCTCATATAACATCAGGTTTTTCTAAAAGATCCATTAGATAACCACAATGGACGAAACAGGGGCCACACTAAAATGTGGATTATTCATCCTGTAATTTCCCCAAGAGCAGAGCAAACACATTACTGAAAGCAAGAATTAGGCAAGGCTGCATAATCACAACTATAAAAGTGTGTGTGTTGCCAAGAGAGGAAACCAACCTCTGTAAATAAAAGCTGGATTCTGTGATAGTTTTTCCCATGAAGAAAATACTTTAGTTGGATAAAAAATACTATAGGGAGATACATGTAGATATTCTCTTGGACAAGTTATGGGTAATGGGGAGACGCCATGATGATGAGTGTGTGTACTGCAAGATTTCACAGAAGACTGAGTGACTTCCTGGTCATAATTTGAAACAACATCATATCGGTAATACATGAGCTGACAGGCGTCTTCTTTCATGAGGCTCATATTGATTTCCAGAGATTATTTTGGCCTCAAGCTACAACATAGCATAGAAGAGGAATTTTTGAAAGAATGTATTTTTGTAAAGAGAGAGCGTCCGTTGCAATGATTTGGAAGACTCAAGATCCTATCTGGGCTATTACCCAACTTTTCCATAATCCTTCTCTGCACCAAACAACATGTTAGTCTATATTAGCCTTCTTTTCCACCCAATGCCCTCCTGATGTATTGACTTTCAATTCCTAGAATCCCTGGCCGGCGTAGTTAATTCATTCTGGGAGATGATAACTAATATATTAGCAGGTTAAGTTGAAATGTAGAATGAATTTCCACAGCCTGCTTTGCTGGTCCTCTTGCAATGTTATTGCAACCTTGGAAATTTAGGAAAGTTTATCAGGAGCTTTTAACAGAATATCAGAGTATTTTAGTAGAATAACAAGAGTTGCCTGAAATGGTATAGGGCAGTGATGGCTAACCTTTTTGCCATTGCGTGTTGGGGGGGGGTCACATGTACGTGTGCCCACATCCATAACTCTATTTGCCCTGCCCCCGTTCATGCCCCCATGACCCCCCAGCTCCCCCCCCACTCCTGGCACGCAATGGCATGGTGGGCCCAGTAGGCCTGTTTTTCTCTCCCCCCCCAGGCTCTAGAGCCTTTCTAGGAGTTTGGGGAGGGAGAAACAGCCTTCCCCCCCCCCCCAGAGGCCCTCCGGAGGCTGGAAATGGCCCGTTTGTCAACTTCCGGTGGGACCGGAAGGCCCGTTTTTTGCTTTTCCCCAGGCTCCAGAGCCTTTCTAGGAGCTTGGGGAGGGCAAAAACGGCCTTCCCCACCCCCACCCCCGGAGGCCCTCTGGAGGCCGGAAACAGCCCGTTTGTCGACTGAGATCGTGTGCCCACCGATATGGCTAAGGGTGCCACCTATGGTACACGTGCCATAGGTTCGCCATCACGGGTATAGGGTTTCCTGCTTGAGTGGGGGATTGGACTAGAAGATTTCCAAGGTACCTTCCAGCTCTATTCTATACTCTGATTCTGGAGGGACCTTGTAGGTCTTCTAGTCCAAGCCCTGCTCAAGGTAAAGTTAAACCCCCTTTTCATGATAAGTATCCCAATAAATGTGAAAGTCATGGTTTTTCCAAACACAGTCCAGTGATACAAGAATCTTCTTACCACACAAATAGTAGTTGGTTAGAATAACAAACTCACTCTGGTTCACAAACCACGATGGTAGCAGATCCATCAACGATGATAGCACAATGATAGCAACTCCTCACACAATGGTAGCTTATCATCAACTGAATAAGTTACAGTACCTTTCTTAAATACGTTCACAACCACTGATTATCCAATTACAGCATGACTCAGCATTACAATGAATCAGCAGTAAAACTTTAAAGTCACACAATACATATTCATATTAAAGTCACAGAACACATATATTGCCTGCACAACTTGTTAGGCTCAAACCATATCCTAACAAAAGCTATACAGAAGGATCACCTAGGTTTAATTTTGAAAACTCCCCAAAAACAAACAGCTCAGATCTCAGTTAGGATTGACATAATACTTCCCAGTGGTAACCTGCAAGAGTGACAGACAAGAAGAGATTAATGACATTAATGATGGTGACATATTGGGATCTGCATAACACCATGCGGCCTTCAACAGATATCTCAGAATAACTGTTGAGGGCAGCATGGTCCATTTTAACAATACCACATAAACAAATGTAAAAGTTATTCTCTCAAAAGACACATTATTGCACCAATTTCACGACTCCAGTTCTTAAGTGTTGTGGCCTGCCAGCAGCTAGTGGAGCTGGCAGCAGATTCGGACAATGAGGAGGTTGGGAGGAACATGGGCCAGTCCTGGAGTCTGATGAGGGCTCTGCGTTGGAGGCAGAGAGGGGGCCAGGGCCAGATGCCAGTTATCAGCTACCTTCAGAGTCAGATATTAGTGAGGCAGACAAACAGATGTTCCCAGTGTGCGTGTGCGCAGAGTTGCCAGACGAAGGGAACAGCTAAAGAACAAGGGTTGACTTGGGAGTAAGGCCACAGGTGGATGATGAATGGCCCCTCCCAGAGGGAATAAAAGAGGAGTGAAAGGGGAGTGGAGTTTGCAGGAGACAATTAGTTCGACTCTCCGAGACTCCTTGCCAAGTTTTGAAGATATCGGCCTGGCAGCTCTCCAAGCCAGATAAGGTCTGTGGCTGTAAATTCTCCCTTGAAAGACTGCTGAGTGTGAATGAGAGAAATTCATTCTAAGTGTGAATGAGAGAAACAGTAACTTAATAAGAAGGGATTTTTGTCGGGATAAGGAGTCTGCTTCGTGGTTTGGGAACACCTAGGTCAGAACATTAAGTGGAAATAAGATTCATATAGTCTGTAGCTGTGATGGCAAACCTATGGCACACGTGCCACAAGTGGCACGTGGAGCCATATCTGTGGGCATGCGAATGTTGCCCTAACTAAGCTCCAGTGCACATGCGTGCACTGGCCAGCTGATTTTCGGGCCTTCTGGGCCCACTGGAAGTCGGGAAACAGGCCGTTTCTGGCCTCCGGAGGGCCTCTGGGGTGGTGGGGAAGGCCGTTTTCGCCTTCCCCAGGCTCCTAGAAAGCCTCTGGAGCCTGGGGAGGGCAAAAAAAACAGGCCTTCCGGGTCCACCGGACCATCGCGTGTCAAAAGCGGGGGAGCGCATGTGCATGCACGGGGGCGGGGCACATTGAATTATGGGTGTGGGCATGCACATGTGCAACACCCCCCGTACTCTCCCCCCCACCCCACCCCACTTTTGGCACGCGACGGCAAAAAGGTTAGCCGTCACTGGTCTATAGGCCGGATTATGCTGGATTCAAGACTTGGGAACTACAACTTCAGAAAGCTTATTTGCTTAACTTTTTCTATGCATATTCACAACGTTAACAAACACACCAGCAATCAACAACAAAAAAAACATGCTCTCCAGTTCTGTTGCTTTTGATAACCCCGTTTGCCTCGGTGTTTCTTTTTCTCTTTTTAAATTCTCTTTGGAGCTAATTTATTTCAGTTGTTTCTTTCAAGAAGGACTGGACAGGAAGCCAGGCTTCTTCCTAATTGTCAGAGGACTGCAATTGTGTAGCCAAACTGCCAGATTAACAGGCTTTTCGCTCTGGTAAATAAAGGCCTGGTCTGAAATGTCATAGCCCCGCAGAGAAATAGTATACTGGGTTGCTCTTGCATAATAATAAAGATAAAAAATGACAGCTCTTCTCAGCTATATTTCCTCATTTCTTTAAAACCACATCCCTAGTCACAACCATTCACGGGTTTCTCCTTTAAGTGACAATCATGCCACCATTTGTATGCTCCCTATCTTCCTGCTTTCCTTCTCACCCTCAAAGAATAAATTGCTCTCTCTGTGTTGACTGAACAATTGACATTCCACTCATGTGGAATGAAATGTACCACTGACACTTGGACAATGTAAGGATCCTGTCTGAGGCTGCAGCAACTTAAATGTTAATGGAGGAAGGTCACTGGGATTATGGGAGGTGGGTCACCAGTGTTCCTGGATCTCGATTAGAGCCATTCACATAATTTCTGCAAGGATCATTGAGAAGGAAGAAAGTCCAAGCCCCTCCCCTACATCCTAATGATTCTAGCCCAATGATTCTCTAAGGTTCCTACAGAAGCTACTACTGCCTGGTGGTGATTTAACTAGAGTTGCAAAGGAAAGGGGAAAGAGCCAAGTGCTTTCCCATTGAGATGGGTTCTTTCCCTAGCTCATGGGCCTACCCCATTCTTCCTAGCTTTTTTTTCCTGCTAACAATCTCGATGCTACCTGACTCTACCTGACTCAGCATAAGTTATTTGGTGGACACAAAAAGTCTTCTTGTTTATTCTTTTAGGTAGCAAAAATCATAGCTTCTAGGCCCGTGATGGTGAACCTATGGCACGCGTGCCACAAGTGGCATGCAGAGCCATATCTGTAGGCACACGAGCATTGCCCTAGCTCAGCTCCAGCATGCATGCGCACACCAGCCAGCTGATTTTCAGACTTTCCGGGTCTACCGGAAGTCAGGAAATGGGCTGTTTGCAGCCACCGCAGGGCCTCCACAGGGTTGGGGAAGGCTATTTTTGCCTTCCCCAGGCTCCTAGAAAGGCTCTGGAGCCTGGGGAGGGTGAAAAACGGGCCTTCCAGTCCCATCGGAAGTTGGGAAACGGGTTGTTTCCGGCCTCCAGGGGGGTGGAGAAGGCCATTTCTGCCCTCCCCAGGCTCCTAGAAAGGCTCTGGAGCCTGGGGAGGGTGAAAAACGGGCCTTCCAATCCCACTGGAAGTTGGGAAATGGGTCGTTTCCAGCTTCCTGAGGGCCTCCAGGGGAGTGGGGAAGGCCATGTTTGCCCTTCCCAGGCTCCTAGAAAGACTCTGGAGCCTGGGGAGGGCAAAAAACGGGCCTACTGGGTCCATCGTGCCATTGCATGCCAAAAGCGGGGGAAGAACGGGGGGGTCGCACGCGCATTGAATTATGGGCATGAGCACATACGCGCACGACCTCCACGTGCTCCCCCCACTTTTGGCACGCGACAGCAAAAAGGTTAGCCATCACTGTTCTAGGCTATAGTTCAGATTTGGGGGGGGGGCGTCAACCATTTTTAACTCTTTAAATGCCTTTCATTAGTAACACTATGCAAAGTTTTGGTGTTAATCGCCAAACTGGGACACCTTGCTAAATGAAACAGGCTCGTGACAATCAAGGGTAGCCATAGTGTTTGCAAGTGGGAGAGTTTATGTTCTAGATACTAGAACATGAATGAATTTGCCCTTTAAATGAGTTTAGTAAGATTGGCTTTGCTGAGAGTCTCTTCTTTAGGGTATGCCACATACAATTTTGTTGGAGATGAACCTTCTCAGTGATCTGTGAAACAGGAACCCTGATGGTGCAGGGATTAGAATGCAGTATTGTGGGCTGACTCTGCTCACTGCCAGGAGTTCAATACTCACCGGCTCAAGATTGGCTCAGACTTCCATCCTTCTAAGTTTGATAAAATGAGAACCCAAACTGTTGTGGGCAATATGCTGACTCTGTAAACCATTTAGATACTGGTGTAAAGCACTATGAAGCAGCATATAAATCTAAGTGCTATTGCTAAACAACTCTCAGATACTGAGGCAGCCGCCACCACATTGGATTTTAGCTTCTAAAGGGTTGCAAAACCTTACCTCTTTAGGAATTTTTAGAATATTTGAGGATGGGAGGTTTAACCTAGTTCTATGAGTGGCACAATCATGGTTAGTTAGTGTTCTGTATGTCAGATGTTATTAATCCAGTGTTTTTGATTCTTTGAGCCTTTGGGACTTTAGCAGTATAGAAGCCTTCAGAAATAATATATAAAAAAGAAATGCTTGGCCTTGCTAAGTTTCCCTATCGCAAAAGACCTAGGAAGCTTTTAAGTGACTTCATAAGGAAGTCCACCTTTGATACAGGAAGGAACAGCTTAACTTACTTTGAAACCAGTTTGGCACAAGCCCCAAGTCTTGGCCAAATCTGGCTATGGTTTATGTTGTCCCTGCAGCCTTGAAACCCAGTAGCTCTTAAGGAAAAATGGAGAAATGCATTATTTCACATACTGATTACAGTCTGACCTTGGTTATTTTGACAAGAAGCAATGGGTGGAAACTAATCAAGGAGAGAAGCAACCTAGCACTAAGGAGAAATTTCCTGACAGTGAGAACAATTAATCAGTGGAACAACTTGCCTCCAGAAGTTGTAAATGCTCCAACACTGGAAGATTTTAAGAAGAGATTAGATAACCATTTGTCTGAAGTGGTATAGAGTTTCCTGCCTAAGCAGAGGGGTGGACTAGAAGACCTCCAAGGTCCTTTCCAACTCTGCTGTGCTATGCTATGCTGTGCTATGCTATGCTATGCTATTTTCTTGCACCTCACTACCAAACTAGGTAACATCATCAGTGCTAGTAGGGAGTGAGGTTTTCCCTCATGTTATATTCTACTGTCCTCCCCTATCAATGTTGGGGGTAATGGTCCTGATGTTAATGAAACATCTGCAAGAAAACAACCAAACTGAGAAAGCACCAAAGACCCCACAGTTCAACTGATTACATTTTCCAGCCTAGTATTTTGCATGGTGCAATTAAGTTAGACCAGGGGTGGGCAATTTATTTATTTATTTATTTATTTTAAATTTGTATACCGCCCTTCTCCCTGAGGACTCAGGGCGGTGAACAGCCAAGTAAAAACATCAAGTACAAATATTAAAATACAATTAAATATATATATATATATAAATTTGGCCCCATTAATTAAAAATGATAAACAAAACACTTAAAAACACTTAAAAAATTAGGCCAGCCCGGCTTGCTGGAAAAGGAAAGTTTTAAGGGCACGGCGGAAGGCACTGAGGTCTTGGATTCTCCTTATCTCTGGGGGCAATTGATTCCAGAGGATAGGTGCCCCCACAGAGAAGGCCCTCCCCCTGGGGGTCACCAGCCTGCACTGTTTGGCTGATGGCACCCCGAGGAGGCCCTCTCTGTGGGAGCGCACGGGTCGATGGGAGGTCATTGGTGGCAGCAGGCCACCAATTGTGGCTCTTTTACAATCTGTGGACTTCAACTCCCAGAATTCCTGAGACAGCCAAGCTGGTTGTAAAAGAGCCACAGCTAAAACAGAGAGGACGACTCGGGAGTAGGGCCAAGAGATGATTGGCCCCTCCCATAAGGCTTAAAAGACCAGCAACGGCTCTTGGCCTCTTTGTTGGAAAACAACATTGAGAGACTTGTTTCTTATCTTGCTCAGCATCTTCTGTTTCTGAACTTTTGCCAAGAGAAGCCTTTGGGAGTTTGGCTAATTATACCAAAGTTGGTGATAAGACTTTATGAAGACTTTGTTTTGATTTAGTTTGGACTACGCTGGCAATGAGTTAATTCTCAGCTGTTCTAATAAAGTCTGTTTATTTTGGAACTGTTGGCTTCTACTACTACCTACTTGGGCCTGGGTCACAACAGAAGGAGCATACATTCAGAAAGATAGAAGTGGAGATGGGAAGTTTGCCCCTTCAGACTTGCAAGATTCTGTTAATGTAGCCTTGCAGTAAAGTAGATTTAGTTCATCTAATCGTGCTTCTATCTGGTTTACACAGGAGGACTGATAATAAAATCAATATACTGTATTATCCATTGAGAAGGCAGAGGAAGAATGTAGCTCAGATATCAAGATGATTCCCAACTCCAGTTCCTGGCATTTTAAGCTAGGTTTGAGAAAGATCTGATTGGAAACTTGGAAATCATGTACTCTTCAACATAGATTGAAGCAAATTAAAGAAATAGTCAAATTTAAGGAAATGCCGATAAGTATTGGTTAAGGCAGGGTTGACAAACTCAAGGCCTGTGGGCCAGATCCGGCCCACAGGGTGCTTAGATCTGGCCTGCTAGGCCACCCTGGAAACAGTGAAGGACCGGCCCGCAGTGCTTTTGCCAGCAAAAATGCAGCTTGGGAGGGCCACACATACCCCCAGCCTTGGGTGGGCCACACACCCCCAGGCCCCATTTCTTGCCACAACGGCCTCCTGCAGCCCTCTGCTAGCAAAAATGGAGATCCATTTTCACTGGCAAAGGGCTGCAGGAGGCTGTTACGGCCCAAAATTAGGCCTTGGGGGTACGTGTAGCCCACCCAAGGCTGGGTTTCACTGGCAGAGGGCTGCAGGAGGCCGTCATGGCCAAAAAAAAGAGCTCAGGAGCTCCTGCGCATGCACAGGAGCATCCAGATGACGTCCTGATTTTACTACCGGTTCACAACCGGGAGCAACCCATCAATGGGCCACGTCTACTCTATCCATGCCCACACCAGCCCCTGAGGTCAAACAACCCTGATACAGCTGTCAACCCTGATGCGGCCCATGAAATCGAGTTTGACACCTCTGGGTTAAGGCATCGGTCTAGAAACCAGGAGACCGTGAGTTCTAGTCCCAACCTGGGTACAAAACCAACTGGATGACCTTGGTTTAGTCATTCTTTCATAGGCCTAGGAAGGAGGCAACGGCAAACCCTTCTGAAAAAAATACTTGCCAAGAAAACTACAGGATTTTGTCCAGGCAGTCTCTAAAAGTCAGACACAATTGAAAGAAGGGGGGGGGCTGTCAAACAATATTTTTGTCAATCCCCACCTCAAAAGAGAGACAAGCTTTCAAGAATCTCAGTTCTTCTCTACACGAGATGAGAAACCAGTCAAAGAAGATTCCACTTACATCCCTAACATGGTTTTTGAAGTCTTCCAATGATACACTCATCATTACTGGAATTGAGTGCATCCACCATCCCGCTGGTTGTCTTCTTCTTCTCTTCCTTTCACCTTTCTCAGCATGACAGAATCCTCTAAGAGAAATACTGTGCGTCTTCTCATGTGTATAAAACCAAGAAAAACTAGATTTCGGCGAAGTTTTTTGGACAAATGTATTTGTTAAGAAAAAGAGGTTAGAGATCAGAATCTTGGAAGCTGGATATGTGTCTATCATAGCATGTATTTTATAGAAAAGTTTTTCTTCATAACTTTGGCCCTCTAACAAAGGAGTCCCCAACCCCTGCTCCGGGCCACGGCATGCCAGAAACTGGGCCGCAGAAACAAGTGAAGCCCCATTTGTGGGATGCAAGGCAGCAAATGAAATCACGCCTCCTCCGGTCTGCAGAAAACCTCTCTCCACAGAACTGGTCCCTGGTGCCCAGAAGGTGGAGGGCCACTGTTCTAACAAACCCTTGATTTAAGGAGGAGATGGCTACTTTATGAGTCATTAATAAAAGATGCACGAATCAACATCTATTCTTGCTGTGCAATATTTTTCAAGCATCCAATCTGATTCCCAAGTTCAGCTAATTTCAGTGCAGAGCAAGTGAAGGAGGAGCTGCTCCATTGCTGGTGATGATTATGATTAACTAGATATGGGATGAAGAGCTATTAGATTATGTGATGGAAACAGAGCCCTTGGAGAACCTGGTGCTTTCCTAGTGCTTGCTGCTCCCACCTCTTATTACCACATCTGAATTTTGATTCTATATGACCAGGAGGATGCTGCTGCAAAGGTCATAACTGTGAAAAATAGTCATAAGTCACTTTTTTCAGTGCCGTTGTAACTTTGAACAGTCACTAAATGAACGTAAGTCGAGGACTACCTGTATTTAATTTCTGCTTTGTGTGCAATTGAACTCTGAAGGATATCAAAACTAGCAACTCATATGACCCAGTGTTTGCAGGAGAAACATATTGTAGAACTAAAACTAAAGGAAACACATACAATTTTTTCACTTCCTGGTCTCAGCCCTGACACGCGTGAAGTGCTCCCTTTTCGGCACTTGGTGCCGAAAAGGTTCACCATTACTGCTCTAGAGTCTCAACTCCATAGAGGTCAACACAGTTTCTGTTGCAGGCGATTGATCCAAATTCCTGCAGGAAATCTGATATCGTTAGACCAAAGATGGTGGTGGCAGTGGGATTATCCAATGCTCTGGAAAACTAACACAGAGTGGGTTTAATGCAGTGGTGGGATTCAGCCAGTTCGCACCTATTTGGGAGAGCCAGTTGTTAACTTTCTAAGCAGTTCAGGGAAGCAGTTGTTGGAAGAAATCTTATTTTGTTTTTTTCCCACTTTATAGGGCTAATCCTGTAAAGAAGGCAGGAAGGAAACATTCTGCTGTTATTTCTAGCCTAATCTTTATTGCCCTGCTTACAGAAACTGCCTCTCTGGTTAACCCTTATTACATTGTAACAGCTAAGGTGTTACAACGTGAGTGATGTTGAGTTGGCCACGCCCACACGGTCACATGACCACCAAGTCATGCCTATCGAGCTGGTCATTAGGGCAGAGAACTGGTTGTTGAATTATTTGAATCCCACCATTGGTTTAATGTATACTTTTTGTTATTGTCAATGAATGGCAAACTCTCACAGAGGTATGCTTTGGAGCAGAGCAAAGCCTCTCAGACAGATGGTTTCCGTTATTCATGCTTCTCTTCAGTGTTAATCTTTGGCATTCTTGAGAGAAAGTCATCGGGGCATCTTTGACGCTAGGAAAAATTGCCATACAGCATAAAGAGTTTTCACGCTCTGTTCTAACACACTTAGCAGGGTTCTCTGTGACATTTAATCAAATAAAATAAGTCCATTTGTTTGGCGTGACTTGAAAGGATAGCTGGAGAGCGAGGAGCAGAGCTGATTAAGCTTTTCCAAAGGTTTTCCAAAGGGGACGGCATTAGTTAAGGCTCCCTTGTCACGGAATTGTATAAATATTAATGTCTGTAAAAAGACCTCTATGTCTATGTTGGTTGGCTACCTATGCTTGTGAAAGTTGGACCTTAAAAAGCAAGACTGGAATAAAGTCCATCTCCTTTGAGCTGTGGTACTGGAGAAGGTTCCTGCATATTCTTGGACAGCAAGTTGACTAACAAGCAAGTTCTGGAACACATAACACCAGACATGTCTTGACTATCTGTTAACACCTTGACTATCTGTCAGAATGGTCAAACAATTGGCAACTCCAAATCAACCAACAAATGCTCTGTCTTACACATTGGTTAAAAAAAAATCAAAACACAAAATGCAAGCTGGAGAATTCTGGGAGTTGAAGTCCACAAGTCTTAAAGCTGGCAAGTTTGGGGACCCCTGTTCTAACGTATAGACAGTGTACAAAATTCCCTAATTTTCCATTCCTCTTAAACAAACACACATTGTCCTTGGTGATTATAAACCCATCTTCTAGCTACTATTATTTAGGCCAGTGGTTCTCAACCTGTGGGTCGCGACCCCTTTGGGGGTCGAATGACCCTTTCACAGGGGTCGCCTAAGACCATCGAAAAACACATATTTTCAATGGTTTTAGGAATAATTTTATGGTTGGGGGTCACCACAACATGAGGAACTGTATTAAAGGGTCACGGCATTAGGAAGGTTGAGACCCACTGATTTAGGCAAATCTCCTAAAATATGTTGGATTTGCCACCTTGCAAAAACTTTCACCAAGTACCATGCTAAAAATACACACACACAAAATTAATAGCGTACAATTCCTTCTTGGCTTACAGCAGTATTTCCTAATCTTGGCCATTTAAGAAGTGTGGACTTCAACTCCCAGAACATTTACACTCCAAGACTAGCTTTACCCAACTAAACCTTAAACCTGAATTGGCAAAATTCAATTGTTATTATTGCTAAATCAGTCTGTATTGATTTAATGAGGTACCATCATTATGTAGTGTATCAGATGTATTTTCCACAACATCCTGAATCACAAGAATGCCAGTCCTATTTTTAACCCAGAGTTGAATACGGTCCCAAAGTAGATAAAAGAATCTCACCCTTGGTTTAAAGGATATCCATTTGCTAATGAGAAAACTAATCCATTTAAATCAACTTATGATATTCTTAGTTCTACCGTTATTAAGTCCAGAATGCAGAACTTTTTGGGGAACCAAGGCAAACCCTTCCCCCCAAGTAAATAGGGGGAGAACAATAACCTTTGAATGGGTTCTGGAGTTACATCAAAGGTTTTGGAGGACAATACAGGTTCTTATGTTCTTTCTTTTTTTTTTTTTTTAATTTGATTTATATGCCGCCCTTCTCTGGAGACTCAGGGCGGCTTACAATGCGTTAAGCAATAGCCTTCATACTTTTGTATATTTATACAAAGTCAGCTTATTGCCCCCACAAACTGGATCCTCATTTTACCTACCTTACAAAGGATGGAAGGCTGAGTCAACCTTGAGCCTGGTGAGATTCAAACTTACAGTAATTGCAGACAGCTGGTGTTAATCACAATGCTTTTAATCTGCTGAGCCACCAGGCCCTTAACAAGCAAAATCCAATTGGCCCCCAAGAGTCTTGATTTTTGACTGATTGATAGACTGATTATGTGCCATCAAGTACTTTTTGACTCCTAACAATCACATAGATTGATTTTTTTTCTATAATGATCTATGCCTAACCTGTTTTTCAAGTCTCTGAAAGGTACACTCATCACCACTATATAACTCAGTCCATCCACCTTGCTACTGGTTGTCTTTTTATTTTTCCTTCCACCTTTCCCAGCATTAGAGCTTTTCCTGAGAGCTAGGATTTTACATAATGAGTCAGAAGTACAATGATTTCAGTCTAGTCATTTATGCCTCAAGTGAAAACTCTAGTGTCAAGCTCAAAGCGCGCTTATCCTGTTGCAACCATTATCGCTTCTCAACTTGCCATAGAACTAGGGGGGAGGAAGGGTGAGATGGAATGCTGGCTACAGACTTCAAGACAAGCCGTGAGAGTCAAGGACACTTCGGCAGGTGTTTGCCAAGACTAGAGTCTTTTTCTCATAGCAATACAATGACACTCAATTGGACAATGTGACCTGCATTAATAGGAGGGAGGGAGAAATCTCTACTGTCATTATGTTTGTTTGCATGGGAATTAGATAGAGCTGGTTTTACGTTCATCAGTGCTGAAATGATGTAGTCAATAAAGTTTTGTATTCAGAGATTGGAAAGTCTCAAACGTGCTTGCTTTGGTTGGGTTCGTCAGTCAGAACGTTGACTTCTAGGTTTATTTGTTCAGTGACCAATTGGTCGTTTTCTTGGCTGCCTACAATGTTCTCAGGAGTCTTCTCCAACAGCAAAGTTAAATTACTCGTCCTATCCTCCTTCTTTAAAGTCCAACTTTCTCATCCATAGAATAGAATAGAATAGAATTCTTTATTGGCCAAGTGTGATTGGACATACAAGGAATTCGTCTTGATGCATACACTCTCGGTGTATATAAAAGAAAAGATACATTCGTCAAGAATCATAAGGTACAATACTTAATGATAGTCATAGGGAAACAGTCAATATAAATCTTAAGGATACTAGCAACAAGGTTACAGTCATACAGTCATAAGTGGGAGGAGATGGGTGATAGGAACGATGAGAAGATTAATAGTAATGCAGACTCAGTAACTAGTTTGACAGTGTTGAGAGAATTATTTGTTTAGCAGAGTGATGGCGTTCGGGAAAAAAGTGCCAGAAGGAATACTGTTGAATGGTATTATACCGTGTCTTGAATTAGATTAAGAGTCCTAAGAGATGGAAAATGTGATCTCTTGACTGTGTGTAGGTGTATTTTAAACAATTAAGGAGAACTCTAATCTGATGAGACAGAAGATTTTGAGATAAACTACTAGAATTCTGCACTGCTTTGGATTCTGTTCCAAAGAGATATTCCTCAGCACCAACACTGTTGGTGTAGTAGTAGTTGCCATTCTGAAACTACTATGATCAGAACAGAGCACCATTCTTTTGAGGTGGCACCTCAGTAACCCAGAGGATTCAATCATGATCAAAGCAGGTCAATGAAGAAGATCAGGGGTATGGACACTAAGCCCCTCTGAAGAAACAATAAAGGGACTAGGCACATTTAGTTCGGAAAGGAAATGATTGTGATGAAATATGACAAATGTTTGAATTGATATCACACAAAAGAAGGTCAAGACCTGTTCTCTAGTCTTCCAGAGTACAGAACACAGAATAATGAATTTAACTTCAAGACTGCCAGAACTGATCTACCCTATATGAGCATCCCAGGAAAGCTGATAGTCATTCCTATATGAATGATTCCTATATGATAGTGTATGTTGAGAGGTTAGGAGCTGGAAACAGTGATTTTTGGTGACAATCCCATTTATTTAATTTAACACAGCAAGGTATTGCAAATCTGGTTGAAACTTTTCTGGACAGCATTGGGGGGAGGGAAGTGGGATATCACTGTCAGTTTTTCATTTGTTGATTTCACTATGGCCAGGGTGGATAAAAATCAATGATTTTTTTAAAAAAATCAAAAAAATCAGATTTTTTTTATTTAAATCGGATTTTTTTGATTTTTATCGAATTTATTTTAATAAAAAACTTTTGGGGTAAAAATCTATCGTAAGATAGTTTTCTATTTAAGATACATAAATAATTTAGTTTATTCAGCATGAAATGGAGCTTAGTTATGTAGCATGAGGCTGTATATTCTGCAACATTGGGACTATCGGTGAGTCAACAGTGGGTCAAAGGAGTAGCAGAGATGACAGTTGCTCTTTAAAAATTATGATTTAAATCGAGTTGATTTAAATCAAGCCTTTTTACTAGTGATTTAAATCATGATTTAAATTGTGATTTAAATCAACTCAATTTAAATCAAATCCACCCTGACTATGGCATTGTCATAATGTACATAATGTACAGGATTTCATAAAGCCGGGGTGGGTGGGCGGGGCCATCCACAATTTCCGCTACCGATTCAGGTGTACCTGTCCGAACCGGCTGAATACCATCTCTGCTCCAATGTATTGGATATGGTCTCCCTGGAAAACTTCAAGTTGAATTACTATCCAAAAAAGAGGTTGAATTGGATGCTCTCAATATGCCCTGCCATCTCTCTGGTTCTATGACTCTGTTTCTCTTGTTTATTCTAGCAACCTTGAGGTTATGTCCTTTATTAAGATTGTATGCCATGCAGGATATTTTGAAGGCTAAAATTGCAATTCATCAGTGTTTGTAAAGTAAATACAAATGCAAACCAGTTATATCCGGGATGAGCAGGGTGATTTGCCAGAGAAACCGCCTGCTTCTCCCCTAAGCTAACTTTCCTTAAAAGATACTCAGGTTCCACTGAAGTGTGAAATAGCTGTCGCTTCTTATTGCCATAGATAGTTGTAGCAAAACACCTTGAAGCATTCGACTCTTGGAGGCCGCCAGCAAAATCCCACTGGAGAAACCCTATCAAAGGTGAAAGCGACACACAATGCCTTTAAAAGAATTCTTCTAACAATCAACTTTGACAGACTCATTCTTTTAATAGAAAGTGTATCGTTGTCTCTGGAAATGGAGTGTCCTCCTCGGTGGGTATTTGCAAACATGAAAAGACAAGCTACGTAGATGGATTGGAATCTCAAATTCACAGAAGTCCTGTCGAAGAACAAGATCAGGGGGAGGGATCAGGGATGAAATTCAGCAGATTCTGACCGGTTCTGGAGAACCGGTAGCAGAAATTTTGAGTAGTTCGGAGAACCGGCAAAAACCACCTATTGCTGGTCCCAGAGTGGGGTGGGAATGGAGATTTTTGCAATATCCTTCCCCCAGGAGTGGGGAGAGAATGGGGATTTTGCAGTATCCTTCCCCTGGAGTGGGAAGGGAATGGGGATTTTGCAGTATCCTTCCCCTGGAGTGGGGAGGGAATGGGGATTTTGCAGTATCCTTCCCCCAGGAGTGGGGAGAGAATGGGGATTTTGCAGTATCCTTCCCCTGGAGTGGGGAGAGAATGGAGATTTTGCGGTATCCTTCCCCTGCCATGCTCACCAAACCACGCCCACCAAACCACACCACGCCCATCAAGCCATGCCCCCAGAACCAGTAGTAAAAAAAATTGGATTTCACCACTGGGAGGGGTATTAATTTTTGCTAACATTTCAAAACTCTTTGGACATATTTATTGTTGGATTAGGTGGCTAAAGTACAAATAGTGATTATATTTCTGATGATGAAGGCAGTACTGAAAGAACAAAAGAAAAATAATTCTCCTGTAGCCCATTCTCTAGGATAGCTTTCACTATATTGTTATTATAGTGTGGGAAGACAAGTTAATTAATACTCAATTGCAATTAATTTCCAGTGGATGGGTAATTTGGCATGCTAGTAAACTCTAGCTTGTGGAGAGCTGTGATTTAGAACTTTATGTTGCCCTGAAGATCTCTGTGGAACCCATTGTTATATTTATTTTTTCTCTAATCTTCCCAGACTTACATTTCCTAGGTAAATGTAAGTCTCTAGGCTGGTTTCAACATCAGGCAGCCCTACAGAAGCTAATCATTTCCTTTATCAATGCCAAGAAAACTGCGTGATTAGGTCTGCATGGTCACCGAGAGTCAAGTTTGATTTGAGGAACATTTTTAGTTAACAGGATGGTTGTTTCAAGTGATCATGAAAAGGGAACTGCGTGGCCTGAGTTCTGTCAAGGAAGAGATTTCCAAAAATAAAAATTACAGATCTTTCCAGTAAGATTTGAGCTGATCCTGAGAACCTCCTGTGCAAAAGCAGGGAACCAGATCAAATGGTCTCTGGTCTTGTAATCTTACAAAATTTGGGGATTTTCTATTTGATCAGCTAGATACTAGATGCCTTACACTTAGATACTAGTCTTTCTGTGAATTGTTGGAATTTGCTACGAAGCCCATTGTTCCCAAATGCTCTTCGGTGATTTATAAGAAGTGAGGGATGCTTCTTGATTGACGGTGGAAGTTGGGGTAAATAAAACAGATGTAATTTTCTACCATCATTATGCCTTGATAAACTATCCAATACCTCTTGGTCAGGTGAGCTTCTTGGTTGAGAAGTGAAACATTTTCAAACAGCAACCCCCTTCCCCCAAAGTCTGGCTGCCTTTTGGAAGAATAGAATAGAATAGAATAGAATAGAATAGAATAGAATAGAATAGAATAGAATAGAATAGAATAGAATAGAATAGAATAGAATAGAATAGAATAGAATAACAGAGTTGGAAGGAACCTTGGAGGTCTTCTAGTCCAACCCTCTGCTTAGGCAGGAAACCCTACACCACAAATGGTTATCCAACGTCTTCTTAAAAACTTCCAATGTTGGAGAATTCACAGCTTCTGTAAACAAGTTGTTCCATTGATTAATTGTTCTAACTGTCAGGAAATTTCTCCTTAGTTCTAAGTTGCTTCTCTCCTTGATTAGTTTCCACCCATTGCTTCTTGTCCTATAACTTGACTCCCTCTTCTTTGTGGCAGCCCCTGAGATACTGGAACACTGCTATCATGTCTCCTCTAGTCCTTTAGGTCTCTCTGAAATAAATGCCACAATTGCTATGGACTTCATTGAGCTTATGTATCACTCCTCTTACCGCAAAATCTGCCAGAATTTGTGAGAACAGCTTTAGTCATTGTAGCCTGAAGAAGAAGGATAACACGCTAGCCTGAGTGAGACCAGTGATCTGATCTCTAGATCTTTACCTATCATGGCTGCTAAGTCTCTGAGGACCCTGAAGTTTTGAAGAACTACCATCCATACTTACAAATATCCTTTGTAGTAGCACAAGTGATGACCAGCATCCCCCTTTGCTTAAAAACTTGGTACAACGTTGCTTAAAAGAAGCTGATTATTTAAATCTGTTTCAGTCTGTCTGACATGAAGATACCTTCGATTGCCCCAATATATCTT
Source organism: Pituophis catenifer annectens (assembly GCF_029215685.1). NCBI lineage: Eukaryota > Metazoa > Chordata > Lepidosauria > Squamata > Colubridae > Pituophis > Pituophis catenifer. The sequence continues at coordinate 10,062,466 of NW_027256886.1, read as the reverse complement.
TATCAGGAGGGAGGCAGAGATGCAATTGTATTGATCCTCCGAGATCTCTCTGTGTCCTTTGACATCCTTGATCAAAGGATATTGCCAGAGCAGCTCAGCGCATGGGACACTGAAAGCACTGCTGTCAGCACCTCAACGCTGGCATAGAGAGCAGAGGAGAGAGATAAGCTCTGAACTTTTGCCTGCTAAATCCCTTTGAAGTCGGGTTGTCATGGAAATGAGGAGGGGAGACATTCCTGGGAAATGACGAGACAAGAAGGCTGGAGAATGACTTGGAAGATAGCCAATGAGAAGCAGAGATTTGGGGATCGGAAAGGGAGGGATTGGGAGGCAAAAGGTCAGTCTTGTCCGCATCGAGTCATGATCTGGTTGCTGTGCTCAATTAAAGAAAAGATTTCCTTAAAGATTGGCAGTTTGGAAATTCATTTACTTTGAGATAGCATCGAAGTCTGACAACTGCATTATCACAATGACATTCTGCCTAAAGGCACATTATCAGACCATGGCATGGGGAGATTACTCTTTTGGACCCATGGTACTTATGGTAGGAATGCTATTTTTCTTCCCTGATGTTCGGCATCTACATAAAGTCAATACAGATGGTCAGCAGGAGATTTGAAATAGAGTGTGATTGGTATGCTGATGATACTCAATTATCTTCCCTTTCCACCTAAATCAGGAAAGACAATGCAGATGCTTGACAGCTGCTTAAGAGTTGACTTGGCTTAAATGAGAAGAAAAAAAACATCCTCTCCAGATAGAGAATCCAGGGATCAGTGATATTCATAACTAGAGCTTAGGACGTTGACTTGTTCTGAGCAAAGCCAAAGTAGTACTTTGGAGCTGTCCTTGATTCTCACCATTATGAGAAGCACAAGCGGCCTCAATAACAAGGAAATCTATGCCCAGTTTTACATGGTACATATGCCACACACCAGTGATGAGCTGCTCCTGTTTGTAACAACCGGTTCGCCCAGCACCAAAAATGTGAGCGCGTGCTGCCTTCCTCGCATGCTTCAAAAACATGGCAATATAGGACGGGATAGCACTGAGGTGGGGCTCACTGGTCGCAACTACCGTTTCGCCTGAACCGGTCCGAACCGGGAGCAGCCCACTTCTGCCACACTCTCCCTTGATTAGGATAAGCTCCCCTCAGTGACCGAGGCCAAATAATATCATGCTTATGTTATGATGGTTAGTAGTATAAAGTTTCTTGGAGTACAGCTAACAAGTAGGTTAGTGAGAAACTGGTGAGGTGGGCACAGCAGTGCCTGCATTTTGTGTGTCGTATGAGAAGACACAGAAGACTTCCCTGTCCTTTCTATCGAGGGATAATTGAAAGCATCCTGTCATATTGTATTACAGTTTGGTTTGGAAGAATTACTGTTTTGGACAGGAAGGCTGGGCAGAGAGTGGTGGGGACAGCAGAAAAAAATTATTGGAAGTTCACTTCCTTCTATCCAGGGAGTGGTGCGGTGGCCTAGAAGTGGAGCTCTCGTCTCACAATCAGGAGGCTGTGAGTTCGATCCTAAGTAGAGGCAGATATTTCTCTCTCTCTGGGTACGTTGAGAATATATCTGCTAAATATAACTGTGCATTGGCTACAGGAAGGGCATCCGGCCAGTAAACACTCAGCTCCGTTCAGTTGCCCAGACTCTACCTCACATGGGATTATGAGGTCATTAAAAGTTGATGGTGACTTCCTTCTATCCAGGACATGGCTATATAAGCACTGCTTGACCAGGGTCCCCAGTATTGTCAGGGATGCTATACATCTTCTCCATGACCATTTTTCTTTATTACCTTCTGGGAGGAGGCTTTACAATATCCAAAACAGAACAAATACATTCTGTGATAACTTTTGTACCATATAGTATAAACCTTGTTAACTCTCAAGACTATTTTTTCCCTATGTATTAAAAATGGACTGTGTTATGTGTGTGTGTGCACGCGCGCATATGGATGTGTATGCCTGTACGCATATATACAGCACGTGTGTGTGTGTGTGTGCACGTGTGTATGTATATATGTATATGTTGCTTTTGAGAGCAGGCATCAGAATTTCATTTTTAATTTTTAATGTGTGCCAGTATATAGACAGAAAAAGTGATAGTAAAGGTCTATCAATGTACAAATCAGCTTGATTTGTATTCAAGAGTATATAACACAGAGTATCAAGTGGAACTATGAGTGACAAAGATTCAGTTCTTGTTGTGACTCTGACTCCTGAGCCTGTCCTAACAGAGGAGGAGGACTCAGAAGGTGATGGGGAGGAACTGACAAGGCCTCCCTCTCCAGGACCCTCCTTTCTGGCAATGCCTCAGGTTCCAACTGAAGGCCAGGAGGAACAGCCTGGGATGGGCCAGGAGGAAGGCATATCGGAGCATCAATTGATAGGAAGCGAGGATGATGAATCCTGGCTTGATCCCAGGCAGCGTCGGAGGGAGAAGCGTGCGCAGTAACAGAAGAGGCGTGGGCCTCGGTCACAAGGTTAGCTGGTGTCATTGACGCAGTGAGATGGCACCAGTGAGATGGTTAGCTGGTATCATCGACAAGTGAACATGGGTTGTGCAAACTCTAGGAGACAGTAGAGGTCAGAGGGCCTGACATGCTATGATCCATGGGGTCACAAAAAGCCAGATGCGACTGAGCAACTAAACAACAACATTCAAAATTCATTTTCAAAAGTTCTTCAATGAAGCAAACATTCTCACCTAGTTTTTCCCTATCAGTAATGAAACCAGGCTGAGAAAGTACAGTTGTATACAGTAGTGGCCAAAATTGTGGAAACCTTTTTTTGGGGGAAAGTATATTTTTGAGGTTTGATGACTAATAACAACTCTTTCTTTCTTTCTTTCTTTCTTTCTTTCTTTCTTTCTTTCTTTCTTTCTTTCTTTCTTTCTTTCTTTCTTTCTTTCTTTTTTTCTTTCTTTTTGGGAGTTTCAAGATAATCATATTCCACTGCTGGAATGGCCTGGGAATAGCCTAGACCTTAACCCGGGGTGAAATGCTACCGGTTCGTTCTGGTTCAGGTGAACCGGTAGTAGTGGCAGCGCATGGTTCGGCAAACCGGTAGCAGTGAGGCCACACTCACCTGCCCGGACGTCATTACTTCCTGGTTTTAACCAGGAAGTAACCTGCTTTTGACCCTCTGTGCATGTGCACAAGCCTTTGCACATGAACAGAGGGTCTACAATTGGATCTGACGATGGCACGCCCACTTCCGAACCAGTAGGTAAGGTAAATAGATTTCACCCCTGCCTTAACCCAATTGAAAATCTATGGAGCCGACTACAGAAACTTGTTAGTCAGAAGCGACCCAGCAATAAAACCCAGTTAATAGAAGCAATCATTCAATCTTGGTTTCACATGATAACAGCTGCAGGACTAAAAGACTTGGTTCACTCCATGGGAAGATGTTGTAAGGCTGTAATTCATGATAAAGGTTACCCAACTAAGTATTAATTGACATGGTGATCATTTTTGTGTATCTCATTTTTTCTACGTGTTTCAGTTTTCTTCTTTATACTGTAACTGCTATTCCAATAGAAAACCCTTCATAAAAGTTATGGCATTACATTCTTGATTAAATTATCTTTCCATTGATATATAATTTTATCGTACTACTCCAAAAAAAAAAGTGGTGTTATTAGCTAGTTTTAGAAAATACACTTTTCCCTAAAAGTTTCCACAATTTTGGCTACTACTGTATATAGAATGCACAAATAGAACCTTTTCCTATTTTTTTTTAAAAAAATCAGTCTCTTCACCGAAGGGAAAAACTCTTCACTGAAGGGATATTTATAGAAAGTTGCCCTCTCCACTGATATAAATGAGAGAGCCTACACACTCTCCTCTCATCTGTCCGCATTCACTTGAGCTTCAACGGAAAGAATCATCGCTTCCCATACCAAATGGGAATCTGCAATGCTGATTGCAGAATCTGCAATGCTTCTCAGATGAAGATCTGCAGAGCTGCCAAAGGCAAGTGTCCGTGAAGCTCTATGCAACCAGCTCTATGCCTTGTAAATAATAGTAGTCATTCTTCTACTTCAACCCATCTATTTCAAGGGTAGGAAAGAGGTTGGAGTTAATGTAGCATCAAATGAAATTTCCATTTTAATAATTAGGCATTGGATTTAAAATATAAATAGGTCATGCAGAGAGTAGCTACATTAAGAATGGACAACCTCAGTGCAAAGCTGTACATGGGAATAGTTTTAATCAATCGTGTAGCCCGAGGCTATAAATATGCAAAATTTATCATAGATGAGCAAACATATATTTGATGTGTAACTAATGCTACAGTTGTTGTAGAAGGAGCACTCATTAATGAATTTTGCAGGCCATCAAATAAATTCCCCTATATCAGGACTCTGCAGACTTTATGGAGATGAAGACTCATCTAGGTTTCGAATAGCAGGGATCCAGAAATAATATAAGCGGCATGGCTTGGACAAAACCACAAATAACACTAGGCTGGATTTTAATTACATTTAATGAAATACAAATTGGAATTTAATTAATACAAGGACTATGATCAGTCCCGATATATTTAGAGTTTTTTTTCCCCCTACCATAACATTGAAATTTACAGTGGATGGTAAAATTTGGGAAACACTGTTGTGGAATACACATGGTTCTTGGAATCATTGTTCAGACATGCCTACTATATACAGAGCAACTACAGGTTTCAGCTGACCACCGTTCATTTAGTGACCGTACAAAGTTACACCACCACTGAAAAAAAGTGACTTATGATTTATTTTTCACACTTACAGCTGTTGCAGCCTCCCCATGGTCATGTGATCAAAATTCAGATGCTTGGCAACTATTTATGACAGTTGCAGTGTCCTGGGGTCATGTGATCAGTTTTGGCGACTTTCTAACCAGCAAAGTCAATGGGGAAGACAGATTTATTGAACAACCATGTGACTAACTTAAACAACAGCAGCGATTCACTTAACAACTCTGGCAAGAAAGGTCGGAAAATGGGGCAAAATTCACTTAGCAAAGGTTTCACTTAGCAAAAGAATCTTTGGGATCAATTGTGGTCACAGGCAGGGGTGGGTTCTAAAAATTTTTACTACCAGTTCTGTGGGCGTGGCTTATTTTGTGGGCGTGGTTTGATGGTCATGTGACAATTCTTTAGGATTTAGCAGAGGTACTGGTCTACCAGGCTTTTAACTGCTTACAGAGCTGTACCGGTCTACCCATTTGTTCTTGGAGTGTTCCGGTCTACCCATTTGTTTTTGGACGCACCGGTCTACTCATATGTTTTCGAGGCACCTGTCTACTCATTTGTCTACCACCACACTGCCTTTTAACACTGATCAGCTGTAGGGCGGCCCTTTGAAGCCCTACGGCAAGAGTTTAAACAGTTTTTTTCCTTCTAGCCTATCAGCTGGGATTTGGGAGGCAGCAAATAGATTGGGGGCGAGGCCAAATAAAAGGTAAGAATAACGAGGGGGGCGGGAGGGCCCAGTTCCCGAACAAAGAGAACCAGTTCAGTGATGTCATATCATCACCGCTACCTGCTCGGCCAAACCGGGCCAAACCGGGAGGAACCCACCACTGGTCACAGGTTAAGGCATACCTGTATGTCCGTCCATAGGACAACACCAAGACATAGAAAAGCGCTTTTCTATAGAAAAGCGGGGGAAGACAAAGAAAAAACCAAGAAGAATGCAATGGAGTGTTCTGAAAGAGACTGACTGAAAAACAGAACAGAAAACCCTCCAGGCCTGCAGTATATAAAAGAGAGTGGAAGAAAGGTATAATCCTTTGAGAGGAGTTTGGAATAAAAGATGCAAAGTTTTTTCAAGAACCACTGCCTCTAAACAACTCCGCAAATATAGAAGTAAACACCTAAGTCATTTAAATTCATTCAAAGAGTGCAAAGAAGTAGAGGGCGCTTTTTTGGTATCTTGTTTGCAGTTTGATAGCCATCGAGTACAAAGATTGGGTGCTCCAACACTGGAGATTTTTAAGAACAGATAGATAGATCGGATGGATGGATGGATGGATGGATGGATGGATGGATGGATGGACGGATGGACGGACGGACAGACAGATGATAGATAGATAGATAGATAGATAGATAGATAGATAGATAGATAGATACCGTGTTTCCCTGAAAATAAGACTCTGTCTTATTTTTTTATTTTATTTTTTTAATTTGATTTATATGCCGCCCTTCTCCGGAGACTCAGGGCGGCTTACAATGCATTAAGCAATAGCCTTCATTCTTTTGTATATTTTATACAAAGTCAGCTTATTGCCCCCACAAACTGGGTCCTCATTTTACCTACCTTAGAAAGGATGGAAGGCTGAGTCAACCTTGAGCCTTGGAGAGATTCGAACCACCAGAAATTGCAGGCAGCTGTGTTAATAACAGGGTGCACTAAACCACTGTACTATCAAGGCTCTTATATTTTTTGAACCCCAAAATAAGCGCTTGGCCTTATTTTCGTGGAGGTGTTATTATTTTGGGGCACATAGAGCAAGATGGGGATCCTCTTGCTGTCTTACCTGATTTCCAGCTCTGAGTTTAAATATTTTTGAGGAGCGCTTATTTTTGAGGGGAGGCTTTTTTTAGCGCATGCACTCAAAAGCTCGATTGGTCTTATTATCAGGGGATGCCTTATTTTCGGGGAAACAGGGTAGGTAGGTAGGTAGGTAGGTAGGTAGGTAGGTAGGTAGGTAGGTAGATGGATGGATGGATAGATGGATAGATAGTCCTACTCTCCCATTTGGATAAAAGTGCATCTACTTCAGAACATTTATACCTAGTAACATTGGACTAGAAGACCTGCAAGGTCCCTTTTGATTCTGTTATTCTTTATTCTATTGTTACTCTATTGTTATTCTGTTAAATGTTCCTCTGGTTCCTCTAGATCAGGGGTGCCCAATTTGGCAACATTAAGACTTGTAGATTTCCACTTCTAGAGGTCCAATTCTGAAAGTTGAATTCCATGGACCTTAAAGTTGCCAAGATTGGAGACCTCTAGTCTAAACCCTCTAAATTTCATAGGCTTGCCAGGTGTCCACTATTTGAGCGGACAGTCCGCTTTTTTCACATTATGTTCACTATTTTTTTTCACAAAATAGTGGTCATTTTTTTTTTATTCAAAAGCTTTATGATGAAATGGTACGTAATCTAAAGCTGTACAATCTAAGAGAATAAGGATAGGAGAATCGTGTTTTGTCTTTTTTTTCATAAATTAGAATGAGACAAAGATCAAATATCCATTGAACTCGATTCTCCGAAAAAATTAATGATGAGATTAAAATAAAAATATATTATAAAATTATGTACAGTTCACATTTTTAAAATGTATTGTAGCTTGTGTCGACTGACCTAAAATGGCGTCGAGTGATGAGAATGACAGCGGCGAAATTTCGAATTCTTTAAAACGAAAGAGAGGAGTGTGCAAATACACCAAAGACTGGGAAGCTACTTTTGCATGGATTACCAACAACGAAAGTGTCAGAATTCCCTATGTAGGCATTAGGTTTCACCTCTGCTTTGTGCAAACAGATGACAGCATATGGTTAACCTGGTCACAGAACAGGAACTGAGCAGCGTCAGGCTCGGTTAGTACATGGATGAGAGACTGCGAGAAATTATTGACCAATAGGTAGACTTGGAAGTTGAAAAAACACAATGTCAAGGCCCCAACAGAAGAAGATAATGGCAAACCATGTCCATAGTATTGCCAAGAAGACTACATGGACATGTTCATCAAGTCACTAGGGATTAGAGCAGGGGTCTGCAACCTTAAACACTCAAAGAGCCATTTGGACCCATTTCCCACAGAAAAGAAAACACCGGGAGCCACAAAACCCTGCCTGTGCCTGACTATTTCTTGATCAGCCACAAAACTATCATATGTAGTTGAATTAAACGTTCTGTTTTCTTCTGAAACTTTTCTTTTCTTGGATTTATCCATGGTTGGCCTACCAGGGGTTGAAAAGCTCAAAAAATGACATGCTGGTGGGTGTCGCATATTGGCGGTTGTGACGCATATTTTGAGTGACAGGGAGCCGCAGCAGAGAGGTGAAAGAGCCACATGCAGCTCCAGAGCCGCAGGTTGCTGACCCCTGGATTGTATGTAATGTAACTTTACATACCGACCTATCAGCCTAATTCCTTGGTCGACCCTAAATCCAAATTCATCCTGCAAAAGGATGAGGCTGAATTCCATACCTATATCAGTGCATTCAGAATGAAGCTAGTGTGTCTTTTTAATAACCCTGTACAAAACAATGATTTCAATGCACCTGATCCATTCATAGGACATGTTTGCTCCATGGTATAGTTTTATACTATGGTATTAAAGTGGCTTTGCTTTTTGAAACACTGAAAAGGTATGCAAATGATTCTTTTGCAATCACTGTGTTTAGTGGACTGGACCAGAGTGTCATTTAAAAAAAAAATTGCCTGCTTTCCCTGTTGGTTGTTTTCTCTGTTTGTTTTCCTGGAAAATGCCTGTGGAAATTAGGAGTATTCTAAATGTTGACGCGATTCAGCTGCCAGGTACAAATAAAAAGGCCATTTCAGCAAATGGAGAACTCCAGGCAGTTACCTGCTTGCAAAATGTTATTGACATTTCAGTCAAAGATAATTGCTTCATAATGTAAGCCGTTTTATTATGGATGTGAACATGGCAGACAATTCAAGGCATTATATATCATTTTGGATTCAATATTCTGGCTTTTATGATTTCCCACAGTGAAATAAATTAGAGATGGAATGTGATTGCAGTTAATATATGGTATCATGCGTTGCATATTTTAAAAGTGAAGTTCATTAAGGAACAGATTATAGTTAATGTAAAAAACATCTGTATGTACCCAAAATGAAGTGGATAAGCCTTAAATTTCATGCCAAGTTGTTTTGGTCATTTTATCTGTCTCTCTGCCTATCATCTATCCATCTATCATCTATATTATCTAATATCAGTGGTGAAATCCAATTTTTTTTACTACTGGTTTTGTGGGCGTGGCTTGGTGGGTGTGGTGTGGCTTGGTGGGCGTGGCAGGGGAAGGATGCTACAAAATCTCCATTCCCATCCCACTCAAGGATACTGAAAAATCTCCATTCCCTTCCCACTCCTAGGGAAAAGATATTGCAAAATTTCCATTCCCACCCCACTCTGGGGCCAGCCAGAGGTGGTATTTGCCAGTTCTCCAAACTACTCAAAAATTTCCGCTATCAGTTCTCCAAACTGCTCAAAATTTTCGCTATCGGTTCTCCAGAACCTGCTGTCAGCGCTTCAACGCTGGCATAGAGAGAGAGAGATAAGCTCTGAACTTTTGCCTGCTAAATCCCTTTGAAGTCGGGTTGTCGTGGAAATGAAGAGGGGGGGGAACATTCCTGGGAAATGACAAGACAAGAAGTCTGAAGAATGACTTGGAAGATAGCCAATGAGAAGCAGAGATTTGGGGATCAGAAAGGGAGGGATTGGGGGGCAAAAGGTCAGTCTTGTCCGCATCGAGTCATGATCCGGTGGCTGTGCTCAATTAAAGAAAAGATTTCCTTAAAGATTGGCAGTTTGGAAATTCATTTATTTTGAGATAGCATCGAAGTCTGACACCTGCTGGATTTCATCCCTGTCCAATATACAGTACATGTCATTAAAAAGTGACTCTGAAATGCACAGAAAGAAAAGGAGAAATAGTTTTATAACAGAATCCATTTTAAATTTAAAACAGATTACAATTTGGGAGCATCAGAATTAAGAGTTTGTGATCTGTTGCAGGAAATTTCAATTAGGCTAATTTAGGGGAGAGAAACAAAGTTCACTTAAAGTTTTTTTGATACTAGGTTTAGTATATAAAAAAATTAGGGATTAGGATACAGAGCTTTGAACTGAATAAGCAATATTCCTGCATTAATTTATAAGTGGATTCATTAAGGTAGAGCAGGGGTCTCCAAACTTGGCAACTTGTGGACTTCAACTCCCAGAATTCCTCAGCCAGCTTTGCTTTGCTGGCTGAGGAAAGCAAAGCAAAGCTGGCTGAGGAATTCTGGGAGTTGAAGTCCACAACTCTTAAAGTTGTCAAGTTTGGAGACCCCTGAGGTAGAGCCTCTTTTGCCCTGAATACAAACTGAAAGGCTAACTTCTCTTTTCCAAGTTAAGCCTGACACCGTAATATCCATCTGTTCTACATTAGTGATGTTCAGTAGAATGGCTTGCCTTCAGTCACTGGAGGTTTTTAAGAAGAGATTGGGGTGTCAGGGTGCTAATTAATCCCATTCTGCTTTTGGGTAATCGCACCTTGATTTAGAGACGTGGATCGAGACTTTTCCCTTGAAGCATACTTTTGCAAGAAAATAAACCCGAAGATATATTTTCTAAGACAAACTCATTTATTTGTTATAAAGAAAATAAAACATCTTACTATCTAAAATAGTTACATTTTGGCAACGTTCCTGCCGGCCACCTCTCTGCGGCCGGACCTCTTGGCAGGAGAACAAAGAAAAAAAAGAAGAAAGTGAAGGAATGTGGACATGCGTAGTGGATCAGAGATAAGGACTTGGCAAGCTACGGAAAGTCTGACAGTCCAGAAATGTGAGCTCATCTGGTAAATACAAAAACGCAGTGACATGGACAACCATTTTTCTGAAATGGTATGGGGCCTTCTGTTTGAGTAGGGGGGGGTTGGACTAGAAGACCTCCAAGTTTCCTTCAACTCTGCTATTCTATTATTCTGTTTTACACATATATTTTTAAAAAATCTCCTTCAAGTCAACCCTCAGTCTTGTGATTTTGGAGAAATGTCCATATTTTGGGAAGAGTTTACCATCCTTTAATATGCAATGGCCGTGGTGGCTCAGTGGTTAAGACACTGAGCTTGTCGATCAAAAGGTCAGTAGTTCAGTGGTTCGAATCCCTAGTGCCGCGTAACGGGGTGAGCTCCCGTTACTTGTCCCAGCTTCTGCCAACCTAGCAGTTCGAAAGCACATAAAAAATACAAATAGAAAAATAGGGACCACCTTTGGTGGGAAGGTAACAGCGTTCCACACGCCTTTGGCATTTAGTCATGCCGGCCACATGACCATGGAGACGTCTTCAGACAGCGCTGGCTCTTCGGCTTTAAAACGGAGATGAGCACTGCCCCCTAGAGTCAGGAACGACTAGCACATATGTGTGAGGGGAACCTTTATCTTTACCTAATATGTTTTCGTCCTATCAGTCTGTCCTACAATCCTGAATTTCCTAGTAGGTTCTCACACATAAACCACCCAAATCAAATCCTGTTTATCATTTCTGAGATCAGCCAATGTTTGCTAAGAATCAAGCTCAACTCATAGGCATCTTTATTTTAAAGTCATATGAGAAGCTGCTTATCTGGGTGCATTAAAGCTTATTGAAATCATATGGGGATTTATTTATTTATTGCCATAATTAAATCATGTTTAGGTTTGAGATGCCTAATGTCCTGTAGGCTGGATGAACCAAAGTCTGATGCAAGATAAGATAGCTCTGTTCTTCCTAAGTATCTCTGTGACAGTCATTTTAGCAGTGGGCTAAAACCATTTTAATCCAGAGCTGAAAGCCTATTTAATAGCAAAAAGAAAAAGGAATTAACATCAGTTGGCTTTGAATAATTAAATGCTTAGTTAAAAATCTCAGTTTAATGCTCCTTCTCAGATTTTGCATCCTTATTGTTTCTCTGGCCTGTACCTGTCATGTTAGATTCCATGCAGGGCCGAAATCCAGCAGGTTCTGACAGGTTCTGGAGAACCGGCAGCAGAAATTTTGAGCAGTTCGGAGAACCGGTAGCGGAAATTTTGAGTAGTTCGGAGAACCAGCAAATACCACCTCTGGCTGGCCCCAGAGTGGGGTGGGAATGGAGATTTTGCAGTATCCTTCCTCCAGGAGTGGGGAGGGAATGGAAATTTTGCAGTATCCTTCCCCTGGAGTAGGGTGGGAATGGAGATTTTGCAGTATACTTCCCCTGCCATGCCCACCAAGCCATATCCACCAAGCCACACCACACCCACAAAGCCAGTAGTAAAAAATGTTTATTTTCACCACTGATTCTGAACGAATACGTGCAGCATTTAGTGTAGTTTAGTTTAGTTTAGTTTAGTTTAGTTTAGTTTAGTTTAGTTTAGTTTATTATCATTGCACCCAGTGGTGGGTTCGGACCAGTTCTATAGAACCGGTAGTAAAACCGACGGGAGGCTCCGCCCACCGACCCTGACGTCATCCGGAAGCTTCTGTGCATGTGCAGAAGCGCAAGCGCAGGAGCAAAGCAAGCTTATGCAGCCCCGTTGCAAACCGGTAGTAAAGGTAAGCAGAACCCACCCCTTATTGAACTTCGTATAACAAAATTAAATGCCATCTTCAGTGTACATTATAACTATAAAAATAAAACACAAACACACATCCTTCACATTCTATACAATTGAACTGAAAACCCCTGATATTGCATTAATATTGCACTATATTATACATTTAATTTATTGTAGATAAAATTATAAAGGAAGCCTGGAAATTAGAACCTTGGTCTTATTTTCTGTATTTTTCAAGATCGGTATCTTCAAGTCGTGTGGGCTTGGAATGTCTGATGGGCAGAAAATCCCTAGCAATTCACCAAGCATATCTAATAGCTATGCAGATTGTTGGCTGAGTCTGACAAAGCTTAAAGGCAAAGCCCAAGGAACCAAGAAGGACACTAACAAATTACTTTTGAGTAGCTTCTTTATTGTTGTTCACCTACAGACAGAATCTTGCCAGACTCAAGCAATTAGCTTCATAGTTATAGATATGACCTGTGAATTGCTAGGGAGAGTCTGACCTTGCCCTCTTCCTGCCCATCAGTCATTCTAAGCTCCGCTGTGTCTTTGCCTTCTGGGAAAAAGCCCCTCTCTCCTACAACTCCAGACTAGGAGCCAAGGTGGTGCAGTGGTTAGAATGCAGTACTGCAGGCTACTTCAGCCGACTGCTAGCTGCAGTTCGGCAGTTCAAATGTCACTGGCTCAAGGTTGACTGACTCAGCCTTCCATCCTTCCGAGGTGGCTCTTATGGCTACTGCAGCTAGTACACTTCTTTAATAAGCTGCCATCAGAACGTTCTCCTAAATTAGAGTCTTAAGTCTCCTTTGGCAGAAATAAATGAATTTGTTTATTTTTAATCTGGTAGATTAGAAGGCCAGAGCTTTTAGGTAAGAAGGTTTGTTTATTTTTCTTCCTTGTTTCTTTCCCGTGTCAGAAAGAATCAGGTTCAAAGCTAGAGATAGACATTAAATCCACTACAGCAAAGCAGGGTCAAACCTTTCTAATATTAGGATCAGGGATCACTGGGACAGGTCAAGATTGTAAACTACCCTGTTTCCCCCAAAATAAGACATCCCCTGATAATAAACCCAATTGGGCTTTTGAGCGCATGGCAATAAGGCCAAGCGCTTGTTTCAGGGTTCAAAAAATATATAAGACAGGGTCTTATTTTCGGGGAAACACGGTAGGTGGGAAGTGAAAAAAAAAACCAACTACTGTACAAGTAATCCTCGACTTACAACCATTCATTTAGTGGCCATTCAAAGTTACAGTGGCACTGAAAAAATGATTTACTCGCACTCTAAGGTCCTCGCACTTAGAGCCAAGGTGGCGCAGTGGTTAGAGTGCAGCACTGCAGGCTACGTCAGCTGACAGCTAGCTGCAGTTGGCAATTCAAATCTCACCAGCTCAAAGTTGATCAGCCTTCCACCCTTCCGAGGTGGGTAAAATGAGGACCCAGATTGTTGGGGGCAATAGGCTGACTCTGTAAACTGCTTGAGAGGGCTGTAAAGCACTGTGAAATGGTATATAAGTCTAAGTGCTATATGCTATCTATTTATCTATCTATCTATCTATCTATCTAATCTATCATCTATCTACCTATCTGAGCTGTGGTGGTGCAATGGCTAGTGTGTTGTACTTCAGGCTACTTCTGCTGACTGCTGGCTGCCTGCAATTTGGCAGTTCAAATCTCACCAGGCTCAAGGTTGACTCAGCCTTCCATCCTTCCGAGGTCGGTAAAATGAGGACCCAGATTGTTGGGGGGCAAATATGCTGACTCTGTAAACCATTTAGAGAGGGCTATAAAGTGGTATATAAGTCTAAGCGCTATTGCTATTGCTACATTTCCACCACCAATTTGGCAGAAACCCAATTGGGAATGCCTGGGGCAAACATCTCATTCACCAAAGCCTGAATCAGCTTGGTTATAGTAAAACAAAACAACAAGCATTTAGTACCTATTTATATCCTGACCCGTAAAGTATTTTTCTTGCAACCTTCTGTATCATTCCTTCACATTTTTCCTTGTAGAATTCATGCCGCCTGTTCACCCTTGGCAATTTTTCTATATTTTCAGGGAGGTTTTTTTCCTACGGCATTGATTAGCACATTAAACATGGCTTGCCTTCTGGGATTTAGCTAAAACATATATATTATTTTTCACCTTAAAGATGAATGGAATTTATCACCAGGAACTAATGGGGGAGGCTGACTTTATTGCAGGCATGAAATTTGCCCTCCAGGAGGTCCAATTCATAAAAATGTTCGCCGAAGCATTTCTTTGTTGCTCCCCCTAAACATCTCTGTGTGTTTATCTGAGACTGATGAGTGGGCACCGGTAAAAAATAAAATAGGGCTGAAGATGTTAATGAATGTGAGAAAAAGAATCTCCCATTAATGGGGCGTGGGGGGGAAATCAAATGTACTTTGAAAGAGAAACGTCCTTTTTCAAATGCGGAAGAAATTCCCAAGCGAGGCAATCTGAACCAATTGTTTACCATCTGAATGGCACCTGGGATGAACACAGATCTGAGATATATAAATAGCCACTGCCACCTTTTGCTATTTTCCCCAAATAGCAACACAAATATTCGTCTGAAAGAGAAAAGAAGGAGGGAAGAAGGGGGAATTGTTCATAAACTCACTATTAAAAGATTTATAAACCATTTTTCCCCCCTAGGGAAATTTTTAAAAAATAAGGGCAGGTTTAAATATTCCCTGCTGTTTCCCATATTAATAAATCAGTGTCACTGCTATATGCCAAGAGCAAAGACCCGGCAATAGAAGATTTCCTTTTGGGTATTTTTTCCACCCTAACATTTATTCTCATTTCAAAACGTGTTTATGCTGGGATTATAATAGCTATTACAGTGAATAATAGCGGGAGAATGGTTTTGAGGCCTCCAGAATCTGTGCAACTAGCTGCAGTAGGGTGTACTGATGGTTCATCCATTGTGCTCTTTTTATTACTGACTCTAATATTGCTCTGTTTTGTTTCTAACTCCTATGTATCCGATCAAGGCAACTGAGGTTATTGAGCAATTCAGAAGTATGGCAACCAAAGAAATTAGCTTTTGATTGGATCCTGCAGCTTTTTCTAGCAGTTTAGGAAGGTGCTTCACAGGCTCATTCGTTCAGCGGTTTGCTCCAACATATGGCGTGTTCAACATGAAATTGTTCATTGCCAACATTAGTTGATATTGTACACAATGGATTTCTTTAGCGCGGACTTTCCTAGCTTAAGTTGGAAAAACATTCCCCAGATTTCTGAATCCTGGTAGCCTTTAGCCTGCTTTCAAATACATGAATACATGAAACAAGGAGAAGCACCCTACTTGACAAGCCTGAAACTGCCCTAGCTGTGTGTTAAGGATATTGTTGTTGTGTTACCAACCAGCAGAGTGTAGAGCACATATATTGCCTGGACAACTTGTTAGGCTCAAACCATATCCTAACACTGTGGCCGTTTTCTTTTCTTTGGGGCTTCTGTTTCTATCGGGGGTTTCTTTTCACATGGCTTCAGGTTGACACAGCCTGGAGTTGAAGGGGGAGGGTAGAGATAGATGGGGTTTTGTAGCCAAAACAAAATAGTTCTCTTATGAGTCAGAGACATTCCAATGGCTGGCTAGCCAGAGGAGGAGGAGAGATGTCACCAAGCAACCAGCCAGCATCCAGATTGAACAATGTGATTTATTGTTTTGAGAAAATGGAAAACTTCACTTTTAAGGTGGTGGAAAGCATGGGAACTTTCAGAGTTGGCTTTCCACCAGTTTGTGCCAAGATGATGTCTCCAAATAAAACTGTTCTTTGAGGAACCAACTTGCCTCGGAGTTCTGTTTGCAATGGGTGCATTACTTGGAACCCTGACACTACTCTTCATTCAGCACCAAGGACAAGAGCCTTGAGGCAGATGGGGAAAGGTCACCAATCAACACAAAACCGTAACACTCCATTATTTTAACAATGACACACATCAATCATTTCATGTGGGATGCAGCCATCATTCAGAAGTGATTGGGGCTCACACAGAGAATACTCAGGCTCAGAGCGATCAGATCATGGATTACTAATTCATTCACTGAACCAATCACTTAAATATGAGCCAGCAGTGTGTGGCAGCAGCCAGAAAAGTCAGTGCAATCCTAGGCTGTCTTAATAGAGGGATAGAATCAAGATCACATGAAGTTCTAATACTACTTTAGAAAGCCTTTGTGAGACCACACTTGGAATATTGCATCCAGTTCTGATCACTGCAATATAAAAATATGTTGAGACTCTGGAAAGAGTGCAGAGAAAAGCAACAAAAATAATTAGGGGACTGGAGGGTAAAACATATGAAGAATGGTTGCAGGAACTGGGTGTGTCTAGACTAATGAAAATAAAGTCTAGGGGAGATATGATAACAGTGTTCCAATATTTGAGGGGCTCCTACAAAGACAAGATAAGAAACTGTCAAGGTTCCGAGTTATGAACCCAACCAATTCAGCAACTCTGAGACTTTTTAGTGGATGGAAACCAAGGAGAGAAGCAACCTAGAACTATGGAGAAATTCCCTAATGGTGAGAACAATCAATGGAACGACTTGCCTTCAGAAGTTGTGGGTGCTCCATCACTGGAGGCTTTCAAAAAGAGAGTGGACAACCATTTGTCTGAAATGGCATAGGGTCTCCTGCTTCAGCAGGGGTTGGTCTAGAAGACCTCCAAAGTCCCTTCCAACTCTATTATTCTAGATTCTATTTTGAATTCTAAGTGCTGACATTGACCTCCAACAGTGTCCAGATCTTGAAGTGCTTATCTCTCCCCAGTGGCAATTAAAATGCTTGGCTTATGTTCCAGATCATAAATTCAGTCAAAGGCTTTCTTACCAGACAGACCGCATACAAAGGCAAGAGACTTTAATTCAGACAAAGACCAGGTCACAATTTCAGGACGCAGTCCAGTAAGCAACAAAATCTTCAGGTCAGCAATTGGCATGAGGCATTCGCCACAGTTTTCTTCTGGGAACCCTGCTGTTTAAATCAGCAATTGCCTCTAACTCCATTTTAGCACAGCTGGTCCTATTGTTCTCACAGATTTACTTGGCTTGGGCCTGCTGGCTCCTGGTGTATCCAAGCTCTCCTTTGCAATTCTGCCTTCTGTTGTCTCCTTCTCTAATGCTGGTGTGTTTTTTTATTTTATTATTATTATTTATTGAATTTGTATACCGCCCTACTCCCGAAGGACTCAGGGCGGTGAGCAGCCAAATAAAATACATATAATACAAATGTTAAAAAAAATGTGTTTGCAGGCTGGGTGGAAGAGTCTCTTAGTCAAGGTCAAGTCTTTGCTGTCTCTTGATTGGTTGATGATTCTTTCTTCTTGCTGGTCCTGCCAGCACCAGATTTGGCCAAAGTTCCTCTTGTCCTCAGGTGAGTTCATGAGACCAGAATTTGGTAAACAGACTACACCGGGGTGTCAAACTCAATTTCATTGAGGGCTGCATCAGGGTTGTGTATGACCATATGGGGCCGGGGGGGGCATGGCCAGAGTGGGTGTAGCCAGCGCGACGTCACTCATGTCGGGAGCGCCTGTGGTGGCCTGAGTGCTCTGCCAGCAAAAATGGGCTCCCGAGCTCCGTTTCAGCTATGACGGCCTCTTGCAACCCTCTGCCAGTGAAAACAGAGCTTGGGAGTGCCGCCTGTGGCCCTCACGAGCTCCATTTTCAGCTGCAATGGTCTCCTGCAACCCTCTGCCAGTGAAAATGGAGGTTGAGAAGGCCGCACGCAGCTCTTCTGAGCTCCGTTTTTGATGGCAGAAGCACTGCAGACCAGTCCTTCGCTGTTTCCAGGGCAGCCCCGCAGGCCAGATCTAAGCACCCTGCAGGCTGGATCCTCCCTGGACTACACTGTTTAGAAACAAAGTATCTGTCGGTCCCACTAGGTAGACCCAACCAGAAGGTCAACTCCACAGAAAGGCTAAAACTATTCTTATTGAGATTAGCTATAATAACCGTGGTGGGGGCAGTGGTTAGAGTGCAGTATTGCAAGCTAATTCTTCCAACTGCCAGCAGTTCGATTCTCACCGGCTCAAGGTTGACTCAACCTTCCATTCTTCCAAGATCAGTAAAAAGATAACCCAGATTGTTGGGGGCAATAGGCTGACTCTGTAAACTTCTTACAGAGGGCTGTAAAGCACTGTGACATGGCGTATATATAAGTTTAACTAATTCTGCTAACCAAATCTTGCAATTCTGATTGTGCAGTATCTCCTTTCTCTTCTTATATTCCTGTGAATTAGAGAGATATCTGCCCGAGTCATTCTCCGTGTTATATTTTTTAAAAGTTTCAGATCCTTCTGCCTAGGCAACGGTTCTTGCACATGTCCATCAAGATCATCTCTCTTACTCTCCACAGTATCTCAGGTAGTCATTACCTTCATCCATTCAAACATATTCATCTCCTCCACTGTTCATCTTCCATCAAAAATTCAACAAGCGAACTGATAATTTTCTAAAAGGGCTGACAAGGGCCCCAATACCACTTGCTCTCTGCAGGCAACAAAGACACTTATTCTAGTCTCCAGGATACCACCTCCCTCCTGCCTTCTGCCTTCTCATTTTTATTTAAACGATTCTGCTTTTTAAGCTATGTTTGAAAATAGTTGCGATGAGAACAGTAATGATGCCTTGTTTTATAAAATCTTTTTGGACATCTTATAGATGCCGATGATCCTCATGTATTCTAGGGCCAATTCTGTTGTGTTAAAAATGTGGAAAGTATTTCCTCTTTTGTCCTGGAGTTTTCTAAAAATAGAATGGTACCTTAGTACTCTTCATTAATTGGTTCCGGGAGGCACAATGAGTACCAAAAATAATGAATACTGAGTCACAAGGCAGCCATCACCAACAAGTTCTAGGGTACCAAACAATGATGGGTATTGGGACAATTTTTTAATCTCAAAATGCATTGAGTACCAAATTCAATGACTTTCAAACCAGTTGAATACCAAGGTACTGTATTAATCTCAAAAATGTAAGGTAAGTTTTTTGCCCACCAAAATGTTTTGTCCACAAGTGAGATTTTTGCACCGGTCGATTATATTTGCCTACTTCTACTGGGGTTTTTTTCCCCCACAAATGTGCTAGAGATATGAATCAATAGTTGACAGTTACCTCTGTGAATTTATGCCATAATCCCAACAAGGATATAGCACAAATCGATGATATCCGTGGCAGGCAAAAACATTTCTGACACTATTGACAGACAAAAAGGAGTAGGAGCCAGCATTTGACATATGGAGTATATATACAGAAAGGTACAGTATTTACTTTTTTCCTTACTGCTGGGAGCACATTTGTTTTATATCCCTCAAGATGACCATATATCCAAATCTTTCGCAGAGTTACAGTGGAGGGGGGGGGGAAATCAGACAGCACAGGCAGGTGCTAGCATCGCGCTAGCAATAAGTTAGATAACTAAAATCTCATCCCTAACAGGAACAGGATTCAAACAGACAGACAGACAGACAGACAGACAGACAGACAGACAGACAGAATAGAATTCTTTATTGGCCAAGTGTGATTGGACACACAAGGAATTTGTCTTGGTGCATACGCTCTCAGTGTACATAAAAGAAAAGATACATTATTCAAGAATAATAAGGTACAACATTTAATGATAGTCATAGGGAACAAATAAGCAATCAAATCATATTAGGAAACAGTGTATAGGATACCAGCAACAAGGTTGTAGTCATAAAGTCATAAGTGGGAGGAGATGGGTGATAGGAGCGATGAGAAGATTAATAGTAGTGCAGATTTAGTAACTACTTTGACAGTGTTGAGGAATTATTTGTTTAGCAGAGTGATGGGGTTTGGAAAAAAACTGTTCTTGTGTCTAGTTGTACTGGTGTGCAGTGCTCTATAGTGTCATTTTGAGGGTAGGAGTTGAAACAGTTTATGTCCAGGATGCTAGGGGTCTGTAAATACTTTCACAGCCCTCTTTTTGACTCGTGCAATATACAGGGATGCATATTTGAGATGCTCTTCAACCAAGTAAGATACATGGGTCATCTAGACCAGTGTTTCTCAACTTAGCATTTTTAAGATGCCTGGACTTCAATTCAACTTCAACTGGAGAATTTTGGGAGTCCAGACATCAAGGTTGAATATATTAGCAAGAGCACCTAGACGTATATACCGCTTCACCGTGCTTTATAGCCCTCTCTAAATGGTTTATAGAGTCAGCATATTGCCCCCAACAATCTGGGTCCTCATTTTACCCACCTCGGAAGGATGGAAGGCTGAGTCAACCTTGAGCTGGTGAGATTTGAACCGCCAAATTGCAGGCAGCCAGCAGGCAGCAAAATTAGCCTGCAGTACTGCATTCTAACCACTGCGCCACCACAGCTCTTTGGTCTACAGTAGATGCCTGAAGCATCAGCTCCCAGAATTCCTAACCTAGCAGTAGAACTTCAAGGAATTCTCAATAGCATCTTCAAAGAAAATTGAAGCCTCAATGCAACTAGATTGAAAGATGAAAACTAGTCCATTCTGATACTGTTCCCCTTGCCTTATTGGAGTAGTTGTCAAGGTTTCAGGTGATGTAAAATCACATGATCTATCATTCAATTATAATTCTTTCCCATATATGCATTTTCCTCTTCCTTGCCTGGTAGAGAGGTTATTTGTTAGTGTATATTCACAAATGCAGATACACATGGCAGATAGGTAGGAAAAATAATTATAATGAAGATGCTGTCCATTCAGTCACGTCTGGCTCTTGGCAATTCTATGGGCCAGGCCTCTCCATGTCTTCTGATCTTGCACTGCTTGTTTGAGTTTTTCTATGGTCTGATTGGTGTCAGCTTTGATGATGTCCAGCTATCAATGTTTTTGATGGCCTGGTTTCCTTTTACAGCTAACTCTTGCCAACATAATTGTAATTGCTTTCTCCAGTGAATAGGAAAACTAATAACTGCCCTCTATTCAGTCTGAAGGGTACCTAGTTATTGAAGCTTAAGCCAGTCAGCCGTTAGTGTAAGTTAAGATTTGGAGCACATGAATGGAAGCAGTATTTATCTTTTTTTTTTTTCCTTCCTCGTATTTTTCCCACAAATTCAAGATCTGCTTTTTTCCTATCAACCAAAGGTCGATCCATTTGATTGTAACAGAAATTGACAGACCAGCCTGTCCCTTGAGTCTGGTATTGTGGGATGACAACTGATTGGCTCCAATTCATCCAACTGGCCTTCATGCCTAAGGCAGGACTAGAACTCACAGTCTGCTAGTATTTTGCCTCGTGCCTTAACCCCTAAACCAGGGGTGGGTTCTAACATTTTTTACTACCAGTTCTGTGGGCGTGGCTTATTTTGTGGGTATGACTTTATGGTCATGTGACAATTCTTTAGGATTTGGCAGAGCTACTGGTCTACTAGGCTTTTAACTGCTTGCAGAGCTGTACCGGTCTACCCATTTGTTTTTGGAGGCACCGGTCTACCCATTTGTTTTTGGAGGCACCGGTCTACCCATTTGTTTTTGGAGGCACCGGTCTACCCATTTGTTTTTGGAGGCACCGGTCTACCCATTTGTTTTTGGAGGCACCGGTCTACCCATTTGTTTTTGGAGGCACCGGTCTACCCATTTGTTTTTGGAGGCACCGGTCTACTCATTTGTTTTTGCAGGCACCAGTCTACTCATTTGTTTTTGCAGGCACCAGTCTACTCATTTGTTTTTGGAGGCACCAGTCTACTCATTTGTTTTTGGAGGCACCGGTCTACCCATTTGTTTTTGGAGGCACCGGTCTATTCATTTGTTTTTGGAGGCACCGGTCTACCCATTTGTTTTTGGAGGCACCGGTCTACTCATTTGTTTTTTCAGGCACCAGTCTACTCATTTGTTTTTGGAGGCACCGGTCTACTCATTTGTTTTTGGAGGCATCGGTCTACTCATTTGTTTTTGGAGGCACGGGTCTACCACCACACTGTCTTTTAACACTGATCAGCTGTAGGGCAGCCCTTTGATGCCCCACGGCAAGAGTTTAAACAGTTTTTTTTCCTTCTAGCTGATCAGCTGGGACTCAGGAGGCAGCAATAGATTGGGGGTGGGGCCAAATAAAAGGTAAGAATAACGCGGGGGGGCGGGAGGGCCCAGTTCCCAAACAAAGAGAACCAGTTCGGTGACGTCATATCGTCACTGCTACCAGCTCAATGGAACCGAGCCGAACCAGGAGGAACCCACCACTGCCCTAAACCCGTGATGGCGACCCTATGGCACGCGTGCCAAAGGGGTCATGCAGTGCCCTCTCTGATGGCACATGAGCCGTCGCCCCAGTTCAGCTTTTCCGTGCATGCGCACGTGCCTCCCACCGGCCATCTGGCTTTCGGGTCTCTGCCGCATATGTGTGGGAAGGCAGGGTGCATGCATGGGGAAGCACATTGCATTTTGGGGGTTCAGGCATGCTCGCTTTGGACAGTCTGGAAAAGGTTAGCCATCACTGCCCTAGACTAAACTTCATTACCACCTATATTATCAATCTACCAGTTGTACTATACATTAAAAAAAAACTATAATGGCCCTGCTATCAGAGAACAAAAATATTGTGAAGCTGGAATTCATTATAGACTTGCTTTCAGCAATACTAATGTACCAACCCGTCCAATGCTAAATGTGATTTCCAAAAATAATTAAAAAAGCTTTTCAATCTGGCCAATATCTGAAGTGGAAAGATAACTTCACACCATTCATACTTTAAAATGAGCTGCTGTCTTCTTCCTTGTGAATACGTTTTCTTGTCATTTCTTTTCCATTGTTCCTTTATTAAATGTTGCAGTCCACACACGTATTTCAGTCTAAAAACGTGATGGCTTGACAAAATGAAAGCTAATATTCTCCAATATTTCAATCACAACTCATCTTACTATGTCTCTGTGAATCTGGTGATGGTGCTAGCAGCGGTGGCTTTCTAACAGATATCAAAATCCAGATGCAAGATTGGTTTTTAACTGGAACAGTGTGGTATGACCATACACTGATACATGGCTGAAATATTTGAAACAATTCTTAACTTGTGAAAAAATAATTAAAATGTCTTGTCCTATTTGCACCTACCTGGATTTGAAGAGCATATTTGAAATCTTCTACAGGTCTTGCCAAGGCAGAGGTGGCATGGCTGGTATCTTGTGTGGCAAACATTTTTGTGAAGACATTCCAGTCCTAGAATTTAATGTCTCACCATAAAACGTTAACTTGTCTTTACTATTTGTTAAGGAATATGCGCAGAGTAACCCTTGAGTAGCAAGGTTGTGCACATGAGAAAATGGCTGAGAGTGATTGTGAATAAGCACTGTCAATACACAGACACACTGAGTTGTGATATTCTTTTATTTTTAGGAAAAACAAAGCAAAGTCCAATAAACAATCCAGGTCATACACAGTTAAATATAGCTAAATTGTCAATCCAGGGATATTCCAAGAACAAAGTCTTCTTACCAGTTGTTGTAGTCATATGCAATAAAACAGTTCTTTTTAGAGTTGCAACAGGAATAAGTACAGCAGTAAAACAATCAGTAAAACAGTAGAAAACAACAAGTAGCAATGATCAATCAGTGATCATGCAGAGAGAACAGGCAGAGAGGAGCAGAGATAGCAATAATAATATAATAATAGAAAAACAAGCCATGATTCAAGCCTCCTCTTAAGTGATTGGCTACAGAACTAGCCAATCAGAATACAGTATGATGCAATATAGCATTACAGTCTTAAAGCTATATATTACATTTTGACTGCAACCATGCATTGATGGTTTATATATATTGCCAACCCAACCAGTTAGGCAATAGCCATTCCCTAACGCTATCTTCTTTACATCCCAAAGAAATGAGGAAGGCTATACCTGGAATACATCTGCCCAGCTACTACAGGTAGTCTTTGATTTACATTCATTTAGTGATCAGTCAAAGTTACAACGGCACTGAAAAAAAGTTACTTATGACCGTTTTTCATACTTACGGCTGTTGCAACATCCCCATGATTGAAATTCAGATACTTGACGACTGACTCATATTTATGAAGATTGTGTTCCAGGATCATCTGATCTCCTTTTGTTACCTTCTGACAAACAAAGTCAATGGGGAAGCCAGATTCACAACTGTGTTACTAACTAAACAACAGCAGTTGTCCCCTTAACAACTTTGGCAAGAAAGGCCGTAAAATTCACTTAACAAATGTCTCACTTAGCAACAGAAATTTTGGGCTCAATTGTGGTCATAGGTCAAGGACTATCTGTACAGTTTGTTACTTTCACATCCTTACAAAACTGGAGAGCAGAGTGTATTTTCCTGCACTGTATGGAGAACTAGACTAGATGATCTTTGAGAATTGTCCTTACATTACTTCCTGTGATTCTCCAAACTAGTTTTAAATCAATGGTTTGTGCAACCAACTTATGGGCTTGTCCAATTCCCTTCAGTACTCCTGGCCAGAATGTACTGTATTTTTCTCTCCATAAGACACACTTTTTTGTCTCCCAAAAGTGGGTGGAAATGTCTGTGCATCTTATAGAGCGAATATTGCTGAAGCTCCACCCACCTGCCTGCCCCCCCCTTCAGCCATTTTTGACTTCTGTGCGCCCCATTTTCTGCCTCAGCATGTCCCATTTTCAGCCTCAGCACACACCGTTTTCGGACTCCGCGTGCCCCATTTTTGAAAAGGCTGAAAACGGGGCACACGGAGATAAAAAAATGGGGTGCGTAGAGGCCAAAAATGGTATGCACAGGGGCCGAAAACAGGGCGCACAGAGGCCAAAAACAGGGCACCCAGAGGTTGAAAACAGAGCATGCGGAGGCCGAAAATGGGACGCATGGAGGCCAAAAATGGGAGTGTGTCTTATGGTCAAGTGCGTCTTATGAAAATTATATCATAAAGTGTTTTCCTTTACTCCTATCATTCCAGGGTAGGTGAAAGTAGTATTCTTTGTGACTGAAGTGGGATCCAGATCCATGTTTTGAAACTTTATTCTTTGACTGATGGATGCACCCAGAGCTATTATTGTTTCTGTAGCAAAATTTGTTCCTTTTTACTCTTTTACCTTTCCTTTATGTGCATCTGCTAGTTGTTATTATATGACAATAAAGGACATATAAATAAATAGCAATCAATGAACTTCTCTATTAGACTTTCAGGATACACTGCTGGGCTACCTTCCTTTTACGCCAGAGAACGTTCCAGATGGGACATCAATTATTATTTTTATTTTGCCTGTTAAGTGTAATAGATCACTAAAATCCAGGCGTTCCAGCTTTGTAGTACTGACTATTTTGGAATGTGAGGGGCTTTCCTCCTGCTTGGTCTCTGTCCCAATCTCTTTTAGTTGGTTGAGTGCAGGGGTGCTATTCAGCAGGTTCTGACAGGTTCTGGAGAACCGGTAGTGGAAATTCTGAGTAGTTGGGAGAACTGGCAAATACCACCTCTGGCTGGCCCCAGAGTGGGGAGGGAATGGCGATTTTGCAGTATCCTTCCCCTGAAGTGGGAAGGGAATGAGGATTTTGCAGTATCCTTCCCCTGCCATGCCCACCAAGCCACCCCATGCCCACCAAGCCATGCCCACAGAACTGGTAGTAAAAAATTTAAATTCCACCACTGGTTGAGTGAGTAGGTCATTGTTTGGCTCAGTGAAATTGTTCTTTCTATGTATCTTCTGGGTGAGAAGGTGCATTTCATATGCATCTAGGGGTTTGCTGTGTTTTTATTTTTGGACCACATGTCTAATAAAGGAATCGTTGTTTGGCTGGAAGCAACTTTGAGCATTAGTCAGGGTGGGTGAGAGAGAGAGAAAGACAACTTTAATACATTTTCCCAATAATTCAATTAATTAAACTCTGGTTCTTCAGTTTTTGATCTTCCATTCCTAGAAGGAAAGGAATAAAAAAGAAAGAAAGAAGGAAGGAAAGGAATAAGAGAGAGAGAGAGAGAGAGAGAGAGAGAGAGAGAGAGAGGGAAAGAAAGAAAGAAAGAAAGAAAGAAAGAAAGAAAGAAAGAAAGAAAGAAAGAAAGAAAGAAAGAAAGAAAGACCATGTTGGAGAGGAAAGAAGAGTCTTTGGCTGTCAGATAAATAAATGCACACCTAATGAAGTTATCATATGATGGAAATGGTCAATGGAGCAATGTTTCAGCTGGTTACTGAATTAATTCATTTTTTGAATGACACCTAATATGTTGTACTATTATCATGTTTCCCTGAAAATAAGACCCTGCCTTATATTTTTTTGAACCCCAAAATAAGCGCTTGGCCTTATTTTTGGGAAGGTCTTATTATTTTGGGGCACGTGGACCAAGATGGAGCTCCTCTTGCCATCTTACCTGATTTCCAGCTCTGCGTTTAAATATTTTTGGGGAGGGCTTATTTTCAGGGGGGAGGCTTATTTTAGCGCATGCTCTCAAAAGCCCGATTGGGTTTATAATCAGGGGATGTCTTATTTTCGGGAAAATAGGGTAAGTAGCCAAAGGGCATGGATTTCATCAAATTCTAAACCATGAAGGGACTAAAAAAAGGTATCAAAGTTAATACTAACCAGGCTTGTGCATATTCACCCATCAGGTCTTTCCCAAACTTGATTAAGTGTGTGAGATGAATGAATCCTGCTTATGACTTTTCTTTCCTCAGTAGTGCTGGAGTTCCTCTTTTTCCCAACATCTTCTACAGTGCTCTGTGTTTGTGTGTTTGAGAGAGAGAGGGAGGGAGAGGGAGAGAGAAAGAGATAATTCTTCAATCTCTTCTACAAGAATTATTTGCTAACACTAATGCCACCTATTTATAATTATTGGGTTTTAACCTCCCTTTGAACTAGCCTTATTTGAGAAGACACTTTCTTCTAAGCAATGACGAAGCAAATATGCAGCCTCAAGGATTCAGTATATAAAAGGCTGTGATTACTCCACACAAAAGGGAGATGGCAGCTGGTGTTCTAATTGCCCAGGAAGTGGGTTACTAAGCAAGCTTCTCCTCACCCAATTTGCTATTTCCCCTGGGGGGAGGAATGTAGCCACACAATTCACTCTCTTCAGACTGCAGTCACTCCTACTCAAAGCCCAGTTCAAAATATCTTATTATTTGTAAACTATTATGATTCCAAATCTGGCAGGGTCCAAGTAATATCATTATCATCATCGCCGTCGTCATCGTCATCACAACAATAATAGCAATTGCTATAACAGGAGCTTTAAGTTGATTATCTAATTTACTTTTCCCCAAAATCATTTTCCTTTAATAGATTGTTTTCCCACCAAAATAATAACCCAAAGGATTGGGGCTTCTCCCAATCACTGTCCTCTGTCTAGGCAATCAATGCACAATATAATGAGAGGTTGAGCATTTGTAAAAATGTACGTAGGGTACCATGCTTCGTATTTGCTTTAGCTATAAACTGAGCATTTCTCGTGTGTGTGTGTGTGTGTGTGTGTGTGTGTGTGTGTGTGTGTGTGCAATTCAAATAAGAATAGCTAGTTACCAAGGAGACACACACATACACACACCAATGATTCAGAGAGACCAACCGGTTTAAGATTTTGGCATTACTGTATCTTCTTAATTCAAGAGACATAACATTTTAAATGGGAAGGAGGCGGAGGGAGAAGGGAATATGAGACAAGTCAGAACGACGTGCACGCTGCCTTCCAGCACCAAGGACAGCTCCGGTTGTTTTGCCGGGGAACTGGAATTCGCCAGCAAGAGATGTTCAGATGTAAATGAATTGAAGTAAGAATTCTCCAGAGAACTCTTGAGTTTGTAATCCGAAGGGAGCAGAGGGAGAATCAAATGGGAAATGCAATGCAAGGGCAACGACGATCCAGATGGAACTGATTAAAGACAACGCTGAGAAGACTCTATTTGCATCCAGGGGTGAAGAACAAAACCATGAGCCCCTGGAGAGGGGTCTTGGTTACGCTGCATTCTTGGTGCTTCCGTCAAGAAAAGCTGGGTGCCGTTTCTTCCTGCACTTTTCTAGGGAGAGAAAGGTGGGGCTGAGATGTTTTTAAAACAAATTCTTCATCTCAAGAATCGCTAAGGAAGAAGCAATGCTGATTTGGATTCAGTGTCGGTCCTTATCGGTCTTTCGAAGGATTTCGATTGCTGTTTGAAATTCTGGCACCGAGCTTTTCCTCTGCTTGCCTGTCATTTCCACCCTGTTTCAGCAAATGGCAGGTGAAATGATGGATTTGGCAAAAGAAACCTGATACTGTAGAATCTGAAGCCTGGCATTCCTTCCCTGCCAACTATAATGTCAATGAAACCTAGAAGAGGACTAAACTAAAGAGATCTAAACACCACCAAAGATGAGTGGAACGTTCAGAGATGTGGCAATCCCTGCAAACTTCACTCAGACAAAGTTTGACTGAGACCAACTCGGCTCTTCTAGACTCTCCAGTTTCAATGGAGTTTCTTGTCCCCGACAAGATTGGATTGGCTTCATTGCTTTTAAGACAGTTCTTGAACTTTTTGCTGCACCATCTTGTCATACATTTTTCACCCTCTTGATTTAGAAACAAATCTTTCCAGACAAATTTCTTTGGAATGGTGAGGAAAGCACCAGAACATTCAAACTTCTGTATGTGACGACTTACGAACACTTCCCACATAGCTTGATTTCTCCCTGAAGGTGAAAACGGCAGGAGTATGTAGATTAAAGGAAAGACTAACTTATTCGGCCAGAAGTAGAACCTACTAAAACCTCCATGTTGAAACAGCTGGACCACAGTTGCTAAGGTAACTGATCAATTAAAGATTGTCTAATAAAATATGGGCAACTTGAACTGTATGTCTGAAGGTCTATAGGACCAAGAGAATGATTCTGTGCTTCAACTGCCTCTAGGAATTCTGTTACCAAGTCAGTAGATAATATGATTCTTAAAATAAGGGAATTAAACGAAGGAATATTCATTAGTTTATTTTAGAATTGAATTGAGATGGGTTTCTTTAAAGGCAACTACTTTCAAAAATTATTGTGATTATAGTTGGTCACATAGTCAGCCAGATGTTTAGACTGAATTTGACATTTTTATATCATCCTCATGATCAGCATTGTTTATATATTGTTTTCTGACATGACTTATTCTTAAACTATCAAGTTAGCATAGCAGTCACTAACTTAAACTAGTAACTAATGCTATTGTTCAGACTGTTCTGGCAATAGAGCTAAAGGCAATAGGGTAAAGAGTATTTCTGGAAAATAAAAATAGTCCCAGTTTACCAGAGCACATTATGATATAAAATTTGGAGGGAGGAATGTACCTCAAAGGTCAAAATTAGAGATTGTTGAAACAACGTCAGAATATGAAGAAGCTTGGAACACGGGGAGAGGTTAAACCAAACAATAGCTAAAGGCTAATCACTAAGCCCCCTTCTGATTTTTAAAAAAGATATATTATGCCAACTTCTGGGGGGGACTGCAAAATACAAGTAGAATGTTTTATTTTACAAGGCATGTTGAGCAACTTCTGAGTAAAGAGACATAAGCTCAAAATGTCCTACTAACTCTTCTGACCTTTGGATTGCAATAATATGCTGAATTTGGACCTTCAAACGTTTTTATAGACTTCCTTATTATTTTGCTTTAGATAACAATCATCTATTTGTGCCATTTATTTCACTGGCATTTAATGCCTGCAGTGCCATTGTAAGCATTGCCACCAAGTCAGAAATAAACGTGCATTCAATTTACCTGATCTGAATTCATGCTAAGAAAAGCACATTGAATTTAGTGAGATCTCCATCCTAGCAAGCAGGGTCAGGGCTGTTTAGTTTTGATTGACATGCACACTTCATTAGCCATCTTATCAGAAAAATGTTAATTTAAATAATAGTCACAATTTTCTGCCTTAACATTGGCTATCATGTTGATAAAAACCAACTGCCAACGATATTGATGCCATCTTACATTTAAGTGTAAACTGTGAACAGTTGGATAGGAGGAAATCATCTAAAACTGGCTGCTTTTCTATTTTGATCCAAGGTCAACCAGAAAGGCAAACAACTTAAGTTTCAAGAAAATATTCATTTCTAGCTTATACATAATGTTTAAGAGGCCTACTGTCCTCATTGGTTTGGGTCAAAAGTAAAGATGTATGGACTTTACAGAGGATATTTCTATGGCAGGATTACTTTCAAAAATTAAATTGGAATGTTTACATTCTAATTTGATACCAAATAAATCAGCTTTTTACAGGAGCATCCATCTTCTGTTTGATA
The DNA here is from genome assembly GCF_029215685.1 of Pituophis catenifer annectens. NCBI lineage: Eukaryota > Metazoa > Chordata > Lepidosauria > Squamata > Colubridae > Pituophis > Pituophis catenifer. The sequence goes on along the minus strand of NW_027256886.1, from coordinate 10,031,953 downwards.
CACTAATTCTGTACAGGAATAGGATCTGTTGTTTTTTTTATCGCAGGCTTTGAAGATTGATATGATTTTTGAATCTGTTGTAGGAACCATACAGTAGGCTCATTTTTATGTTCTGAACTTTCATATGGTGGTCTGCATATACGTTTTTGGACATCCACTGACTTTCCTGCAAGTTTAGTAAACGCTGAAATGTTATCAACTAAACCATCCAATGAGTTTGCTAGTTCCTCTGTAAGGAATGCATTACTATTCCAACTGTGACCTAGCAAGAGCTGGGAAATGATAAAGAGATGGAATACTTGGATTTGGGCACCATCAATATTGGAAAGTTTTACTTGGCAACTGACCTAAAGTGAAAATCTGAAGGCCAATTGAGATGTAAGCTCACTGTGTTGTATGCTCTGAGGATGTTGCATGCTTCTGGAGAATGATACATGGCCCCGGTCCACTGACCCAAAGAGCAACTTGTGATCTGGAGAGGAAGAGTGAGCATGCCCAGTACTTGCTCAAAGATCAGGGTATTATTCCTGTGGGTTATTTGAGAAGTCAATTGCCAGACTTGTCCCGATGTCTGAAGATGTTATATCAGAAGCTACCCTTGAGGAAAAGGGGAAGTTGCCAAAGCGACTCAACTTACATGACTTTTCTAAACATGGGTAAACCTACATTTCTTCTTTCTTTCTTTCTTTCTTTCTTTCTTTCTTTCTTTCTTTCTTTCTTTCTTCCTTCCTTCCTTCCTTCCTTCCTTCCTTCCTTCCAATCCTTCCTCCCTTCCTTCCAATCCTCCCTTCCTTCTTTCTTCCTCTTTCTTTTTCTCTTTCTTCTTCCATCCTTCCTTTCCTTTTTTTCTCTTTCTCCCTTTGTCCCTTTCTCTCTCTTTCTTCTTCCTTCCTTCCTGTCTTGTTTACTCTTTTTAAAAAAAAAAACCTCCTAAATCCTGATGTCACACTTCAGGATTGTGAGAAAAGGGACTCTTTTTTTTTTTTCATCTGAAAAGTTGTGGCTTGAAGAAGGAGGCAGACTGTTTGAAACCGATCGCCAGTTCTAGCATATATAGGTTCTGTTCAGAAATTTCAGATAAGGACACAAATTAAAATGGCCCAAACCAACCAAAACATTGTTTGTCTATTTGCTTGCTTGTTTGTTTGTTTAAATGGCCTGTCCTAAGTTTGGTCAGAGAGGCTGCTTGTTGTCTTCTGGGAAGAAAGGGATGCTGCCCGACATTTGGAGAACCATGGAAAATTGTTGTTGATCAGGCTCTTGAGTCTTGAAAAGACGGAAAGCGTATGGAACAAAGTAGAAGGAAGGAGCTGCCTGTTGGGTGGGTTTTGCATTCTTTCATCTCCTGGGAGTGTGGAAATTTTTTGTCAACCGAGTAATGAAGGGTAAAGGAGAAATAAGTACATTCCAAGCTGATAGAGATTGTGTGCCAACACCTAGAGTGCGGGATCTTAAGAAATTTGTACTTAATCATGAGCCTGGAAAATGCTTTTGCTCACGGAACAAGAAGCAACTTAATTCTGGGTGTAGTCTACTTTGTTGAGATATTTAGCATTGTAGAAATAATATTCAGCGGGTTTTTTTCCAGCAGGATTCTCTACTTTTTTGATTACTTTGAACATATTGAGAATAAGCTTCAAGGCTAGAAATGGGTCCTGGAAATGACCTCCGATCAGTGGCATTTTTTGTTGCCACTAAAATAAGAGAATTAAATCACGGCTGTATATGAAATAACTCATTCTTATCTGATAGCTTTAGGGTGGCGGAAGACTTAAATTTTAAAAAATGGACAACACGGAATGCACAAAATGGAATAATGGACATAGTCAGTTGTGATTGAATTAAAAAAATTATGCCCAGCCCAACACTGGGCTAAGAAAAAATATACAACCATTTAGTAACACTATAACAACTTGTGCAAAAGTTTACAGCTAATATTATTGGCAAGTACTATTCGCTCTTGAGTGCAAGAAAGAGGGATAGGATAGGATAGGATAGGATAGGATAGGATAGGATAGGATAGGATAGGATAGGATAGGATAGGATAGGATAGGATAGGATAGGATGCTCTCAGTGTACATAAGGAGAATAAAATACATTCATCAAGAATAAAAAGATACAACACTTAATGATAGTCATAGGGTACAAATAAGCAATCAAATCATATTAGGAAACAGTCAAAATACTGTAAATCGTAAGAATGCAAGCAACAAAGTTACAGTCGTGCAGTCATAAGTGGGAGGAGATGGATGATAGGAACGATGAGAAGTAATAGTAATAGTAATGAAAACTTAGTGAATATTTTGATAGCGTTGAGGGAATTATTTGTTTAGCAGAGTGATAGCGTTCAAAAACTGTCCTTGTGTTTAGTTGTTCTGGGGTGCAGTGCTCTATAGCATCGTTTTGAGGGTAGGAGTTGAAACAATTTATGTCCAGGATGTGAGGGGTCTGTAAATATTTTCACAGTCCTCTTTTTGACTCGTGCTGCCTAGTGATAGTGAATTTTGTTTACCATGTTTGGTCATTTCACATTGGCAAACCATCATTTGACGTTATAATCTTCAAATGGAAGGCAATATCCATTGCACTGGTTTTTAAATAAGACTGTTTCGAGAATTCTCCGGATTGGTCACACTTTCATGCTTTATTTTAGGAAGAAAAGTCAGACTCATTGGGATGAAATAAGTCTGCAAGCAGAGTTCCCTTTACAGAACCAGCATATGTAATTCCTCTCAGCCAAGGCTCCTGGTAGTCAACTGTTTATGATGTTACTTTCCCCATGTTCTTTTGCAATTATTTGTATTTTGGTCTGTGACCGCAAATAAAAGTTATTATTATTAATAATACAGAACCAGCATACCCTCAAATCCCTCCTTTGGTGGGCAATATTCTTTTGGGTTTCTTTTAATTAAAATGTATTGAGAATAGGAAGCTGGCTTGCTGCGAAGCAAGATACTGAGTAGCATCAGTCTGTTAATCAATTCTTAGAAAAAGAAAGCTACTTCTTTCTTGCTTAAAAGCATCCCCGGAGATTTAAGAAGTGGTATCGTGAAAGACTAAAAAGAGTACTATTGAACAAACCAGCTTACCTTCTGGTAGATTTATGTTTTCCTAGAAATACAGAATCCCTAATTCGGGAAGACTATTCAATCCAACTTTCTGCCCAGAACAAAACTCCAACCCATGTCTAATGGATGTTTTATCAGTTCCCTCATCAAATTGCTCTTTCTGGTCATTTTTCTCTTAACTTAAGTACTGCCAGCTGCACAAGCAGGCTGAAGAACAGTTTTTATCCTTGGGCTGTTAGACTCCTGAATGAGAAATAACATCATAACTATGTAGTATGATGGACTGCAGGGCAGGCGCAATGTGTAACATGTCCACACAAGTGCAATAGGACTGGGTGTTTTGTTAATATGATTTATTGGATTAGGGATTTTCTGTTTTCACTTATTATGTTGGGGGAGGGGCTACACTGAGGGAGCTCAACCAATCTCATTGTACATAAGTTGTGCACTGACAATAAAGATTTGAATTTCACTCTGGATGGTCAAGATCACAGTATTCTTTTATTTACACCCCCTTGTTTGGAAATGCATTAAGTGACCGAGCTTGTCTAGGCTGATTCTTGCTTTTATGCGACTTTTTCTCCTGCCGCTCCCCAATAGGATCAAGTCCTTTGATGTCTTTCCCAGGGTTACCAATATCATCATGCTTTTCTAAATTGCACAAAACCTTCCGAAACGCTACTCTTACTTTAGCCAGTGTGGGTGCAACCGCTGGAAACAATGAATCAAGGGACACAAACTAGTTTCTCCGTGCCATTGAGTTCTTCCCCTTGGGTCAGCAGCCCTGGTGAAGGTGAAGCTGGCAATTGTTTTTCGACTCTACTACAAATCTGAAAGTTTGCTAAGTAGATTGACATGCATGCTCCCATAGCGCAACTGAGTGGATCGTCGTTGAAAGCAGCAGCTGTAGATCCTCTTTTCATAGCAGAGCTACCAAATGCATTTTTGTGAAACTCTAAGAAAACTAGTGTCCAAATACGATATCTGAGCTGTGACATAGAATATAGAACATAGAATAACAGAGTTGGAAGGGACCTTGGAGGTCTTCTAGTCCAACCCTCTGCTTAGGCAGGCAACCCTACACCACTTCAGACAAATGGTTATCCAACATCTTCTTTAAAACTTCCAGCGTTGGAGCATTCACAACTTCTGGAGGCAAGTTGCTCCACTGATTAATTGTTCTAATTGTCAGGAAATTTCTCCTTAGTTCTAAGTTGCTTCTCTCCTTGATTAGCTTCCACCCATTGCTTCTTGTCCTACCCTCAGGTGCTTTGGAGAATAGCTTGACTCCCTCTTCTTTGTGGCAACCCCTGAGATATTGGAACACGGCTATCATGTCTCCCCTAGTCCTTCTTTTCATTAAACTAGACACACCCAGTTCCTGCAACCGTTCTTCATAAGTTTAAGCCTCCAGCCCTGAAATGATGACAAAGATACATATAGAAGGGACTATTTGTAACCCAGAGTTGAACTTTGGAGTCCTTGGTGCTCTCTGAGTTTAGTTGTTTTTCTTGCAGG